>NC_133329.1:378096086-378696086 GCF_042186555.1 Aquarana catesbeiana
TCAACTCCAGTCATATAATTGGAGGAGAAAGAAACAGCAGGAACACTTGAAAAGTCAACCCTGAGCTCCTCCTTCTGTAAACATTTTTTCCTGTGTTGGATTGGCAGAACAATGTATAGCAAATGAGCCCAGATTGGCTGCCTGCATTCACCCTCCCTCTACTAGTGTAAGTGCCTTTGTGCAAGAAGCTAATATAAGAAAAAGGTTCAGGTCATGCTCAAAAGTCTGCATGCTCTGGCAGAAATTGTGAAATTTTGGCATTAATATTGAAAATATGACTGATCATGCCAAAAAACGGCCTTTTATTTAAGGATAGAAATCACATGAAGCAATTTATTATCACATAGTTTTCTGGATCCTTTTTAAATCATGATGATAAAATAAATCACCCAAATGGCCCTGCTAAAAAAGTTGACATACCCTGGAATGTTTGGCCTTGGTACAGACACAGAAGGTGGCACACACAGGTTAACATGGCAATTAAAGATTAATTTAAGAACAGTCAAAAGACCTGCATAATAAGGTCATGAAACTTTACAAAGGTGAAAAGGGACATAAAAAGATATCCAAAGCCTTGAATATGCCAGTCAGTACTGTTCAATCACTTATTAAGAAGTGGAAAATTGAGGGCTCTTTTGATACCAAGCCAAGGTCAGGTAGACCAAGAAAGATTGCAGCCATAACTGGCGGGAGAATTGCTCAGGATACAAAGAAAAACCCCACAGGTAACCGCAGGAGAAATACATACTGCTCTCCAAAAAGACGGTGTGGTTGTTTTTAAGAAACACAATTCAACGATACTTGAACAAAAAACAGCTGCATGGTTGAGCTGCCAGAAGGAAGCCTTTACTGCGCCAATGCCACAAAAAAGTCAATGAGGCGTGTCAAGGTGTTGTTGGACATATTGTAACCAGGCTTTTTTGTGGAACTTGTACGATAAAGGCTTCTTTCTGGCAGCTTGACCATGCAGCTCTTTTTTTGTTCAAGTATCATCGTATTGAGCTCCTTAAAAACAACCACACATCTTTTTCCAGAGCAGCATTTCATGTATTTCTCCTGAGGTCACCTGTGGGTTTCTCTTTGTATCCCGAACAGTTCCTGTGGCAGTTGTGGCTGAAATCTTTCTTGATCTACCTGACCTTGGCTTGGTATCAAGAGATCCCCAAATTGTCCACTTCTTATTAAGTAATTGAACAGTACTGACTGGCATATTCAAGGCTTTGGATATCTTTTTATATCCTTTTCTATCTTTGTAAAGTTTCATTACCTTGTCACTCAGGTCTTTTGATGGTTCTTTTCTACTTCCTCATGGCTCAGCGTCTAGCCTGCTTAGTGCATCCAAGTGAGAGCTAACAAACTCATTGACTATTTATACACAGACACTGATTGTGATTTAAAAAGCCACAAATGTGGGAAATTAACCTTTAGTTGCCATTTTACCTGTGTGTGCCACCTTCTGTGTCTGTACCAAGGCCAAACATTCCAGGATACGTAAACTTTTTATCAGGGCTATTTGGGTGATTTCTGTTATCAGTATGATTTAAAAAGGATTCAAAAAACAATGTGATAATAAATGGCTTCATGTGATTGCTATCCTTAAAGCAGAGGTCCGGCCATTTAAAAAACAAAAAGTCAGCAACTACAAACACTGTAGCTGCTGGCTTTTAATAAGGGCACTTACCTGTCCAGCGGGCCAGCGATGTCGCCCCCCCCGAGGCCGATCCGTCCATCGGATTGGGTTCCGGCGCCGCCATCCTAACTAAGGGAAATAGGCAGTGGAGCCTTGCGGCTTCACTGCCCTTTTCCTACTGCGCATGAGCGAGTCGCGATGCGCTTTGTGAATGGCCCTGTTGTTTTCTGGGATACACACATGTCCCAGAATACAACGGGGCAGCTCGCCGAAGAGGAGGAAGTGACAGAACAGCGCCGCGGAATAGGAAGAGGCAGATTAGGAAGACTGCCTAGCAACAGGGGTTTCTGGTGGGTAAAAATAATTTTTTTTTCAAATTTTTTTTATATATTTTTTGTAGAATTTTAATGTCATTTTTTATTTTAGGGTGGACCTCCGCTTTAAATAAAAGACAGTTTTTTGTCATGATCAGTCATATTTTCAATATTGTTGCCAAAATTTCACAATTTCTGCCAGGGTATGCAAACTTTTGAGCACAACTATATGCTAGATATTTAAAAAATAATTACTTCTTATTTAAATTTTTTTTTTTTCTTATTTATCTATTCATTTTTAGACCTGCCGGGAGTTCATCTTCCTATTAGAAAAGCCTCTGAGGTGTAGTTTTTGGCTCCAGTAATAGTAATATGACGCCAGATTGACACATTTTCTAGATACATAATATTGTGTTAGGGAATATCATTGTGAGAGCACTGTCATAACGCCTTTTTGTTCTGCCATATGGCAGGCAAAAACATGCTGAAGCTTCACGACTCAACTTAAATTAAACCGAATAATATCTTCATAGGATAAATATATACCTGTCTAATGTCGAGAACCTGGGAATCGTCCACTGCCTCAGCCTCACACTATAAAAAACTGAATTCTTTATGCATTTCAACATAGCAAATCCTCAAGTTTTTGTGAGGGGGTAACTTTTAAAAGGAGCTCTGAAGAGGAAAATTTAGTGCAAGTCAAGGAAGCAAGTACTTTAGGGGCACCTATAAAAAAAAAAAATCTGCATAGCTGTTCATCCATTGAAGCAGCATGTTAATTCGTTCTGTGCAAATGGGACAAAATCTACATTCTCTGCAGTTTGAATCTGTAAATGCAGAAAAAACTGCATTATGGCCACTAGATGGCACTGACTATCATAGGAAAAAAGTATGCTCCTTAGCTCCATCTAGTGTTCATAATGCAGTGTTTTCCCAATGCACATGTTTGAATTGTGGAGAATATAGCCTGATAACATTCAGTTTTGCTTCATATGCTTTGTGCGGCGTTAGTGCCAGACAGTCAGAGGTCTTGCAGTCTCATAGCACAGTCATAAAACTCCTCCTACAATCTTTAACCAGACAGTGATATAAGATTGCTATATACTGCTGATGAGAAAATGTATTTAGCAGTTTATATTTATTAAAATAATTGCATTTCCATGTTCTGTGTACGAGACCAAATATAGTGAAGGGAGGGTCCAAGGTTTAGTAACACTTTAAGTTAAAATAACCTTCTGTGTTTAGGATCTCCCCAGCCCCCCCCCTTATAATTACCTGAGCTCGATTTCAATCCAGCACTGTGCCCAAGAGCAGGGGCTCTCTCCTCACTCTGCCTCCTCACTGGCAGACAGATAGCCGGGAGCCATTGGCTCCTGCTGCTGTCAATCAAATTATATGATGAGGGAGTGGTGGGCTTGGCCAAACCCCGCTGTCTGTGTCAATAGACGCCGACAGCAGGGCTCGGGAGAGACCCAGCACAAGTGCCCCCATGGAAAGCAGCTTCCTATGGGGGCACTCTGCGGAGGTGGGGGCAGAGACTGGTGGCCAAGATGAGGAGGGTCGGGGCTACTCTGTGCAAAAACCACAGAGAAGGTAAGTATAACATGTTTGTTTTGCATGGGTATAGCCTGTTTTTCAACATAGGGTGTGGACATAGGCTGCTCTTTAACAGGGCGTGAACATAGGCTGTTCTTTAAAATAGGGCATGGACATAGGCTGCTCTTTAACATAGGGCGAGGTCATAGGCTGCTCTTTAACATAGGGCTTGGACATAGGCTGCTCTTTAACATAGAGTGTGAACATAGGCTGTTCTTTAACATAGGGCATGGACATAGGCTGTTCTTTAACATAAGGTGTGGACATAGACTGCTCTTTAACATAGGGCGTGGTTATAGGCTGCTCTTTAACATAGGGCGTGGTCGTAGGCTGCTCTTTAACATAGGGTGTGGACATAGGCTGGTCTTTAACATAGGACGTGGACATAGACTGCTCTTTAACATAGGGCGTGGTCATAGGCTGCTCTTTAACATAGGGCGTGGACATAGGCTGCTCTTTAACATAGGGCGTGGACATAGGCTGCTCTTTAACATAGGGCGTGGTCATAGGCTGCTCTTTAACATAGGGCATGGACATAGACTGCTCTCCAACATAGGGTGCAGACATAGGCTGCTCTTTATCATAAGGCGCAGACATAGGCTGCTCAGATGGTCAAGGGAGAATGGTCAACGTCCTTAGTCTTAGGTATGTAATGTTCAATCCAGTTGTTCCAGACCTGTTCAAATCTATGTAATTTATCCTTGAGCATCACAAACATATTTTCATTCAGGAGATACCAAGTCATTTTATTCTTCACCTGTGATATTAAGAGGGTGGAAGACCGGCAGGCCTTTGCTAGAACTTGTCTTGCCATTGAAAAATGGACTGTAAGGAGTTGGAGAGAAAATACTTTCACTCATCGCTCCCTGAATGGCTAGATACACGAACTGTCATTATTTTGTTTTTGTCAGTAATGAGTGATGGCTTGCTCATCCAGACAACAATGTAGGGAAGCCTGAAAGTAGATGAGCATTTTATTTGCTCTGGGTAGTGATCCTGTCTTTGGTAAGTTGCCACCAACAATAGAATTGCTGATGTGCCTTAGTCTTAACTCCCTGTGTTAGTCTTTGGTTCTGTTCAGTGCCCTACTGCTGAATTATTTAAAATCTGAACTTGAGTTAGGAATCACAGTCTCAGAAAGAGTCTGATTCTCAGGTTCCCTGTTGGTCAAAATTATTCGGCAGAGAAGAGCATGAACTCTTGAAGCATGTACCATCATGTATGTCAGTAAATGGACTCTTTTCTAATGCATTTGCACTTCATTCTTCGCTCATCAGTCACCCCATTTAAACCTCTGTGAAGTTTGTTTAGTCAGACATTTAACTACATTTGGCAGAGAACTTTCATTTCATAAATGAAATATATTGGTCTTTTTTTTTGTCTTCATAAATGTAGGTTTGCAAAAAGTGAACCTAAGTGTGTTTTGATGAATGCTAATAAGAGCCCTTTATTATACAGTATGCTGTGCATTAGAGTTTCACAGTTACTTCTGTATAAAATATGTATTTTGCCTCGAATGAGAACTAGACAACTCTGTATTTTATTTGGTTAAAGAAACTCCTTTTCACATGCTAAAAGCGTTATCTGGATTTTGACCTCCAGTAATTTTGAAACATTCTGCTTCGGTGATCGCACTGTGCTTTAATAAAAATGCTAAACTTGGATTCAAGACGTGTTATGAAAGTAGTTTGCGCTTGTTAAATCATAGTTTTATGTGTTTGGGTAAGAAGTAAATAATGAAGTGCATCATTTAAAAGCTGAAGGCCGCTGTAGGTAGGTAAATATTACAGGATCTGATTGGTGCTTGGATGCAAAAGATGTTTGTTGTCCATAGCAAGCAACCATTGCCTTTCCATTGCTAGAATAATGAGAACTGGAATGTATTTACAATTGGCAACAAAACTTACTTCCTCAATTATGAAAGGAACATTTTTTATTTTTTAGAGTGGGGGAAGAGTTCAGACCTCAGGTTTATGTACTGCGTTATTTGTATTCACTGATGGGAGAACTTACTACTACCCCTCTCACCAAGGGCGTCACCAAGAGAGACCACAAACCACAATATCCTTTTTTTTTTTTTCACAAGCTCTTTCTAAACCTAACATCCTAAAAGCCCAACTCTGGGCTTCTCTTAAAGTGTTAGTAAACCCAGGACCCTGTATTCACTATATCTGGTCTCCCACAGTACGCAGAACATGGAAATGCAATTATTTTAGGAAATATAAACTGCTAAATTTCTTTTCTCATCAGCAGTATATAGAAGTCTTGTGATTTCTATCAGTGTCTGGTTAAAGCTTGTAGAAGGAGTTTTCATTCTCATCTGACTGTCCTATGAGGCTGCAGGACCCCTGACCCTCTGTCTGGACAGTGCTGATTGACCTGTGCTGATCACATACACCATTCCAAAAAACACTCTCTAGCAATACACACCAAACTGAGCATGTGCCGAGTGTTTCTTGGGCTCTGTGCTATCAGCAGATGAATTGGGAACAGAAAAAGAATGGGAGGATCAGAGAAGACAGGATCAAACAGCCTTTTTACGCAATGCAGAGGATTAAAATCTTAGGTTCCGCAGTGATATAACAAGCATGCTTTATTGCATATACAGACTGATTTTAGGGTTGTGGATTTACTAACATTTTATATTTACCCATGCAGCCCCCAACCCCTGCCGACAATGCATGGGTTAAATGAGGTTAAATGAGGAGAAAGGAATAAGTACAAATACAATAAGTACAAATATTTATAGCTTATTCCTCACTACCCAAGCAGCTGGTGCTCTCCTCCATTGTCCTAGATTTCTGGGATGTGGGCAGGTCCTTGACATTCTCGTGTACATTGAGGAACTGCTGGTCCTGCATTGTACACAATGACATCTTCAAGAGCTGATGTGATGAGAGCTGTGACTGTCTAGGCAGCAGCTTTGGGGACCAGTTGCACAGAAAAATTGAAGGCCTGCTTGGGCAACAAACAAGGTAAGAATGTCAATTTATTGTTTTCTTACTATCCAAAAAACACATGTATCCATGTAGTGCAGAGGAGACCCCAGAGCTGTAGTCTGCAGGATTCTCGAAGGCTCCCCAGATAAATGAATGGGTCAAAATCGTAAATAAATAGTATAAAGAGGATCCAGGGGGTCTCTCCTATTTCTCCAAATGGTCTCCACTCAGCAGGTGTAAACTCTGGGATGTTTTGCAGACACAAGAGCTCATTGAAACCTATGAGCAGTACATCTTTTTGGTTACTCATCTCCAGACCATTCCGCCTAAAGATTAGCTACAGTAGCCAGTCTATTATTTTAGGGACTTATGAACATCTTTACAGCTTAACCTGAGATGTTTCTTTGATTACTGGGATCTTGTACACGTATTGTTCCATCTGTATGTATTTAGCATGATATCCTCATTGAATCCGTGGCCTCTTTTAAGATTGCCCTGTATTTGGCTCCATCCATCTTCCCATCAACTCTGACCAGCTATCCTGTCCCTGCTGAAGAAAAGCATCCCCACAACATGATGCTGCCACCACCATGTTTCACGGTGGGGATGGTGTGTTCAGGGTGATGTGAGGTGTTAGTTTTCCACCACACATAGTGTTTTGCTTTTAGGCCAAAAAGTAAAATTTTGGTCTCATCTGACCACAGCACCTTCTTCAACGTTTGCCGTGTCCCTCACATGGCTTCTCGCAAACTGCAAACAGGACTTCTTTTGGCTTTCTTTCAACAATGGCTTTCTTCTTGCCACTCCTCCATAAAGGCCAGATTTGTGGAGTGCATGACTAATAGTTGTCCTGTGGATAGATTCTCCCACCTGAGCTGCATATTTCTGCAGCTCCTCCAAAGTTACCATGGGCCTCTTGGCTGCTTCTCTGATTAATGCTCTCCTTGCCTGTCAGTTTAGGTGGACGGCCATGTCTTGGTAGGTTTGCAGTTGTGCCATAATCTTTCCATTTTCAGATGATGGATTGAACAGTGCTCCATGAGATGTTCAAAGCTTGGGATATTTTTTACAACCTAACCCTGCTTTAAACTTCTCCACAACTTTATCATTAACCTGTCTGGTGTGTTCCTTGACCTTCATGATGCTGTCTGTTCACTAAGGTTCTCTAACAAACCTCTGAGGGCTTCACAGAACATCTGTATTTATACTGATATTAAATTACACACAGGTGGACTCTATTTACTAATAGGGTAACTTCTGAAGGCAATTGGTTCCACTAGATTTTATTTAGGGGTATGAGAGTAAAGGGGACTGAATACAAATACACGCCACACTTTTCAGATTTTTTTTGTAAAATAATTTGAAAACCATTTATCATTTTCCTTCCACTTCACAATTATGTGCCACTTTGTGTTGGTATATCACATAAAACCCTGATAATATACATTTACGTTTTTGGTTGTAACATGACAAAATGTGGAAAATTTCAAGGGGAATGAATACTTTTTTAAGTCACTGTATGAGTGACTTAACAGCCACAGTTCTACTTTTTAAATTCTTGTAATGCTTGTTTGTAGCAATAAAGATTTTTTTTGTAACACAATTGAATTATTGCCTAGAAAATCCCAAAGCAAAGAGGGGATTATTTCTCATTATGGATATATGGAAGAATCATAAACAATATAAACTTAACACTACTTGCGGAAGGCCAGAATGAAATTGTATTTTTAATCAACAAGACAAGATAAGGTTCCCCCCTTCTTTAAGGATAGAGAAAACAGAATACTAGGGTCTGTATTGAACTCAAATGTCAGAAAGGCAAATAATTAGCATGGGGCTATTCACAATGCCAGGAGCAGCTCGAGTTCTGGAACGGCCTTGGTTAACCTGCGTTGCCAAAAAAACACAGTTTTTGGCAATGCAACACACACATACTTACTGTATATGTGAATTTACGGTACTATTTAGAATGAATGGATGAATGGCATTGCACTGTTACTCACATACAGTATATCTGTGTATTATCATGTGTGGCTGCAATGAACAATACATGGTGTATTGCACATTACATACAGTTTAAGATAAGTGCACACTTTCAGCCCTGCAAACTCAATATGTGGACTTCTAGCCAAAATTAGATAGTAAAGGTAGGTCTACCCATTGGAACATGAATGAGGACAAAAACCAGACAGAGGTTTTAATCCTTTTCCACCCCATAAAAAGGTTATTGGCTGAAGTTGGGCTTTAATAGGTACAGTAAATTTAGCTTTAATATACTATATAAGCCCCTCTATATTTTCTACAAGTAAATGTACAAAGTTTTTCTCAAGAGAAGAAAATCTGAAGACTTAACTTTCAGCAAACATTTTCTGTAAGTGTCCGTTCCACAAATTTCTCAGAAGCTCCCTGTATGTCATAGTGGAAGAAAAGGGAACTGGTGCACGGTGAGATTGTAGAGCTTAATAACTAACTCCTAAAATCAATACCCACAGCTCTGAATTTACAAACAAGGCAAATAATATTGCCTGCACTTCAAAGAATTTTATTCCTATACACATGATAAATTAATTAGTTAGCAAATCCTTAAGCATTACTTATGCAAATGGCCTAAATGGGTTTTTCATGCAAATTGTGTTCGCTTGCAGTTCACCTTGCTGTGAAAATATTTAAAGAATGTCTGATCTTACACACAGGTTTTGACAGCCATGTGTGAGCTAAAGTTGCTATTTAAAACTATTCAGAATTACAAAGGGGGCATCACTAGGGATGAGGTTCGGGTTCGCTGCTAACAAAATTTTGCATAGAATCACCAGGACTGGTCAAAGTCAACTGGACGAGTCACAAGAGTCAAAAATATGAAGGAATTGGTAAACACGTCCCCTTGTTATAAAAGAAAGGGCTCACAGCAGCCATATTGTCTGTCTGTGTTGGAGCTTTTAGGGAGAGTTGACAATTCTGTGTTAAGAAAGTTACTTTTGTAATTTTTGCATTGGTACATGTCCCCCAAAGCAGTTCCCAGTATCCCATGCCTGTTTGATGATATCTTGATTATTGACTCTACAAATGGCCAGAATTGAATAAAGAGATTTTACCTCCAACTGCACCAAAGATTTGCTGATTCTTAGATATCGCTGAAATGTTTCCTGGCAATTGGAGATCATTTCCTGAAACTTTGTCAAAAATAGGTGTCAGAAACAGTTCAGAAAAAATGCATGGGAGTCAGTTGGGAAGGTGAAATTAAAGTGACTTAAAGTGGTTCAAAAGTTTGAAGGTTTTTTTTTTTACTTTCATGCATTTTATGCATCAAGGTAAAAAAACTTCAATATGCAGCTTCCCCCACAGTGCCCCCTAATACTTACCCAAACCGGATCGCGATCCAGTGATGTGAAAATGAGTGACTGCTCTCATGGATCTCATGGGAGAGACAGCAGCGGGAGCCAATGACAGTCTATCATAGCCAGTAAGGGGAGAGCGGGGGCAGGGCCAAGCCCTTTTCTGTGTGTCTTATTGCTATGGGGGCAATTGAAGAAAAGGAGCCTGGATCGCCAGCGGGGGACCCGCCCTGAGGATCAGGGCTGCTCTGTGCAAAACCTTTGCAAAGAGCAGGTAAGTATAAGATTTTTTTTTTTCTTTAATATTACTTTAAGCAAAGGTCCCAAAGCAACAGGAGAGGTGGGGAAAACATAAATCCATAGAGTGAATGAAGCAAAAGCAGGGACAGCCTTACTCTGCAAGTCTTCAGGTACAACTTCTTCTTCAGCAAGAAAAATTGAGCCACAGACTAGTCACAGCTCCAAATCTCAAATACAGTTTTTTAAGACTTGCAGTTAGAGGCTGCAGTGCCCTAGATCAGGGATCTCCAAACTACGGCCCTCCAGCTGTGGCGGAACTACACGTCCCATGAGGCATTGAAAAACTCTGACATTCACAGACATGACGAGGCATGATGGGAATTGTAGTTCCTGAACAACTGCAGGGAGATAGTTTGGAGACCCCTGTCCTAGATGATCTCACACTACAGATGCAAAGCTTTGAGGCTCAAGACATGGGAAGGGAACCCCCAGTAACAGGAAGCAAACTGTTATTTTTCAAGAGGAATTCAGGACAAAAGGTAAATCATTCAGAGTACTACTCAGGCACAGTAACACTTCTAGGTGTTTCATTTAAGAAAGCAAATCTTCACTTTTTGAGTTCAGTTCCATTTTAGGTAGCCAACTTGTGATATAACTTTCTAGCAACTTTGTAAAACTGAAATAACACTTTAGGGAACAGTCTGTCTTTTAAACCCAGACCCAGTTCTTTCAAGAAACCTAAGATTGCATTTATTTTTTGTTCAGAATGATGCTAAAGAATCTCTTTATTTGTAATGTGCTTCATATTGCAGTGTTAGATAATGCTAAACTATGTTGTGTGCAGGTCATTGTCAGATCAGGACCAGGAACATTCCTAAGCATGGCAATCTACGATAACTATATATTTTGGTCGGACTGGGTGAGAAGAGCCATTCTCCGATCCAACAAGTACACCGGTGGGGATACCAAGGTTCTACGCTCAGACATCCCTCATCAGCCAATGGGGATTATTGCTGTGGCCAATGACACCAACAGCTGTAAGTAAAAACAATGTTTCTTGTCACTTGTATAATATGTTTATAATCTGGGAAGCTGGAATTCAGCTTTAATAGCAGAGATAATATTTCAAAGGAAAAAAATGCTTCAGCTCATTTATTATGTATTTAGTGTGCGGAATGCTGTGTGCCTTAGTTGCGTCAGCATGGGTGCCATCCTGCTTAGTAACACAGAAAGAGTGACTTGCCAAGCTCCTGAGATGACTCCCGGAATTCAGCAAATGATGTTGTAATACGCCTACTAGTAAATGTATCACCTCATTTTCCCTGGCTGGCAATGAGACATAAAATGTGAACATTCCATGAAAATATAGAAGGAAATACACCCCTTCAATCCATGCAAAGTAAATGTAAAACTTCTGCTAGAGTTATGCCAGAATACTTAGTGACTTATCTGAAAACTGTCAGCTCCTAATTTAGGCAGACGTTTAAAGATTTAGTTTTGGGTAACTACATACAAGAAATTCTATTAGGTGACTTGTGACAGCTCGCTATGTGCATTTAAATAGAAAGTTATATAGGAAAATAACAGCCTGAGAAAGTTCTGATGAACAATACTCACCTTGTGCCAGAAATTAGACCTAGGGCAAAGAAACAGAATTGGGTTAATGGCCACCAGAAGCCAGACACTTTGAAATGCTTTTCCAAATTCTCAGCTTGAAATATCCCAATACTACCTATCAATAGCCCAAGCAATTACCAGTAGAGGTTCCAATGTCTTTTTGCAGCTTATAGTGCCACAGTGTCCATGCTTTGGACATCCAAACATTGCCATATTCTCAACAAACAGTAAATAAGCTTTAAAACAAGCTCACTTATCCCTTATCACTGTAGCTGCAGGCACCATGGAGTAATTCAATCTCATGTTTATAGCAGAAGCATTTTCACTTTTAGCAAATAAACTAATTCTGTCCCTCCCCCCTCCCCTCCCAGCAGTGACTTTGCTGCCTGCAAGCCTGCTAAATTCAGGATGAATTGCTCCGCAGTGACTGCAGCTACTGTGGTCAATGATGGCTTGTTTAAAAGCTCACTTACTGCTTGTTAAGACTAATTGAATATGACCGTTTTTTTTTTTTGTGGGCTGAGAAAACAAAGAATATTTTTTAAACCCTAGTAAAGGGGCATTCTGGTGTGAAGTCTCCCTGAATCATCCAGAGGACAGCCTCTTTATGTGATGGCTTCAAGAGCTAGGAGCCACAGTCCAGGAGAAGCACTAAACTTAAAAAAAAAATGAAAAGCAAAATAACCTGATTTAGTTAATCTGCAGTTAGCATTATGCTACGATATGGAAGAAACAATAGCAATGAAAAAGAAACTAACTCACAATTTCACAAACTATGGAGACCCTGGTATCTCTTTACCTCTACCGAGGAATACAAAAAACTAATAGAGACCCGATTTTATCAATGTACTGTACAAACATATTCTTGTAAGATACGAAATGTAGCTATTCACTAAGAAGTATTATTACCAACCCTCTTATCTGATCACTTAGATAAATCTGTTAATTATATGACTTTATTTTTAAACACAATCAATTAGAAATTTCTAATAGACATACTTAACAATCACAAGATATGCCATACTTGAGATAAAATACCCTAACGTGTGTAACATAAAAATGTAAAATTACATCTTTTACTATGGTATTTCTTAAATTATGAAGTAAAGTATTGTATTCATAAAGTACAGCTTCCTAACATTGTTTGCATTAATGTATACATCATTAACCCTTTTTTTAATTTTTTTAAATCATTTTTATTATTTTAATTTCCTCTTTTCTGTTGATTTATATCATACTATACCTTGTATGTTTTCATTCCATTCTTCAAATAAAATTTTTTGAGAAAAAAAAACAATGCATTGCAATGTGGGTAAATCATCTATAGAAAACTTAAAGTGTATGTAAAGACAAGATGTATTGATTTTGGATTTTTGTTTGTATAAAATCTCCCAATGTGAGCAATTCCCCTCTTAGACAGTTATTATTATACAGGATTTATATAGCAAGATGGGGGCAGACAGCACAGTTACAATGCAATTCAATACAGGAGGAATTAGAGGGCCCTACTCGTTAAAGCTTACAATCTAAAAGGGAGGGTTATGTCATACAAAAGGCAATAACTGTGGGGGAGGAGCTGATAGGTTGTCCCAAAAACAGGTGTCCCCATGGAAAGAATTCC
Source organism: Aquarana catesbeiana (assembly GCF_042186555.1). Taxonomy (NCBI): domain Eukaryota; kingdom Metazoa; phylum Chordata; class Amphibia; order Anura; family Ranidae; genus Aquarana; species Aquarana catesbeiana. Next base: position 378,109,376 of record NC_133329.1, read on the forward strand.
ATCTACATCTTGTTCTTGGGACAACTCAAAAATTTTAGATGTCCCCTTTATTTATTGGTGACAATGGTCAACAGCACAAATAGAGGGGTGAATCTCCCCAATGAGGGCACAGACACCAACAAATACTTGAAAGAGGGTTTAAGTCTTTGCTACTCTATACAAAAATTGAATAGAAGTTTTTACCTAGAGTTACATTTTAAGACAAGTCCCACAGATCATTTCCAATAGACCAGTTGCAGTATATGTTTTTAATGTAAAGGGTGTGCTTTGAGTTTGAACCAGAGATTGGAGATTTAGGACCCAAGCAGTGTAGAAGTCTTTAGACCTGAGCATTCTATAAGCTGAGCATCCATGATCTTTCATTTTTATTCAGTTTCTGTTACCCAATTTTTTATTTTATTTTTATTTTTCTCAGACAACTGCAGGTTTGCATTGTATCACTGGAAGACCTTCTAATTATTTTAGTATGCTTATACAGTATGAACATATTTATATTTATGCATTTATGGTAATATATTCATATTCATATTTGTTAAATTTTTGTGGTTTTCAGCATATGAATCAGCGTAGTTTCCTCCCTTGAATATTTATATCTTCAAAAGAATTTACAGATTAACTTTGAAACTTTATTTCTTTGTGTTGGCTTTAGTTCCTCTTCCCACATTTCACTATCCAAAAGGCTATTATTTTTCACATTAATTGGTTATAAGCAATAACTATTAAACATCCTAGCCTGTATTCATAAACTGTTATGTGTAATACTATACTATACTATCTCTGGATTTTGTTACACGTTGATCAATTAATTTGCATTTGTCATAAGCTGGATACACACTATACAATTTTCTTTAGATTTTTTCCTTTAGATTTACCAAAACCATATAATATGAGGTCAAATCTAAACACTTTCAATGTGTATGCAATCAGTACGACCCTTACACTACATAGTTGAAGGTAAATCTAAAGGAAATCAAACAACAAAAGTCATATAGTGTGTATCCAGCTTTAGTAAGGACCTTAGCGAGTCTAATATATGTACAAATTAGAAAACGTTTTATGCTTTAGTCATTTGAAGATTAAAGTACACCTATCATGATATTCCAAGAACGGGTATAGACATATAAATCTATTTGGGAGTTTCTGGGCGGCGAGAAAGATAAGTAAATAGTCTACAGTTAAAAAGCCGATCTTTTTATTTGTACAAAAGACTATAAGAAACATTATGATAAAAAATGGAAGCTGTCATCGCTGAGCTTTCATTTTAGAAGCTAGTTCTTTGGCTCTCATGCCGACCCTCTTGTTGCAATAATTGACTTGGAACAAAAATGCACACAAGGACTGTATACTGTGACTTTCCTGATCTGCATTGGTGTTCAAACTTGGCAGGTATTAAAGTAGCATTAATCCCTCAACGTTTTTTAGCTTAACACATTTAGCATTATAAAATAAGCATTCCCAAGTAAATTATGTGCTAAAAGTCTTACCCCCAGGGCTTACAGTTTACAAATTTCAATGCTGTTGGCTCCTGCTCTTTCAGTGGGGCTTCCTTGAACCCCTGGTGTTTATAGGAAAGAGTTATAAGTGGACAGTGCAGTCTCCAGTCCGTCTGTTAGCTGGTGGAGGAAGGAGGGAGAAGAAGGGGAGTTCATTGCCACCCTAGGCTATGAACCTTTGTGCCTAAGGGTAAACAAATCTTAATGCCTAAGCACAATTTTGCAACTTTGACGTGTGTTAGTAAAATCGTAAATATCATCCCAACTACTTTGTGCATCTAGGTGAATTATAACTTGTTTTTTTTTCAGGAAAATTGGGCTTTCATTTGGTGGTAAATGGTAATAGATATCTCCTGAGTTTTTTTTATTATTATCAAAGGAAAACTGGCCCAAAATAGTTTAAAAAAATATAGCTGTATATTTCTTGCTACTACCATAACCTGTTCCTGCCAATCGCAGCAAATTCCACATATGTGTATATTAGTTGTTGTTTGTACCCATAGTACAGTCCCGAAACAATAGTGCGCACTTTGCTTTTTTTTATCCCACCTAAAACACACGGATAATAACTGACACTGATACTAATTGAAAAAACTGTCCAAAAAAAAATACTGACCCTGTTCTTTGATCCTGATCTTGACCCAAACACTAACCCTTATTGTATTTGTATTATTGAATTTTTGTTTTTTTTTTGGTTTTGTTCTTTGTTTTTACACACTCTTCTCTGCAAGAAGAGAGAGAGATGTTGTATCTCTCTTCTCAATTCACAGAGAGAGAAAACAGGGGGGACAGGCTTCACAGTGACTGATCACTGTAAAAGCCAATCAGAGGCTATCACTGCAATCAGGTGACCCAGAATCGGGAGATATGCAAATATGTGGCCCCACACAAAAGCTCAGTGCAGTGGGGTCACATATTTGCCCACGCTTGAAGGGGTTAAACTGGAGCATAGCAGGGAAGAAAAGATAAAGAAAATGCTGAATACTTAGTAAGTGATTAAATCACCTTCAGAAAATGTTTAAAAAACTTATTTAAAGTGGTTTTAAAGGCTCATTGTTTTTTACCTTAATGCATTCTCTCCATTAAGGTGAAAAACCTTCTGAGTCCAGTCGATCCTCCTATACTTACCTGAGCCCAATCTTGATACAGCGATGTGCACAAGAGCAGCATCTCTCTTGGCTCTCTCCCTCCTAATAGGCTCATAGACAGCAGTGGGAACCATCACAGCCAATGAGGGGGTATTAGGGATGGAGCTAAGCTGCACTCTGTGTGTCTATGGACACACAGAGTGGGGCTCGAGAACGAATCCCTCACAAGTGCCCCCAAAGCAAGCGGCCTGCAATGTTGGACACTTGGTGGTATAGAGGAGCCAGGAGCACCGGCGCAGGACCCAAGAAGAGGAGGATCAGGGCTGCTTTGTGCAAAACCATTGTACAGAGGAGGTAAGTATGACATGTTTATTATTAAAAAAAATAATAAAATAAACCAAATCACTTCAAAGCTCATGAATCACCATGACAGGCAGGTAACCTGCACATTCAGAAGGAGCAGAACAAAGGAGTGGGGAGCAAATGATCATTACAATCTCTTTGCAAATCAATCATTCCTTGTCCTGTCTGCTGGAGCCCGAGGGCCACACAGCCACTAAGAAGAACACAAATGTGGCCCTCGGGTCACAGGTTGAGGTTTAGACAATCTAGAACCGGGTATCAACTCTTAACTTCTAGTTCCAGGAAAGCACATCTCCTAAACTCCTTCCTATCAACCCAGCTCGGTGCCAGTGTTGGCGCATTTTGTTCCTCTGAATAGTTTAAGTTAAAATGGTGGCCAGTTAGGTGCTGCTTATAAACATCAGATCCTTCCAACATCCCTATGAATACATAGATGCACACGATTTGAACCCCAGCAGGACTTTTTAGGCAGAATAAGAGGTGATACACAAATGTGTATTATAGAGTAATAAGCACAAAAGCTTTATTTGCATACAACAATAAAAAATTACCAAAAAGTCATATCGGTCACATAATCAAAAAAAAGCGCTTGGCATAGTAGTGTACAATACTTGACTGAGCCAAGCCTAAACCTAGGCTTACCAGTACATTTATACTTACCTACAGACTTACATCAGTGGTCGGACTATTCTCCCCTTTTTCCCTTGGGCCGGTGGGAGGCGGTATGACACATCCCTGTGGATCTCACCAAATGTATGCTTTTTTAGGATGATACAATGTGAGTACAAGATGAGTATTAGCCTCAATGTAATCTACTTATTATTCTGATATTAATTATGTATATACTTACAATATTGTAATTATATTATAGACCTGTGCACCCTCCTCCTTCCCTGAAGAAGGAATAAACATAGCTCTGAAACGCGTTGGGAAATCCTGTGAACACCTCAAAGGTTCTGGCCATACACTACTAAAGGCAGGTCTGGTTCTCCAGTACCAAGAGTAGTAGAGTGTCTGCTCAAGTATTGTACACTACTATGCCAAGCACTTTTTATTGACTGTGACCGATATGACTTTTTGGTCATTTTTTATTGTATGCAAATAAAGCTTTTGTACTTTTTACTCTATCACATTTGAGTATTACCTCTTATCCTGCCTAAAAATTCACACTAGATTTTAAATCGTATGTACCCTGAAAGGTTTAGACAGCTGTAGTTCAGCCACATTTAAAAAAATAAATATGAGCCTCAGAAATCCAGAGTTTCCAAGCCGGAAGCCCAAGCGAAGTCAATGAAAATCTCAACCAGGGTTCAAAAAGGTGCGTATTGTAGAGCAGTAAATGATGCAAAATTGTGCTGAATGGTTTGGGAAGTTCTTAGCCGAACTGCCCACCAAGATGGTGGTGGTGGAACCAAAAAAAAAACAGCCCCTAGTCACTTCCTATAAAAATTCTACCAGTAATATTATAAAATAAGGGTAGGACCAGGTGGCACTGGCAGTCAAGCTAAGGATGCCCTGGCAACAGCCTTATGCCACGTACACATGACCGGTTTTGCCGTCGGAATAAACTCCGAAGGTTTCTCCGACGAAACTCAGATGGAATTTCATTCAAACGATCTTGCCTACACACGGTCAACCCAAAGTCCGACCAAAGTCCGACCGTCCAGAACGTGGTGACATACAGCACATACGACGGGACTAGAAAAAAGGAAGTTCAATAGCCAGTAGCCAATAGCTTCCGTCTCGTACTTGCTTCAGAGCATGCGTGGTTTTTGGTCCGTCGGAACAGCATACAGACGAGCGGTTTTCCTGATAGGAATTGGTTCCGTCGGAAATATTTAGAACATGTTCTATTTCTAGGTCTGTGAAAATTTTAGAAAAAAAAAGTCCGATGAGGCCTACACACGATCGGAATATACGATGAAAAGCTTCCGTCTGACTTGACCTGACTTCTGTCGGACATTCCGCTCGTGTGTACGCGGCTTTAGAAACAATGTGAAATCCGGAGCAGAAGCAGTTTTTCTAGCTAACACAGATAATGTTAATCTGGTGGTGCACTGCATTTTTTTGGGGGGGTTCAAAATGGCTGACAGGTATTCTGTATCTGCTGCTTTTTTACAGTAAAAAATATTTATAGACGTTGCCTGCTTTATTAAACATACAGTCTTTTCTCTTTTAATAAAGGTGAGCTGTCACCTTGTTCCTACATGAACGGAGGCTGCCATGACCTATGCCTTCTTACTCCCGATGGTCATGTCAACTGTTCCTGCAGAGGAGACCGAATATTATTAGATGACAACAGATGTGTGAGTAAGTAATATATTCTACACTGCGAAAAAAGTAACATTGTAAACAACACAAAGTGCAATGCAATATTAATATTTCATGTCATATCTTTGACATCTCCATGCATACTATATGTGATACAGCTGTCATTTACATTTGCTGCTGTTGATTGCAAAAACAGAAAAATAAAGCAACAAGGCAGGCAGGGGGGAAAAAAAAGTGGAATTTTGGAATCGTATTGGTGTTATAATTATGTTTGGTGCACAGTTATGTTGGGGGCTGAAAGCCCAACATTTGGGATTTTGGTTCTACCACACTGGAAGGTAGGGTCATTCTCCAACAGCAACATCGTTTGATGTGTATTTTCTTTATTTATTTATTTTGCTAGTTATTTATTTAGTTATTTTATTAATTAATTAGTTGAGCATGGGAAAGAAAGAAGCCTTGTCACCTTTTCATTGTTCATGTCTCTCTTTCAAGGAGGAAGGAAAAGGAAGGTGCTGCTCAGAAAAATCAATCATATCCTAGTTCACATATTCTTACCTACACTAGAGAAATAAATAGCTGACACATGATTGATGGTCAATGCAACACACATTCTGGTGCCTATTTTGTAAACCTATTCCTTTATACAGACCACACACATTGGGGTTGATTTACTAAAGGAAAATAGGCTGTTCACTTTGCAAGGGCAAAAAGTTGCACTTTTAAAGCAAATTTTCCCCAGAGCTCAGGGAATGTGGTGAAATTTCACTTTTTAAAGAACACACATGAGCAAGGAAAAAAAAATACTTTTACATGATTGGATGATGGAAGTCAGCAGAGCTTAACCTCATTCACTAAGCTCTGGAGCAAATTCCCTTGCAAAGTAAACAGTTTATGGGGTTGATTTAGTAAAGACAAATAGACCATGGGCTTTGCAAGTGCAGTTGCTTCAGAGCTTAGTAAATGAGGTAAAGCTTCACTTTGTAAAGAATACCCAAAATACGTGCAAGGAAAATAAAAAAAAATAACAAACAGCATTTTTCCTTGCAGATGATTGGATAATGGAAGTCAGCAGAGCTTCTATTCATTTTCTAAGCTTTGGAGCAACTGCACTTGCAGAGTAAACTGTCTTTTTTACTTTAGTAAAGCAACCCCTATTTTCTTTTAGTAAATTAACCAGTGGCGGCTGGTGCTCCATATTTTGGGGGGGGCGGCAAACAAACCCTCCATCCTGCCCGCCAGCCCTGCACTTACCCCAGTCAGGTTGCGGGAGGCTTCTCCTCCTGGCCTATCCGGCCGCTTCTCCTCCCGGCAAATCCGGCCTTAGGAGCTGCTTCCTGTCCTGATTGGCTGGCAGGAGAAGCAGGAAGACAATAGTGAATATTGATTTGCTAATGTCACAAGTGGGTGGTCTCAGGGCACAGTGCTCTGCACCCCGGGCCCTCCCTTTTTGAAGCCAATTAGAACCTCAGGCTCTAATCACGTGCTTAAAAACAAAGACATCACTGGAAATCTATGTGTCCGGCGCCCCACATGGAGATTAGGGGCCAGCGCATAGAGATTAGGAGAGCAGCGCCCCTACGCCCCTTATGGACCTGCCCCTGCTGAAATTAACCCCATTTTATTGTAATTGTACAATCTCTTTGTACCATTAGGGCTTACCTAACTAAGTAATTAAAGGGTATATAAACCTTAGCAATAAACTTCTAAATAAAAAATGTGGTTCTTTGGAAAAGTATTTTGTCACAGCGATTCAATAAGTGCAAAAAAAAAAAATATCACATTAGAAATTCAGATCTGTCCTGTGCACACTTCTAATTTCTGTAATAGATTAATTCCTATGAACTATGCTGCTATGAGAAATAATACATAATTTCATATGAACTATGCTCCTATGAAAATGCTAGTCTAGTGGCAAAAATGCAATATAGTAGTTCAGAAAACTATGCTGTCCTTTGGCCGTTAGATGGAGCTGACAATCGGGAATTAATCTATTACAGAAAATATGGGAAGCATTCATGCATTCGAATTCATCCAGCAAATGATTTATAAATAGACCCATGAGGATTGATGTACTTAAACTGGAAAGTGCAAAATCTGGTGCAGCTGTGCATGGTAGCCAATCAATTTCTAACTTCAGCTTGTTCTATTAAGCTTTCATAAAAAAAAAAAAAAAAAAATAGAAACTGATTGGTTTCTTTGCAGAGCTGCAACCAGATTTTGCACTCCCCAATTTTAGTAAATCAAGACCATGGTGTTAAGAGGAAATTGGGAGCTGAGTGCATTTCTGGAAGATCAATGTTTTTTTTTACTGGCAGGGTCTTTAGAGGGATAAAATATGGAAAAATATGCATGTATGAAATATACAGAGCTGTACTTAATTTTTTTTGGGCTCTTGTCCGGGATTCCTTTGAACAGTCCAGGTTTTGAAACATATGCCCGGGTTTCAGCCTGCCCGAAACCCGGACACATTAGTCAGACCGGGCTGTGGCTCCCCAAGTTATCGAAATAGGCACACACAAGTCTTTTGCTATTCGGGACCTGCGGGCTGGTTCGGCATCACTGAGGGGCAGGGCGATGATGTCAGCAAGAGCAGTTTGGCCACACCCACTGTTCACAGCAGCGCATATAGTTACTACTCTCCTAGGGGCACCCAAAGGTGTCCCAGGTCTTTTTTAATCCTATAGTGTATACTATGAATAAAAAAATGTAAAAAATGGCCATGTTCCACTAAAGTGTTCAGGTTTGGTTTGAAAAAAAGGTGGCAACCCTATATGTAACTGATCAGTTAATTCCCTATACTGCATAATGGTGGTTACAGTTCTGATTTATAATATTTGAGACCAGTTTGATGTTGTACAACTGCAGTCAATGTGGCCAACAAACATTAGATGATTACAAATCCGACATACATACATACAGCAAGTGCTAGGACCGGCTGCTTGCCCTTCCTGCCTCACTTTTGTTATAATAGGAACTTTTTGCAAGTAGAGTTGTCCTGTTTATAGGAAAAGTTGGGCTTTAGACACAAGAGAAACTTTATGAAAAAGAGACGTCACTGTTTTATATCCATTATGTGTGGTCTTTCAAAATATTTTATATGTGTTTTAAGGAAATGTAATTTATTTCCATTAACCTTATTATTTATTTCTCATTTTTACTTTTTTTAGCCAGAAATTCTTCCTGTAACTCTTTTTTCGAGTTTGAGTGTGGGAATGGGGAATGCATTGATTATCAGCTGACCTGTGATGGTGTAATTCACTGCAAAGACAGATCAGATGAAAAGCAATTATACTGTGGTAAGTTAAAGAAGAACTCTCATGATGATGAATGATGAAGAAGACGGAATGTAGTTAATGTATAATACCTTGCTTTAGCCTCTCTAATGATTTGCTAGTGTTTTACAGTGCAATTCCCCTCTTAAAGTTATTGTAAATGCATATTTTTTTTACAATTACATATCATACTTGCCTGCTCTGTGCATTGTTTTTTCACAGAGCAGCCCCAATCCTCCTCTTCTCACATCCCCTTCCAGCAGTCCTGGCTCCTCCCCACTACCGAGTGCCCACCATAGCTTGCTACGAGGGCACTTGTGCAGGCTTACTCCTGAGCCGACTCTATGTATCCATTGACACACAGGGGTGTAGTTTTCATTCTACTCTGATTATCCTATGAGGGTGCAGGACCCAGGACCCTCTGTCTGGACAGTGCTGATTGGCTCTATGCTGATCACATGCACCCTCCCAAAAAATAAAAATAAAAAAACTTCCTAGAAATACACACTAAACTGAGCATGTGCTGAGTGCCTCCAAGGCTCTGTCCAGCAGGTGGATTGGGTACTGTGGAAGACGGGGGGGGGGGGGGAATCAAAGAAGACAGGATCAAACAGCCTTTTTACACAATGCAGAGGATTAACCCCTTAGGTTCCACAGTGAGTGTAACACAGTGGACAGCACAGTGGTGTAGTGGTTAGCACTTTCACCTAGCAGCAAAAGGATCGCTGATTCGAAACCCAACCACGACACTACCTGCCTGGAGTTTGTATGTTCTCCCTGCGCCTTCGGGTACTCTGGTTTCCTCCCACACGCCAAAGACATGCTGGTAGGTTAAAGTGGTTGTAAACACACAATTTTTTTTTCTTTAAAACCCAGAAAGACAAAGGCATAATGAGCTAGTATGCATAGCATACTAGCTCATTATGAAATATTCACCTGAGATTGAAGCCCCCGCAGCGGTCCCGGCACACTGCTCTGCCCGGCAACATGTCTCCTGGAGTTATTTCTGGGTATCGCGGGCTCCGGCGCTGTGATTGCTCTCACTGCTGCGCATGCCGCCGTTAACGATGCGTCAGCTGAAGCAACAGCATTGCTTCAGTGCGCATGTGTCGATGACGTTGGCACATGCTGATACAGGGGATATCTCCTAAACCATGCAGGTTTAGGAGATATCCACGATAGCTACAGGCAAGCCTAATTATAGGCTTACCTGTAGTGAAAAATGATTGTAAAGGGTTTACAACCACTTTAATTGGCTCCTTTCTAAATTGGCCCTTCTATGTATGAATGTGAGTTAGGGACCTTACATTGTAAGTTCCTTGAGGGCAGGGACTGATGTAACTATACAATGTATATGTAAAGTGCTGCGTAAATTGACGGCGCTATATAAGTACCTTTTGCACCTTAAATAAATAAACAAGCATGCTTTATTACATATATAGACTGATATTACTGTTGTGAGTTTAGTACTTAAACCCTAAAGGTAACCCTATCACATAACATTAAAATATGGCTAAACTTTACTTGAACTTAGTTGTGATGGCTGCATTAGATTTCCTTTTTCTTAATTTTTTTATTCGCACTTGGTGATCCTGACAATAATGCTGTTTCTGTCCTGATGATTTTTTATTATTACCCAGACTGCACTAGACTGATATAAAATAAAAGGTGGTTGCTACGGGTTTCTTATTTTTGGACTGCTCTTTGTTGCGCTTTATTGAATAGTCCCATTTGTATCATTTGTATATTATACAAGTATAATGAGAGTTCCAATTGTGCAAATATTACATAACCTAAACTACCTACAAAGCAAAGGTGCTGGAAGAAAGTGTCATTTTATCTATTGCTTTTAGTTTTTTTGCATAACATCTAGAAATGTAAAGGCGGTGAAGATTTTTTCAGTTCATCAATGCCTTGGAGTATTTGTAAAAGTGAAGTATGCACAAACAGGATAAAATCTGTTTCTTTCTATAATGGAGACCCCTGGCTATTTACGAATTGACAGTTTTTCTCTGTCGCTGCAGGGGGAAAATTTCCATCTCAAGTGTGGGAGTTCACGACCTTGTGTAGAAAGGTTTTTAAGATGCTCTTTTTTTTTTTGCCTGGGAAGTTTATGTAGCTGAGAGCTAGAAACTATCATTTATTTTGGAAAGCAATGTAATATTAGATTGTCGGAGAGTCCAGTTCATGCGGTAAAATATCTGGCAGGGTTTAGAAGTTTTAAAACATGTCAATCTAATATATTTTTGTAACTAACACAATTACCATTTATTTATTTTTTAATGCAAGCAGCTTGTAATCTGCTCAGAACCCTGTGAGTTAGTTATATATGATTTTAAGCAAAATGTGAGCCAAAAATAAAATTAAAAGGAATATCCTTTTAAAGAAAAAAATAACGTCTGGATCGCCTAAATTATACAATGCAAATGGAACAACTGATTGGCATTGATAGAGATACAATGGGCAACTTTCACAACATTTGGTCTGCTTTAAACATACTCAAGGGGTTGAGCGAAAAAAAAATAATAGTGTGTACCTGGCTTAAGTGTTGTTTCTCTCTGGTGCTTCGTTCCTCTGTTATCAGCGCGAGTCACTTCTGAGAAATTTTCCCGACACAAGATAACAAAACAGTTCTTCTGCTGTGTGAAGGGGGTGTGTTCCTTTCCTCCAATCAGCTCCCACACACTGTAACTGCAGCTCCCCACCCCCTCCTCTGTGATACAAACAGATAGAGAAGGATTTTAATATGATTCTGCCCTTTTGAAGGGGTGTAGGGAAGAGAAGACTGCAAATAAACAAATACAACTTATGTAGGAGGATTTGTTTCATCTCTGTGTATCATCTGAGGCTGTTCACTTCACTGGGTATTTGTGAGGGTTTACGAGATTTAAGAGAAGGCAACACAGTCCTGTTGATTTGTCATATGTATAATTATTTAATTTCATAAGCATTTCATAGACATTGGTTTATCCTATCATTAACACCTTATATTTCACGTCTGGCTGTTGCCATGTGTACAGTGTACTGAAAATGTATGTGTGTACAATCTGAATTAGGCCATTTCTGTGCTGTAATGTTCACTTGGTTGCTTCAGTAAAGCTGCTGCTTCAGCTAGCTGCTGCCATAACAATGATATTCCTCTTCAAAGTAGCAACATAAAATGATGGTGGGCGGTCCGTAAGTAGTTAACCACTTCCCGACCGCCTCACATACATATACGGCACCAGAATGGCACCGCTGCACAAACCGCCATATAGGTACATTGGCCACTTTAAGAGCCATAGCAGGCGTGCGGGGTCCCGATGAGCGTGGCCGGTGGGCAGGATCGCTGCTGGCCACCTGCGATTGGGGGCACGAAAATGAGAAAATGAAAAAATGAGAGCACACAAATACCTGTTCTCTCAGGGGAGAGGAGACAGATCATGTGTTCCTACTAAGTAGGAACAACGATCTGTCTTCTCCCCCAGTCAGTCACATCCCCCCACAGTTAGAAACACTAACTAGGGAACACATTTAACCCCTTGATGGCCCCTTAGTGTTAAGCCCTTCCCTGCCAGTGACATTTACACAGTAATTAGTGCATATTTATAGCACTGATCACTGTATAAATGTCAGTGGTCCCTAAAAATTGTCAAAAGTGTCCGATCTGTCCACCTCAATGTCGCAATACCGCTAAAAATTGCAGATCACCGCAATGTCATAAAATGCTCTAAATCTTTCCCATGGTTTGTAGACGATATAACTTTTGCGCAAACCATTCAATTTACACTTATTGCGATTGTTTTTGCCAAAAATATGTAGAATATATATATTGGCCTAAACTGATGAAGAATTTTTTTTTTTTAATTGGAATATTTATTATAGCAAAAATTTAAAAATATTGTTTTTTTTCAAAATTGTCGCTCTTTTTTTGTTTATAGCGCAAAAAATAAAAAACGCAGAGGTGATCAAATACCACCAAAAGAAAGCTCTATTTGTGGGAAAAAAAGACATCAATTTTTTTTGGGTACAACTTCGCACGACCGCGCAAGTTGTACCCAAAAAAAGTTGTCAGTTAAAGTGACGCAGTGCCGTATAACAAAAAATGGTCCGGTCATTAAGGGGGCAAATTCTTCTGGGGCTGAAGTGGTTAAAGCTTAAAGCACAACCCTAGAAAAAAAAAGTTTTCCCATTCTTTCTGCTTCCTTGTAACGTCCTCTCCTTTTCCCCACTCACTTCCATTTGTTTGGATGACCAATGCACACTATTTCTGGTCATTTGCACTCCTCCATGAACACTACAAATCCCAAAATCCATAATTCCTAGAACAACTTGGGAGCAAGCAAGAGGGTGGCTGTGTTTCTACATATAGTGGGACCACGGAGAACAAACGTAGCTAACCACAAACAGGAAGTTCATCAAAACAGCAAAATAAAAGGGACGTTTCTGAATTAAGAGTACATACTGTACATCCATATAATTGTTTTAACCAGAGTTTAGTTTTACTTTAGGGAGTTAATGCTACGGCATTCAAAGACATTTTAGACAATTGTGTGCTTCATGCCTTGTAAAACAGTTTGGCAGGGTGCTTTTCTATTTCAGTATGACTGGGCCTTTGTGAACACAACCATAATTTATTGAGTTTAGAGTAGGGGAACCTGAGTTGCCTGTACAGAGCCCCAATCCTACTGAACACCTTTGGGATGAACTGGAATGTTGATAGGGGGCCAGGTCTTCTCATCCACCATCTTTATCTGACCTCACAAGTGCTGTTTTTAGATGGGTTGTTTCTATTCCGGCATGACTGCACCCTTGTGTACAACGCAAAACACCCTTGTGTACAAAGCCTTAGTCTGATGAGTTTAGAGTGGAGGAACTTGAGTGACCTGCAGAGCCTCAACCTTATTAACCATCCTGGTGGTATTCCTGAGTGTGGCTCGGGGTTAAAATTTCAGTACCATTAGCGGTAACCCCGAGCCACACTTGGGATTGCTTGGCAGAATCCTGGTACAACATACTTACGTTGTCACCAGGATCCTGCGATGTCCCCCCCGCTTTGTCCTCCGCCAGATCATCTGCCTGATGTCCTGTGTTCTGGGCTTCTTTCCTTGCGAGCATAGCGAAGAATGGGGGCGGAGGCGGAGCCCGGCAGCAAATTCAAAAAGTACAAAAAATTACAAAATGTACAAAAAACACATAAAGTACACTGTAATCTTACAGATTACATTACTGTATCTAATTATTTCACATCCCTTTTGTCCCTAGTGCTTTGCCCAGTGCCCTGCATGCAGTTTTATATTATATATACTGTTCTTTCTGCCCGGAAACTTGAGATTGTCCATGGCAAACAAAAAGTGTCCCTTTACATCAAAAGCGGTTTTAGATCAGCTAGAAAACAGCGATAGTAAATTAGAACACTTGCAGAATTGAGCGATAGTGAATCGTGGGGAAATTCATTTTATTATTATTATTAATATATTATTATTTTTTATAATTATTTATTATATTATAATTTATAAATTTGTGTTTTAAACTTTATCATACCCGGGATGTCTACTAGACTCTTGTTTGGACAGATTTAAGTGAGTTATTCCTAAGAATTACAGGCCTACAATATAAAACGCCAAATTTCTATGCAAAACAATGTACCACTTTGAGATTTAAAAATCGGACATAATCATACCGCCAGGGAGGTTAAACATCTTTTGGATGACCAGGAATGTTGAGTGTGAGCCAGGTCTTCTCATCTACCTGACCTCACAAATGCACTCTTGACACAATGAGCACACATTTTCACAGACACACTGCAACATTTTGTGAACAGCCTTCCCAGAAGAGTGCAGTCTGTTTGGCCTTAATGTATGTGTGTTTTTATGGGGGTGGGGGATGAGAACATATTGGGATTTTCAAAAAGCTCATATACTATAGATGTGATGGTCAGGTGTCCACTAGTTTTTGGCCATATTCTGTATTTGCATTTCCAGTACGTATACATTAGAAAAAAGAAGGCTGTACTGTGGGTTAGAGTACTATAGATACATTGCTACTTTTTTTGGTCTGCTTTACTCTAAAAATATTATAGTGTCTTATTTCTCCTTGGGGCTTACTCGATAAAATTCCTGTTTACCATATCCTGCACTGACAAGGGCTAACAAGCTAGAACCAGCTAAAAAAGTCCTATAAATTCCTGTCTACTTTAGGATGCTATAAACTAGTTGTTCTAGGTGCATGATGGGCCAAAGGGACATAACAGAATGATTGAAATGTCTCCACTTGCCAGTTTAAGATGAGTAATAAACCCTTTTTTGAATTTGTGGTAATATAAAAATGCCTTCTGTTCTATGATGACAATGCTGTAACTCACAGCACTTTACTTGTTGGTTCCTTTTAGCTCCCTCGTTATAATTGAACCGATTATACTGTCTGGGTTGATATGTAAAGGCATCTATGATTTTCTTGGATAAAAAAAAAAAAAACAGGAGTTAGCAAATAATATTTTTGCTGCAATAATGACGATAGTTGGAAAGACTTTTCAGGATTACATTGGCTGTCAAAGTTCATCTGACCCTTGAGATCTTCAGAAATGTAATTATAGTATATAGTAAGAATTGGAATATATAAGGTTCCTAATTTCAAGTGAACACTTGATGAGAAAATCCTAATCATCTCCAAAGAGAAAACTGTACCTTTACAGGTCAATTATAAGTGCAACACATAAGTGCAAATTATGATCGTGGGAAAGTGACAATTTCATAAACCACCGACATTATTATTAAAAGAAATTGAGAAGTAAATGTCTCACAGATCAAGGTACATTATTATGTTTTTTCATGGGCAATAATTTGGCTACTTGAGAACATTTATCTTTAAACGTTGGATTATTAATGTCTTACATTTAAGATTCCAAAGACACCCTCGTGAGCCATGTACAGACAAAGAAAGCTAATAATCAGGTTGGAATTTTTTGTTGCTAACTTATTGCATCTCAGATCCCAATCTGTTACAGAGTAATTGCCATTTTCCACAATATGAGCAAAGGTTTGTGAACATCATGCCTAAATGAGATTGTTGGACATCTCATTCCAGAACCATAATAATTAAAATGGAGTTGCCACACTTTGAAGCTATAACAAACTCTGCTCTGTGGAGAAGGTTTTCCACAAGATTTTGGAGTGCGTTTATGGGAATTTGTGCCCATTTAGCTAAAAGAGCATTTGTGAGGTTAGATATTGATGTTGGATGAGGAAACCTAGATTCAGTTGTGTCTCCAATTTATTTCAGTCAACTCAGTAGGGTTGAGGTCAGGTCTCTATGTGAATAACTCAAATTTCTCCACACCAAACTCATCAAGCAAGTCTTTGGCTTTGTGTGCAGCAGTACAGTCAGGAAAGAACACTAAAGGGCCTTCCCCAAACTGTTGCCACATGGTTGGAATTGCACAGATGGCTACAATGTCTTTATATGCTGTAGCGTAAAAACACCCTTCACTGAAAACAGCTAAACAGTAATTTAGAGGGGTGTCCACATACTTTTAATCTTCAAGTGTAGTAAATATCACAGGGACCAGTGTACATTTGCTTCAGAAAATGCTACTTTAGAATCTATTCAGTTTTGGTCGTGTGACCAAAACCTTGAGAAATTTTATTATGTGATCTCAGATTGCCTTTTCCTCATCTTCAGAAAAGATCACATGGCTATTTGTCTAAGGCAGTGTTTCTCAACCTCCTAGTGCCCCCTTGACCCCTTGATAAAATTTCCCAAGTTGTGGGGACCCCTAACAGTAAAATTATTTTCGTAGCGTGGGTTGTCAGCACCCAAGACAAGACAAGTAATTTGCCCCTCTAACCCATGGACATTTAGCACTCCCTGAGTCCCTTCCACTCGTACTGTATTAAAACCCTTTATAGTACCTTTTTCTTTGTCCCCCCCCCCTTTTCCTCTCCCTTACATGAATTCTCTATTTTTATTCCTTCTCCTACTCCTTGGTGAGGGGTGGGGGGAATGGGATGAGTGGCAGTGCTGGGGGGAGTTCTGATCAGCCAACTTAGGTGCTCTTGAGCAAGGTCCTCTGAGAACTGTAGTGGGGACTTTTAATGGCAACTATAATCACAGGTAGTGTTACTCACTGTGTCTCCGACTTTGTGGTGTTTCGTAGCAGTGACACCTATGCCGAAATCAGGACATAGGGTCTCCTCCAGCCCCTCCCACTTCACATTCCTCACCAGTCAGCTGACCGCTAGTCTCTGCCCCCCAGCCATGCCATGAACTGAATGGGCGGCTGTAAAGAGGCTGAGTGGGCGGCCACAGGCTCCAGGAACAGCCCAACTGGGCAGTCACAGGCTCCATCCAGGGACATCCCTGCTGGGCGGCCGCAAAAAGGCTGGGAGAGCGGTGTGGGCTTCAGAAGCAGCGAAGGATTCAGTGACCCCTGGCAAATCATCATTTGACCCCCGAGGGGGTCCCGGCCCGCAGGTTTAGATCCACTGGTCTAAGGATTTGGCTGCATGACTGTCATGCTTACCCCTAGCACAGGTGGTAAGGCACTATAGCTAGCTTCTGTGTTCTTTTCCTATAACAGCCCCTTTCCCATAAGGCAGGCAGGCCTACCAGTACTCAGTCACCCTCAGGTCTTATACACAATGCTATAATGCCTGACTACCACGCTAGTCCAGGTACTAACTAAGCACAGCAAACAGGTACTGGCAGTTTGCAGACAGGCAGAGTGGTCAGTGGCAGTCTGGATTCATGGCAGGCTGAGTTCTGAGCATATTCAATATCGGATTCAAAATCAACAAGGTAATACAAACTAGCAGGCAAGGCAGACAAACAGGGAGCTTGGAGCACATCTTGCAAATACTATCACAAGGATGAGACTGCAGGCTTGGCTGGCTAAAATCGGGTTTGGTCTCCACCCAGAGACTGTAAATCACCCTGCAGGTGGAAAAACCAGCATGCTGGAATGAGAGCAGCAGTAGTCATGGAACAATGACAATGGCCAACATTAGAGACAACTTTTAACTTTGAGCTCGCCGTTGAGTATAGATCCACTTTTAGCATTGTAAAATTGTATTGCCTTCTTTCTAACATTGTGTTATGTAAATTATAACAACTATATATTTCACTTATTTATACATTTGCTTTTTAAAATGACAAAATTATTATTATTATTTTATATTTATTTATTTTGTAAAGAATATTTTGTATTTAGTAAAGTAGTTTTGAAGTAGATATATGAATGTAATAAAAGCTAAGAGAAATCTTTTTTTTTTTTCCTTATTTTCTTTTGGCTGTTGCAGTGTAACCAGAACATAGTTACCCTTCACAACACCCTATTGGTAGTGATGGCATGTAAGATTAGTTGTAAGATTAGTTGGCTGACATTGAGGGAAAGACATCTGATAACTGATAAAGTAAGCAAATACACTTCACAAAGTGACAGCGTATATTGTATACAGTCAGTAGGCTCAGCAAATAGGCCATGCTACACCATCCTCCCTTCCTCTTCTGCCCCTATAATGTTTCTTAAGGGAACCAAGAGGCACAATACACAGTGTTTTTGTTCCCATGTGTTCTTTTATTATTATTTTGTTTTTAATGATCAAAAGTGCCTCTTTAAATGTATTATTCACAAGATTACTGCATGGGATCATATAAAAAAATACATGTACCGCACACAAACTATTTATATTATCAATTTAAGGGATAGTTTATCCCTTAAATTGATAATATAAACATAGTTTATATAGTACATAGTTTATGTACACTGATTATTGCATGGGTTATCATTCCATAAAATACTGCTAACCTCATGGTGGGGCATACTGCTACCTAAACATTTTTTACCTAAATGCAGGAAATGCATTAAAGTAAAAAAATTTTGGGCTATAGGACCGCTGTAAATTATTTCTGTGTGTGAACCAAATGGTTTTAGAAGAGACGATCATGAAGTAGTACATTTCAGCGTAATTTTACCATTTTAGCTGAATTCATAGCAGTCAATAGGGAAGATCAAATGAAGATTTTTTTTTTTTTTATGGTTTTAAGTGTACAGTGGGCTTTAAATGGCTTTTAGGGGTAGAAAAACTGTTCTGGACCTGTTCTTTTGCCAAAAATGGCCCCTCGTACACTGAGAACATGCTAATAGGTATTGAGGAATAGAAGAAGGCTACTGCTTTTTGTTTATCAAGAAAGCCATGTGATCACTTGTGTTGTGCTTTTGTATATAATCGTGACAATCTAAATTCAATATGCCTTTGTGTCTCTTTAAAGGGCGAGATATTAGTTCAAAATTCAGAAAAATTATTGTGAGCAGAAGGTCTATGACTGTATAAATGTTATAGAGGGGAGGTATATACAATAATTAGCATCTGACCTTTTTTGTAATAAATTATTTAAAATCTCTGCTGCTGCAGGAAACCAGCACTGGGTACATTGTTTTGCTCTTTGGTGGTAAGAATGACCTGCGTTTTCAGGCACAGTTTGCAGTTCACCTGTCAATGACCCCAGGATATCCTCATGGGAAGTCATTTGTGGAACAGACCTCCAAGCATGTTAGATCAATTATTTATTCAGTATTTTGCTTTGTTTTGCTTACTTTGTTTGTCATATTAATCAGACTCAATTAGAATTTCTTCATGCCGTGCTGAAAAAAATTAGCTGTGCATTTTATTCTCAAGCTAATCATAAACATTTGATCAACGTACACTGCAAATTTCTGACTTTTGAGATCTAATGTTACAGGTAATAGTATTCTGTGAGTACATTGACTGCACAAGCCAAATTGGGACTTATTTCTGGAACTAAATAATTGTTGTTCTTTCTTCTCCTTTCTCCTTATTTGTTCTTTTTCCTTCTTTTTCCTTTTTCTTCCTTCTTCTTCTCCATCCTTCTTCTTTCTTTCTTCTTGCATATACTTTCTTCTTCTTCTTCTTTTTCTTCTTTTTCTTTTTCTTCTTCTACTTCTTCCCCTTCTTCTTCTTCCCTTTTCTTCTTCTTCCCTCTTCTTCTTCTTCCCTCTTCTTCTTCCCTCTTCTTCTTCTTCTTCCTTCCTCTTTCTTCTTCTTGCTTCTTCATTCTTTTTGCTTCTTCATCTTTCTTTTTTGTTTCTTCTTCCCCTTCTTCTTCCCCTTCTTCTTCTTCTTCACCTTCTTCTTCCCCTTCTTCTTCTTCTTCTTCTTCTTTTTCTTCCCTCTTCTTCTTCTTCTTCCCTCTTCTTCTTCTTCCCTCTTTCTTCCTCTTCTTGCTTCTTCATTCTTCTTGCTTCTTCATCCTTCTTTTTGTTTCTTCTTCCTTCTTGTTTCTTCTTCTTCCTTCCTCTTTCTTTTTCATTCTTCTTGCTTCTTCCTTCTTTTTTGTTTCTTCTTCCTTCTTGCTTCTCCTTCCTTCTTTTTGCTGCTTCTTCTTCCTTTCTCTCTCTTCTTCATTCTTCTTGCTTCTTCTTCCTTCTTCTTTCCACTTCGTCTCCTCCTCATAGCACAGACAAATGGATAAAGCACTTTACAAAGTGTACATTCACATCAGCTACTAGCTTCAAGGAGCTTACAATCTAATATTCCTACCTCACAGCCCTACAGATACTCACATGCATATGCATACTAGGGCCAATTTAGACAGGAGCCAATTTACCTACAGTGAGGGAAAAAAGCATTTGATCCCATGCTGATTTTGTATGTTTTCCTACTGGCAAAAAAATGATCAGTCTATAATTTTAATGGTAGGTTTATTTTAACAGTGAGAGACAGAATAACAACAAACATATCCAGAAAAATGCATTTCAAAAAAGTTATAAATTGATTAGCATTTTAATGAGTGAAATAAGTATTTGACCCCGTCGCAAAACATGACTTAGTACTTGGTGGCAAAACCCTTGTTGGCAATTACAGAGGTCAGACGTTTCTTGTAGTTGACCACCAGGTTTGCACACATCTCATAAGGGATTTTCTCCCACTCCTCTTTACAGATCTTCCCCAAGTCATTAAGGTTTCGAGGCTGACATTTGGTAACTCGAACCTTCAGCTCCCCCCACAAATTTTCTATGGGATTAAGGTCTGGGGACTGGCTAGGCCAATCCAGGATCTTAATGTGCTTCTTCTTGAGCCACTCCTTTGTTGCCTTGGCCGTGTGTTTTGGGTCATTGTCATGCTGGAATACCCATCCACAACCCATTTTCAAGGGGTAAGGAGGTTCTCACCCAATATTTAATGGCACATGGCCCTGTCCATAGTCCCTTTGATGCGGTGAAGTTGTCCTGTCCCCTAAAGCAACACCCCTAAAGCATAATGTTTTCACCTCCATGTTTGACGGTGGGGATGGTGTTCTTGCGGTCATAGGCAGCATTCCTCCTCCTCCAAACACGGCAAGTTGAGTTGATGCCAAAAATCTTAATGTTGGTCTCATCTGACCACAACACTTTCACCCAGTTCTCCTCTGAATCATTCAGATGTTCATTAGCAAACTTCAGACGGGCCTGTTCTTGTGCTTTCTTGAGCAGGGGGACCTTGCGGGTGCTGCAAGATTTCAGTCCTTCATGGCATAGTGTGTTACCAATTGTTTTCTGGGTGACTATGGTCCCAGCAGCCTTGAAATCATTGACTAGATTCTCCCCTGTAGTTCTGGGCTGATTCCTCACTGTTCTCCTGATCATTGAACAGTTATTTTGTGTTTCTTCCATTTGCGAATAATCACACCAGCTGTTGTCCCCCTCTCACTAAGCTGCTTGGTGATGGTCTTGTAGCCCATTCCAGCCTTGTGTAGGTCTACAATCTTGTCCCTAACATCCTTGGACAGCTCTTTGGTCTTGGCCATGTTGGAGAGATTGGAATCTGATTGCTTCTGTGGACAGGTGTCTTTTATACAGGTAACAAGCTGAGATTATGAGCACTCCCTTTAGGAGAGTGCTCCTAATCTCAGCACATTGCCTGTATAGAAGACACCTGGGACCCTGAAATCTTGCTACCTGATAGGGGATCAAATACTTATTTCATTAATTAAAATGCAAATCAATTTTTTAACTTTTTTGAAATGTTTTTTTCTGAATATTTTTGTTGTTATTCTGTCTCTCACTGTTAAAAAAAAATGAGCATTAAAATTATAGACTGATCATTTCTTTGTCAGTGGCCAAATGTACAAAATCAGCAGGGGATCAAATACTTTTTTCCCTCCTTTTGTTCTGTAGAGTTGAAGACATTTCATAGCTTATCCAAGCCAGTTTTTAAATCACCGTTTTAGCGTCTCTATCTTAGCAGTTTAACAGCCATTCACACATTCAGCCACCTGAATCAAATGATTGACACCCATGCAGACTTCCTTACACCAAAAATAGGATTATGTAACCAAAACAACAGGGTGGTTCCATAGCCTTCGCACCTCCTATCCTGTTCTTGGACAATCAACATCTGCCAGTTCCTGACACCTATTAGAATTGAAGAAGGGGCTTTGATAGGCTATGAAATGTTTTCAACTTTGCAGTACAGGTCCAGTTGAATGTGACTAATTACTATTACCTATACCTTGACCTAGATAAATGAAAACCTTAACAGACTTACTGTATTACCTAAGTTTAAAATTACATCAGAACTTTAGTTGGGTAGCTATATACTTTTCTTTGGGTAGTTTTTTAAAATTATTATTTAAAGTTCCTAATCTGAAATAGAAATTAAATTCTTTTGGTGGAATTCTGTTTTTAAGAACACTTAAGGCGTAGAGTACATGCAAAATTATTTTAAACACGTCTACACATTTTAGATTTTCAAGAGATGTTCTTGCCAAAATTCTATGATTGTTCTTCCCAAGTTCAGATTTGTGTTATTACTTGTCTTAGGTTAGTTAGTAGTAGTTAGTCACATTCAACTGGACTAATGAGTGTCAGGAACCTACTTTGACAAGAGTCAAAACATCTCCAACATTAGAGAACACATCTAGTTAAATGTGAATAAATACTACCAGATATACCATGATCTGGATAAATGAAAGCCTTCACAGACCCTTTGTTTGGAGCCAATTATCAGCTTCCAGTTCTCCCTCCATGTTTTATCCTAAATATATTTCCAGTGGGGACACAGCAATACAATCCTGACAGAAGTCCTAACCCCTCCCCACTTCATCTGAAGCTATAAAAAAAAAGTTATAGCTCAAGTACAACATTAAAAAAATTTTCAGCTTTGTGAGCCCTCAACTAATCTTCTCTTCACTGAAGTCCCCCCCCCTTCCTTTTTAGTTCTTCTTATATACTGTACCTTTAATCCAGTTGTCTTCTGGTTGGTCTGGGGATATCACAGATCAATTGTTTATCCCCTTTAGGTGGTGGTGGCAATCCTTACTCCTGCACTAGGCAGTGCTTTCAGGGAAGTAGCAAAGTGAGCCCAGGCTGGCTAGATGATGCAACCCCAGGGGGTGTATCCCTGACAGCGTGGGCTCACATGAAGTGAGTTAAATGATACAGGTGGTCATTCATCCCAAAAAAGGAGGACTTCCTTCAGGAGACTGCGCTGTTGAAGCTGTTTTTTCTTCTTCGAATGTCATTGTGCAATAGATTGTTTATTTATTTATCTACTTCAGTAATTTCCAGTTTAGAGGGGTATTGGCCAGTTGTGGTATATATAGTTCCATTGGTCCAGTCCATTGGTCCAAACTGGACCAATGGAACTATGTAAAAATAGACCTGTAATTCTGCTTTGAGACGTTTTTAAACAATGACTTTCACAACATCATGATTTTTAACATAAACTTACAATAATCAATCTTATTTCAGAAACCCGAAGCTGCTGGAGAGGCTTTAAACTTTGTGGCAACAAACGTTGCATCTCCAACAATAAAGTATGTGATGACAAAGACGACTGCGGAGACAACACAGATGAGTTAGACTGCAAAGGTAAGCTGTGACAATTTTTTTTCCCCGCTAATTTTACTGATTGCCCAGACAAATGACTGCAATCTACAGTGTAATTGTTTAGAAAATGAGAAGAAAGTGGAATTGTGGTGGGAGCAGAAGACCAGAGTTTGCAAGGTTCCATCTGGATTATATATATGTTGATTTTCTAAGACACACCGTTCTCAGGGAGTGCGCGGCATTCAAAACAGGATATTAACTTTGAATGTTTTGCTTTATCTTGTCCAAACCTCATCATTCAAAATATTAAAATAGCCTCCAGAGGTCAAGCACAATGTCAGATTTCCTATCAGCTGGAGGAGAAAAAAAATCTATATTGGATAGAGAATGATCAAATTGTGTTACTGAAGCCAGATGTGATCAAATTATTTTTATAATAAATACAGAGGCACCAACAAAGGCAGTTCAAGCTGTCAGTCTTGTATTGCTGCAAGCCTGATGTCAATTTTCTATGCAGAAATTGTTTTAGTTACAGCGGAACAGTCAGGCAGATGTCACATGACCATAAATTATGGGGAAGGGGGGCTGCAGTGCACTAAAAAAAATAAAAAAACTATACAATGTTTAAAGCCCAACTCTGGGCAAATAAAAAATACCCGTTGCAATAGGGTTGTACCCACACTGCAAGGATTAATTGCCCGTTTATGTCTAGGGAAGCAATAAAAGAAGATTTAATTACACAATCCTCCATTTCTCCCTGCAGCTAGACCTCTTGTAGTGTCTGCATCTCCATGCTTCACCGGTCTAGAGTCCTGGCATCATCAAGACCAGAGCATGGTCCATAGAACAGAAAAGAACAGAGGCCACCTCCATCTGTGTGTAAACTGTGCAAAAACAGCATAAAGGTATTAGTAAAGTAATGCACTCACATACAGTGAAGGAAGAATCAGCATGTCATCCATGGGGGGGGTTGTCATCAGTGGAAGAGATCAACAGGCAAGCAACTGGCATGTGCAGAATTCAGCCAGGAAGCTGCTGGGTGGATGTGAAGAGAAGCAATGTGGTTTGGGGAGCTGTAGCACAAACAGTCCGGCTTGTGCGGCGGCTTTCAGGTGTCCTCAGCCCATTCGGCAACACTTGACTCTGATCGGTGATGATGTCACTCAGTAAGGGGCGAGGTTATGCATTTCAGGGCTTTGATCCTTTGTCAAACCAAAGGGAACCATAGCTCTGCACTGGATGAGAGGATGCCAAAGGACAGTCAACCACTGGATCATGGGAGGGCGCCGCGCTGGTGAGCGAAGGATCAGGTATTAGTCTAAATGAGTAGTTAACCCTTGCCATGCGGATACAGCCCAACTCTCTACTTTTTTATTTGCAAAGAGTTGGGCTTTAAAGTAGATCTAAACCCAATCACTAAAAGCTCATATCAGTTTTAACATGTTAATGTCGTTTCAAAAGTAGTTCTGAGTCCTTTTAAATTTGCAGCTTTAAAATAATACTTGGTCATCCTGCCATGAAGGCCCTGGTTCAGACATGTCCTGTTATGGGGCAACTGTCTCCTATCTGTGCTTTAGTATTGTCTTCATGTTAAATGTATCCCTTTTTGCAACCGGAAGCACTAAAGACCTTGCTTCTACGCATAGATTCTAATTTTATAGGCACACGGTGTTGGTCATATTTGTAATTTACATATGGAGGCCCTCTTTCTGGTTTGTTAGTGCTTTATAGTAGTTGTTTCTCCTTTTCTCTCAATACAAGTTTACTAGGCGTGTCTGACTAAAATTAAAGCCTAATGCCCTGTACACACGATAGGATTTTCTGACAACAAAACTGTGGATTTATTTCCGACGGATGTTGGCTCAAACTTGTCTTGCATACACACGGTCACACAAATGTTGTCGGAAATTCCGAACGCCAAGAACGCGGTGACGTACAACACGTACGACGAGCTGAGAAAAATGAAGTTCAATAGCCAGTGCGGCTATTCTGCTTGATTCCGAGCATGCGTGGACTTTTTGTGCATCGGAATTGTGTACACACTCTCGTAATTTCCGACAACAAGTCTTGTTGTTGGAAAATTTGAGAACCTGCTCTCAAACATTTGTTGGCAGAAATTCCGACAACAAATGTTCTATGGAGCATACACATGGTTGGACTTTCCGACAACGAGCTCACATCCAACATTTGTTGTCGGAAAATCCTATTATGTGTATGGCCCATTAGACTTCTGGAGGATGCCGTCTCAGCTATGTTTGAGCAGGGATGCTAAGTGATTGTAGTAAACTACTGATCCTTCACCAGTATATGGAAAATCTACAAATCTGTGCAAAAATAGAAAATACAGTACTGCAAACATATAATCGGAAAGTTGCATAAAAAAATAAGGTAAACAACACATTGAACTATGTGCTTACTGAAAGTGCACTGTAGTTTCTGGAGAGAAGTTAAGTTTCTTCAGCAGTCTTTATTTCTGTAGCCAGCATACAGGGAGACAGGGGTTCTGATAAAGCAAATCTAGATCTCTTATAAGAGGGACAACATCCAATTAACAAATATCTTAGATCATAAAAATCAAAACATTTTGCAGTTTCCTAGCATTAAGAGGTACAGCTTTATAGGTCATATAGCCAATTGTATAAAAAGTCCTATCAATAAGTTCAAGCCTAAGTTTATCTAAAACAAAGAAAAATAAATCAGCAGAAGAAACATTACATACCTTCAGTGAGATGCAATGGTGGGCGTTGGTAATTTTTTCTTGGGGGGGGGGGCGGCAAACAGTACCACCCTCCCCCCACCCCCGGAGGTCGGTCCGTCAGTCAGTTGAGTGGGTCTGGTGCATTTATCCTATCTATGGTGGGCAGCGCTTCTCCCAGGCTTCACCAGCGGCTTCCCTTGCTCGGTGGCAGCGGCGACGACTTTCCATTCCCCTGCTCTCCGTGGGCATGGTGGTGGCTTCCGTTTCTTCCCTCCTCCTTGGCGGCCAATTGGTACTCTTCTCTTTTTGGCCAATTGGAAAATGGGTCTCAGACCTGCTTCTGAGTTTCCAGATTGAGGATGAGTGTTTCAATAGCGAATAATAATTTGCTGTTGTAACACCTGGGTGGGCTACTGGCGCAATGCTCTGTGCCACAAGCCCACCCTATTTTGAAGCCTATTAAAGCCTCTGGCTCTAATCAGGTGCTTCAAAAATAAACCCTGCCGCTGTAATTCACGTGTCGCATGATGTGATGCATGAATAGGGGGTGACGGTGTTCTGTCAAAATAGTGTCCGTGGCTAGAGCATGGGGGTGGCGCCATGTATAGAGGGGGTGGCACTCCAGCACCCCTAATGGATAGGCCGCCACAGGTGAGATGTGTCCCTTGTGCTACTGTGTCCTCCGCTTGCCAAAATCTTACTTCTCCGATGCCCCCTCTGCAATCTTCCGGTAGAGCGGGGGTTAATAGAACTGTGGGGCTGTCACAGGCTCTCATCAAAAGTCCCTGACTATGCCTGCCCTTTCCACTATGAATGGAGAACGGGTAAACGATTGATAGGTCCTCTCCCTAGTGCAGTGATGTCCAAACTATGGCCCTCCAGTTGTTAAGGAACTACAACTCCCATCATGCCTAGTCATGTCTGTGAATGTCAGAGTTTTACAATGCCTCATGGGAAGTGTAGTTCCGCAACAGCTGGAGGGCCGTAGTTTGGACACCCCTGCCCTAGTGCCACAGGAGGAAGTGTTGCCCCGTTTCATCAAGCCACACATGTGCAGTGTGTACTCTATCTGGTCACAGCCACTGGGCTCATCATAGGTGCAGGTGAGAGTGCTCATGTGTAGCCCAAAGGAACAAAATTGCGCTCCTTCTCGTGACACTAAGGGGTGCTGGTACCAACAACTGCTCTGTCCCTACAATAACTCAGGATGGAACCATCGCAGGCTGTAGAATATTTTAAACAGGAATTTCACCATCCCCTGTTTTTTTTTTTTCTCTTCTCCCCCACGGCTTAGATACTCACCCACAGAGGATCCAGAGTTGTCCTGCTGATATCTTCCCTGCAGCCGATGCTGGGTCCCACGGCGCCACATTCTTTTGTGACACCACCGGGAGGCTGTGCCAGCTCTTCGGGGTTCTGGCACAGACTACCAAAGATCCGCCACTTGGCCCCCCCTCCTCCATTAGTAAATGGAGCGAAGCATGGGGCTCCCGGTGCCTTGTGGGATATGAACATCACATATCCCAGGAGTAGCTGGGGGCACTGACATAATTTTCCTAGAATGACGAAGGATGAGGGGTGGGCCAAAACGTAATAAAAAAAAAAACTGTGAAAAAAAAAAAGAACCTGGTATATGTGTAGCGGAGTGTGGGTGGAATGCAGAAGAGCCAAGTCAAATAAATGGGTGAAGATCTGCTTTGAAAAAATTTTTTTTCAATGCGATTTTGGCCTACATTTGGACTTCAAGGCTTCATGTACACACAGCCTGCTTTGACCGTCGGCTGTGGGAAAATGCAAAACGCTGCAAAATCCCAGCAAGATCACATCGTGATTTTGCAGTGATTTTGCGGCGGTTTGCATTTTTTTCAGCAGCCAAAATGTTCCTAAAACTCTGCTAAAAGCCTATGTGTACATTGACACATACTGTAGACTTTTATGGAGTTGAGTTTGGGAGCTTTGGCAAAAAAATCACCAAAAGCTCCTAAACTCAAGTTTATGAGCTGCAGTGTACATGAAGCCTAAGGATGAATAGCTCCACAGTGTCTGAAGCTACAGTGGTCAGTGAGAACTTGTTTTAAAGCTTATTTGCTGTATGTAAATACACAAATGTCCTTGTCTGGAAGGGTTTAGCACACTATGCTGCTATTCCCATATGGGACAAGATAGTGTGCTTTTTGGCAAAGGTGCCATTACCCTTTTAACAAGCATGTTCAGTAATAATGAGTAAAACTACCTTGAACTACTTATATTATTGGCTTAATGGATCTTAAAAAATATATATATATAATTAAAATTGTCATCTGCATTAGCATAGAAATGAATTATGTTCTGGCCCTATTATATATTACAATGTTACAGACATTGGGTTGATTTACTATAGGAAAATAGACTAATCACTGTGCAAGGGAATTTTCCCCAGGGTTTAGTGAATAAGAAAAAACTTGGCTGATTTCCGTCATCCAGTCATGTGCAAGCAAAACTACTATTTATTTTTATTTTCCTTACATATAATCGGGTATTCTTTGCAAAGTGAAATTTCACCTCATTTACTAAGCTCTGGGGAGTATTTGCTAGCAAAGTGCAACTTCCTTTGCAAAGTGAACTGCCTATTTGCCTTTAGTAAATCACCCTGTACATGCATGTACTTCTGTAAATGTTGATGCTCTTTTGTCCTGGACTTTACCAGCACAAGCATGTATGACATATTTCCTGGTTTAGAAGCTTCTGCACTCAGGAAATACATTATACATTCATATGTGGTTAAGCCACAGGAGCCATGCACAGCCAACCATAGCAGTGCATTGGATGTGTATGCTTGTAGTCATGCTCTTTTTCATCAGTGTTTACCGTCGAATGTGTGTATTCTCGAACGTAGAAGTTTCTCATATGGGAAATATGCCATACACGCATGGGCGGGTAAAAGCCAGTACAAAAGGACTTTGGCGTTTACACGAGTACAAGCACAAGCATGTACAGCCATGGTAGGATGAGAGCAGGTAAAAAGCCTATTGGTAAACTGAATGGCAGAGGTGCCCTCTGTGCTGTGTATAAGGATGGGTTGGAAACATTGAATTTGACAAACATCAGATAGCTTTTTTTCACCCAAAGTTGTGTTTTATTTCACGGACACACTCAGGTAGAGGAGTAAATCATGAAATGTCAAACTTCTGTGTATCACTGTAAACTGAGAAAGTGGCGAGTTATAGCCACGAAATGCGTCTTTGGGTGAAAAAAAAGCTGTTTCATGTTTGCCAGACTTGGTGACTCTGAGCCATCCTTAAACAGACCATACTGCCTCCAGCATTTGGTTCACTGATGATCTTTTAACAGTACAATAGCCACCTGTGAATCCATAGAGAATCCAGGATTGGGATGCACATGACACCCAGAGTAACCGATTTTCCCCTGTGGTCATGGAAGGTTGCATGGTTCTACGCTCCTGGGTTATCCCAACCTCACCTGATATAAGTCACTTTTTCTTTTCTTTTTTTGTTTTTGTTTCTCTCTAATCATTAAAAATAATTTAGGAAATAACTACATTTCAGATACATGCTACACTCTGCCACCTCCCTCTCCTTTTCTTTCCGGTGGATACCTTAGGCCTTTTTTGGGTTTCCAATCTGGTTTTTCAGTCTGACCCCTCGGACTTTTGAGGACCACTACCACCTGAATCCCAGAGGTACAGCCACGCAGTTCTATGGCTGGCTGAATGCTCTACTTGCAGCTTCTCAGGCATGGGAAAATGCCAGTATTTTTCAATAGAGGGCATTTGTGCCTGAAAACATCCATGTGCAGTTCTAAATAATTACTTTCAATGTTCAGCAGCATAATTTAAAGACCTATATAGGTCACATTTCTGACCAGGTTACATCCATGTTTAGAGTGTAACATGAAATATGGTCACAATCTCCAACCTCACTCTCTCAAACTGCTCACACAATACCGGAATTGTGGGGTGCTTCTCCCTATAGCAATCTGTTGATTTTTGGATTTATCAGGGCTGTACATGGCTCTGCTCGCACAGGTTAAAAGGCTGACTTCTGACAGAACAAGGCACAGTTCAGTTACAAGAGCTGCCTGTTTTGAAGAACCCATCAGGGGGGTGCCCTGTTCAGATGGGCAGATGTTTTGTATATTTTATGCCATGGACTTGCTGTACAAAGCCCTCCTGCATTGGAACTGTGTTTCGTTTCTTTGCTGCCTTGTTGAATAAAAGTGTAGGAAAAACCTGCTTAGACCAGTGTTTCTCAACTCCAGTCCTCAGGCCCACCAACAGGTCATGTTTTCAGGATTTCCCTTAGATGAAATGGCTGTGGTAGTTACTAGGGCAGTGAAACTGATCAAATCACCTGTGTAAAATAATGGAGAGCCTGAAAACATGACCTGTTGGGACGCCTTGAGGACTGGAGTTGAAAAACACTGTCTTAGACTATTCCTGGGTGTCCCTGTCTCATGCATGGTTACCAATCACAAAAAAGCCTATATATGCAAAACAGGAATTGTAAATGAGCATAATTACCAGGGTGTGTATAGACAACCATAGCTATATACAAAAAACAAAGTGAAAGGATTGCGATCTGACTCCTTGTGGGTACATATCAGAAAACACAAATATAAAATTCAGAAAATTTCTTCCTCAGAGACATAAATGGAAAATAAAAACCAACATGTCAAAGCAAGATAAAGACAAGCATATCAAAAAAGTATCAGAAGGGGATATCAAAAAAGAAATATCCCGTTTTGATACTTTTTGATATGTTTGATATGTTTGTTTTTATCTTTTTTCCTATGTTGGTTTTTATTCCTTTTCCATTTAAGTCTCTGAGGAAGGAGTTTTTTAAATATTATATTTGTGTTTGCTGCTATGTATCCACGAGGAGTCAGATCGCTCTTCTCCAGCTTTGTTTTCTGTATGTAGATTCTGGTTATTTACATAGACTTATTCTGCTATTCATGCTTATTTCTAGGTCCTGCATTAGCATTGGTAGACTTTATTGTTGTAAATGTGATTCTTGCTTGAAGGGTTAACTTCAGCTGCATATTTTTGGAAACAAGTCTGTGAAGCTTTGCAACTTTCTTTGCAAATATCTTTAGTAAAACTAAAGATATTTTTGTATTTTTTATGAGAGAGTAAGGGAGGGCTATAACCCCTGTTGGTTACTTTTTCTGTGCTCCATTTGTGGCATTTCCCCATTTACTTCCTGGTCCAACGTCAAAACAGGAAGTGAGGGGAAATCCCTCCAAACTGAGGGAATTACTAGCTGTCACCAGAACTATTGTCCCCATTAATTGGGACAGCTTTGCTCTGGCACACAGCCTTGGTGGGGTTCACCATCATCAGCTATGTTAATATATTTATATCAGCCTAAGATGCCTATGTTGATATACACTATATTGTCAAAAGCATTGAGACACCTGCCTTTACACGCACATGAACTTTAATGGTATCCCAGTCTTAGTCCGTAGGGTTCAATATTGAGTTGTCCCACCCTTTGCAGCTATAACAACTTCAGCTCTTCTGGGAAGGCTGTCCACAAGTTTTAGGAGTGTGTCTATGGAAATGTTTGACCATTCTTCCAGAAGCGTATTTGTGAGGTCAGGCACTGATGTTAGACGAGAAGGCCTGGCTCTCAGTCTCCACTAAAGTTCATGTGCGTTTAAAGGCAGGCATCCCAATACGTTGACAATATAGTATATGGATTTGTGCTCAGCACTCACAAATACGGAACATAAAAAATTTAATAAAACAAAAAAAGTATGCATGTCTCTTTAAATGCAATCCCAAAGTGAAACAAAACCAAAAAACATGAGATAGCTCGGTCGCTACACCCCTCACCTGCCCGAGTGCTTAGCAGGTAAAAGCAGTCAGCGGCATCCAACTCATCGGACCTCGACAGCCTGAGCAGGGACCCTTATGTCCCTTATGACCCTTATCCATATATTCATCATGGATCACTTCTTGATGTTTGCTCTCAAACAGGAAGATCATATTACATGTGTTCCAAATCCAGAATATGATTTCCTTCCATTCATTTTCAGTAAAATCATTCTCATTCCCATGATTCACAGCCTACATCAAGAGTTGATTATAGACCTGACATCGATGGGTCAGTAATTTCACCAGCCAGTATTCTCTGACCAAATTAGTCCAAGCTGAAGTTCAACTTAGATTTAAAAGAGAAAGGACAAATTGTTTATACTGACAGTGAAAAAAAAACACCACAAAATACAGCATACCTTACTTCATTCCGTCCTTGTGTTAATGCTTGTTACATGTAGCATTCTGACATTTATCTAGCTGGGTAATTATAAGGTTTAAATTCTGCTTGAGCCTTAGCTGCATGAGATGCAGCCTTTCCCGCTATAATAATCATACTACTGGACAATTTCCTCCGCAATCTGGATTTGACTTCTGTGTGTGAACTGTAGAAGTATATAATTTTTGTGTAATCATTGCTTTATGAGTATTGCACACATTTAATGTTCTCAAAATCTGTAATGTATTACTAATAATTATGTACCTATATTTGGCCCAATGATAAACTCAAATTTAAACTGTAGACTTATCTTATCTTGCAAGGTGATTCCTGCTCATTAAAGTGGGGGCTTCCAGATACCTATTTAAATCTTTATTTTATCTTCTTGGCTTTTTAGGTTTTCCCAAAGCCCAGGGACTCTGTTAGGCAAATTTTGATTATACAGAAGTTTCCATGGCTGATACCTGGTCTGCTGACCCTTTACCCTGCATGTACCTATTGTCCAAGATATGTGGCTCAAGCTGGCCATATACCAGTATAATTTTATTTGAATGCTCATACAGACATTTTGAAAAATCTTTTATTAGAGCATTCATTTTCAAATTCAAATTTTGCTCAAGCAGAGGTGCTTCTCTCAAGTGAAACACTCCACACCAGAGGTCTCTGGGACCCCCCCCCCCCCCTTACATACCTTCCACACCCCACTATCCTGCTGCACATTCTATCTGTGCAATTTCAGGAACTTTCTTCCATACTCCCCTCCACCATCCCCAGCATAGCCCTCTACACTGATCGCCATCCTAAAATTATACCTTGTACTTTGTTTACCTTTTTCCATTGGTTTCTTGTCATATTGTATGCTAGAGAATGGTATATTCAGCTTATTTTATTTGGTTTTCTAGCAACTGGTCATTTGCTACTCTCACATGGCTACATACCATTGGCCTATGCAACCACCGTGCATGGGACCTTGCAATTGCTGATTTGACTTTGCTTTCCTAAATGTTGAAAAAAAAATAAAAATAAAAGAAAGAAAATATGATAAAAAAAATTACTCAGACTTGCTACTTGAATTAAATCCCAGACATATTAAAAGGGTTTCATTACAATATGTATGATTTTTCCCCAAAGAAAAATTACACTCACAGATAGAATTTCTCTATTCAAGAAAAAATGTTCCACCCTGCTTCTTTGAACTTTCTTGTCATACATTTGAAAACAATCTTTAATTTGACCCCCTCTAACCACTGGAAAATTTTAGAACCAATGAAACCAACCAACTAACCAAGGAAATTTTTAAAACAAAATTCTACTGGTGTATGGTTAGCTTTACTGATCAATGAGAAAGGTTGGGGAGGGGGTAGAGGTCAGATTAACTACCAAAGCTGTAGTCAGTATTTGTTTATGCTGCTCTTAGGGCCATCTGGCATTTTTTTTTTCTACCTCTAAACACCCCTGCACGTTAGGCTATGTATCCCTGAACACTTATGCCGCTTACACACTACCGGACTTTCCGGCAGAAAAGGTCCGATGGAATCATTCCGTCGGACATTCTGATCATGTGTGGGCTTCATCAGACTTTTTCTTTCTAAAATTCTGACGGACCTAGAAATAGAACATGTTTTAAATCTTTCCGACGGATTCAATACCTATTGGGAAAACCGTTCGTCTGTATGCTAGTCCGATGGACAAAAAACGACACAAGGGCAGCTATTGGCTATTGGCTATTGAACTTCCTTTTTCTAGTCCCGTCGTACATCATCGCTTTCTAAACAAACGGACTTTGGTGTGATCGTGTGTAGGCAAGTCTGTTTCAGCGGAACTCCGTCGGAAAGACCGTCAGAGTCTACTCTGACGGAAAGTCCGGTCGTTTATACGCGGCATTAGGTGTTTAGAGGAGTTTAGAGGCAGAAAAAGAAACAAACACTGCCGACACTTTCAAGAGCAGTGGTGTTTGGCAAAAAAAAAAACAAACGCTTGAGACACCTAAGTGCGTGCAAGTGTGTCTAAGTGTGCATTAACGCTAGGTATGTCTAGCGCTTGAGCACTAATTTATTTCAATGGCCAGAATAATTTATTAATAATATTATTCTGTCCACGTTTATAAGCATCATAAACATCCATAACTTTTTCTGCCAGAATGTTGCTTCCAGGAGGAAAGGCGTCTAGGAGAGATGGCCAAAGCGTCCAGTGTGCGTGAGGCCTTAAGATATATGAAAAATAGAAAATATGAAGAAGTCTGGAGAAGTCTGGAGAAGTCTGCTCTATCAACCTTGGGCCATCACACAAGCCAAAGGGAGCTCATAAGTTAACTTATCAAAATAGAAATCTAAGCAAACTAACAAAATATACACTATAGATTTTAACTACTTTACAAAACAAACGTTTCTGCTCCTTCAGTCCAGTGACTCATACACTTCTCACTACAGCTGAACATTACATCCTGGCCTAGGACCTGCCCCAGAATATGATTTAAGAGGGAGGAATTACCAGTATGTAACCAACTTTTGTCTGGGATGGGAGACACCACCTCAATGATCATTGGTTCTGTCCAGTTGCAAAATGCCTAATCCTTCAACTCACAGGCATGGTCAATAGGAGGAGCTCCTTCCTCCAGGACAGTCTCTGCAGTCTGGCTCTCTCTACGCAGACCATGCACTTACCAGTTTGACTAATGTTTAGCTTTAAGCCAAACCAAACAATTCTAAAGGAATAGCAACCTGGCAAGGGTTCTAACACTTCTTTACTCTATCCAAAAGGTCGTAGATACACTTTCAATCCATGTGCACTTGTATTTATATGTTGTTCCATTTTCCTTTTAAACGTTTGTCCAGTTTCTACGTGTGCGTCCACGGAGTTTCGCTGTACAGATGGGAGCTGCATCACAAAGTCCGCCCAGTGTAACCAGATGATTGACTGCTCAGATGCTTCTGATGAAAAGAACTGCAGTAAGAGACTCAGTTGAAAATGTTCATACTTGGGTTGTGCCTGCATGGATAGTTGGTAAACTGTTGTACATTGTTACTCAGATGATGTGGGTCTTCAGACATACAATTATCGACCTGCCTTATACTTCTGGTAGGATTCCTTGTCTGCCTTTTTTTGTGTCCACAAAATTGTCATTCTTCTATAGCTTCAGTGATGCCGAAACTGGAACCTTGATCCTTGAGCTGCAGAAATATGCATTCAGATAGCATGTTCTTCAACCAGGGAGGTCTGGAACTCTTTGGCCTTGAAGGAAAGGGCAAACACAAGCCACTAGCCTTTTCAAGAGAGGGACAGATTTCTGTGGTTTAAAGAAAATGTACTATGCTAGCTAGATGTTTTATAGTACAAGGTTTATTGTGGCACACCTTTCCACATCTAGTATCAGCCTCCTTTGTGGCTCTTAGCATTTGGTCATGTGACATTTCACAATTTCAGTGGAAATTGGTGCTGGAAGACTTCCCAGTGCCAGAGGCTGTAGTTGCAGGTCTAAATGGGGAGCCAGTAGGTATAGCGTGTACCTAGCCTGTGTCACTGACTTAATTTCCCCATTCGATCAATATCTGAATGGTGAATTATCTCCACTCAGAGCCACCATCATGACATATCTTATGAGTACTGATGGGGGGCATTTGCCCAGTCTTCCACTCTTTTTGACATAATGTTTTTTTCCTATTGCCAGCATTTTAGTTGCAGGAGAGTTTGCTTTAGTTGCTCCAACTTCCTTCTGTAATATTTCAGAAATCATGTAATTAGTGATCTCCTATTGAGGCAATGCATGCAAGGTGATATGCAGCTAAAATATTGACAGAAACAAAATGCTCCCTGTTAATATCATTGTGTCCACAAGCTCCCTTTGCAAAACAAAAAAAATATCCAGATCACAATATCAAAGTAGAAGGAAATAGGGGGTTTCAGTGATCAAAGTCAGAGGGGAAGAATTCCTACTTACATCACTGTTGGATACAGGAAGGCATAGGGAAAAAAACAAGAGCACCACACCAAAGATCAATGTGTTCCAGTGCTAAAACATTCCTTTTTTTTATCAGGAGAAAAAATAATAATAACACAAACAGTGCATATGTAAAATATTGAAAAAGGAAAATAGTAAAGAAAAATATCATAGAAAATAAAAATCAGGAGTGGGTATTAACACCTGCAGATGATATACAAATATGTGAATAAGAGGATTGTCTAGGAAAACAATTCTGTTGTGCAAAATTTGAAAGCCTTTGGTTTTTCAGCAACACAAGCAGTCTGGGTATGATCTGGGGTCCCCAGTACTGCAAAGCAGAAAGCTATAAATCTGTATTTTTACACCCACAATTTACATTGTATACTACCTTTTACTGAAACCAAATAAAACAGGCAATTAGCAATGTGGGCAACCCATGGCTCCATTATCAAAATATGTTCAAAACAGTGCTGAGAACGTTTAGACTTGCAAGTGTACTCAAATGAAGGAAAACTTCAAACAAGCTCAATAGCTCTGATGTAGTGGCTCCCACACAGCAAGGCTTCCCTTGATGGGGACCCAACACTAGCTCAAACCATAGAAATGCAGAAGAGAGCGTCATACCAAAAACAAATAAAAAAGTCCAAGACCATTTTAACTGTTGGTAAAAAAAGTCATATAAAAACAGCCAACACATTTCAGGACCAACACCACTTCCCCTTCATCAGGGCTCAACACAGGATACAACTTGGATAAACTCAGAAAAAAACAGTGACTTTACAGATCTATATTAGAACCAGCATTGAACTCTCTACATGGAGGAACAATCTGATAGCAGTTGCTAAGCAGCAATGGAGGAAGAGTGTTGCCCCTTAAAGCGGTAGAAAAACGATCGTTTTTTTGTTTTGTTTCCTTGAAACCTGCAAGGCAAAGTTATAACGTGCTAGTATACAACACATACTAGCATATTATGTGAAACTTACCTTAAAACTAAGCCCTTCAGTGGCGTGGTGTCACTGCTGACAGGGATTCCATCTTCATCTGGTCTTCCTTTCCGGGTTGGTGGGCTCCAGTCCTTTCATTGGACAAGCCGCAAAGATGTTACTCCCATGCATGCACGCAGGAGTTGCTGTTCACGGCACAGAGCTCTGAAGGAACGGTGCGGAAATGCTGCTCCTTCAGAGTGCATGCGTGGTGATGCCACCGGCAGCTTCACAAGTAAATATCTCCTAAACGGCGCACGTTTAGGAAATAATTACTGTACCTATAGGTAAGCTGTATTATAGGCTTACCTATAGGTAAAAATCATCCATGGGAGTTTACTCCCGCTTTAAATGTGTTGGCTATTTTTATATGACTTTTTGATCAACAAATAAAATGATCTTGGACTCTTTGTTCGGTTTTGGTGTGGCGCTTCTTTTTGTATTTCCATGTCTTGATTATGTCAGGGGATTCTAGCAAGTCAATAGGTTGGATATTTTTCAGCCCATAAATGGCCCCTGCATTATGTATGTAACCAGTATACTTTAAATTAAAGTGAGTCTTTTAAATAAAGGTAAATATGTTTTTGTTCATGTGCAGACAATACAGACTGTGCTCATTATTATAAGCTTGGAGTGAAAAAGAGCGGATTTATACCCTGCAATTCCACCTCGCTGTGCATCCTGCCAGAATGGATATGTGATGGCTCAAACGACTGTGGGGACTATTCAGATGAATTAAAATGCCCAGGTAATTTCCAGAGCGTGTCTCTCCTGATGTCTGCTCTGTAATGTCATAATATTGGAGAGCCATAAACTTGCTGGATGGAGCTGGTTACAGAATTAACAGACATTGCATGGATGGCTGCCATAGTCAGAGAAAATAAAATTGTTGTAATTGTTTTCTCCATTTCTGCAACATTTTTTTGTCATGGTAATGGAAATTAATAAACTTACAATACCTGGGAATAGAATGCATGCTATTTAGCATTAGGCTCACATTTTTATTTCCAAGGAAGATCCTATATATGAGAATATTT
The DNA here is from genome assembly GCF_042186555.1 of Aquarana catesbeiana. Taxonomy (NCBI): domain Eukaryota; kingdom Metazoa; phylum Chordata; class Amphibia; order Anura; family Ranidae; genus Aquarana; species Aquarana catesbeiana. Next base: position 378,147,587 of record NC_133329.1, read on the forward strand.
TACAGCAACACGTAAAAATTGGACATGTGAAACACACACAATGCTCCTGGTAGGAGAAGGGTACAGTGTGCGTCTAGTCTTTAGGTCAAATTGAAGAGCTGAGGAGCCTGTGAGTTTTTGGAGCTACAAGTCCAACATCGTTAGTTCTCAACGGTAAGCTTTTGGTGCTGCCAATAAGCTATTGTTTAGTGTCCAATGCCCATGATCTCAAACCTACTCCCAATAGAACCATGAGGTGGATCAAATAAACATTTTCTCTTAACTGCCTCCTTCCCTATTTGCTCATACCTTCCTTTCATTTGGCCACTGGGAGTGAAATAGAAGAGCATCAATGACACCTCACCCTAAAATCAAGAAAATTGCCCACTTTATCTCAAAAGTGCCTTGATTGCACATTTTAGCCAGTTTTTTGCTCTTATCCTTAAAGGATATCTAACCCCAGTTACAAAAATATTGCAGCCAACCAGTCCTTAGATGTTGTGGCTACATTAATGCTTCTTTAAGTACGTTCAGTGCATTACATCTGTGCGCGTGCACTACTTTATCCTTTCATGTCTATGAGTGGTTGTACACAGCTCTAGGACTTTTGGGACACCAGAGATATGCAGTGTCTTTATGCTGCATGGGCAAATGCACCCGTTTGCATGTAGCCTAATTTCTTCCAAGTAAGGACACCTGTAGCAAGTACAGAAAATACATGTTGGTCTTACTACAAATGCAGTGTACTTCTCACTTAGGTCCCGTTCAGATATAGGTGATTTGGAATGATGGGCAGAATCCAAATCACAGCAAAACATGCAACATTCATTTGAGTGCCATTTATCTTGACTAGAACTCCAAACGCAGTGTGATTTTACAGTGATCACTAAATGTGTGAGAATCATGGCAAAACGCAAGCGTAAAATCGTTCCTGGCTCGGGGACAAAATTTGGTCACTGAGCTTCTTTGGAGCGACAATCATGCATAGGGCAGCCCATTCAGTTGAATGGGCTGCCTCAAGCACGACACACATTTCCACATGAGAATCCACAAAATCATGAGCAGAAACGCAAGTATGCATAGTGTGAACAGAGCCTTTATGTTCAATAAACTGAAATAAAAATTATTACTCTGCAAATTACTAAACTCCTCAACCCCCATGTAATTGAGATAAAGAGAGGAATACAGGTTTGAAGACCAGCCTGGGTGACAACCACGACTCCTTCCATATATATACAGTGGAGTGAGTGAGCATAACTACCCTAGGACAGGGAATGTGCTACTCGCAGAATTATCAGGTGATAATATATAGAAAAAAATCCTAAAGAAGAAAACTAATGTGGCTGCCACATCTAAGGGCTGATGTAATATATTATGTTTTTGTTTTTGGGTTTAGTTATGTCCTAATGCCCCGTACACACGGTCGGATTTTCCGACGGAAAATGTGTGATAGGACCTTGTTGTCGGAAATTCCGACCGTGTGTGGGCTCCATCACACATTTTCCATCGGATTTTCCGACACACATAGTTTGAGAGCTTGCTATAAAATTTTCCGACAACAAAATCCGTTGTCGGAATTTCCGATCGTGTGTAGACAAATCCGACGCACAAAGTGCCACGCATGCTCAGAATAAATAAAGAGATGAAAGCTATTGGCTACTGCCCCGTTTATAGTGCCGACGTACGTGTTTTACATCACCGCTTTCAAAATGATTGGATTTTCAGACAAATTTGTGTGACCGTGTGTATGCAAGACAAGTTTGAACCAACATCCGTCGGAAAAAATCCTAGGATTTTGTTGTCGGAATGTCCGATCAATGTCCGACCGTGTGTTTGGGGCATTTGTCTGTAGCCCTCACTTTACCCTTAGCCTAACCCCTAATACTAAATTATGCACAAAAAGCCAATATTTGTAATTTATGATGAAAAAAGCACACCGTACAACAATGAGACCTTACAGAAATGAGATCTCAACACAAAAATAAACAAACTGATCTGTATTGGCAGCATTTTATTCATGGCAAGGAAGCAATAATTAGTTATTTGTTCACATGTCTTACTTATTGTGAAGCATAACTATTAAATAAGGGTATAAATGAAAAATAACAAAATAGTTTTGTGTTTGCGAAGGTTTTGTAAAGATTTTTGTAAAGATTTTTTTTTCTTTTGTAGCAAAAGGCAAACTCCAATGTGAAGAGAATTACTTTGCGTGTCGCAGTGGGAGGTGCATCTTGAATACATGGGTTTGTGACGGTCAGAAGGACTGTGAAGATGGTACAGATGAGATACACTGCGGTGAGATTGCTTTTGTGCTGTTTATGGCAAAAAGTAAAGTATCCTATTTTATTTTGTAATTTAACCTGTTGAAGTTGAGAGTTAAAAAAAGCATGTGCATGCAACCATGCAAACATACATGACCTTTTGCTTAAGGTCTCTTGCACACTGCTGCATACAGCTTCTTTTTTTTTTATCTGATATAAAATGCAGCCCATTGCTTTCAATATACCTCTACACACAGGTGCGTAAACAAGCTCTGTGTATTGATCAGTAAATACATTTTTTTAAAAACAGTAACCTGAGTAGCCAGTCTGTATTTTTGTGCATGTGTACTTGCAAATACGTGCAAATGCCACACTTCCTGCTTGTATGTGCATTATCTGCATTATCTCAAATACTCGCAAATATGCGCAAGTGATATACAGCCCATCCTCACATTTTTCTGCCAGGAATGTCTGATGCCCATGCATCAGTACAGAGTGCAGGAGGCCTTATATACAGTGTATTTTATATTACACATTTGCCATCCTGCAGAGTTTAACATTATCTCTCCTTAACTTTATAATCAAAGGGGTACTACCATCGAACAAAGTGTTGTAACACAGGAAACCCCTTATGCCAGGGTCCAGTCATGAGTGTGGCCTTTGCAATCCTGGTAGTTTCACCACTGGTGCCAGTAGTTATTTATTTTTATAATTTTTTGTATTTTACTTTTGTATTATTTTTTACCACTTTATGTTATTTTTTATTTTTTTACAATTTATTTTTTATTATTATTTAAATTTTTTTTGTTTTAGGAGCCCCATTGGGGGGGCTTTAGTGAAATATCAGTGGTCTAAACAGACCTCTGATGTTTTACGTTTGAGACAGAGAAGGGAGATTGAGGACATAGCCCTCAATCTTCATCTCTGTAACCTTAACTGCACAGAATGAATGAACAGGAATAGCTCTGTACAAAGCTTCCCATTCATTCACAAACACAGCTTACTATGCTTCAGTTATAATTGAACACAGTGAGTGATCAGTACCGATCACTGACTCTGTCCATTCAGAAAAGGAAGTGGCTGGTTAAAAACATATTCACCAGCCCCATGCCCGTTCTCCATCCTGACACCTCCCCCACAGAAGCCAGCAGGAGAGGGGAGGGGGGAAGCCGGAAGATCTGCGGAGGTGGGATAAGGGAGACCAGGGGAGCACACAGGGGCCCGAGAGGAGCAGAAAGAAAATGTAGCTGCATAGGAGGGGCAGCATATAGATGAACCAATCCCCTCCATTTTCTCTCCTGCATCCACTCAATGTCTGCAGGAAGGACAAGAAGAGAAGCCGGCTTCATCTCTTCTCCCTCCTGCAGGCATTCAGTGGATGCAGGAGGAAAATGGAGGGCTTCGGTTCATCTGTATGCCGCCCCCACCATCCCTCATGCCCAGGTGTACAGGGGAGCGGCACGGGCCCCCTGGAGCATGGGTCTAGGTCGCAATTGCAACACCCGTAGTTACACTCCTAGGAATTATCCTGAGAGCCCATTCACACTTGTACATTGTGGCAACACAATCGTTTAGTGTTGTTTACTTTGTTACATTTATTTTTACTGTACAAAGTGAATTTTCACTTAGCTTAGTGGAAACGGTGAAGCCATAACGATTTTATTCATCCAATCATGTGTGAGCAAATATTCTGTTGCACATTATTGGGTATTCTTTACTTAGTTTTACCTCATTTACTAAGCTAAGTGGTAGTTCACTTTGCAAAATACTCACACTCTACTCCTTTAGTAAATCAACCCCAATATTGTTCAAATATGCATGCACTATTTGTAACCCGGGAATCCCCCCCCAATGTCTGCCATGTTTCTAGAAGCCTTACCTGGAAAAATGGCTTGAGCTGTGTTCATGGTGAATCTTTTTCCACTGACTCATATATTACTGCAGAGAATATTCATTTAGAAATTGAGAGCATGATGAAAAGGTGAAAGCATTCTAAGATGAAGGTTGTTCTCAATTATTTGATTTGGAGTAGAGTGATTATATTAACGAGCATGGTGTCACCCTATATTGACAGAAATTAAATGGTAAATGTTTCCGATTAGGTACCTCCTGTTCCTGGAGTCAGTTTGCCTGCTCTAAAAACATGTGTATATCCAAACAGTGGATGTGCGATGGAGAGAATGATTGCGGCGATGGCTCTGATGAAAGTGATGCCGTTTGCGGTATGTATATTTGTCAGTATTTTATCTTCAAGTATGAAATGAACTTGTCCCTCATTATGTCAACTGTCTCTAGTTCTACACTGTCTTATACAACCATTGAGTCTAGAACAGGAGCCCACATCTGGCCCTCTACCAGGTTTTCCTTGGCCCGCAGCAACGTTGGTATAATGGGGGCTTCTGATGTAAAGGGGGGCTCTGATGTGATGGGATCTTCTGATGTTAAAGTGCAAATCTGATGTGCAGGGGGCTCTGATGTTGACATTGTACACTAGGCATCAGGCAGAACAATAGTCAGGTCCAGTCAGGAATCAAGGCAGGTGGAAAGCAAGTAAGAAGTCAAGTCCAGGCAGGGATATTGTTGGGCAACAAACAAAAATGTACTCAGATCCAGGCAGGGATCAGAGGCAGACGGCAATTAAGAGTGTAGCCAATCCAGATTGGCAATGATCAGGCGATCTCATAGGTAAGTATTATAGATCTTTCCAGCACTAGCTATTTTAAAGTCTTGAGCTCAAAGTGATTGTACAGTCTCGTTTAAAAAATAAATAAATAACAAACATGTTATACTTACCTTCTCTATATAGTTGGTTTTGCACAGAGCAGCCCGGTTCCTCCTCTTCTCGGGTCCCTCTTTGCTGCTCCTGGCCCCTTCCTCCTATTGAGTGCCCCCACAGTCAGCAGCTTCCTATGGGGGCACTAGAGCCGAGTCACAGCTCCGTGTGTCCATTCAGACACAGAGCCCTGACCCGGCCCTGCCCCCCCTCTCCCCTGATTGGCTGACTGACTTTGATTGACAGCCACGGGAGCCAATGGCACCGATGCTGTGCCAATCAAGAGGAGTGTCTCGGACAGCTTAGACATTTGTGGACATCACTGAAGAAAGATGGGGCTCAGGTAAGTAAATAGGGGGGTGCTGGGGGGCTGCTACACACAAAAGGTTTTTTATCTTAATGCATAGAATGCATTAAGTTAAAAAACCTTCTGTCTTTATAACTGCCTAGGGAACTCTGGAAGTCCTGGCAGGGATTCTTAATGTAAGAATGGAAGTCTTGACAAGGATTCTGTGAGTACCATTGGATGTCCTGACAGGGACTCTGGGAGTACCAAGGGAAGTCCTGGCAGGGATTCTGCAAGTACTATAGTAAGTCTTGGCAAGGATTCTGTGAGAAGCATTGGAGGTCCTGCCAGGGATTCTGGGAGTACCATTGGAAGTTCTGGCAAGGATTCTGTGAGTACCATTGGAGGTAATTTGCAGGGATACTATAAGTACCAATGGGAGTTCAATGGTATCATTGGAAGTCCTGCTAGGAAATCCAAAAGTTCTGTCAAGAACTCTGAGAGTAACAGTTGGATTTCCGCTTACTTTGCAGATATTTGTCACCTCCTAATATCTCAATGTGACAGGAAGTAATCCCCATCTCGCCCGCCCCCTCTGCCTAACAGGGACATAGACAATATAAATCTCACAGGGAGCCTAACATCCATTAAAAAAAAAAAGTTTGGGCTATAAAAAAGGTTTTATTGGCATTTCATTGGGAGTAACAAGAGTGTGTGCAAAAAAGTTTAGATTAAAAAATAAATAAATAACTAAGTTCTTAGAGCTTCCATGTCTTATCCTTTACTGGTGCCATTTTTTATTTTTGTCATATTAGGATCTGTGACATGCGCTAGTGACATGTTCAGCTGCCCCGGATCTCATGCCTGTGTTCCTCTTCATTGGCTTTGTGATGGTGAAAGAGATTGTCCAAATGGCAGTGATGAATTGTCCACTGCAGGCTGCGGTAAGTAATGTCTTGGGATGTGAACTGAGTATTAGATCTTATGACATAAGTTCTTTTTACATTAAGCTGTAATAACCATAATTGAATGGTAGTCTAGTGTATTAAAGTCATGTCAGGGACCAGATCACATAAATCTGATGGAGGTGTCTTTTATCTTTTAAGAAAGGGAACTTGTATTGTTAACCTGCGTGACAAGAGATCAGAGAGATAATTGTAGAAGAAGAGATGCTGTTTAATGCCATAGACAGTATTCGTAATAGAATGTCCTTGATGTTTAATTGATGGTAAAAGAGGAATGTCTTAAATGCTGATACTTAGGTGTTTTCACAGCTAAAATTAGACCTTAATTTCTGAAGGACCTTTTTGTTTAAGATATTGATCAATCTTATGTTATATGTAAAATTAATTCTGGGGTAGCGGGACATGGCAAGTATGGGGAATGGGCAGGTTAGGACCAACAGCGGGCTAAAGCCATCATAGAGCTCTACCAGGCTCTGGAAGGATCAAGGCCATATTTCCGGGATCCACCCAGCTGCCTTATTGACAGCTGGCTTCTGCCTACAGTGCTCGGCCGAGAGCCAAAGCCAATGTGCCCGCCCTCACCTCTCCTCAGCCTTGCAATCCAGTGATCATGAGAGGGGCAGAGTAGAGAGTGGTGGGACTCACCGTCACAGCTGTCTGTTCAGCATAAAATTCCAAGTTGGCCTATAAGTGCCACATCCCTGTTTAGAACTGGGAAACTAGAAATTGTTTGACATGGCAGGACTTTAAAGGCACAACACAAGCTTATAGTTTTAATAATAAAGTTTATTGTACATCAACAAAATCTCTCATTTAAAGTTTACTATTCTATATTGGATAAAAGATTTCAGTTTACATGAAAAATGTATTTCTTTACTCACAAAAGAGACCCAGTTACAAAAAAAAAAAAGGCTTACAATCCATACATTATGTATGATATATAACTATTTTTCTGAGTATGCACCAATAAAAAGAAGAAGAGTAAACCAGGGCCCCAATGGGGAAGTACAACCAAGGGGTAAGTCCCATCCAAGGGAGCAATGCCCGGGAAGACCCCACACAGGTAGAAATATTAGTGGATGAATAAAACTAAGAGCATTATGAAAGGATTTTATGTAAACAGAAACATCTGATATAATGAGTTTTTCTCATTGTGTTTTCAAGCGCCCACAGGTCAAAATCCTAATGCAACTTGAAGACAAAGTCTCATCAATAAGGAATAACGCGTTTTTTATCCAAGGTTGGGGGGGGGTCTCATTAGAAGGCACCACCTCCCCATAATAGAAACATTAGTAACAAATTGCGAAAATGGGAGTTTTAAGGTGCCAAATTTATCAATTGAAACAAAATCAAAATTTACAAGATTTTATTAAATAAACATTAAAAAGAATGATAAAATCAACATATGAAAATGCATACGATCGTACTACATGATATTTTCAGCTCTATATGTTTTGCCATCAGCGCGGCTACCTCAGGAGCTTATTATAAACCTTGTGTACAATATCACTATAAATAGGCAGAGAAAAAAGCATTAAGTGTATTCAATCAACATAAGATATGTCATTTTTTTATAAGGACCATAAAGGTCTATTACAGATATGCAGAAGATATATATATATATATATATATATATATATATATATATATATATATATATATATATATATATACATATCATCAATAGTTGACATATTCTATGAATCCTGTGTGTAGGTTACTCCTGCTGCCATTGCTCAGAACTTACCAAAAAGTGAGTGATCAGCAGCCATGTGACTGCTCAGTTCTCGCGCTTAGAGCTGGTGGAGGACAGCTGCAGCATCCCACTGATGCTGCAGCATGGAGGCGAGTATGGATTTTTATTTTGTCAGCAACTCCAAACTTCTCCTTTAAAGGCAAAATGATTGCACAGTTTTGCAAGTGCAGTTACACTGTGGAAGTGCAGTTGCTCCAGAATTGAGTAAATGAGGCAAAGCTTCATTTTACAATGAATACCCAATCACAAGCAATAAAAATTAAGTAGAACTTCACCACATTTGCTAAGCTATGGAGCAACTGTACTTGCATAGTCTATTTGCCTTTAGTAAACCAACCCCTAAGACTCCTAGGGGTGCTAAAGCTAGAGCAGTTGCAAGAGTATTTTTTTAAGATAGGGTTTGTTGACAAACTAGTTTGGTACTGGTTAGTAGCATTGCTTAGTTACATGTGTTAGAAATGCATGTTGCAGCTAAGAATGCATTTGACCTGCTTTGCCTGCGATGGATCTCAATAGGATCTGCTGTTTTCAAAGAAACTCAAAGCAGGTCAAATACAGCCTCAGAATGGTAATCAACACTACACTATTAAAGTAAATGGGAAAGTGCAAATTTTTCTTTGCAGTTAAATCCATGCTTTGTCTAGGAGGGTTTAAATAAGCTGCTCCCCTGGCGAATGACACCTTTCTCTCCTCTTGGATGCTCCCAGGATGTGGAAGGGCCCTCACTGTCCTCACATAAAATATAGGTACATGATGATGTCTGATATCTGTGACTGGTCGGGCAGCGGTTTTGGGGGACCGGTTATTCGGAGAGGGAGAAGTCTGAAGGAGCAACAAATGGGTTTGCTGCCCATTCTTAGTCTGTAGGGTTAATTATTGAGTTGGCCCACCCTATGCAGCTATAACAGCTTCAACTCTTCCGGGGAGTCTGTCCACAAGGTTTAGGAGTGTGTCTATGGGAATGTTTGATCATTCTTCCAGAAGAGCATTTGTGAGGTCAGGCACTGATGTTGGACAAGAAGACCTGGATCACAGTCTCCACTCTAATTCATCCCAAAGGTGTTCTATTGGGCTGAGGTCAGAACAGTCAAGTTCCTCCACCCCAAACTCGCTCATCAATGTCTTTATGGACATTGTTTGAGCACTGGTGTGCAGTCATGTTGGAGCAGGAAGGGACCATCCCGAAACTATTGGGAGCATGAGTAGATATATTTTATTCCTGCGCTACCATGTAACACTAAAATAAAAGGATAAAGGAGAAGCAGCTTGCACCGAATAGGGTCCAACCTGACCCTAACAACAAATGGGATATATTAAGTGGAGGTGGTGCTGCGCTAATCCTCATAAACCCCACAGTGCCTAGGTAACAATGAGCAGTCCCTTACTCCAGTGATAGAAAAACTAACTACAATGTGCTAATGAATAATGAGGCCGAGCGGTGCTATAAAACACCTAAAGTGCTGTATAAAGGAAGCAATCAGCGTGAGTAAGCGTGTATAAAATAAATCCTGTGTAGATAGAAAATGGTAATCAACCTCAAACATAAATGTATATGTGACATATGTAAACTTCTGAGGCCAAAGCGAAAATTCTCAAGAAAACCAAAAAAATAACAAACAAAGTTACACTAGATGTCCGTGGAGATCTGCAATCACTACCATAAGGTGTCCAATGCCTACAGCGGGTACTGACAGATACATACAGTGATGATAAAGTAATATGTGCAATAAGGTGGCCAATGCGTTCAGTGGGTGCTCACACTTAGATATAACATCAAATAATTTGTGCAGCAACAAAAAACATATACAAAAGTGACAAGTGCAATATGAGCTGATTCCAATAATCGTCCAAACGTGCCACACAGTGAAGAAAAAATGTTCAACAATAATTATAACCAAAGAAATAAATCAGCGTGCAAGGTTACAGTGAATGTCCATGGGGATCCATAATATATGCAATAAGGTGTCCAATGCCAACGTTAAATACTTAATGTTAGAATGCATAAGGAAAGGTGACTTGTGCCACACTAAGTATTTCACAGTTCAAGAAGGTGACTTGTGCAGTGTTTAGCAGCTCCAATAGTTCTTAAGACATGCCAAACAGTGAAAAGAGACGAACAGTGATAGAATCATTTCTTGCATTTAGATAGCATGGGTGCGCCTTTTCCCTACGCGTGGCGTCACGGGTCATGTGGCTTCATCAGGTCATCTGATGAAGCCACGTGACCCGTGACGCCACGCGTAGGGAAAAGGCACACCTTCCACTGTCAGCAGTGTGCGAGTTCGCCACTCGTTTGGATACACTGCATCCTCTGTTTTTAAACTGTGTGAGTACCTAATTTCTATTACTAATAAAGCTTGGTTTTATTAAAAATACTACACTATATGGCATCCTTGTCTCCCTTTGGTTACTATACTCCGGGAGGATTTTATTTATATTATTTATTTCAGGTACTTATATAGCGCCGTCAATTTACGCAGCGCTTTACATATACATTGTACATTCACATCAGTCCCTACCCTCAAGGAGCTTACAATCTAAGGTCCCTAACTCACATTCATACATACTAGGGATAATTTAGACAGGATCCAATTAACCTACCAGCATGTCTTTGGAGTGTGGGAGGAAACCGGAGTACCCGGAGGAAACCCACACAGACACAGGGAGAACATGCAAGCTCCAGGCAGGTAGTGTCGTGGTTGGGATTCGAACCAGTGACCCTTCTTACTGTGAGGTGAACAGAACATATGTTTTTGATGAACAGTTGCGCAAATATAGAGTGATATTATAAATTGCAACTCCCATCATTTTATTCTCCAGGACCTCTACTTTCAGAAAATATATCGTTGTTTGGGGGTTAAAGTAATTCTCTAGCAAAAAATGCAGATGTTAACTTTTGTGTTCAATTAAATTGCCAAAAAGACAAGTGGTTAAATCAAGGAACCTTCGCCATGCGTGTATCAGCTCATTTCTTTTCTCCTAAAATATTCAGATGGCATTTTCCTCATGGGACTTATTGATAAAGGTCACCAAAGTAGATGCTTTTATTTGAGCTTTCCTTTTAACAAGAAGCCAACACTCTTGCAGTCGCTGCGTTCTCCAGCCTGTCTGGCGCGCACGGCCTTCGTACAGCCATTTCTCCGTCCCCAGTCTGTCACATGTTTGAGTGACGGCCTGTGAAATGGCACTTTGTTCAGGGGGATGTGTAATCCAGGAGCACCTTCACGCCTGCACACTGCTGCCATAATGAAATGAAACACACTTGACTTGAGATGTGAAACGCGTGTGCGCGTCTGCAGATTAATCTCAGGCTGAATGTCCCTCGTATGAGCAGCTTGCTATGTGCTTACACTTTCTAACTGGCTTGGCAGTCACAGTCTAGTTTTATTTAAACCATTCTTTTGCAGAGAGGCGATAGAAAATAATCAAATTCTACGAGCAGATGTGGAGAAAAAATGATTATAGATGATGTAAAGGTGCATGGATTACGTCAGGTTGGTCTGACCTATCCACAGCTGGCCTTCATAATGTGGTGTTCTGCCAGGAAGATTATAGCCAAACTCCAGGCTGATAGAAAAGACAAGTTAATGCAGCCCTATAACCATTGAGGCTCGGTTTACACCTATGCGTGTGTGTGCGGGCCGCGTTGGCTCGTGCACAGCAGCCCTATTCATTTGAATGAGGCTGCTGTGCCTGCATTTCCCGCAGAAAAAAGGTGCATACATCTACAAATTTTGACCATTTTAATTTTGACCATGCGATTTCCCTGCATTTCCTGCACCCACAAACATGCTGCTTTTTTACATGCATTGGATACCATTAAGAATGAATGGCAGCCTACACGTTTTCTCACAGCAGCGCGTGGTTGCGGGTGCAGGAATCACTGTGGTTCCGGCACCCGCAGCCATCCGCATAGATGTGAACCAAACGTAATACATCATATTATGTAATATATATAGTTAGCTATATATATCTATATCTATATATAGATATCTATCTATATCTCTATATATCTATGTATATCTATATATAGATAGATAGATATACAGTATATACATATAGATATCTATCGATAGATAGATAGATAGATAGATAGATAGATAGATAGATAGATAGATAGATAGATAGATAGATAGATAGATAGATAGATAGATAGATAGATAGATAGATAGAATGTATATATCTATATATATAGATAGATATAGATATATATCTATATCTATCTATATATAGATATATAGATATATAGATATAGATATAGATAGAATAGATAGATATAGATAGATTTATACAGTGTATATATCTATATATATAGATATATAGATATATACACTATATTACCAAAAGTATCGGGACACCTGCCTTTACATGCACATGAACTTTAATGGCATCCTACTCTTCGTCCGTAGGGATCAATATTGAGTTGGCCCACCCTTTGCAGCTATAACAGCTTCAACTCTTCTGGGAAGGCTGTCCACAAGGTTTAGGAGTGTGTCTATGGGAATGTTTGACCATTCTTCCAGAAGAGTATTTGTGAGGTCAGGCACTGATGTTGGACGAGAAGGCCTGGCTCGCAGTCTTCACTCTAATACATCCCAAAGGTGTTCTATCGGGCTGAGATCAGGGCAGTTAAGTTCCTCCACCCCAAACTCGCTCATCCATATCTTTATGGACCTTGCTTTGTGCACTGGTGCACAGTCATGTTGGAACAGGAAGGGGCCGTCCCCAAACTGTTCCCACAAAGTTGGGAGCATGAAATTGTCCACAATGTCTTGGAATGCTGATGCCTTAAGAGTTACCTTCACTGGAACTAAGGGGCCAAGACCAACCTCTAAAAAACAACCCCCCACACCATAATCCTCCCTCCACCAAATGATTTGGACCAGTGCACAAAGCAAGGTCATGGATGAGCGAGTTTGGGGGTGGAGGAACTTGACTGGCCTGCACAGAGTCCTAACCTCAACTCGATAGAACACCTTTGGGATGAATTTGAGCAGAGACTGCGAGCCAGGCCTTCTCATCCAACATCAGTGCCTGACCTCACAAATGCGCTTCCAGAAGAATGGTCAAACATTCACATAGACACACTCCTAAACCTTGTGGACAGCCTTCCCAGAAGAGTTGAAGCTGTTATAGCTGTAAAGGATGGGCCAACTCAATATAGAACCCTACGGACTAAGAACGGGATTCCATTAACGTTCATATGTGTGTAAAGGCAGGTGTCACAATACTTTTGGTAATATAGTGTAGATACTTACATTCGTTCAAGCTGGACCAACATAACTATACACCTAAACTTTAATTTTGTGTGTTATTCAAATTGAAAATTTTAATGTATCTTCTTAGCAAAATGTTGGCGTGCATATTGTCTGGTACACCATGCTGGTGATATTTACAGTCAAGTAGTCCCTTATTACCGATTTAGTGCATTAACTATTTTCTGTATTAATGAGTAGGGATGAGCCGAACACCCCCCGGTTCGGTTCGCACCAGAACCCGCGAACGGACCGAAAGTTCGCACGAACGTTAGAACCCCATTGACGTCTATGGGACTCGAACGTTCGAAATCAAAAGTGCTCATTTTAAAGGCTAATTTGCATGGTATTGTCCTAAAAAGGGTTTGGGGACCCGGGTCCTACCCCAGGGGACATGTATCAATGCAAAAAAAACTTTTAAAAACGGCCGTTTTTTCGGGAGCAGTGATTTTAATGATGCTTAAAGTAAAAAAAAAAAAGTGAAATATTCCTTTAAATATCGTACCTGGGGGGTGTCTATAGTATGCCTGTAAAGTGACGCGTGTTTCCCATGTTTAGAACAGTCCCTGCACCAAATGTCATTTTTAAAGGAAAAAATCTCATTTAAAACTGCTTGCGGGTTTAATGTCATGTCGGGTCATGGCAATATGGATGAAAATCAGTGAGACAAACGGCATGGGTACCCCCCAGTCCATTACCAGGCCCTTTGGGTCTTGTATGGATATTAAGGGGAACCCCGCACCCAAATTAAAATAAGGAAAGGTGTGGGGCCACCAGGCCCTATATACTCTGAACAGCAGTATACAGGCGGTGCAAACAAGACAGGGACTGTAGGTTTGTTGTTAAGTAGAATCTGTTTGTAATTTTGAACATTTTTAACGTGTTTAGCTCCAGCCAAAAAATCTTTTCTAAGCTTTTTGGAAAACATAGGGAAGGGTTATCACCCCTGTGACATTTGTTTTGCTGTCTTTCCTCCTCTTCAGAAGATTTCACCTCACTTTTTTGTCCCAATGAAAAATGTTTTTTGAAAATTTGGGTTTTTTTGTGGAACAAGGATTGGAAAGCATCAGTGGAAAGGAGAAATTGTTTTCCCATATTAACTCTTACAGGAGAGAATTTCCCTTCCTAGGGGTAGATTTCATCTCACTTCCTGTTGTCTCCTTCCGTTTGCAAGTAGGAGTCGTTTGTAAGTTAGATGTTTGAAAGTAGGGTCCTGCCCTATATACTCAGCAGAAATTTGGGCCTTAGGTGTTGCTGTGGCCACAACACTGTAAGCCCTCACAGGGCCCTGCTGTGAAATATTAGATCAAGAATTGTAATTACATGCCCCTGTTGAACAGGAGCTGAAAAATTAGGCCTTAGGCACTGGTGCTGGTGCCACAACACTGCAACCCCTCACAGACACTCTAGTTGGAACGCAGGAACGAGCCCTGCTGCAAATTATTGCTTCAAAAATTGTAATTACACGCCCCTGTTAGACAGGGGCAGAAAAATTGGGCCTTAGGCACTGGTGCTGGTGCCACAACACTGCAACCCCTCACAGACACTCTAGTTGGAACGCAGGAACGAGCCCTGCTGCAAAGTATTGCATCAAAAATTGTAATTACACGCCCCTGTTAGACAGGGGCAGAAAAATTGGGCCTTAGGCACTGGTGCTGGTGCCACAACACTGCAACCCCTCACAGACACTCTAGTTGGAACGCAGGAACGAGCCCTGCTGCAAAGTATTGCATCAAAAATTGTAATTACACGCCCCTGTTAGACAGGGGCAGAAAAATTGGGCCTTAGGCACTGGTGCTGGTGCCACAACACTGCAACCCCTCACAGACACTCTAGTTGGAACGCAGGAACGAGCCCTGCTGCAAAGTATTGCATCAAAAATTGTAATTACACGCCCCTGTTAGACAGGGGCAGAAAAATTGGGCCCTAGGCACTGGTGCTGGTGCCACAACACTGCAACCCCTCACAGACACTCTAGTTGGAATGCAGGAACGAGCCCTGCTGCAAAGTATTACATCAAAAATTGTAATTACACGCCCCTGTTAAACAGGGGCTGAAAAATTGTGCCTTAGGCACTGGTGGTGGCGCCCAGAACCAAAAATGTTCTTACAAGCTATCAGCGTGATGATTGAGGAGGAAGAGGATAATTACTCAGGGATAGTCACTCAGCATCAGCATAGGCAGTCTTTGAAGGGATCTGAGATTTCAAAAAAAATTATTCGGTTACATCAGCATCAGGTGCTTGGTAGCTGGTGGTGATCCAAGACTCATTCATTTTTATGAAGGTCAGCCGATCGACCGAGTCGGTGGACAGACGCACCCTGTGATCGGTTACCACGCCTCCAGCAGCACTGAATGTGCGTTCCGAAAGAACGCTGGATGCAGGACAGGCCAGTAGCTCAATTGCATACTGTGCAAGCTCTGGCCAGTGATCTATCCTCAAGACCCAGTAACCCAGAGGATTTTCGGTGGGAAAGGTGTCCAAGTCTGATCTTGCCCCTAGGTATTCCTGCACCATGTAAAACAGACGCTGGCGATGGTTGCTGGAACCGATCATACCTTGGGGCTGCGGACCAAAAAATTGTCTGAACGCATCGTTCAGACGGCCACCTTCTCCACCGCTCCTTCTTTGACTGACCGAAGCCTCAGCAACACGTTGTCCAGAAACAGGAGTTTGTAACCTCCCAGTCTCTGGGAACGCGTTGCACAGACCTTTCTGCAAGGCCTCCCGAAGATGTTTCATCCTCTGCTCCCTCTGCGATGGCAAGATAAGGTCCGCAACCTTACCCTTGTAACGTGGATCAAGGAGGGTTGCCAGCCAGTATTGGTCCTTCTCCTTGATACCACGAATACGAGGATCCTTACGCAGGCTTTGCAGGATCAGGGAGGCCATGCAGCGTAGGTTTGCTGAGGCATTCGGTCCGGAGTCCTCTGGGTCACTAAGAACGACATGGTCCGCAGCCACCTCCTCCCAGCCACGTACAAGTCCATGTGTTTCTTGGGACTGATCCCTTAAAGACTGCTGCTGATGCTGAGTGCCAGGCTCCACCTCCATACTGACACAATCTTCCTCCTCCTCCTCTTCCTCCTCGTCCTCTTCCTGTGTGATCGGCGGGCACGCAGGAACACTGTCTGGATAAAGGGGGCCTTGAGAGCTAAGGAAGTCCTCCTCTTCCTGCCTCTGTTCTGCCTCAAGTGCCCTGTCCATTATTCCACGCAGCGTGTGCTCCAACAGGTGGACAAGGGGGACAGTGTCACTGATGCATGCACTGTCACTGCTCACCATCCTCGTGGCCTCCTCGAATGGTGACAGGACAGTGCATGCATCCCTGATCATGGCCCACTGGCGTGGGGAAAAAAAACCAAGCTCCCCTGACCCTGTCCTGGTGCCATAGTCGCACAGGTACTCATTGATGGCCCTCTGCTGCGTGTGCAGCCGCTGCAGCATGGCCAACGTTGAGTTCCACCTGGTGGGCATGTCACAGATTAGGCGGTTCTTGGGCAGGTTAAACTCCTTTTGGAGGTCCGTCAGCCGAGCACTGGCATTATATGACCGGCGGAAATGCACACAGACTTTCCTGGCCTGCCTCAGGACATCCTGTAAGCCCGGGTACCTGCCCAAGAACCGCTGCACCACCAAGTTAAGGACGTGAGCCAAACAGGGCACATGGGTCATTTGTCCCTGTCGGAGGGCAGAGAGGAGGTTGGTGCCATTGTCGCAAACCACCATTCCTGCCTTAAGTTGGCGTGGCGTCAACCACCTCTGAACCTGCCCCTGCAGAGCTGACAGAACCTCTGCCCCAGTGTGGCTCCTGTCCCCCAAGCACACCAGCTCAAGCACCGCATGGCATCTTTTGGCCTGCGTACTTGCGTAGCCCCTTGAACGCCTACGGAGCACCGCTGGTTCCGAGGAAGAGGCCATGGAGGAAGAAGAAGAGGAGGGGGTGGAGGAGAGAGGTGTGTCACAATCAGCATTTTGGAGGCGTGGTGGCGGAACAACCTCCAACACTACTGCACCTTGTCCTGCATCCTTCCCAGCTGCCAGCAGAGTCACCCAATGCGCCGTGAAACTTAGGTAACGTCCCTGTCCATGCCTGCTGGACCATGAGTCAGCGGTAATATGCACCTTACCGCTGACCGCCCTGTCCAGCGAGGCATGGACATTGCCTTCCACATGCCGGTAGAGAGCCGGAATCGCCTTCCGTGAGAAAAAGTGGCGTTTGGGTACCTGCCACTGAGGAACCGCACATTCCACAAACTCACGGAAGGGGGCAGAGTCTACCAACTGAAAAGGCAGCAGTTGAAGTGCTAGCAATTTTGCCAAGCTAGCATTCAACCGCTGGGCATGTGGATGGCTGGGAGCAAACTTCTTTCGGCGGTGCAGCAGCTGGGGCAGGGAAATTTGCCTGGTACAATCTGACGTCGGTGTACCAAAAGCAGATTGCCCACAAGTACTTGGCTGTGACACACCTAATTCTACACCTTCATTCCTCTCACTGCAGGTCTCAGAGAGGACTGAAGGTCTAGTGGGGTTGGAAATCTCAGCTGATGAGGAGCAAGGAGAGATCCTCTTTGTTCTTTGGTGTGGGTCTTTTAGATACGCTTGCCAACGAACTGCATGGCAGGTCAACATATGTCTGGTCAAGCATGTGGTACCCAAGCGGGAGATATTTTGGCCACGCGAGATACGCTTGAGACATATGTTGCAAATAGCAGCGGTGCGATCTGATGCACTCATCTCAAAAAAGGCCCACACCAAAGAACTTTTTGAATAACGCGCAGAGACTGCAGCGCCCTGCACATGTGGAGCTTTGGGGTGTGATGCAGTCAATGTGCTGCCCTTAGGCTGGCCCCTGGAGGGCATCCTGCCTCGTTGGTGATGTGCTGCCGCCTCCTCCTCCTCCTCCTCCTCCTCCTCCTCCTCCTCCTCCTCCTCCTCTCTCCTATCAGGCACCCACGTTGAGTCAGTGACCTCATCATCCCCTCCCTCCTCATCACTGGAGCAAACCTGGCAGTATGCTGCAGCAGGGGGAGCATGACTGCCAGATTGCTGTCCTTCTTGGGCACCCCCTCTGTCCGCGCTCATGTTACTGCCTTCATCGAGCTCAGTATCGTCATCAGAGCCTTCCAAACGCTGGGCATCCTCCTGGAGCATGTACCCAACACTGTGGTCAAACAGTTCGAGGGAATCCTCATGAGGACATGGTGGAGCTAGGGAAGGAGTCACTGATGACATTGAGCTGAGGGAAGAGGCCGCTGCTTTGCCAGACAAAGCACCCTGGGCATGGGTGAGAGAGGATGAGGAGGATGAGGACGGCTTGGTCATCCACTCGACCAAGTCTTCCGCATGTTGCGGCTCAACATGGCCAGCTGCCGAAAAAAAGGCCAAGCGTGTCCCATGGCCACGTGCTGATGAGGATGCACCGTCTCCACGACCAGCACTAGACACAGAGCCTGCTTGCCCTCTCTTATTGGCTTGTGACTGTCTGCCTCTCCTTCTTGGCCTTCCAGACATACTAATGGCCTGTAGCTGCACTAAGCTGGGATAGAACACCTGTAATTTTCTTCAAGTAGCTTTATATACTGTAACCAGACAAGCCTGCCTGTCAGTAGGAAGATAACAGGAACGGATCTAGCTGAACACTGTGAGCAGGACGCACTGTACTAAATGTAAATAGTCTAGCTGCCTGACCGTGGTACTAATAGGATCGAATAGAACACCTGTAATTTTCTTCAGGTAGCTTTATATACTGTAACCAGACAAGCCTGCCTGTCAGTAGGAAGATAACAGGAACGGATCTAGCTGTACACTGTGAGCAGGACGCACTGTACTAAATGTAAATAGTCTAGCTGCCTGACCGTGGTACTAATAGGATCAAATAGAACACCTGTAATTTTCTTCAGGTAGCTTTATATACTGTAACCAGACAAGCCTGCCTGTCAGTAGGAAGATAACAGGAACGGATCTAGCTGAACACTGTGAGCAGGACGCACTGTACTAAATGTAAATAGTCTAGCTGCCTGACCGTGGTACTAATAGGATCAAATAGAACACCTGTAATTTTCTTCAGGTAGCTTTATATACTGTAACCAGACAAGCCTGCCGGTCAGTAGGAATTTAACAGGAACGGATCTAGCTGAACACTGTGAGCAGGACGCACTGCACTAAATGTAAATAGCAGGAACGGATCTAGCTGAACACTGTGAGCAGGACGCACTGCACTAAATGTAAATAGCAGGAACGGATCTAGCTGAACACTGTGAGCAGGACGCACTGCACTAAATGTAAATAGCAGGAACGGATCTAGCTGAACACTGTGAGCAGGACGCACTGCACTAAATGTAAATAGCAGGAACGGATCTAGCTGAACACTGTGAGCAGGACGCACTGCACTAAATGTAAATTGCAGGAACGGATCTAGCTGAACACTGTGAGCAGGACGCACTGCACTAAATGTAAATAGTCTAGAAGATAACAGGAACGGATCTAGCTGAACACTGTGAGCAGGACGCACTGCACTAAATGTAAATAGCAGGAACGGATCTAGCTGAACACTGTGAGCAGGACGCACTGCACTAAATGTAAATAGCAGGAACGGATCTAGCTGAACACTGTGAGCAGGACGCACTGCACTAAATGTAAATAGCAGGAACGGATCTAGCTGAACACTGTGAGCAGGACGCACTGCACTAAATGTAAATTGCAGGAACGGATCTAGCTGAACACTGTGAGCAGGACGCACTGCACTAAATGTAAATAGTCTAGAAGATAACAGGAACGGATCTAGCTGAACACTGTGAGCAGGACGCACTGCACTAAATGTAAATAGCAGGAACGGATCTAGCTGAACACTGTGAGCAGGACGCACTGCACTAAATGTAAATAGCAGGAACGGATCTAGCTGAACACTGTGAGCAGGACGCACTGCACTAAATGTAAATAGCAGGAACGGATCTAGCTGAACACTGTGAGCAGGACGCACTGCACTAAATGTAAATTGCAGGAACGGATCTAGCTGAACACTGTGAGCAGGACGCACTGCACTAAATGTAAATAGTCTAGAAGATAACAGGAACGGATCTAGCTGAACACTGTGAGCAGGACGCACTGCACTAAATGTAAATAGCAGGAACGGATCTAGCTGAACACTGTGAGCAGGACGCACTGCATTAAATGTAAATAGTCTAGATAGAAGATAACAGGAACGGATCTAGCTAAACTGAATACAGTGTATATATATATATGCAACACCTGGGATGCATATATATACACAATACACTGTAAGTGCAGCTAACTGACTGACTGTTCTGCCTAATCTATCTAACTCAAATCAAATGACACTGTCTCTCTCTCTCTCTATCTCTCAGCACACCGGAACACACACTACACAGGGCCGCCGTGCAGGCGGCCTTATATAGTGTGGGGTGTGTACTAAATCCCCTGAGCCATAATTGGCCAAAGCCACCCTGGCTTTGGCCAATTACAGCTCTCTCTACTGACGGCGCTGTGATTGGCCAAGCATGCGGGTCATAGTGCATGCTTGGCCAATCATCAGCCAGCAATGCACTGCGATGCCGCAGTGAATTATGGGCCGTGACGCGCCACACGAATTTAGCGCGAACGGCCCATAACGTTCGCAATTCGGCGAACGATCGAACAGCCGATGTTCGAGTCGAACATGGGTTCGACTCGAACACGAAGCTCATCCCTATTAATGAGTTAATTTAGGTGAAGTCACCTCGCTGTGACAATGAATGCATGGTTGGGATTGTTGCAAATAGTTCCAAGGGATTCGTTTAAGTTTTTATTATTCTACCTTGAATGTCAAGGTTCTAGCAGTAAATACACTTGTTTTTCTAATGTGCGCTTGTTTGGCAGAATGACTTTGTGTGGAGCTCGGGGTGATCTCAGTTTAAGTGCAGTCAACAGATGACATGTTGCCCGGTGCTAAGTACACATTACATTCGTCTTTTAGAAGAAATTCTCAATTGTACTAAAGCTATTGTCAGTCTGTACTGAACTCTGCTTTGTTACTGTTTGCCTAAAAAAATATATAGAGAGCAATTTGTTACATTTACAGTTAAAGAGGAAGTAAACCCTGATTTTACTTCCTCTTTTGCTGCAAATTAAAAGCATAATGGGCTAGTAGGCGATGCTACTAGCCCATTATATGACACTTACCTGCAAACGAAGCCCGCGCTGTCCCCTGTGCAGGCCGCGTCCATCTTCACCCCTCTTCCTTCCGGGACCGCCGGACTCCGGCTCTGTGACTGGCCAGAGCCGCGTGACGTCACTCCCGTGCATGCGTGCAGGAGCCGCCGGTCACGGCACACGTTGGGGAAGAAACGGCACGGTGGTCCATTTCTTCACAGCGCACTGACATCGGCCCACTACAAGTGAAATATCTCCTGATATGATTAAGCATTGACTAAAGTGTGAAACGCGTCAGTTTCCTGCTTTGTGATGCTGTGGCATGTATTTTTATGATCATATTTAAATGAAGATTACAGATTCACACAGGGGCAACACGACTTCAACGCGACTTTGCAACGCGACTTTAACCCGACTTCAACACGACTTGTGGATCCGACTTTCAATGAACGGGGATCCGACTTGGATCCCCGCCACTGTGTTTGGTATGAATCTTTAGGGGGAACTCCGCACCAAATTTTAAATAAAAATCCGGCATGGGTTCCCCCCCCAGGGGCATACCAGGCCCTTGGGTCCGGTATGGATCTTGAGGGGAACCCCCCTACGCCGAAAGGACGGCGTGGGGGGTCCCCCCAATCCATACCAGACCCTTATCCGAGCACGCAGCCCGGCCGGACAGGAATGGGGGTGGGGACGAGCGGGCGCCCCCCCCCCTCCTGAGCCGTACCAGGCCACATGCCCTCAACATGGGGGGTTGGTGCCTTGGGGGAGGGGGGCGCGCTGCGGCCCCCCCACCCCAAAGCACCTTGTCCCCATGTTGATGAGGACAAGGGCCTCTTCCCGACAACCCTGGCCGTTGGTTGTCGGGGTCTGCGGGCGGGGGGCTTATCGGAATCTGGGAGCCCCCTTTAATAAGGGGGCCCCCAGATCCCGGCCCCCCACCCTATGTGAATGAGTATGGGGTACATGGTACCCCTACCCATTCACCTAGGGGAAAAAAGCGTCAATAAAACAAACAGTACACAGGTTTTTTAAAATAATTTATTAGGCAGCTCCGGGATCTTCTTCCGACTTCGGGGGTCCTCTTCCGACTTCGGGGGTCTCTCCGCCGTCTCCTCCCGGTGTCCGCATCTTCTGCCGGCTCCTCCGCTATCTTCTGCAGCTCAATTGCTAGCGGTGGTCCGGACTTCTGCCTTCTTCTTTTCTTCCAAAGATGTTGACACGACGCTCTCTCCAGCTGGAATGGTCTCTGAACGCTCCGCAACGGACTTATATAGGCGGTGACCCCGCCCCCTTATGAGGTCACTGTCCCAGGGCATGCTGGGGCTGTGCCGTCATAAGGGGGCGTGGTCATCACCCGGTGACCACGCCTCCTAAAACGTCACAGACCCAGCATGCCCAGGGACTGTGACGGCATAAGGGGGCGGGGTCACGGCCTATATAAGTCCCTTGCAGAGCGCACAGAAACCATTCTGGCTGGGGAGAGCGTCGTGTCAACATCTCTGGAAGAGAAGAGGGAAGAAGATGATCCGGAGGTCCGGACCACCGCTGGCAAAAGAGCGCCAGAAGATAGCGGTGGAGCCGGCAGAAGATGCGGACACCGGTAGAGAAGACGCCGGAGAGACCCCCGGAGTCGGAAGAAGATCCCGGAGCTGCCTAATAAATTATTTTAAATACCTGTGTACTGTGTTTTTTATTGACGCTTTTTTCCCTAGGTGAATGGGTAGGGGTACCATGTACCCCATACCTATTCACATAGGGTGGGGGGCCGGGATCTGGGGGCCCCCTTATTAAAGGGGGCTCCCAGATTCCGATAAGCCCCCCGCCCGCAGACCCCGACAACCAACGGCCAGGGTTGTCGGGAAGAGGCCCTTGTCCTCATCAACATGGGGACAAGGTGCTTTGGGGTGGGGGGGGCCGCAGCGCGCCCCCCTCCCCCAAGGCACCAAACCCCCCATGTTGAGGGCATGCGGCCTGGTACGGTTCAGGAGGGGGGGGGCGCTCGCTCGTCCCCACCCCCATTCCTGTCCGGCCGGGCTGCGTGCTCGGATAAGGGTCTGGTATGGATTGGGGGGGACCCCCCACGCCGTTTTTTCGGCGTAGGGGGTTCTCCTCAAGGTCCATACCAGACCCAAGGGCCTGGTATGCCCCTGGAGGGGGAACCCATGCCGGATTTTTATTTAAAATTTGGCGCGGAGTTCCCCTCAAGATCATTTGAGCACAAGTCGCATGCCAAAGTCGGATCATGCGAGACGGCGATCCGACTTCAATGATAGTCAATAGGCTGAAGTCGGATCAAAGTCGGATCCAAGTAGTACAGGGAGTACGCTCTGAAGTCGGAGCGACTTCAGTAGTGTCTATTAAGACGCTCCCATGCACTGTAATGTGAATCTCTTTCTGGGGCGACTTGGGGCGACTTGAGGGCTTACAAGTCGGATCCCAAGTCGCGGTAGTGTGAACCGAGCCTATACATTTAAAGTGATATTAAAGTCTGGGCTTTTTTGATTAAAGATAACAAACATGTTATACTTACCTGCTCTGTATGATGCTTTTGAACAGAGCAGCCCCGATCCTCCTCTTCTCGGGTGCCTCGCCGGGGCTCCTAGCCCCTCCCTTCTGATTGCAATGGTGGCACCAGTGCTGAGCTGCTGCTCTGTGTGTCCATTCAGACACGGAGCCGTGGCTTGGCCCCACCCCCTCTCTCTCCTCATTGGCTCACTAACTTTGATTGACAGCAGAGGGAGCCAGTGGCACCCGCTGCTGTCACAGCCAATGAGGAGGGAGAGTCCTGGACAGCCGAGACTCTTGTGCAACATCGCTGGATGGAGATGGGGCTCAGGTAAGTATTAGGAGGGCTTCTGCACAGCAGAAGGTTTTTTTTATCTTAAAGTGGATATAAACCCAATGTCATCCTTTCTAAACTACTGCCATAGGGGTTATCTATAATGATATACATGTCTCCTGCATGTATCTTTACCTGTCAAATGTCTCCCCTCTCTCTGTTATGAGAGCCGAAAAACTGCAGATTCTGTGGGCGGGTCTGTTGTCTGGAGCTCGGTGGGTGGAGTCGTGATGTCAGTAGACTCTCCGCCCACCTCTACACTCCCCGCCCACCTCTACACTCCCCTTGTCAATATGCATTTTCTCCTGTGTGTTTCTTCCACTGAACTTCTGCTATGATCTCTAACATCCAGTGAAAAGACAGGAAAGTAACCACATGACTTCAACATGCCAAATCATGGTGAGGTGTGGAACAGTCAATCCTTGCAGAGCTGCTGAAGAAAGGAGTGGGGGAGGGAATTAAAAAATAATGCATTTCTTAGGCTAATGCACGAGATGTAAATCACCTGTCACTCACAGCAAGGGGGAGGATTTGACAAAGTTTTTCTCTGTTTGTCAAGTTTTATCTCACTGAACAATAAAAGAGGATTTCTCAGAGATGGATTAACTCTTTGTGGCAAGACTGGGCTCAAATGATAGGAAATCTTATACTCTACATTATGACATAAAAAAAATCGGGTTTACATCCACTTTAATGCATTGCATACATTAAAGTGGAGCTCCACCCAAAAGGAGAAGCTCCGCTTATCTGCTCCCCACGCCCCTCCAGTGCCACAGGTAGCACCTTTTCGTGGGGGGGGGGGATTGGGTACCTGTTTTTGACAAGTACCCGTCCCCACTTCTGGAGACCTGGCTGCTGGGAGGTTCCCTGAAAGTTCGGCCTCCACCTTTTTTCCCCACTACCAGGCCAGTCAGAAAGCACAGCGTGCTACGCGCACGCGCAGTAGGGAACCCTACTGGCACTAGGGAATGCACAGGTAATGGCGGCGGCAGCATCTGAGAGCCGATGGAACCATCAGCCGGGGTGCCGACATCACTGGATTCCAGGACAGGTAAGTGTCCTAATATTAAAAGTCAGCAGCTTCAGGATTTGTAGCTGCTGACTTTTATTTTTTTCATTGGGGGGGGGCTGGACCTCCTCTTTAAGATAAAAAAATCTGATTTTACAACCACTTTAACACTCCCCTCCCACCTAGATTGACAACGCTCCTGCCTGCTGTGCCCCCTGTGCTCCTTCATCCAGAATGGAAGCACCCTAATTCAGGAGGTGTGTTACTGGTGTGTTACCAGGTGAAAAAGCCTAAAAATGAAAACAAATGCAGCCACCACATCTAATGATTGGTAAGCTGCAATATATAACATTTTTACTTTTTGGTTTAATACCGCTTTAAGTGTTTAATGGTTCTTCTGCATGTGCTTCACTAACCTATCGTCGTGGGGAAGTAAGAACGAGTCCATGCGGGTGCTTGAGAGCTGCGTACTTAAGAATCCGATAAACGGAGAAAGCTGATGATGCCATTAAAATATTTTATTCCTCCTCTCAGATGCACACATAACCCTTCTATACTATACAATATTTAACAGTAGCGAGGAGCTAGTGGCACAGATTAGATTTCATTATTGTTTCCTCTGCATTAGAAAACTCTTTTGTTACTCATTTTTAATAAGACTTTTATTTAATGCCGGCGGTTTAAAGTCAAACAGTCAGGGTTGGGGTGGCCATTTGGTTATCCTGCTGGAATGTATTACCAATGTATTCAGTACGGGTCCCTGTTAACCATTTTTCACCCAAGACAATTCTGCCATTTCTCTCCTACATGTAAAAATCATAAAAATTACTCAGAACCCCCCAAACATTATGTATATTTTTCTTAGCAGAGATCTTAAGGAATAAAATGGCAGTTGTTACAATTTTTTATGCCACACTGTATTTGTGCAGCAATTTTTCAAACAAGATTTTACTGAAAAAAAGAAAACGTTCATGATTAACCACTTCAGCCCCAGAAGGATTCCTGACCAGAGCACTTTTTGCGATTCGGTACTGCGTCGCGTTAACTGACAATTGCGCGGTCGTGTGGCGTTGCACCCAAACAAAATTGACATCCTTTTTTTCCCACAAATAGAGCTTTCTTTTGGTGGCATTTCATCTCCTCTGCGTTTTTTATTTTTTTGCGCAACTGAAAAAAAAAAAGCAATATTTTTTACTTTTTCCTATAATAAATATCCCTAAAAAATATATAAAAAACAAATTTTTTCCTCAGTTTAGGCCGATATGTATTCTGCTACATATTTTTGGTAAAAAAAAAAAAAATCGCAATAAGCGTATATTGATTGGTTTGTGCAAAAATTATAGCGTCTACAAAATAGGGGATAGAGTTATAGCATTTTTATTATTATTATTATTTTTTTTACTAGTAATGGCGGCGATCTGCGTTTTTTATCGTGACTGCGACATTATGGCGGACACATCGGACACTTTTGACACCATTTTGGGACCATTGTCATTAATGATCATCAGTGCTATAAAAATGCACTGATTACTGTGTAAATGACACCAGCAGGGAATGGGTCAAACACTAGGGGGCGATCAAGGGGTTAAGTGTGTCCTAGGGAGTGATTCTAACTGTGGGGGGAGGGGCTACCACTCACATGACAGCGATCACTGCTCCCGATGACAGGGAGCAGTAGCTCCCTGTCATGTCACTAGGCAGAATGGGGAAATGCCTTGTTTACAAAGGCATCTCCCCGTTCTTCCACTTCATGACCGTGACACAACTGTGAGCCCCTGGTGGACATCGAGTCCGCAGGACCCGCAGGCACGGTCACGGAGCACGCGGTGCACGCTCAAAATGCCGCAATTTAAAGGGAGCGTACCTCTACACCCATTTGCCCAGCCGTGCCATTGTGCCGACGTACATAGCCATGTGCTGGACGGCTAGTGGTTAGAAAAAGAAAACAGAACAAATTATGTTACTCCGAGTAAATGGATACCAAACATGTCATGCTTTAAAATTGCGCACACTCATGGAATGGCACCAAACTATGGTACTTAAAAATCTCCATAGGCGATGCTTTAAACATGTTTTACATTGGAATGGCCGGACCATAATGATGTAATTGCCATGCATGTGCACAGGAGTCACTACATTCCCTATTAGATTGTAAGCTCTTATGAGCAGGACTCTCCTAACCCTCTTGTAATTTATTGTATTGTAAGTGTACTGTCTACCTTGATGTTGTAACGTGCTTCACATACTCTTGGCACTATATAAATCCTGTATAGCAATAATAATTTTCATGGCACAGAGCAGGTGCTGTAAATGTGCTCAGAGCTGTAATGATTTTAATGCTGTGTGTACCTTCCTGTCCTGATGACAACCACATTTCTTAAAGTGTTACTAAACCCACAACAGTAAAATCAGACTGTATATGCAGTAAAGCATGCTTGTTAAACTCACTGTGGACCCTAAGGGGTTAATCATTTGCATTGTGT
Source organism: Aquarana catesbeiana (assembly GCF_042186555.1). NCBI lineage: Eukaryota > Metazoa > Chordata > Amphibia > Anura > Ranidae > Aquarana > Aquarana catesbeiana. The sequence continues at coordinate 378,175,348 of NC_133329.1, forward strand.
GAAAAGGCTGTTTGATCCTGTCTTATCTGATCCTCCCCTTCTTCTACTGTCCCCAAACCATCTTCTAAAAGTGCAAAGCCTTGGAGGCACTCTGCACATGCTCAGTTTGGTGTGTATTGTTAGAGAGTTTATTTTTTATTTTTTTTGGGAGGGTGCATGTGACCAGCACAGGGCCAATCAGCACTGTCCAGACAGAGGGTCAGGGGTCCTGCAGCCTCATGGGACAGTCAGAGGAGAATGAAAACTCCTCCTACAAGCTTTAAACAGTGCTTGGCCAGACACTAATAGAAGTTACACGACTGCTATATACAGCTGGTGATAAAAGGTATTTAGCAGTTTATATTTACTAAAATGATTGCATGACCATGTTCTGCAGGGAAAGGGTGAATACCGCGCTAAGCCTGAAAAACAAACATAGCAGCAACTAATAAGTGGAATACATACACCCATAGAAAACAAAAAGGAAAAAAATAGCTGCGCTTAAGGTTATACAGGTTAAAGTGATAAACCAATGTGAATCGAATGAGTGAAACGAATGAGTGAAATTCTAGATAATAATAAATAATTATGAATACCGGTAAAAATAATGAAAATACAATTGCAGGACACAATATTGTAAATGTTGTGACAATACAGTATAATCTGCCACCACCATTGAGTGCTGATCACCGTAAGAAATACGCGCTTACCAGAGGCAAGCAAAGAAACAGCTTGCATTTATAACCCAGCCAAGGCCTTTATGTGGGGATCATGGATGGATCACTCAGACTTCCACCGGACCTCTGTATAGCTGCCACCCACTAAGATATATGGAAGTGGGTACCAAGTTTAGGCCGGGAAAATAAAAACGAAGCTCCCAGAGTGTATTACCGTAGTTACATTTATTGTAAAAAGGTAAAGATTGCACTTACAGATAAAAGTAGATAAAAAAAGCATGTAAAGCCGGCCGGCTTGCAAGCGCCCGTCCGCTCGGAAGGTCTACCGCAATGACGTCAGCACGTCCTGTCCACCCGACGTACATTTCGTCATAAATTGACGTCGTCTGGGGCACCTTGTGTTTTGTGTACTGTGGTAGAACAAATATAGTGAATGCAGGCTCCTAGGTTCTTGTTCAGGCCAGAAGGAAAATCTTCTCAATGAGGACACAGACAGAAATAAAAACATGGCAAAATGATTAAAGATGAACTCTAGGCAAGTATAAAAGAAAAAAAAAACATTAATGCAACTCTATATTTATTAATTAAGCATTAAAGAGGTTAAAAAAAACAGCATGTTCATCCACTTAACTGCATTTAAATTTGTTTTGTGTGAATGGGGCAGAATCAGATGTTCTCAGGCTATAGTCTCTGCAGATTGTGAATGTGTGAGTGGAGACAATTCCACGTTATAGCCACTAGATGGCATTGACTATCATAGAAAATAAATATGCTCTTCAGCTCCATCTAGTGTCCATAATGTGGTACCTTTGCCATTCACACATTCGATTAACAGAAAAGAACTTTACCTGAGAACTTTTGACCCATTGAGGCATTTTGCTCTATCTGCACAGAATTAGTTTACATGCAGTTTTTTTTAATTTTTTAAAATTTTTTATAAATACACAACTCAATGTGTTTTGTTTTAAATGTAAGCAGAAAAAGCACCTGGATTTGACTTGGTATCAGCCTCTTACAGTCTACTCTACAGCAGTCTACAGTGGGATAAGAAAAACCAGCACACAAAAAAAAAAAAAGAAAAAGTGGCACAAGAAGCCAATCAGTTCATGTGCTGACAAGAAGCATTATGACAGTAGGAGAGAGCAGAGTGACAGAGATGTGAGCTCATCATTGTACTGCTTATACTTTTACTGTCCACTCACAGGGCATGGGTGGGTCTATGGCAGCCTGGACTCGGAGCAAGTGGGTTGGATGATACTGACTATCACTCAACCAAGGAAGACCTAGTGGCGGAAAAGAAGCACTGCAGGGGAAAGCTCTGGATTGAAGGCATGGCAGCAAAAGCTGTTTTTATATTTTGTCATTTAATTGGACTTTTTAAAAAATTTTCCCCTGAAGCCTGCTAAGGTAAATATATATATATATATATATATATATATATATATATATATATATATATATATATATATATATATATATATATATATATTTTTTTTTTTTTTTTCTCATTTGCAAAACTTAATTTTCAGGAGGTTTTAAGCTGTATGCATTTGCAGAGAGGAAGGACTGTGAATAAACCACTTTAATGTGCTAGACTGAATGAATAAAGTTAGAGGAATGTACATTTTTATATGTACACTTTTAAGGTGATGGTTAGTGGGTTTTTTTTATCAGATGAGAATCCATTTAAACTTCACTTTGAAAGGCTTTGACCTTCCCCATCTACATTTCCATTTGCAGGAATACAAGTGTGCCTCCTTTCTGATATTTCATAGCTTAGCTTTGTTTCTTATTCTGTCAGCCTTCGGTATATATGTAATTATATATATATATATATATATATATATATATATATATATATATATATATATATATATTATTATTATTATTATTATTCATTGAAGATTTGGGTTTGTTGTCAGGTTAGAAGGTTGTATCCTTCAAACAATTTTCTCACTTTGTTCCGTGTTACGTTGATGGCTGCAGTACCATCGTGTACTCTTCACCTGTCCTTCACTAGAGCTGGAATGACACATCGTATAGTTAAAGTGTTTAGCAGTTGAATGATGACAAACACGTCCTGCAGTTTTGACAATTTTTTTTTTATTCCCCTCCCCCCATCCCACTGGATTCCTTGGAGTCAGCCTCACCTATCAAAAGTAACTCGTGCAGATAGCAGAGAAATAAGAGTGGAGAGGAAAATCAGAATAGGTGCCTTGGATTGAGACAAGTACACACTATAGAAGGATATGCTTTGTTCTTTTATTTTTCATCTATAATTTTTTATTGAACTTAAGTGAAGTAGTTACAAAGACCAGCGATAAACGAAGCTTCACATACACATGGGTAAGATCCAACATAATATATCATTCATCAAAATAGGATTAAGCAAACAAAACTAGTACAGTAGTAAACAAGATAACAGTAGGTGAGGACATCATTGGACGAAACGCGCGTAGAGTGGGGCAGGGACGCTGACGATATTGCGTGGAGTGGTAGGAGCCCCTGTTGTGTGATACAACCGAGTCCTGAGCGTGTAATTCATAGTGCTGGGCAGACACTTAGAACATGTGAGTGCAATGTTGTTATTTTTCAAAAAAAAGCCTGCTGAAACTATTTTACGCTATGGAAAGTAGACATGTACATGACAAGAAAAAAAATTTTTTGTTTTGTTTCGTTTTGATTCGTTAATCTAGGTATTTAGTTACGTTAATTTCGGTTGATTCTTTCAATTCGGAAATCATATTCGGAATTCGTATTTAGAATTTTTTTTTTAATTTACCGTTTTTTTTTTTTTATTCAAAACGTTTGAATTGATAAATTACAAATCGGTCAAACCGAAAATGTTAGTTTTTTTTTTTTTTTTTTTTATTCCAATGTGGCAAAGTGAACAAACAAAAGAAAAATCTTCATCAAATGATTAGAATGACTCTTTAAATCACCTTTGGCTTAACTAAAACAGCATTATTTCTAAATGGTATTCTAATAACACACACAGGGGTTGATTTACTAAAACTGGAGAGTGCAAAATCTGGTGCAACTCTGCATATAAACCAATCAGCTTCCAGGTATTTTTGCCAAAGCTGAATTGAACAAACTGATGTTAGAAGCTGATTGGCTACCATGCACAGCTGCACCAGATTTTGCACTTTCCAGTTTTAGTAAATCAACCCCACAGTCTTTGTTTTCAGCAATATGTGTACAGTTAGAATTTGAGTGAAGTTCGATGTAAAATTCTATTCAAATTTCAGTCCGAATTTCCGAAATTTGGATGAATTTCGTTTCGTTATTTGGAGCATTCAGTAAAATTTGTTTATATTGTAATTCAGGCATTCTGATATATCCGATTCTCCGAATAACGAAAATGTATCCGAATAATCATTCGGAATGAAAACGAATCGCACATGTCTAATGGAAAGCCTCTCCTTCTCCTTCCTCCTACTTGCTCCATATTAAATGACTGGATGAGACTCAGATTGACGGATACTTTAAAGGAATTTTCATGAGAGATTGAGCTCGGTTGCTGGTTTATAATTTAACCAGCTGAATCATTCTGTGAGTTTGATTCAGAGCAGGGGGCTCAAACTGGCGGCCCTCCAGCTGTTTCAAAACTACAAGTCCCATCATGCCTCTGCCTGTGGGAGTCATGTTTGTAACTGTAAGCCTTGCAATGGCTCATGGGACTTGTAGTTTTGAACAGCGGCCAGTTTGAAACCCCTGATCTACAGAGACTGGTGAAGGACTCACGTTGTGGTGGAAGCACTTGGTGATCTTTTGAAAATTAGCTGGGACATTTATCTCGTCATAGAAAACGTTTTACACTTTTCACAATTTTCACAACTATTTTTATTACACTGTGGGACACTATATGAATTTTGGCATATATAATGATTTTTATATGAATTTTTGTGAGAGTCCAGTTTGTGGTTATGGCCTATTATACTAACACAATTTATTTTTATATTAGATATTTTCATATTTGTTTGTAATTTCAGTACAACATTTTTTGCACAATATTGGTTACCACTAATATTTTTTGCACTTTAATTTGCACATTTGCACAGTAGATAATTGCTTTTCAGCAGATGGGTTGTTTAGCTACATTTATAGTTTAGCAATGAATTATTTCTGTATGGTGTAGAGGACTTGCGCTAATCTCTCCTTCATTTATTCAGAATAGAATAGCAATGGCAACCTTGATCATGACTGATCACTCTACAACTTTCAAATGTATTGAATGAATTTTTTCTAAGGGACAGAGAGAGTTTGTACGAATAGTTAAGGTTAACCATAGCAATCAGTTCAGACAAGTTGGGTGATAAGTCTTTCCGCCACAGCCTCGTAATTAAGGATTTTCGAGCTGTTAGCATAAGAATGACCTCTATAGGATGATGGGCGGGAAGCATTCAGTGCCTATGTTGAGCAACCCTAGAGTGCAATTGGGTTCAATCAAAACCCCTATTACACTGGAGATCAACCTGATCGTCTGATGCCAGAAACTAGTTAAGTTCTCACATTGCCACAGGGTATGAGTAGACCACATCCTCTCCAGCATAGGGGGAATTATTCAGGTAGAACTTAACCAGTCTGTAGGGGATAAGATACCACAGCGAAATGCATTTGTGGTTCAGTTCCCAGTGGTTAATGCAATGTGAGACCCTATAGGAGTATTGGCTTGCCGATAGCCACTAGTCATCTGAGAAGGTAGCTTGTCGATCTGATTCCCATCTTTGCATTGGGACAGATTTGGTGAAGTTCTGCTTGTGTTGGAGGAGGTAGTAGAAAAGGGAAATTCCTTTCATCTTACATGACAGATCTATGTAGTACTGCCAGGCTTGGGGGAGGATGTGGAAGGAAGGGGTGAGTTTCAGAAAATATGAAATACGCAGATATAGGAAATAATCGGCTGATGAGATTTTGTAAGTAGATATTATGCTTTGTTCATTTTTCATTTCAGAGGTTTACAACCACTTTAAAGCTCATAAATTTAAAGCTTACCTCTACTTTCTTGTTTTAGCAATAGTGCAGGGTGTCTAAATATGACTTTGCAATTCCATAGGAGCCAAAGCCTGACCAGTTAGGAACCAATGAGTTTGCTGCCCAGTGCATGCTACCCTGTTTCCCCGTAAATAAGACCTAGCATGATTGTCGGTGATGGCTGCAATATAAGCCCTACCCCCCCAAATAAGCCCTAGTTAAAGTCCTTGTAGGTCTTATTTCAGGGTAGGGCTTATTTTCGGGGGAAACAGAGTAGGGCTTATTGGGGGGTAGGACTTATATTGCAGCCATCACTGACAATCACGCTAGGTCTTATTTTCGGGGAAACAGGGTAGTATCTAACCAACCGGGTCAGACACACTCCCTTCTCTTTCTCAGCTCTACTAGTGCATGTAATGAAGGGTAATGCCAATAATGCCAAAGTGAAATGGGCATTTCCAAGCATAGATCATTTAAAAATCAAATTAAGACTTTAAAGAAAAAAACAAGTACAAGGTTTCAGTTGGGCTTTAACTTTACTGTACATTTGACAAATGGGAACACACTGGAAGAGGTAAAAATATAAGGCAATGGTGTAAGCACAAATACCCATGCTCTGGAGGCCCCTAAAGCCATTAACAGCATGCAGCATTATTTGTTGTGCTGCTTATTATGTTATTTTGACCTTGAAATAAAGCAAGTCAGCGCATCAGAATAAACGTGTAATCTGGGGGTCTCTGTTGTACCAAAGGATGGTGGATTCACTCATGCACAAGCTTACTCAGCCACCCAAGCAATTCCCATTCACTCTATTTTGCTGAAGAATCAATGACAAAAAATAGCATGCTTAGAAACATCCATGTCTAATTTCTAACACACATGCAGTCTTTGATTTCGGTGAGTATCTGTATGCAGCACCTGTGTCTCCCAGACAGGGTGATATGCTTCAATCTTACGCTGTATGGTCCGAGGTGCCTGTATACATAAGGCCTTAAACAAGCCAGTCAGAGGAGACACACCCACCCCCCTAAATCTACTATCTCTGATTACTTTTCTTTTATCTTCCCATTATTTAGATGAAAGTATACATTTGTAAGTCTAATAAGAACAAACCATTTAAGCTGCTAAGAGCAGGCACAAGACATCCTGTAGTGCATTTATTAGTCTAATAACAGGTCTGAATACGAAGCATGCTGTTTCTACTAACTGATTTACTAATCACTTATTACTAATTTACTGATTTTGTCTTTGCAAAAATAATTTAAAAACATATATGATTTTTCTTGGTGCCTAAACTTGCACCTTTATATTATACCACACTATCTCAAATGCATATAACAGCTGAGGCCATTCGAGTTCCTCCACCCCAAACTCACTCATCCGTGTCTTTATGGGCTTTGTTTGTGCACTGGTGGGCAGTCATGTTGGAACAGGAAGGGGCCATCCCCAAACTGTTCCCACAAAGTTGGGAAAAGTCAGCTGAAATTGTCCAAAATGTCTTGGCATGCTGATGCCTCAACCCCTCAAAAACACCACCCACACCATAATCCCCCCTCCACCAAATAATTTTGACCAGTGCACAAAGCGAGGTCCATAAAGACATGGATAAGCAAGTTTGGGGTGGAGGAACTTGACTGGCCTGCACAGAGTCCTGACCTCAACCCGATAGAATGCCTTTGGGATGAATTAGAATGGAGACTGCAAGCCAGGCCTTCTCATCCACAACAGTGCCTGACCTCACAAATGTGCTTCTGGAAGAATGGTCAAACGTTCCCTATAGACACACTCCTAAACCTTGTGGACAGCCTTCCCCGAAGAGTTGAAGCTGTTATAGCTGCAAAGGGTGGGCCAACTCAATATTGAACCCTACGGACTAAGACTGGGATGCCATTAAAGTTCATGAGCGTGTAAAGGCAGGTGTCTCAATACTTTTGACAATATAGTGTATCTTGGTGCCTAAAATTATCCCTTTACACTGTACTACAAAATCCTTTCAATTATTGCAATGCCAAGTCTGATGTGCCTTTAGGAAATTCATATCACAGCTGATTGGACCGCATCTAAAAAAAAAAAAATAGGACAAAAATGTTTTTTTTTCATAAATAGTCCACATTATGATTTTGTCTTAATGCCTAAAATTGTCCCTTTATATTGTGACACCAAATTATCTAAAAGTCATATCCCAGCTGATTGGACCACATTTATAAAAGAAAAACTAGAAGAAAAAATGTACACCGAAAAAAAAACTTGTTTTTCGCTTTTTTTTTTTTTTTAATAAATAGTTCCCATTATAATGTTTTTTTGGTGCCTAAAATGTTCCCTTTATATTGTGCTACCAAATCCTTTTAGCTATTGCAATGCCAAGTCTGATATGCCTTTAGAAAGATGTGGTCCCAGCGTGAATCAAAAGGTAAAATTGCTGGTGCGTATCTCTGGTGCGGCCATCTACTGCCATCCAGTACATAGTGCTCAGTGCCAGCAGGGGATAACTCTGGCATACCTTGAGATGTCACTTAAGGAGTTGATACGTTTTCAACTAAAATGGAAAAGTGTTTTTTAAAAATTTTAAAATAAATCATTTAACAGTATCTTGAGGTTTTGTGGGGACAGAATGTCTTGCTTAAAACGTTCTTGCTAAAATAAAAACACTTTTCCAACATTGAGAGAGAAAGAGAAAAAAGTAGAGAAAAGTTCCCGCTGACAAGTCTGGAATCCCGTGTCTTTGAAAGATGCTTCAGAATCTTAGTGACTCAACTAGTCAAAGGAGTGTATACCCCACTGACAAGGTTTAAATATGTTTTATTTCAATTCAGCCTAGACTTCACTTGAGACTCAATTGTATTCCGTGAGAAGCGTATACAGTGTGTTTTAATCTACAGGCTTCTCACAGGAGTTTTCTTTAGGTAACAAAAGAGAAGAAATATTCTCATTGTTTCCAGAAATAAAAGAACCCAAGTGTGAGAAATGATATTGTAAACCACTCAGCAGTAACAAATAACACGTAGCCGTGGTGGGGCCTTGTGTTTGGCAACTTTTAAAAAGACCGGGTCAGTGATGGACATCTGTAATAATCTGGATCTCTACTGTGTTGTTATAATGGTGAAGCCTTCTTCTCTGGGATTACTTTATTTTGGTGGGCAGTGGAAAAGTTCTCTGTAGTGGAAAAGTGTTGCCTTATTTTGGTGGACAGTGGAATAGGTGCCCCTTACATTGGTGGTCAAGGAAAACGTTGCACCTTCTATGGGTGGGCAGTGGAAAAGGTACCCCCTTTATATGGGTGGTCAGTGGATAAGTGCTCCCATAAATTGGTGATTGGTACTAAAGGGACACCTTACTTTGGCATACAGTGGGTGAATTACCACTTTAACCACCTCAATACAGGGCACTTTCACCCCCTTCCTGCCCAAGCCATTTTTCAGTTTTCAGCGCTGTCGCACTTTGAATGACAATTGCGCGGTCATGTTACACTGCACCCTAATGAAATTTTTATCATTTTTTCCCCACAAATAGAGCTTTCTTTTGGTGGTATTTGATCACCTCTGCGGTTTTTATTTATTGCGCTATAAACAAAAGAAGAGGGACAATTTTGAAAAAACACAATATTTTTTACTTTTTGCTATAATAAATATCCAATTTTTTTTTTTTTTTAACACATTTTTTTCTCAGTTTAGGGTGATACGTATTCTTCTACATATTTTTGGTATAAAAAAAATCGCGATAAGCGTATATTGATTGGTTTGCGCAAAAGTTATAGCGTCTACAAAATAGGGGATAGATTTATAGCATTTTTATTTATTTATTTATTTTTTGCTAGTAATGGCGGCGATCTGCGATTTTTATTGTGACTGCGATATTGCGGCGGACATATCGGACACTTTTGACACATTTTTGGGACCATTCACATTTATACAGCGATCCATGCTATAAAATTGCATTGATTACTGTGTAAATGTGACTGGCAGGGAAGGGGTTAACCACTAGGGGGCGATCGAGGGGTTAATGTATGACCTAGGGAGGTGATTCTAACTGTGGGGGGAGGGGACTGACTGGGGGAGGTGACCGATCGGTGTCCCTATGTACAAGGGACACGCCATCGGTCTCCTCTCCTGTCTGACAGGACGTGGATCTGTGTTTACATGCACAGATCTACGGTCCTGCTCTGTTACCCGGCAATCATGGGTGCTCGGCGGACATCGCGGCCGCCGGGCACGCGCACCGGGTCCCGAGCGATGCAGCGTGCGCGCGCCCCCTAGTGGCTCAGGAGGGCGATCACGTCATATGACGTCCGCCCAGAACAAGAGAAGCCTCATCCCGCCGTCATATGACGGTGGGCGGTGGCTTAGTGGTTAAAGTATAACTAAAGGCAAAACTTTTTTTTTTGGGATAGAGTGGAGAGGGATTAGAACCCCTGTCAGTTTTTATTGCTGTCTGTAACCCAGGTAAGGAGATCCACCCTCTCTATTTGTCCTGTTTACTATTATCAATGAAAGTGAAAGTAAAAGAAAACCCCAAGTTTTGGGTTGTCCCCAGAAAAGTAATAGAGGGTAAATCTTTCAATGGGGCAACTAGTTCTGCTGACCTGTGGGTCCCCAAGGAATTCCCTTCATTTGCAGGGATTTTCCCTCACTTCCTGTTTGGCTAAGAGAAAGTTCTGCAATAGGACACAGATAACAAAAAAAAATCTGACAGGAGATTTAAGCCTTCCTTACTCTATCCAAAATGAAAAAAAAAAACATTTTGCCTATAAATCTACTCTAAATTTATGGCCAGTGGGAGACAGTATCCCTTACATACACGTATCACAAACCTACTGAGTGACATATCAGTATGGATGTGGCACCACTTCCTCAAACTCAATCTTTCTAAAATGAGCTTGTAATATTTCCTCGGTCCATTCCCAGGGACTTTTACCACTGAGATCAATGGCAGAACCATTGGTCCCACCAAACACACAAAGGTGATGGGTGTAATCCTAGACGCTGACCTCAGCTACAGCCCCCACATCTAATCACTGGCTACATCTTGCCGCCTTAACCTCCGCAACATTTCCAGCATTCACCCCTTCCTGACTAACGACACCACAAAACAACTTACTCCTTGGTTATTTCTCGCCTTGACTACTGCAACTCTCTCCTCACTGGCCTACTCTTACACAGGTTATCCCCCCCCTCAATCTATTATGAATGCTGCAGCTAGACTAACACACCTCACTAATCGATCCGTGACTGCTGCTCCTCTCTGTCAATACCTTCACTGGCTTCCACTACCCCACGATATAAAATTCAAAATACTAACCACAACATACAAGGCCTTCCATAACCTTGCCCCCAGTTACATCACCATCCTCATCTGCAGATATTGCCCAAATAGTTCTCTCCGCTCCACCCAAGACCTTCTGCTCTCTAGTTCCCTTGTTACCTCCTCCCATGCTCACTTCCGGGACTTCTCCAGAGCCTCTTCCATCCTCTGGAACTCCCTGCTCCAGTATGTCTGGTCAGCCCTTATCCTGTCCACCTTTACGCGATCCCTGGAAATTCACTTATTCAGGGAATCCTACCCCACCTCTACCTATGAACTGTACCCACGTCACCTCCATCAGATCATCCCCGGCAGCTATTACCTTTTGTACCACCTCCCCCTCCCTTTGTAAGCTCCATGACCAGGACCCTCCTATTCCTTCTGTATCAAACTGTATTGTAATTGTACTGTCCCCTCGACATTGTCAAGCACTGCGTAAACTATTGGCACTATATACATCCTGTATAATAACAATAATAATAATAGTAGTCAGTGGAATGGATGCCATCCTTACAGACAACTAAAAAAGATCTTTAGTGTCCACAGTTACTTGTCTGCTGAGTGACTGGCAAAGGAACTAAATAGGCACCATCAAGCATGTATTCAATCTGCCTCTGCTCATTGCTCAATTAACCCCTAACTACCATAGAGTTCTGTTCAACCCTGGTGGGGAAAAAGTGCTTTAGACATTATAGGCTGTGTAGCACCCTCCTAGTTTAGAGTAGGCTGCTGGGAAAATTAAGTTAACTCCTCTGTAGAGCAAGGTAATGCTGCTCTTTCTTCTATGGTCCTGTGGACCATAGAAGAAAACCAGTGGCGCAGGGTTTGATTTCTTTGGGCTGTTCATTTTCTCAAAGGCTGCTGATCTGCTACTTCCTGCTGTCTTCTGGATATTTAAAGAAGTATAGTGGGAGGGAGAGCAGGACAAGCAGCCTGAATAATTATGGGATCCCTGAGGATGCATGCCAAGTAGGTGGAGGGAGAACCCATAAGTGTTCTGAAGCCTGGCAGCCAAGGTGGGGAGTTCCAGGGTCCAATCTTCTGGAGGAGACCCCCTGTGCTGGGGGCTCTGCTCCTGGGGCAGAGAGAGAGAGAGAGAGAGAGAGAGAGGGCCTGGGTCAGAGTGATAGAGAGAGAGAGAGAGGGCCTGGGTCAGAGTCTGGATAGAGTCAGGAGAGCAGGAGTGAGGAAGCTCCACTATTCTGGGACTGAGTGAATACTTGATCCTGTTTCACAGTGGAGAAGTGCCTTTGAAATGTTTTACCTTACAATTCAGTGCAGTGCAGCCAAGAGTTGTGCAATACTGCCTACGTGTGTCTACTGCAGCCAGAAGCTGTACAATACAGCCAGGAGTTGTACAAATTCAACCAAGAGACAGTACAGTGTAGCCTGTGGTAATGCAATGCGGCCTATGGTCATGCAATACAGCTAGCATTTTGTACTAAGCAGCCACAAGTCTAGCAGTCCTCAAGTTCTACAGTTCAGGGTACCCCATGCTCCCCATTCCAATCTAAGTTCCTGTTAAAAAAAACAGCTAGGCTAATTCTTGAGCCAGTGGAATAATGCAAAAAATGTCATGTGCTTGCATTATACCATTAAATATGAACCCTGACCAAGAAAAAAAAAAACATATTTGTTAACTCTCCAAATAGCTTGTGGGCATTCTATGTCTTTTTTAAATGTGAAATTAGGTTCCTAAGACCCACCACTATTTACATTAATTCATGGTCCTATGATCCACCTGAAGTACTGACCCCCGACGGGCCCTGCAGATTTGTTCCAGGTTCTATTTCCAAGTGATGGCAGCAAGGCTCACAGTAGCTCTCTCAGTCTCACACACAATAACCAGGTGATGGGTGTCTTTTTTTTGGCTTTATTGCTGGTTAAACTTGGATGGGGTGCAGGAAAGTGCACAAAATGTATAGAGGACTTTCTAGTCTGCCTCTTCTCTTCTCTCCTCCCTTCTTTGTGAAGACTAGAGGCACTAGTATTTCTCGGACTTCCAGCAGAGCAAATCCCACTTTGGTAGCACTAACACAGTCACACAAGGGGTTAAATATCAAAAATCACTAGGATTCTACTTCCAGGCCTCTACTCAATGTGTCTCCAGATACCTTCCGGACACACCTCCCCAGGGATTGGCCAGAGTCCCATGAATATTCCACTTAGGGTCTGCCTTTTCCAGCCCCCTACATTCTAGAACCTACTAGAAGGTAGGGAGACGTAGTTGAGCCTGCAGCTTGTGAGGCCCAGAACAGACAAAATAATCACTCTCTGCTCCACTGGCTATAGAGGAGCCAAAAAAGACTAGATTTACCTTATCTTCACTAGCAACCAAACCTAGGAGTGCTGCCCCCCACACTGGCTGCAGTGATGGTGACTATTCATCTGAAGCTGCTCTGAATGCTGGACTCAATGCAGGCAACAGGTCTTGTTTCAGCCCCTCCTGTCAATGTCATTATGCCACTGTAATCAGTGATTTGAGTGATTGGTTATCAGGAATACCCTCCAATCCTGCAGCACTAAGAAGCAGAAATCTAGGATGTTGGATGTCTACAGATTGAGGTAAGTATACTGTATGTGGGTCTTAAAAACTTTTCATCTTTATTTATTTTTCTCCCCAGTTCACCTATGCTTTAACTTGCGGAGGAGGAGGTGTGGTTGCACACAGTTCCAGCTTTTTATATATCTGCCTGACGGTTAGGGCCTTAAGAGACCCTGCAGGCGATCGTGTATTTTTTGATTGTACAGAAATTACTTTGGGGGTTATGCTGTGACGGCAGTTCAGAAGCAATCTTTATTTACATAGACTTTCTCCAGAATACATTCTGTAATAGCATATGGCTGAGTTCACCAATGGGGAGTCAATGAGTATCGCATGCATTACTAGTATCCTACCTATTCCCAAACATCAGTGACTGGATGACGACCAACGTGATTTGCAATCCTGCTTTATTTTTTATTTTCTTCATATATTTTTCAGCTCCTGTTACAACCTGTGATGAAAACACTTTTATGTGCAGCAACAAAGTATGCATCCCTAAGCAGTTCCTCTGTGACCACGACGACGACTGTGGAGATGGCTCTGATGAATCTCCAGAATGCGGTAAGTAACATTTGTGCCACCCACAATAAAAATGTTCCCAAGAAATAAAGTTAATTTGCAGCTCGGCACACACTGGAGGTTAAAACGTGGGTTTATGATATATATTTTATCCACCAAGGCACATCATGCACTATACAGAGTGATCATAATTAAACTGATGGGTGAAGCAGTTCGAGATCTAATAGAAGGACCACAGTAAATGTCTGTGATGAGCTGAAAGCTGAGCTCCTGGTACAAAAACATTCTCAGAAATATATTCCCCAGTTGATTTTGTTAACCCAGATGTTGCCTTAAAAAAGTAACTGTGACATCATCACTATCATACACATAGCCTGTGCAGAGAGCAGAGCTGTGGGAGGGACCCAGCAGGCTCCAACTCTCGGTTGCCTGTAGAAAACTACAGGAGGGGACGGATATAAGACCAGTCACCCTGCACAAGGATAGAGAGCTGTAGTCACAGGTTTCTATTACGAGAAAGGGAGGCAAAGTACAGGAGTTGTTTATGATGGATCACTGCACAGATCTGTCAGAAATAGGACATCAAAAAGTAATGATACATACCAAAAATGAAACACATGAAAATACATGAAACACACGGCTCATGTATTTAGATTTGTGTTTAGTCCAGATTTCAGCTTTAAAGATTTTCTTCAGTGAAAATAAAAATGTATGCAAGATATATACAAAAAGATAAATACAGTAAAACCTTGGTTTGAGAGTAATTTGGTTTGAGAGAGTTTTGCAGGACAAGCAAAATTTTTAAATGCATTTTGACTTGATATACAAGCGATGTCTTAATATACAAGTAGCGTCATGTCACAAATGAGTAGAAAAGAGAAGAGAGGCGCCTCTATTAGTTTAGCAATATAGTTACATTTAATGAAGGTACAACGTTTAGCAAGTCACATGGTTGATGATTAAAACAGGCACATCTAAGTATGCAGACATCCGGGATAAAGCTGTCCACACAAACCATCCCCCGCACAACCATCAACGTCATCCCTTCCACACTGCGCTCCATGAGCACTTCAAGCCTCGCTTTCAGATCTCTCTACTGCAGGGTAGTCTTCCCGGTCACAATTGCAGACTGACAGTGGTAAAAACCAGCGGTGTGGAGGATGATCTATGTAGACAGCTTTACCACAGGTGCTTGCACACTTAGATGTGCCTCTTTTAACCACTTCAGCCCCAGAAGAATTTACCCCCCTTCTTAACCAGAGCACTTTTTGCGATTCGGCACTGCATCGCTTTAACTGACAATTGAACGGTCATGTAACGTTGTACCCAAACAAAATTGAAGTCCTTTTTTTCCCACAAATAGAGCTTTCTTTTGGTGGTATTTGATCGCCTCTGCGGTTTTTATTTTTTGTGCTATAAACAAAAAAAAGCAACAATTTTGAAAAAAAACACATTTTTTTTTACTTTTTGCTATAATAAATATCCCTCAAAAATATATAAAAGTTTAGGTTGATATGTATTCTTCTACATATTTTTGGTAAAAAAAAAATCGCAATAAGCGTATATTGGTTTGCGCAAAAGTTATAGCGTCTACAAAATAGGGGATAGATATATAGGATTTTTATTGTTATTTTTTTGTTTTTTACTAGTAATGGCGGCGATCTGCGATTTTTATCGTGACTGCGACATTATGGCGGACACTTCGATTTTGACACATTTTTGGAACCATTGGCATTGATTATTGTAAAAATGTCACTGGCAGTGAAGGGGTTAACACTAGGGGGCGGTGAAGGGGTTAACTGTGTTCCCTGGGAGGTGATTCTAACTGAAGGGGGAGGAACTAACTACAGGAAGTGACAGATCGTAGATCCTAGCTAATAGGAACACACGATCTGTCACTCCTGTCAGAACAGAACAGAACACTCGTCTCTGTTCTGTTTCTCCTGGTCACAATTGCTCATGGCCGGCGGTCATCGCGACTGTCGGCCACGAGCATCTGCACCCGGACGTGCACGCGCCTGCTATCCGGACCCCACAAGATCATGTACAGTAACGTGATTTCGTGCAGGGGTGCCAACCTGCCGCAGTAAAACTGCGCCGGCTTGTCCGGAAGTGGTTAATCAACTATGTGAGTTGCTAAATGTCATACCTTCATTAAATGTAACCATATTGCTACACTTAAAGGCGCCTCTCCTCTCTTTTATACTCTGTAGCTCCTGCAGGATTTTGCTTCTAATCCCCTTGTGGAGGCTTCCATTTGTGGATGGACATTTTATGGTTACACAACCGATCACATTGCTATAATCTTTTTATATGGACTATAAACTGAAGGACTTATGAATAAATGGTTGTGGAATGAATCATTTGAGTTTCCATTTATTCTTATGGGGAAATTTGCTTTAAAGTGCTTTGGATTACGAGGATGTTTCCGAAACAAATTAGCTGCATTTCTGTGATCCCCAGGAGAAGTAGGGCCAAATCTTTGTAGGGCCAGAGCTTTGGCCCTGCTTCTCCTATAAGAAGTTAAAGGAGAAGTACAGCCAAAGTTCTTTTGTTTGTACTTCTCCTGTGGATCACAGGAGTGCAGATTGTTTTGCACTCTTGGGACCCATTTTCAGCAGGCAGGGGGCTGAAGCTTGCTGTCAGCTGACGTCAAAGAGCCGTTCCAGGCTCGAGAAATATTACGGCTATATGGTCGGGATCTGCCCAGATGCATGGACCGGTACCTGACTCAGCCACTCAGCAAGTCGGTGAGAGCCTGAGCCGGCCGCTCCCTCCACCTTCACAGCCCAGTGCTCCAGTGAGCTTGAGGGGGCAGAGCAGAGAGCCAATGACAGTGACTGACAGTCACCAGCTCTGCTCAGGGAGCACTGAGAACCGAGTGCTTGGCGATGTTTGATCGCTCGGTTCTCAGCCTTAGAGCATTTGACTGATGCCCCATCCACCTAGGTAAGTATGCTTAAAAAAAAAATCCCATACTTCTCTTTTAAATTATTAAAAAAAAAAATCACATTAGCAGATAGGTCTGTGATTTATTGCAGATAATGCTTGCCGCGCTGTACATAGTTGCAACATTTTAAATTTTTCTTTTCGGTCATGCTGCTTTTTCAGGTTATCGCCAATGTGCTCCTGATGAGTTTATTTGCGCTGATGGACGCTGCCTGCTAAATTACCAGTGGCAATGCGATGGTGACTTTGATTGCCGAGATGGGTCAGATGAAGCCCCTGTAAACAGAAAGTGCCTTAATACAGGTAGAAGGTTCAACCATTCATTCCGTTTCAAACTACCATGTCTGGTAGATTTATGTGTTGTAATATATTCTTACCTCTTTTGGAAAATAAAAAAACATTTTGTAACAAGTGAAAAGAGAGAATTTCTGCACTGCATGTATGGTCCAGCTCTCTACTATAAGAAAAGACACTTATATGACTTGCCAGGTGATTATATGAACAACTGATCAATCAGAAATGTCAGTAAGCCCTGGTTCATACTGGAGCGTTTTGACATATCAAATCACATGTCAAATCAGCGACAATTGCCGTCAATGGCACCATCCTAATCAGTGCGAGGCCGCATCTGCACCGATTTCAAAAAGTAGTTTCTGTACTACTATTTGCGATGTCAGGCTGCGATTTACATTGACATCTGTGCAGAAATCTGCACAGATGTCTCTGAAATCGTGGCCGAATCGGGACTGACATGCAGGAGTGAAAACTTCATTCAGCTTCATTCCCGCAGCTCAGTGTGAACCTGGGCTGAAGGTCAGAAATCCTTATCCCCAGACTTGTTCCACATGAGGGACCTAATGTATTGAAGTCAGCATGACAGCCAATTCATTTCTATCATGACAGGTGTCTTTTATTAATCAAGATGTGATTGTTTAAGTCTTCCTAAACCATTATTTAGTATTTAGGGCTGGCTGTGGGAAATGACATAAAGCTTTTCTAAATTTTAGATTAGTATTGCACCAATATCGGCATCAGTATTGGTGCTGATACTAAGCATTTAGCATGAGTACTAATGCTCCAATACTGATATCTTCAGACTTGGTTCACATACAGTATGTGCAGGCCGGTTTGCAGTGCGATTTCAAAGCCCAGTCCGGTGCAATTTCGTTCAGCGGTGCAGGTGCAATTCCAATGCAAATTAGAATGCAGATTAGAAATCACACCTGAAAGGGACTAAAATTGCACAGGAGCCTTTTTAAAATCCCACTGTGGCCAACCTGCACATATGTGAACAGGCTGTAAAAACTCACTGAAATGCACATGAAAACTCATGTTGAACTGATGCCTCGGCAAGTGAAATCTGTGCAGTTTTCCTATCAGTTTTCATGCATGTATGGTGTGAACGAGTCCTACAAAAAACTTTTCCATGACACTACAAATGGGTATCGGTGGTGGTGGCAAGTACTGTATTGGTACTCGTGCTCAGTCTTAAAACACTGATATTAGTTCATCCCTAGTTTAGATAAAATAGGGCCTGGGGGTATACTAAAGAGATTGTTGGTGTAAAGCTAGCCTAAATATTGGTGTCAGTGGCAGCAATAATTCATCGATATCTGGGTCAGCAAAGATATTCCCCCACATTTGTCAGGGCCAGTAATAACCCCAAGTGAGTGTCAGGTCCGGCATTAACCCTTAGCAAGTGTCAGGAGCAGAAATACCCCCCCAGCAAGTATCAAGGCCAGCAATGATAACACAAAGCAATATCCCCCAGCATGTGTTGGCCTAGCAATGACAACTCCCATAACCCCAGCATTTGTGAGGACTAGCAATGATAACATCCAGCAAGTGTCAGGGTCAGCAATAACCCCTAGCAAGTGTCAGGATCAGACATAGCCTGCAGCAAGTGACAAGGTCAGCAATCATAAATCAAAGCCATAATGCCCAGCATGTGCCAGGGCCAGCAGAGACAACACTCAAAAATAACTCCTAGCAAGTGTCAAGGCCAATAATGATAACCCCAGTTAGTGTCAGAGCAAGCAATAAGCCTCAGCAAAATATTAAACCCCAGCACAGTAATAACCATCAGTATTGGTGTTCTGTAGTTTCACTTAGGCCCCTTTCACACCAAAGGCCCGCTCAAATCCTCCTGTCCATTTTTCAGGCGGATCCGAGCAGGCCATCCATTGACTCCTATGGGCAGGCGGATGTCAGCGGAGATGTGTCCGCTGACACCTGTCTGCCATCCGATCCGTTCAAAACACATGTATGGCGATACATTCGCCATCTGTTTTGGCGGATTGCATGAGATCTGATGAAACGGACATGCTGTCTCCCAATAGGAATCAGTGGGGCTCTGACAGGTCCCTCCCCGCTCAGTGAGCAGAGATGGACCTGTCATCCGCCAGCTCAGCGGAGATCAACAGAGTGATCCCCCGCTAAGCTGGCAGACTCTGCTGAGTGGATCCGCCCCGTGTGAAAGGGGCCTTATCTGAGCACCCACAAAGCTCCCTCATTTCCCATGCCCTTTTTCTTATACTTTTATTAATATTGTTGCTGGGATGCATTTGATGCTGATTTGGGTGTTAGGGGAATTCTATCTAATTTTTTGGTGGTGCTATAGCACCCGCAAACACCCTCAGGGGCTGCCGCTGCCTACAGTATTAGTATAGCATGTGTAGGGAGGATGATAGCCTACAGTAATAAAATATATACAAAACACAGTGTGTGTATGTATGTGTGTGTGTCATCCAGTATTAGAACAGTATTAAAATCCACTTGTGTGCAGGTTATATAGTTTTACATTAGATAAAGTTTAGTCTTTGTCAGTGGCAGCCGCTCCATTCGGGGCGCAGGGACTCCACCCCTCTAATCCAATGTGTCCAGGCTCTAATCTACATGCAGGGTGCTGGACGCATGAATTCCAATGGAATTCCAATTCCAATTCCATTTTTTTTTTTTTAGAAGCCTTTGATTAAAGCAAGAGGCTTTAAAAAATGGTGGGCTTCAAAAATGGTGGGCTCGGGGCGCAGAGCACTGTGCCCCGAGCCCACCCAGTTATGTGACATTAGCAAATAATATTCCCTAATGTCTTCCTGTTTCTCCTCCTGGCCAACCAGGAAGCGGGTACTGAGACCCAATTGGCCAGGAGTCCTAAGACCCGATTGGCCGTGGGTCCTAAGTTCTGACTGTCAGGGAGGAGAAGCGACCGCCGGGACTTGGAAGGAGACCCATTGGAGGAAGCCATGACCTGGATGGGGTTGGCGGGCGATGGGCGAGCGATGCAGCGATCGAGCGACAGGGGGGCACCGAACGAGTGAGTTTGGCTGGCTGGGGAGGCCCCTTCAAGAAAACTGAGCACCAGCCGCCACTGGTCTTTGTACTATTAGATAGATAGATAGATAGATAGATAGATAGATAGATAGATAGATAGATAGATAGATAGATAGATAGATAGATAGATAGATAGAGTCTAGAAAACCCGGAGTTGGTGGAATGAATTGAACAGAGCCATGTAAAAAGTCACAGGCATGTGTTCTGAGCGTTTTAGATCACCACTTACCCTCATCTGGAAGCACGCTGTACATTTGTTAGACTCTGAATGCCGCCAATTAAAAAGTCTGCACGGTGTCAGGCAATTCTGCTTAAACGAAGGCTACAAACTAATTCAGTTTGTAAAATGTTTAGATGAAGATAAATGATGTTCTCTTAGAGAACTGACAATTCACTCTTAAGCAACTGACGTGAGTTTTTCTTATTTTTTTGCGATAAAATTATTGCGTTGTGAAAAGCTTGATCATTAAAACATAATAAATTCAAGAGGAAGCCTTTCAGATTGGTAATTTGCTTGTTTTCTTGTTTATTTTTAGTCGCGTCAGCTTACTTCCGCCTGCTTGGCGAGAACAAATACGAACCGACAATAATTTGGCTTTTTAGCAGCAAGCGAGCGCTGTTAAAGTTCACCTGATTTCACATCTTCTTCCTGTAGATGGAGCTCTCAACTGTCCATATTTGGCCATCTTTCCACCACAATTGTCCCCTGCACAGGTCCAATGTAGAGATCTGGATCAATATTAATATTATTTGCTTTCAGCTTTATGTATGTTATGACTTTTAGGGCTTGTTCACACTAACATTGGTCTCTGAAGAGTGAGCCGCGATCAACTTGCTCTACAGAGAGAATTTGACAGGCGGCATTGTATCGCCTCCTTACCGCATGCTTTAATCCCTTGCACTAGCGCAGCAGTAAAAGTGTGGTTCCACCACGGAGGTTTTACAGGCAAGGCTATTCCAGAAGCAGGTCAGATGGTTCCCAGGTCAATAACAAGGGTAATGTGGTATTAAACCCAAAACCAAAAATTTTGCAGCTTAGCAATCATTAGATGTGGTGGCTGCATTTGTTTTCTGTTTTTTAGGTTTTTTTCCCTCTGTTTTCACCTGGTGATCTGGCCAGTAACACACCCCATGTATTAGAGTGCCCCCATTCTGGATGAAGGAGAACAAGGGGCACCTTTGGACAGCAGCATTGTCAGTCTGGGGGGAGGAGAGTGTATTGTCGCGTACACATGATCGGAATTTCGGCCCACAAAAGACCGATAATGCCGCGTAAACAGGAGCTGACTTTCCAGCGGACTAGGTCCGACGGTCTTTCCGACTGACTTTCTGACTAGGTCCGATGGACTTTCCGAACCAACGGACTTGGCCACACACGATAGGACTAAGTCTGTTTGGTTTGAACGTGATGTCGTAAACAGGACTAAAAAAGGAAGTTCAATAGCCAGTAGCCAATAGTTTCCCTTGCATTGTATTTGGTCCGTCGGACCAGCACACAGATGAACAGTTTTCCGAAATTTTAGTCCGTCTATTTCTAGGTCCGTCGGATTTTTATCCCGAAAAGCTATCGGACTAGCCCACGCACTATCGGATTGTCCGCTGGAAAGTCCGCTTGTGTGTACGCGGCATAAGAGTTTTTCGTCGGAAAATGCGACCGTGTGTATGCTCCATCGGACTTTTGCTGGCCGAATTCCAGCCAGTAAAAGATTTAGAGCAGGTTCTCAATTTTTCAGTCAGAAAAAGCTCCTATCCGAAAATGCGATCGTTTGTGGCAATTCCGACGCACAAAATTCCGACGCACAAAATTCCGACGCATGCTCGGAAACAATTCAATGCATGTTCGGAAGGATTGAACGTCATTTTCTCGTCGTAGTGTTGTACATCACCACATTCTTGACGGTCGTAAGTTCAGCAAACTTTTGTGTGACCGTGTGTATGCAAGGCAAACTTGAGCGTAATCCCGTTGGAAAAGCCGTCATATCTTTTTCCAACGAGAAGTCCGATCGTGTGTACGTGGCATTAGAAGTACTACTATATTTAAATGAACTAACAAATTGAAGCCAAACTCCAGCTAACACTTTATATTTATAAGCAGTTACAACAAATCTTTTGGGATAAAGGTTTTACATAAATAAAAGCTGATCCTTTTAGGCACCCCTGCCAGTGTGAAATGATATGTCTTCCTGTAACTGCAAGAGAGCTTTTCTGTTAAAAAAAACAAAAAAACAACAGACTTGCTGGCTGGATCACCAGGTGAAAATTAAGAGAAAGAAAGCCTAAAAAAGAAAACGCATGAATCCATCACATCTAAGAATTGGTAAGCTACAATATAATAAATGTTTGCTTTTGGGTTTAATACAGCTTTAAACACCTCAGTACCGGACGCTTCCACCCCCTTCCTGCCCAGGACAATTTTCAGAATTCAGTGCTGTTACACTCTGAATTACAATCACTCAGTCATGTAACACTGTACCCTAGTGCATTGCTCCATCGGACTTTTGCTGGCGGAATGCCCGCCAGCAAAAGAGTGAGAGCAGGTTCTCAATTTTTTGGTCGGAAAAAATTCCTATCCGAAAATGTGATCGTCTGTACCAATTTTGACAAGCAAAATTCCTACGCATGATCGGAAAAAATTCGACGCATGCTCGGAAGCATTGAACTTCATTTTCTCGGCTCGTCGTAGTGTTGTACGTCACCGCGTTTTTGACGGTTGACAGTTCAGAGAACTTTTGTGTGACCGTGTGTATGCAAGCCAAGCTTGGGCGGAATTCTGTCGGAAAAACCATCCAAGTTTTTTCCGACAGAAAATCCGCTCGTGTGTACACGGCATTAGTGTATGTAGCGGTTAAACTCATCTTCCTTCAGTTGTAAGCATGTCCTTGCTTTTCTAGCTTCCTACTGAATTGATTATATAGACCATGTATATACAGTAGTTTACAGCATTAAAGTAATATTAAACCCTCTGTGTTTTAAGCACTTTCAGCAGCTGATTTAATCACTTACTGAGCATGCAGATTTTTATTATCTTTCAATCCTTGCCTTTGTTCCAGTTTAAGCTGGTGCCGTGACTGCTGCCCCAGGTTACCTGTTTCAGGGTTACTCCTTTCTCTTGCACAGTCTTGCATGCAGAGAGTAGAGTTGTGTCTCCCTACATTGTGTGCGTCAACAGAAACACACAGCCAAATAGCCTGGAATGACAAAACACTACCCTGCCCCCCCCCCAACACACACCCCTTCCCCAAGATTGGCTCCATACTGCATTGTCCACATTTTCATTTAAAGACCGGACATTCAGGGAAGAAGCACTAAGAGGACAGAAGCCAGCAGCATTGAAAATTGTAAACTTTAAATGCTGGGGTAAGAAATTTAACAGATAGTTTACTTAGGAATGTTTATTTTATCATGCGCTAAGCTAAAAACGCAGGCGGTTTAATACCATTTTAAAGTGGTTGTAAAGGTTTGTTTTTTTTTTTGTTTGTTTTTTTTTTTAAATAACAAACATGTCATACTTACCTGATCTGTGCAAGGGTTTTGCACAGAGGAGCCCCAATCCTCCTTTTCTGGGGTGCCCCTGCTGCGCTCCTGGCACCTCCTCTGCATCGGGTGCCCCCACGGAGAGCCGCTTTCCCTGGGCACTCTCCCGAGTCCTGCTGCTGCGTCCATTGACACTGACATTAACATTGACTCGGCCCCACCCCTGTCTCCGGTGTCACTGGATTTGATTGGCAGCAGCAGGAGCCAATGGCTCCTGCACCTGCCAATCTATCCAATGAGGACCTGAGACAGCGGCTGGAGTCGCTGGGCTTGTGAACATTGGTGAAACAATCAGGTTCAGGTAAGAAAAGGGGGGGCTCTGGGAGGCTGCTGCAGCACGGGAGGTTTTTCACCCTAATACATTCTATGAAAAAACATGAGACTTTACAACTTTTTACTTACAACAGAGGTACTTCCTAATATAAACAAGTAGTTGTAACTAAAGAAGAAGCTGAATTCCGGGGAAGGCTGATTTTCTCTGCTGCAGTTTCACTTTCACTTTCCAAGTCTCCTCCCCCACAACCAGCCTATGGCTAGACAGTAAAAGGAGAAGCAGCATACTGATTAACTCTCTATTCTCTCTCCTTCTATCAGCATGCTTCTTGCAATGAAGCACACCTGATTGGCTCTGTGTATTGCTTCTGCCTCCACCACTCTAAGCTCTACTGTGCACACTGTACAGGGACTGCAAGAGGCCGATACAGATTTACATTCAATTACTTACACTGCTTGCATTTCATGAATGATGTGTGAATGATTACCTTCCTTTACAATCTTGCTAGACTTTTCCAAAATATTGCAATTTGCAGTTTTTTTTAAATCAATACCTGTTGATCCTGCCATAAGTGCCCTAGTTCAGGCACTTCCTACTATAATATGACAGCGCTCTGTCCTTTGCTATAATATGACAGCGCTCTGTCCTTGTCTCCAAGCTATGCTCCTAGGGGCATTTCAGTTCAAGCTGCTGTTGGGTCTATTAAGGAGAGATAACAATCGTTAAATTATCTGTCATTATGATGGCACTTTGCATCGCCATGCCATCCCAAATGCTAACGGCAAAGTATTTTCATTCTTGTACCTTATTTCTTTCTTTTTTCAGAACAGTCGTGTAACAACTCGTCTTTCATGTGTAAAAATGGAATGTGCGTTCCGGAGGGAGTTCTTTGTGACATGGCGGATGATTGCGGAGACGGATCTGATGAGAGAAGCTGCCATTTAAATGAGTGTTTAAGTAAAAGAGTCAGTGGTTGTTCTCAAGATTGTCTGGATCTCCCAGTTGGATACAAGGTTAGCAGTCAATATTTATAAGATTACATTGGAAGAAAGTCGCACAAATGAATTATTCATGGCGCTAATTTGCTTTCTGCGGAGCCGCTGTCCCTTTTATCATCTGGGTGTGTAGGGAGGAGGACACAACGTGAAGTCTTTCAATATTACTGCTTGTTTTATGTCAGAACTGTACTGTACTTAATACTATATAGATAGCAGGTGGATCTTGCCTATTAAAGAACAACCAAAGTCAGGTGCTACTGTTTTGAAAAAGGGATGTCATCCAATTTGCTTTTTGAATTGTTCCCAAACACCTACTACTCATCAGTAAACCATTAGATGTGTTAGAATTCACCCTCCCCAATTCACCACCTCTGAGCTGGAAGAAAGAATCCTGGGGGAAGGAGGAAGATTATTGACTTCCTTCTTCCTCGATCAGACTTCCCAATACAGTAAATATGGTGTATGTATATATATATATATATATATATATATATATATATATATATATATATATATAGTTTTTATATATATAGATATATCTATATATCTATATATATCTATACATATATATCTATATATCTATCTATCTATATATCTATCTATCTATATATCTATATATCTATCTATATATCTATCTGTATAGATAGATAGATAGATAGATATATATATATATATATATATATATATATATATATATATCTATATCTATATCTATATCTATCTAGATATAGATATAGATATAGATATATATATCTATATCTATATCTATATATAGATATAGATATAGATATAGATATATATAGATATAGATATAGATATATATCTAAAAAAAAGATATATATCTATAGATATATCTATATATACAGTATCTCACAAAAGTACACCCTTCGCATTTTTGTAAATATTTTATTATAGCTTTTCACGTGACAACACTGAGGCTCGGTTCACACTGGGACGACTTGGGATCCGACTTGTCGCCCCTCAAGTCGCCCCAAGTCGCCCCAGAAAGAGATTCACATGAGAGTGAATGGGAGCGTCTTAAATGACACTACTGAAGTCGCTCCGACTTCAGAGCGTACTCCCTGTACTACTTGGATCCGACTTGGTAGGCGACCTGTACCATAGAAATCAATGGAAGTCGCCTCCAAGTCGGATCTCTCTGTAAAGTCAAGCGACTTTGCAGGGAAAACCCCTCCCTCCCCCCCTCCCTCCCAGAGAGCTGATTGGCCACAGGCGAAGTCGCCTGTCATGCAGGCGACTTCAAGTCGCCTTGTAATTTGCTAAAGTCGCGTCGAAGTCGCGTCGAAGTCGCGTCGAAGTCGCCGTGCAAAGTCGCGCTGAAGTCGTGTTGCCCCAGTGTGAACCGAGCCTGAAGAAATTACACTTTGCTACAATGTACCACCTAGCCCATACTCTATGCAGATTAAATTTGCACAGCTAGGGCCATTTTTATTTTCATGCTTCTGCTCCACCACTGCTACAGTCCAAAAAAAAGATATGCTGTATGCAAAGTTGAGGAAGGATGGTTATATAGCGTACTGAATTCCTAACTGGTAGCTCCACCTTAATTAGATTTCCTACCTGATTGCTAGGGTGCCATGACTGGTCTCTTAATACTCTTGAATAAAAGCCACCTATGGGCATATTACTCCACAGTTCACTGGATCTTGTGATTGTTTTCCACCATGTGTGGTGGTCAGAATACATTGGAAGTCCACTATAAAGCAAGCCAACACACATTTTGATGCCTCAAATATTAGACCCGTTCCTGGGTATATTTAACTCGCTGATTCCAAAAATGGCACCATTTTTTCCCTATCAGCTCTAGTTTTTGAGATACAGCATAAATTGCATAAACAGTGGGGACGGAAAGTATTAAGACCCCCTTACATTTTTCACTCTTTTTTATATTGCAGCCATTTGCTAAAATCATTTAAGTTCATTTTTTTCCTCATTAATGTACACACAGCACCCCATATTGACAGAAAAACACAGAATTGTTGACATTTTTGCAGATTTATTAAAAAAGAAAAACTGAAATATCACATGGTCCTAAGTATTCAGACCCTTAGCTGTGACACTCATATAATTAACTCAGGTGCTGTCCATTTCTTCTGATCATCCTTGAGGTGGTTCTACACCTTCATTTGAGTCCAGCTGTGTTTGATTATACTGATTGGACTTGATTAGGAAAGCCACACACCTGTCTATATAAGACCTTACAGCTCACAGTGCATGTCAGAGCAAATGAGAATCATGAGGTCAAAGGAACTGCCTGAAGAGCTCAGAGACAGAATTGTGGCAAGGCACAGATCTGGCCAAGCTTACAAAAAAATGTCTGCTGCACTTAAGGTTCCTAAGAGCACAGTAGCCTCCATAATCCTTAAATGAAAGACATTTGAGACGACCAGAACCCTTCCTTTAGCTGGCCGTCCGGCCGAACTGAGCTATCGGGGGAGAAGAGCCTTGGTGAGAGAGGTAAAGAAGAACCCAAAGATCACTGTGGCTGAGCTCCAAAGATGCAGTCGGGAGATCGGGAGATGGGAGAAAGTTGAAGAAAGTCAACCATCACTGCGGCCCTCCACCAGTCGGGGCTTTATGGCAGAGTGGCCCAACGGAAGCCTCTCCTCAGTGCAAGACACATGAAAGCCATCATGGAGTCTGCTAAAAAATACCTGAAGGACTCCAAGATGGTGAGAAATAAGATTCTCTGGTCTGATGAGACCAAGATAGAACTTTTTGGCCTAAGTGGTATGTGTGGAGAAAACCAGGCAATGCTCATCACCTGTCCAATACAGTCCCAACAGTGAAGCATGGTGGTGGCAGCATCATGTTGTGGGGGTGTTTTTCAGCTGCAGGGACAGGACGACTGGTTGCAATCATGGGAAAGATGAATGCAGCCAAGTACAGGGATATCCTGGATGAAAACCTTCTCCGGAGTGCTCAGGACCTCAGACTGGGCCGAAGGTTTACCTTCCAACAAGACAATGACCATAAGCACACAGCTAAAATAATGAAGGAGTGGCTTCACAACAACTCCGTGACTGTTCTTGAATGGCCCAGCCAGAGCCCTGACTTAAACCCAATTGAGCATCTCTGGAGAGACCTAAAAATGGCTGTCCACCAACGTTTACCATCCAACCTGACAGAACTGGAGAGGATCTACAAGGAGGAATGGCAGAGGATCCCCAAATCCATGTGAAAAACTTGTTGCATCTTTCCCAAAAAGACTCATGGCTGTATTAGATCAAAAGGGTGCTTCTCCTAAATACTGAACAAAGGGTCTGAATACTTAGGACCATGTGATATTTCAGTTTTTCTTTTTTAATAAACCTGCAAAAATGTTAACAATTCTGTGTTTTTCTGTCAATATGAGGTGCTGTGTGTACATTAATGAGGATTAAAAAAATGAACTTAAATGATTTTAGCAAATGGCTGCAATATAACAAAGAGTGAAAAATTTAAGGGGGTCTGAATACTTTCCGTCCCCACTGTACCACTCTTAACTCTGGTTGCCCATCTAAAATCAGGATATAAATATAGCAAAATACATCTATCACTATATCTGTTAACTGTGCAAAAAAAAAAAAAAAAAAAAAGGTAACAGAAAAACACGTTGATCAGCAAGATCTTTTCAACAATATAAGGAAAATATTTACCCTTAGCCCCATTTCACAACAGTGAACCGATCGGTTCCGTCTGTCCATTTTTCAAGTGAACCCGATCGGACCACTCATTGTTATGTATGGGGAGGCGCATGTAAACGGCCATGTGTCGGTTTACACCCACCTGCATCCGATCCAATCCAGATTGCCAAAACAGACAGATGGAGATCCATTCCCTATCCGTCTAGTGAATTGTATCGAATGAAAGTCGGATGGAAATGGGCAGGTGGTCCGTTTCCATCTGACCGCCCCATAGAGAATAGCAGGCTGTGTCCGCGTCCACTTTGCATAAGTGGAGCAGACACGGACCTGTCCTCAGCGGGGATCAGTGTACAGATTCCTCGCTGAGCAGGCAGATCCACCTGATGGATTCCGCCCCATGTGAAAGAGGCCTTAGTCATTAGGGTTCATTTAATGAAGGCAAATAGACTATTCATTTTGCAAGGACATTTTCTCCAGAACCTATTGAATGAAGTGAATCTCTGTTGACCTCCATCATCCAATAATGTGCAAATAAATGCTTTTCTTTTTTATTTTCCTTGTACATGATTGGGCATTCTTTGCAAAGTGAAGTTTTACTTTATTTACTAAGCTTTGCACCACAATGCACCACCAATTGTGCGTTATGCCGCATACACACAGTCAGATTTTCCGACGGGAAATGTTGGATGTGAGCTTGTTGGCTGAAAGTCCAACCGTGTATATGCTCCATCGAACATTTGTTGTCGGACTTCCTGCCAACAAATGTTGGCTAGCAGGTTCTCAAATTTTCCACCATCAAAACTTTGTTGTCGGACTTTCCGATCGTGTGTACAGAAGTCCGTCACACAAAAGTCCACGCGTGCTCGGAATCAATTACGAGGCGGAAGCGCTCGGTCTTGTAAAACTAGCGTTCGTGATGGAGATATCACATGACTATTGAACTACCTTTTTATCGGCTCACCGTACGTCTTGTACGTCACTACGTTCGTGATTGTTGGCCAACATTTGTGTGACTGTGTGTATGCAAGACAAGTTGGAGCCAACATCCTTCGAAAAAAAATCCACCGCTTTGTTGTCGGAAAGTCCGATTGTGTGGTCAGGGCATTACAGTAGCAAATGCTGAAACACACATAATACCATGTACTGAAATGAAAAGGTGTGAAGCCAGCCTAAAGGGTTTACCTTCGATTATTTTGATCCAAAGTACATTTTTGATGCATTGAAAGGCTAACCTGGGACCATATTGTTCTGTCCTTTTAGAGTTCATACAAGTGAATAAAAATAATTGTCCTGCTGTTACTCTGGGCTGAGCTAAGGTTGTAAGTCCAGCAAACTTCAGTTCTGCACAACAGCAATAACACATTTAATAGTCTCTTACAATACCTGGTCCCTCAAGTGTTTTCCTTGGCATTTTTCCCCTCTATCACCCAACAGACTGAATCAACGCTTTTAAAGGTTACTTGATGTTCTGAAGTGCTGATTCACGGTGTAACCTGTTGGGAGAAGAACAGAATGATGATGATAACCTGAAACAAATCATTCAAAGTCACAGTGGCTCCTTGGGCTGCTTGCTGTTCTTAGTTTGCCGAAGGCGTTGTCTGATAAGCGCTCAAGTGTCACGTTGTGTGAGCTGGAAAATAAACCCAGGCGGTTATAAGGCTTAATTGAAGTCCGTGCTTTTTTTTACTTTTTTTCCTTGTCTTCAAAGATCCTTTAAAAGGAATAAAAAGGGGACTAGTCATAAAATGTCAAATAGCTGTGTACAATTTTTTTGTTCCAGTTTAAGCAGATGTGTTCACTTATGACACTTTTCCTTGAAAATATGGAGCTTGTCTGTAACATTTTCAAAGTTCATTTCATTTTTTTTTTAGTACTCTTGTTCGATCCAATGTAAACGTGGAGCATGCACAATATTCTGCTCACAGATACACCACAACACCAAAAGTATTGGGACGCCTGCCTTTACACGCACATGAACTTTAATGGCATCCCAGTCTTAGTCCGTAGGGTTCAATATTGAGTTAGCCCACCCTTTGCAGCTATAACAGCTTCAACTCTTCTGGGAAGTCTGTCCACAAGGTTTAGGAGTGTGTCTATGGGAATGTTTGACCATTCTTCCAGAAGCACATTTGTGAGGTCAGGCACTGATGTTGGATGAAAAGGCCTGGCTCGCAGTCTCCGCTCTAATTTATCCCAAAGGTGTTCTGTTGGGTTGAGGTCAGGACTCTGTGCAGGCCAGTCAATTTCCTCCACCCCAAAAAAATATACCTCCTCCCCCCCAAAAAAAATCAAAATAAATTAAAATAACTTTTTTTTTTCTCAAGCAAGGTTTGCAAGATTCATGAAGATTCTCAAGCAAGATTAGTGAAATTTAAAGTTTCCACTTTCACCAAAATCACTCCTCTCATCCTTAGATATAAGAGCCCAATTAAAACTCTATGTCCCTGCATGTCATGCTTTTCACCCCCAATGCGTGAAGGCAATGCACTGTAGTGTGTTTAAGTGCGTTACAAAAAAAAAGGTCATGTTCAATTTCCAGGCTTGTAATTTCAATGGGCCGTCCTGACACAACGCATGTTAATCCATGAGATAATGTATGTTAACACATCAAAAAATAAGTAAATGAGCCCTCAATTAATTTCTTTAACTTAAACAGTTCAGAAGGGACCAGCTCCGGTGTCCTTCAGGAGAATAACAGGACAATTGTTGTGTATTGTTAAAAAAAATATCTGTTCTCATAATCTAGTAAAACCCTTAAGTAATCGCTTGTGAATGCCATTTTGAGCTGAGTCATAAAAAGCCAAGTTGTACTTAAGATTGTCTGATCTGTGAATAAAACAAGACGATGGAAGAATGATTACTTGTCTTTCCCCACAGTGCCAGTGCTGGCCAGGATTCCGACTAAAGAGTGACGGCAAGACGTGCGTAGACATTGATGAATGCTCTGAAGGTTTTCCCTGTAGCCAGCAGTGCATCAACACCTACGGAACTTACAAATGCCTGTGTACAGATGGCTATGAAATACACCCAGAGAACCCAAAGGCCTGCAAATCTTTATCAGGTATCACAATGGCATTTATGTACTGATAGATGACAAGCCATGCGTGAGAAAGAGGAATTTCTTCAATATGCAAGACGGGGAATAATCAATCTGATTTCAATCTTTTCCTTTATCTCTGCCCCTCAGGGACCTTCTTGTTGTAGAGTTAAAATATGTTAAAGGGAAAATATGAATATGTCAAGGTTTATGCAGAGATATTGAGGCTGGCTGAATTGTCTGGAGTTTGGAATATGTCCAGCCAGGTTTACACACTATGCAAATTTCAAATAGGCATATATCAGCAATCTAACATACACTACATTACCAAAAGTATTGGGACACCTGCCTTTACACTCACATGAACTTTAATGGCATCCCAGTCTTAGTCCGTTGGGTTCAATACTGAGTTGCCCCACTCTTTGCAGATATAACAGCTTCAACTCTTCTGGAAAGGCTGTACACAAGGTTTAGGAGTGTGTCTATGGGAATGTTTGACTGTTCTTCCAGAAGAGTATTTGTGAGGTCAGGCACTGATGTGGATGATAAGGCCTGGCTCACAATCTCTACTCTCCACTCCCAAAGGTGTTCTATTGGGTTGAGGTGCAGGCCAGTCAAGTTCATCCACCCCAAACTTACTTATTCATGTCTTTATGGACCTTGACTGGTGTGCAGTCATGTTGGAACAAGAAGGGGCCATCCCCAAACTGTTCCCACAGAGTTGGGAGCATGATTTTGTCCAAAATTTCCCGGTATGCTGACGCCTTAAAAGTTCCCTTTCACTGGAACTAAGGGGCCAAACCCAACCCCTGAAAAACAACCCCACATCATAATCCCCCCTCCACCAAATGATTTGGACCAATGCACAAAGCAAGGTGCATAAAGACATGGATGAGCGAGTTTGGGGTGGAGGAACTTGACTGGCCTGCACAGAGCCCTGACCTCAACCTAATAGAACACCTTTGTGATGATTTAGAGTGGAGGCTGTGAGCCAGGCCTTCTCGTCCAACATCAGTGCCTGAACTCACAAATGCGTTTCTGGAAGAATGGTCAAACGTTCCCATAGACACACTCCTAAACCTTGTGGACAGCCTTTTCAGAAGAGTTGAAGCTGTTAAAGCTGCAAAGGGTGGGCCAACTCAATTTTGAACTCTATGGACAAAGACAGGGATGCCATTAAAGTTATGTGTGTGAACTCAGGTGTCCCAAAACTTTTGGTAATATAGTGTAGTTAGGTTGAATAAAGACACAGGTCCATCTGGTTCAACCAATAGAAATCAAGTAAATAAATAAATACATAGAATAAATGAAAACCCCCCAGATACAGAATCCTACAGTATATCTACAGTTAATCCAGAGGAAGGCAAAACCCTCTATATAGCATGGTCCAATGTGGTCCAAAGAGAGAAAAATAAATTCCTTCCTGATCCCTCAGAAGGGAAATGTATATTTCCTGGATGAACAATATCTGGTGTTATTACCTCTAAACAGGGCCGATCCTAGGGTCACAGGCGCCTGGGTGCAGAAATATGTCTGGCGCCCCCACATGGGCGTGGTCATCTTACTAACTCCTCCCCTTTATTAATGTTTCTATGGCAACAACTCCACCTCTCCATCTGTAAGCCCCACCACTTTGCTTTGACAATAACTTGGTTAACGGCTTTGACAAGTCAAAATAAATGTTTTATTTATTGACAATTCTGTGTCAAGTGCATGTAAATCAAAAAGTGTATCAGAAAAAAAAACTTGGAATATAAATATGAACTGAACAATATTAAACTTTTGAACAGAAAATGAGGCAGCAGAAAATATATAACTACAGATGTAAAATATGCAAGATAGATTGATTCTGTACTTTTTATATTTTCAATAAATACAATCACTAAAGTGCAAATAACAGATTTGCATAATGCATACAATCACAAAACAGTGCAAATATCAATTAAATAAAGTTAAAGTGGCTGGCTTCCCATCCTCCTTAGCAACCAGCCATATACAGTGTGTTTAAAGAGAAAAAAACCCGCAAAATGCATGAAAACTGCATGCAAAAACAAGGGTTTAAAAGTGCAAAATGTGCCTGAAAAATGCATCAAGCGCAGCAGCATAGATGTGAACCTAGCCTCGGAGTGCTCTGATTAACCCCAAATAAAGTTCAGCTGTTCTTTCCTGACATTTTCTTAGTCGCATCCTACAGCAAAAGTTATGGTCCACAGAGGGCTTCCAAAGCATCAGAGGGATCCCGTTGTTAAAAGGTATCAGTCAGGAGAAGGGTACAAAAGAATTTCCAAGGCATTAGATATACCACGGAACACAGTGAACACAGTCATCATCAAGTGTAGAAAATATGGCACAACAGTGACATTACCAAGAACTGGACGTCACTCTAAAATTGATGAAAAGACGAGAAGAAAACTGGTCAGGGAGGCTGCCAAGAGGCCTACAGGAACATTAAAGGAGCTGCAGGAATATCTGGCTGTGCTACATGTGACAATAATCTCCTGTATTATTCATATGTCTGGGTTATGGGGTAGAGTGGCAAGCTTTTTCTTAATAAAAACATCCAAACTCAGCAAAATATTGCAAAAACACATCTGCAGTCTCCCAAAAACTTTTGGTACATTACCTTCCAGTTGTGAGACACTAGGGAAGGATGCAGTGTGTACACATTGTTTGATTATTTAATCAAACAAAACTAACTCTTCGAGCCTTGGCAACAGCAAAATTTCTAATCACATCATGTATATCCAAGTCTTCACAGAAGGATTTTTCAATGGATATTATGGATAAGTTGGAAAGTCTTGCCTGGGACATTGTGGAACGGAGATAATTTTTTATCAGCTTTAGTTTTGAAAATGAACGTTCCCCAGCAGCTACACTTACAGGAAGTGTCATCAATATTCTCAGTGAAATAGAAAGGTTAGGGAATGTGTTGGTCAAGTTATTCTCCACTAGATACTGCAAGATGTTGGTGACTGTCATCTCCTGAGTTAGAAAAGGTCTAATGGTGTCCAGTTCATCACAAAGATCTATTCCACTAATGTCAGAGTGGGATAACTGGCTGTCAGTTAACTTGTTTTGCAGATCCATGCAACACTTCAATATATAATTTCTGTCCATTTCAAGTTTTGGGATTTCATATAAAAACGCAAATGTGTCACAGTGGCTCTGAAGTAGTGTGAATCTCTCATTTATGGACTGGATGGATGTGTCCAAAACGGCAAAGAAAAAATTCACTTTAAAATATTGTGCTGGGTCTGCAAGAGACTCATCTTCATGTTCATAGTCAAACATCTTCTTTCTCCGTCGAGGTCTAATTGTAACGGCATCAGGAAATCGCGCTTCACAATCAAGCTTTTCAGCTATTTCTTTGGCATCAGATAGCACATTCTCAAAGCCTTCATCAGATCTGTATTCCACCAAGTGCTTGATCAACTTTTCCAGTTCCTGTACACAGCCTGATAGGTTTAATGTTGTTTGCTGCAGTATTTTGCTGATTACGTTCACCTTTGACAATAATTCATACCAAATGACAATGGAACAAATGAATTTGAATGATTTAATTTTCGTTGCCAAGGATTGAGCCTGATGTTTGGTGTTAATATCCCTGTTGTCATCATCTGAGATGTCATACAGTGCATCAAATACCTCAGGTAGGAAATAACGCAAGGGTTTAATTGCTGCAACTCTGCTTTCCCATCTGGTATTGGAGAGTGGTTTTAAAGTTAGATTTGTAACATGCTCTTTGAGCACTTGCCATCGTTGGGTGGATGAGACAAAGAACACATAAAGTTCTTGAATGATGCCAAAAAAATCTATTGTCAGGTATGAAATCTTTGCAGCGTCATTCACAACCAAGTTGAGAGTATGTGCACTGCATGGAACAAAAAAGGCTCTTGGGTTGATATTGAGTATTTTTTGCTGCAAACCATTATGTTTTCCTTTCATATTTGCGCCATTGTCATAGCCTTGGCCACGCATATTCTCAATTGCAATCTGATTGTTCTTTAAGTAGGCCAGTAAAAAGGATGTCAGTCCTTCAGATGTTGTATTGTATACTGGGCAGAAATCTAGGAAGTGTTCTCGGATTTCAATTTTTTTTTCACTTTGATCTAGAACAACAAATCGGACAACAATGCTAATCTGCTCTATGTGGCTCACATCAGGAGTACAATCCAGGATAATGGAGAAATATTTGGACTCATTCAGGCTTCGTATAATTTTTTCTCGTATTTTGGTTCCAACTATGGCAATTATCTCATTCTGAATCTTGTAACCAAGATAATGTGGCATTTGTGAATGCTGTGAAATGGAGCACTGAATTCTCTGAATGTGTTCAGAAATGATGGGATCAAATTTCCCTATCATTTCAACCAATTTCAGGAAGTTACCATTATTGTTTTGAAACAAACGGTCATCACAGCCTCGAAGCGCCAGATTTTGTCCTGCTAAATATTGGATAATGTAGATTATTCGCTGTATGACAGAATACCAGCGTTTCTCTTCTTGTTTAATGATCTTTTGATTGACATGATCAATGGTTGTTCCCTTTTCCAGAGCTCTTGAAAGATCCATCCATTTCTTATAATTTGTGACATGGATTGTGCTTTTTTCATGTCGGCTTAAATGTCTTGACAGATGCTGCCAATCATTAAAGCCTTGTTTTGAGGCCAATGCCATATTGTGACTGTTGAATAGCCGGCAAGCAAAGCACTGGACTGAATTAGTAGATATGGAATAAATCAACCAATTTCTTTGTATCTTCTCTCCATTATCCAGTACTCTTTGGTAGTATGAGACAGAAAAGCTCCTGCTGGTATCATCTTTTGGGAACATAGATAACTTTTCTTGAACAGGACCAATTTTTATCAAAGTTAGTCTGTGTTGGTCATCTATATTTTCAGGCCAGAAAGCAGGATCACTTGAGATTCCACTTGATGTTGATGGCTGTTCAAGTTCCATTTCCGTTTCCTCATCCATAAGTACAATAGACTCAGTGTCTGAATTAGAGGAAACCTCAGATACATCTTCCTCTTCAATGTCAAAATGCTCTGTTGCTGAAACAATGTAACCTGAAGTTACATCTCCAGTTGTTATTCGCTCAGTGACACACTCAGGATCCACGGGGACCAGATCATCATCACATTCTGATGACTCTCCTAAATCTGTATTTTTTTCACCTTCTCCACCATGTGAAATGTCTGTGACACTGGACCTTAACTCTTTGCTTGATGTGGATGCATCTGTGCAAAGGGAATCTTGACCACTGCTTAATAAAGACTGTGGCTGTAAGAAGCTTGTGATGGGAGAAGTAATTTTTTTCAAAGCTTCTTCCTTTCTTATCCGCTGTAGCTTGCTTTGATGTCCTGACAACTTTGGTTTTTTGCTAGCCATCTAAGGGGAAAAGTAAATGTACACTACACTGTTCAGCCACAACATTAAAACCACTGACAGGTGAAGTGAATAGCATTGATTATATCATTACAATGGCACCTGTCAAGGTATCGGATATATTAGGCAACTACAATGGGGTCTAATTGGATCTGGAGGGGGGTCTCTCTACCAGAGGCCCTCTTCGTGTCCATTAGGCCCCTTTCACACGATCGGACCGTTCAGGTCCGACTGTCAGTTTTGACGGCGGACCTGAACGGGCGCTCCATGTTAGCCTATGGAGCGTCGGATGTCAGTGGAGACATGTCCGCTGACATCCGACCCGGTTCGATCCGCTAAAAGCAGACGGATGGCCCTACGTCCAGGTCCGTCGCTGGCGGATCGGATCGGGTGAGATCTGACGAAAACTGACATGCTGTCCGTTTTCATCCGATCCCTTCATAGGCGGCAGCGGCCCCTGACAAGCCCCCCCCACTCAGTGAGCAGAGAGGGACCTGTCATCCGCCGGCTCAGCGGAGATCAACGGACAGATCTCCCGCTAAGCCGGCGGACCGAGGCGGGCTCCGTGGAAGCGGAGTCCGCCTCGTGTGAAAGGGGCCTTAGAGGGTCCTTTAGAGCCCCCACCAGGCCCCATTACAAAGTACAATGGGGTCCAATGGATCCTGGAGGGGGCTCTCTAACATAGGCCCTCTCTGTGACCATTGGAGAGTCTCTTATAGAAAAAGTCCCCTCCAGGCCCCATGAAAGACTACATGTAAAACAGGGATATGCAATTAGCGGACCTCCAGCTGTTGCAAAACTACAAGTCCCATCATGCCTCTGCCTCTGGGTGTCATGCTTGTGGCTGTCAAAGTCTTGGTATGCCTCATGGGACTTGTAGTTCTGCAACAGCTGGAGGTCCGCTAATTGCATATCCCTGATTTAAAAGAACAAAGCGTGGTCATTGTGTGCATGTGACAATAATATCACACATTCTACACAAATGTGGCTTGTATGGGAGGGTTGCAATAAAAAAATAACACTCCTCAAGAAAAACCACCTGCATTTACTTGAGCTTTGTCAAAACACACCTTGAAGATTCTGAGGCCACATGGAAAAAGGTGTTATCGTCCAATGAGACTAAAATTGAATTATTTGGCCTCAATACCAAACAATATGTCTGGCAGAAATCCAAATACAGTTCACCATCCACATAACACCATTCTTATAGTAAACCACGGAGGTGATAATATCCTGGTATGGGGGTGGTAATATCCTGGTATGGGGGTGGTAAGATCCTGGTATGGGGGTGGTAAGATCCTGGTATGGGGGTGGTAAGATCCTGGTATGGGGGTATTTCTCTGCAGTGGAAAATCTGCTGCCCACTGCCAGAAGGTTGTCAATGGGAAGAAGGTTTACCTTCCAACATGACAATGACCCAAAGCACACAGAACAATGAGCACATAGTAATTGAAGGAGAAAAAGGTGAGTGCCCTTCATGGCCCAGTCAGAGCTCAGACTTAAACGCCATTGAAAATCGGTGGAATTACATGAAGACTGCAGTCCACAAACGGTCAGCATCAAATGTAACTGAACTTGAGCAGTTCTTGCAGTGGAATAACATCCTTACAGGACGTCTCCAACTTACAACCCGACCTCAATGCACTGTTTTATTGGGCAACTATGTGGCAAAATGAGGTTTCATGTTGATAAATGTAGTTATGCACTTGGGTCTAATAATATGCATGTATCATAAATACTAGGAGATCAGCTGGGGGTGGTAAAGGATCTGGTATATCATAAGCTTAATAATAGCATGCAATGCAGGGTGGATTGGATTTAAATCACTAGTAAAAAGGGTTGATTTAAATCCACTCGATAGAAATCATAATTTTTAAAGAGCGGCTGTCATCTCTGTCCCCCACCAGCTTCTCCTCTGACTCGCTGTTGACTCACCAACAGTCCCATTCACTTAAATGGGACGGCTGGTGATGCGGCAGTGACACAACAAGGTGAGGGACGTGGCGGCAGCAGGTGAGTGGACGCCGCTAACAGGCACTGCCATGATGGATCTGAAATGACAGGTGCTCTTTTAATGTAAGGACTCATTCTTCCTGGTAGTAAATCTTTAATATTTGCAAACAAAATGAAGGTTTCCTCTTTAGAATAATAATCTGTTAGGTTAGTAAAACATTGATATCAGAACCGATTCAATCATACAATTTGTAGTGATATAGCACACTGTGAAAAAGCGTTATTATGGTCAGAAGTTGGGCCTAGTCACTTTATGCACTGCACTCCTATGCCCCAGTCTATTTATCCACAAAATTCTCCTAATTACTGACCACAACTGACAGCCTCACAGCTACACATACACCTAGGGCTACGCAATCATTTTTTAAAACATTTTAATTTTCAATAACATTTGCACAAAGAATGATATCCCTTTGTCTGAGCCTACCTTACAAAAGAACTTCTTTACAATCAGTAACTGTTGAGAGAATGAACACTTTGGTTAGGACTATGCAACATACAACACGGAGTATGGGAACGAGAGGGGGAGGGGAGAGATCTATGTATTATATGATCTGAGACTCCCGGGTCTGGGGAGTGCATACACACCGCCGGCAACCCTCTCCCGCTGTGATTACACGCAGTGGGAGCTGATCTGTGGGTACCGCAGACTTGATGTCCACCAGAAACCGGCTATCATTAGGCAGAGAGCCAGAATGGCGTTCTGCATATGCAAACAAGGCAGACCGCCATTATGTCTGTTTGCAAGAAGACAGGATCCATTCCTTACCCTAGTAAAAGCACTTCCCTCTTAAATATGAGACCTGGGGTCAAAAAAGCACTTCCCACACAGTGCACAAGAAACAGCTATGCACACAGTTATCCCTTTAATCGCCCTTTTTTTTAACCCTTTCCCAGCCAGTGTCATTAGTACAGTGACAGTGCACATTTTTACCAACGATCACTGTATTAGTGCCACTGGTCCCCAAAAAGATATACTGCAGCTACGTTTTATGCCACATTGTCTGTGTTTTATGGCACAGTGGCTGCGTTTAATGGCACATTGGCTGCGTTTAATGGGCACAGTGTCAGGTTTTGATGGGCACAGTGGCTGTGTTTGGGCACAGTGGAAGCTTTTGATGGGCAGAGTAGCAGCTTTTGATGGGCACAACAGTGGCTGTGTCTGATGGGCACAGTGGCTGTGTTTGATGGGCACAGTGGCAGCTTTTGATGGGCACAGTGGCAGCTTTTGATGGGCACAGTGGCAGCTCTTTATAAGCACGGTGGGCATTTGATGGGCACAGTGGCTGCGTTTTATGGCTCAGTGGCTGTGTTTAGGCAGTGGCAGCTTTTGATGGGCAGAGTGGCAGTTTTTGATGGGCACAACAGTGGCTGTGTCTGATGGGCAGAGTGGCAGCTTTTGATGGGCACAGTGTCAGCTTTTGATGGGCACAGTGGCAGCTTTTGATGGGCACAGTGGCAGCTTTTGATGGGCACAGTGGCTGCGTTTGATGGCACAATGGCGGCGTTTGATGGGCAGTGTCAGCTTTTGATGGGCACAGTGGCTACGTTTTATGCCACATTGTCTGCGTTTTATGGCACAGTGGCTGCGTTTAATGGCACAGTGTCAGCTTTTGATGGGCACAGTGGCTGCGTTTGATGGCACAATGGCGGCGTTTGATGGGCAGTGTCAGCTTTTGATGGGCACAGGGGGCATTTGATGGGCACAGTGGCTACGTTTTATGCCACATTGTCTGCGTTTTATGGCACAGTGGCTGCGTTTAATGGCACATTGGCTGCGTTTGATGGGCACAGTGGCTGTGTTTGGGCACAGTGGAAGCTTTTGATGGGCAGAGTGGCAGCTTTTGATGGGCACAACAGTGGCTGTGTCTGATGGGCACAGTGGCTGTGTTTGATGGGCAGTGTCAGCTTTTGATGGGCACAGTGTCAGCTTTTGATGGGCACAGTGACTGTGTTTGATGGGCAGTGTCAGCTTTTGATGGGCACGGTGGGCGTTTGATGGGCACAGTGGCTGCGTTTTATGGCTCAGTGGCTGTGTTTGGGCAGTGGCAGCTTTTGATGGGCAGAGTGGCAGTTTTTGATGGGCACAACAGTGGCTGTGTCTGATGGGCAGAGTGGCAGCTTTTGATGGGCACAGTGTCAGCTTTTGATGGGCACAGTGGCAGCTTTTGATGGGCACAGTGGCTGCGTTTGATGGCACAATGGCGGCGTTTGATGGGCAGTGTCAGCTTTTGATGGGCACAGTGGCTACGTTTTATGCCACATTGTCTGCGTTTTATGGCACAGTGGCTGCGTTTAATGGCACAGTGTCAGCTTTTGATGGGCACAGTGGCTGCGTTTGATGGCACAATGGCGGCGTTTGATGGGCAGTGTCAGCTTTTGATGGGCACAGGGGGCATTTGATGGGCACAGTGTCAGCTTTTGATGGGCACGGTGGGCGTTTGATGGGCACAGTGGCTGCGTTTTATGGCTCAGTGGCTGTGTTTGGGCAGTGGCAGCTTTTGATGGGCAGAGTGGCAGTTTTTGATAGGCACAACAGTGGCTGTGTCTGATGGGCAGAGTGGCAGCTTTTGATGGGCAGAGTGTCAGCTTTTGATGGGCACAGTGTCAGCTTTTGATGGGCACAGTGGCAGCTTTTGATGGGCACAGTGGCTGCGTTTGATGGCACAATTGCAGCGTTTGATGGGCAGTGTCAGATTTTGATGGGCACAGGGGGCATTTGATGGGCACAGTGGCTACGTTTTATGCCACATTGTCTGCGTTTTATGGCACAGTGGCTGCGTTTAATGGCACATTGGCTGCGTTTGATGGGCACAGTGTCAGGTTTTGATGGGCACAGTGGCTGTGTTTGGGCACAGTGGAAGCTTTTGATGGGCACAACAGTGGCTGTGCCTGATGGGCACAGTGGCTGTGTTTGATGGGCACAGTGTGTCAGCTTTTGATGGGCACAGTGTCAGCTTTTGATGGGCACAGTGGCAGCTTTTTATGGGCACGGTGGGCGTTTGATGGGCACAGTGGCTGCGTTTTATGGCTCAGTGGCTGTGTTTAGGCAGTGGCAGCTTTTGATGGGCAGAGTGGCAGTTTTTGATGGGCACAACAGTGGCTGTGTCTGATGGGCAGAGGGGCAGCTTTTGCTGGGCACAGTGGCAGCTTTTGATGGGCACAGTGGCAGCTTTTGATGGGCACAGTGGCTGCGTTTGATGGGCAGTGTCAGCTTTTGATGGGCACAGGGGGCATTTGATGGGCACAGTGGGTACGTTTTATGCCACATTGTCTGAGTTTTATGGCACAGTGTCAGGTTTTGATGGGCACAGTGTCAGGTTTTGATGGGCACAGTGGCTGTGTTTGGGCACAGTGGAAGCTTTTGATGGGCACAACAGTGGCTGTGTCTGATGGGCACAGTGGCTGTGTTTGATGGGCACAGTGTGTCAGCTTTTGATGGGCACAGTGTCAGCTTTTGATGGGCACGGTGGGCATTTGATGGGCACAGTGGCTGCGTTTTATGGCTCAGTGGCTGTGTTTGGGCAGTGGCAGATTTTGATGGGCAGAGTGGCAGTTTTTGATGGGCACAACAGTGGATGTGTCTGATGGGCAGAGTGGCAGTTTTTGATGGGCACAGTGGCTGTTTGGGCAGAGTGGCAGCTTTTGATGGGCAGAGTGGCAGTTTTTGATGGGCACAGTGTGGCTGTGTTTAGGCAGAGTGGCAGCTTTTTATAGGCAGAGTGGCAGCTTTTGATGGGCACAACAGTAGCTGTGTGTTTGATGGGCAGCAGTGCATCAGTCAGACTACTACTACTTACAAGTTCCAACTTCCTTCCTTGACCGGCCTGGACGGACGCTGCCTGGTGCAGTGCAGGGACAGGGAGGCGGGCAGCCGCAGATATGCTCTTCTTCTCTTCTATGTCTTCAGACCAGCCAGAGCTAGGCACTAGTCTACTCTCCGTTCCGGCTCGGCTCGGCTCCGCTCCCCTCTTAGCCAAGCTGAGCGCTCACGCTGTCTGCGAAGATGGCTGAGGTGGGCGGAGCTCTCAGCTCTCTGAGCTTCAGACTGTACTAGCCGCGGAGGCGGCGCAAGGAATGCTGGGGCGGCCGCGGCGCGCTCTGAATGCTGGGGCGGCCGCGTCGTCCCTGAGTGACGTCACTCTGTTACACAGCTAGAATCGCCGGCCAAGCGGCCGGCGATTCTAGCTCGGGCTGCGACGGCGCCCCTCTTCTGAACAAAAATGACAGCGCTGGGGTGCGGTGCACCCCGTGCACAC
The DNA here is from genome assembly GCF_042186555.1 of Aquarana catesbeiana. Lineage (NCBI taxonomy): Eukaryota > Metazoa > Chordata > Amphibia > Anura > Ranidae > Aquarana > Aquarana catesbeiana. The sequence continues at coordinate 378,218,772 of NC_133329.1, forward strand.
CGGCCAGGACCGTCCCTGAGTGCAGGGACAGGGAGGCGGGCAGCCGCAGATATGCTCTTCTTCTCTTCTATGTCTTCAGACCAGCCAGAGCTAGGCACTAGTCTACTCTCCGTTCCGGCTCGGCTCGGCTCCGCTCCCCTCTTAGCCAAGCTGAGCGCTCACGCTGTCTGCGAAGATGGCTGAGGTGGGCGGAGCTCTCAGCTCTCTGAGCTTCAGACTGTACTAGCCGCGGAGGCGGCGCAAGGAATGCTGGGGCGGCCGCGGCGCGCTCTGAATGCTGGGGCGGCCGCGTCGTCCCTGAGTGACGTCACTCTGTTACACAGCTAGAATCGCCGGCCAAGCGGCCGGCGATTCTAGCTCGGGCTGCGACGGCGCCCCTCTTCTGAACAAAAATGACAGCGCTGGGGTGCGGTGCACCCCGTGCACACCGGCCAGGACCGTCCCTGCCTCTAAAGTTTAGGATCTGTAATTATTATTATTAATAAGTTAATAACGAAACACTAGGTTGGCTTAGCTCCAAGGGGTATTATTTAATCATCTGAAAAATGTAAGTAGAACTATAGGCAAAACTTTTTCTTTTAATTTTGTATAAAGTAAGGGAGATTTATAACCCCCATCATGTCCCATAGCCATAACAGAAAGTGAATGGAAATCCTTGCAAATTAAGGGAATCCCTTGGGGAACCCCAGGTCACCAGAACTGGAAGATTTCCCCTGTATTATTTTTATTGGGACAACTTAAAGTCTGGGATTTTCTTTTACTTTCACTTTCAATAATAGTGGTAAACAGGACAAATAGAGAGGGGGATCTCCTTAATGGGGTTACAGACAACAATAAAAAACAGGTGCTCAAATCTTTATCCACTCTATCCAAAATGTTTTAAAAAAAGTTTTGCCTTTAGTTACACTTTAACCACTTGCCGACCATCTGCCATCATTATACTGCGGCAGGTCAGCACGATCCCGCAAACTGTCGTAGCTATACGTTAGCTCGCGGGATCGGGATAGCACTGTGGGGGTGCTGAGGCTCGTGGCTGACAGTCGCAATGACCACCGGCCACCAGCAATCTTGGACACGAGAGACAGAACAGGGACATGTGTGTGTAAACACACAAATCCCTATTCTGTGAGGAGTGACAGATCGTGTGTTCCTAATAGCTAGGAACCATGATCTGTCATTTCCTCCAGGTCAGTCCCCTCCCCCTACAGTTAGAAACACACACAGGGAACACAGTTAACCCCTTGATCGCCCCCTAGTGTTAACATTTTTACAGTAATCAGTGCATTTTTATAGCACTGATCGCTGTATAAATGCCAATGGTCCCAAAAATGTGTCAAAAGTGTCCAATCTGTCCGCCATAATGTCGCAATCCTAATAAAAATCGCAGATCGCCGCCATTACTAGTAAAAAAAATAATAATGAAAATGCTATAAATATATCCTCTATTTTGCAGATTATTATTATTATTATTATTATACGAGATTTATATAGCGCCAACAGTTTACGCAGCACTTTACAATGTATAAGGGGGACAACACAATTACAGTACAGTTCAATACAAGAGGTACAGGAGGGCCCTGCTCGTAGAGCTTACATTCTAAAGGGAGGGGTGGTGGTACAAAAGGTAATAGCTGCAAAGAATAATTTGATGGGGGTGGCTCAGGGACAGTTATGTGGGTGTGGTATAGGCTTCCCTGAATAAATGAGTTTTATTCATTTATGCAGATGCTATAACTTTTGCGCAAATCAATCAATATACGCTTATTGTGATTTTTTTTTAATCAAAAATATGTAGAAGAATACATATTGGCCTAAACTGAGAAAAAATTTTATTATAGCAAAAAAGTACAAAATATTGTGTTTTTTTCAAATTTGTCGCTCTTTTTTTGTTTATAGTGCAAAAAATAAAAATCGCAGAGGCGATCAAATACAGTACCACCAAAAGAAAGCTCTATTTGTGGGAAAAAAAGGACGTCAATTTTGTTTGGGTTCAGCATCAGTTAAAGCGACACAGTGCAGAATCGCAAAAAATGGTCCGGTCATTTAGCAGCCAAATCTTCCGGGGCTGTAGTGGTTAAACCTTAAAGAAATACTGTCAGGTCCATAATCAAATGCAAACAGCTCCCTACTGTCAAAGAAAAAGTAGTATAATCACCTCTCTGTGACCCGTTTCACTTACCCTCTCCTCATTCCAGAGCTGCAGCCTTTTTAAGTCTCTTTGGCACTTTAGGTAGTGCTGGATGCCTGTGTCCCCTGCCACCTGCTGTGGCTCCATCCACACACCCCTATATCCATGCTGTGTCCAGAATACCCATTACCCTTTAAAATATATGTGAGCCCATTCAACAAAATCTCTACTAATCATTAACATATTAATGTAATTTTAGAAGTTATTCACAATTTTTTCAAATCTACAGCTTTCATTAAAACATTACCTGGTGATCCTGCAGTAAAGGTCCTTATTCACACACACTTCCATTTATGGAATGACAATGCTCTTTCAGTGCGTTGTCACCCTGTCACATGCTGTAAGTGACTATGTACATTGCACAGATATGTTTCACCATTATCACTATCAGGATTGCCCTGAGCAATGATAAGCAACTGCTTGCAGGAGTAAATGTTTGGTTGGATTCACAGCTTCCCTCACATGTTTTTTATGCAGCCATCAACAATTATGCACAATTCTCTGCCATCAATAGGTCCTCTAATGCAGAATGCATTAAAAATAAATTATAGCGCACATGTACACATTGCGTGGATGTGAACTAACATCTTTGAAAACAATGACTAGTCTGTGTACATATGTTAAAACACATAAAAACACCCAGGTGTGAAAGCATCCTAGTTTGACGTCATTGACCAAATATGGACATGTCTCTTGTGTTGTCACTGACCAAAGCTGGTCATGTGCACCCAAGAGATCCCATCACTTTGTTTACTTTTATTGGTGGTCCGTGAGATTTTCTGTCTTTTGTTGTACCTTGCTCATTATTGTTAACGTGGAATTGTATATGATTGATGATGGATGTGCATCATGAGATATTTTTTGGGTTGTCATTGTTTTTATTTACCATTTACTTTTTCGATATGAATAAGTAGGTGTAGGTGAGTAGATGTGCCCTTACACATTCACAGGTATCTAGAAGCCCATTTATCGTTCCAGATTCTGCTAAGCAACTGGCTCTAAGACCCCCACAACCACCAAGCCAGGGTGGTAGGGTAGAGGCCCTTGGCCCCATCAATGAGGGGAAAGGGTGCTTTGCCAGAGGGATTTCCCCTGGCAAGTGCCACCCCTCCATGTTCAGGAGGGGGGCTGCTTGCTTGAGAATAAGGTATAGATTTTTTGGGGTAACCTCATGCTTCTTTTTTCTTAATTTTTGTATGAAGTACCCCTAGACATCCATAAAAGACTCTCATCAATAATAGGAGTCTAGTGTGCATTTTTATGGGGGGCACATCAATGCTGTTTATTTTTTATTTTTTTATGTGTGGGATCACCCATTAATATCCCTACTAGACCCTCATCTAGGGTAAGGGTGTAGTATAGCGGAAGTTAATCCCCAGCTACTTTTTCTAGAAACAGAAGTAAGTGTCTGAAGCTTTTAGTTGTCAGCCATTTAAATTGCATTTTTTTATTTGTAAATGGCAGTGTTGCTTCTGTGGGCTGTATACATCATACCTAACTAACAGCTGCAACTCAACCCCCCCCAAAAAAAAAAAAAAAGTGGCTTGGATAAGCTACATAACAAGTCCAGCTAAACTGTGGCTATACTAGCTATACCATGACCTGGAAAAAAGGAGAACCTTTAGGCTGGGTTCACACCTATGCAAATTGGATGCAGAGTTTCCCTGCATCCAATTCGCATAGCAGGAGAATGTGACTGGCTCCCTATGAAACCAGTTCACATATCTCCATTGCGGCTGCGGAGCGCACTGCACAGAAATGCTGTGCGTCTTTGGCTCCGTTTCAGGGCTGAATTCAGGCATAGATTTGGCCCTGATTCATCCCTGAAATGGGGAACAGGAACGCACAGCACTCCTGTGCAATCCGTAGCCAGTTCCAGTGTGAACCGAGCCTCACAGACTCAATTGAGATAATTTAAATGGGATAGACCTTACAGGTAGTAGGCCACAAACTTTTCATGTCATGGATTTGTCTGCCCCTACTTTGGTTTTGAGAACCTTATGTTATCTCTGCTGTGTCCAGGAAGTCTCAGGTGTCACTCCCACACCGCTGGAAACATCACTGCACACAACATGCCTGCTTCTATCTTCCATTGATTGCAAGCTGTTTAATCCCCTAAGAAAAAAAGCCGCTGTGTAATTGATCATAGTTGCAGGAAGGCCTCTGATCATTCGGAGATCAAAGCAGAAGCTATTGCAATATGTAGAATGTCAGTGCACATCAGAAAACCAGAGCATGCACAGCAGGTGGTTTCTGCTACCCATTCTCATATTTATTTAGGTCTTGCTGAGCTAAGGTTGGGGGGGGGGGCACCCAGCAGACTGTGAGGTGCATAGGCTGCACATTGGGGTACCATGTATAGGAAAAAGTACTTCTCAGGTACAGTACTAAAAGCTTGTACAGCTAACATTCATATAAGGCATTTCAGCACCCTGGACAGCACCATACATTTAAGGCATTTCAGCACCTTGGACAGCACCATACATATAAGGCGTTTTAGCACCTTGGACAGCACCATACATTTAAGGCATTTCAGCACCTTGGACATCACCATACATATAAGGCGTTACAGCACCATACATATAAGGCATTTCAGCACCTTGGACAGCACAGGAGCCAATGAGTACGTGCAGCCAAAGTATACATTTTACTTTTGTCTGGATACTAACATTCTGATTCATCCTCTGAGTGCTTTTATCTTCTGGGAAAGTGTTCTCGTCATGCCTCATACCCCCATATTATAGATGGAAACTCTAACTGAACAAGATTTTGCTTGCTACAGCACTGTTTATCATAAACAACTGCCTTTTTTTCATAAATTACTATTTTCACCTTCTTTCCATCTCAGGGCTGCTGATCTCCTGCATCCTCACTTATCCACATCCTTAAAGTGGTTGTAAAGTCATGAATCACAAATCCTGGAATCCCCTCTGTTACAGAAAGATATACTGTGCAGTATGTGTGTTTGTTTTTAAATTATGAAGAGAAAAACCTAATTTTAGAGTGCCGCTGTGTGCTCACATGACCTCTGCTTCCCCGATGACTACAGCGGTAGAAGCTGAGATTCCCCATTGACATCAGCCTGGAGGAGAGCGGCGGGATATTTTGCTGCATAATTTTTAAAACACAGTATATCTTTCCATAACAGGGGGGCTTCCAGGATTTGGGATTAGTTATTTTATAGCCATAACGGAGAGAGATGAGGGGCAGGGAGGAGATGGCTGACAAACAGACTCCTGAGCTGACAGGAAGGGAGGGAGGGGAAGAGGGAGAGACTGCGGACTGATGGGGTCACGTAAACTGAACGCGGTATCATAGGTCATCAGCCATGATTACCATGGTCAGCACACTAAGGGGGACACAGGAACAAGCAGAATCAACCAGGTATTTTACAGCATAGAGAGGGAAAAAAATATACCACACAAGCACTATGAAGTATATCCTGCTTTAAAGGAACAGGATCTTCTTTTTTTTTTTTTTTTTTAGGGTTACAACCACTTTAATGCACTCCTGTATTAGCTGCACATCATTGCTCTAGACTGGCTTCCAGACAGTGGCAAGGTTAGACCATGCCTAACACAATGGGATTGGTTCACTAAAGGCAATTTACATCCTGTGCACAAGTGTGCTTTCAACCTAATATTAGTTTGGATAGAAGGAAAATAGACTGTTAGACACTTTACAAGGGAAGTTGCAGAATGCATGGACATTTTCTCAAGAGTGAAAGGAGGTGAAACTCTGCTAGCTTCCATTATACAATCACATGCTGCAAGGAAAATAAATTTTAATTTTTTTTTTTCTTTGGATGATAGAAATCAACAGAGCTCCACCACATTCACTAAGTTCTGGGGAAAATTACCTTGCAAAGTGCAACTCCCCTTGCAAAGTGAACCGTCAATGTGCCTTTAGTATATTATCCTAATGCGTAGCTCGGCTGTTAGAGGTCCCCACCACAGGCACATCTGACAGGGTGACAACACAGGAGCACAACTTCAGGACAATTATCACTTCATAATAGGAAGTAAATGAACAATATCCCGTATGGCGGGACCATCGAGCATTCTTTTAAGGAAAGTTGCAAAAATCAAGATAATGAAAATACATTTAGAAATGCCATTAACATGTTAAAAATAATGTAAGATTTAGTATGTGTAGTAATTTGAGTTTAAAGCCACTTGAAGTAAAATGCAGTAATTTCCATCAAAGCCGTGAACTTATATTGCAACAGTTTTGGGTGGAGCAGCCATTTAAATGGAGGCTGCTATCTAATTAGGAAAAAGACCTACAATTCAGTTAGCTCTGTAGGGGGCTAGGATCATAAGCATACATCTGATTTTATAAATTCAGCTGATGAATGGTGAAATGAAACCTCAAAATGTAATGCATGTGCTGCTTTTGATGTAGTGTGGTTAAGCAGAGCCCCTGGAGATGTTTTATGCTCTTGAGGTCCAGCTGATCTGACATGCATTTCAATGAACAGATGGAAAGCATACTGCAAAAGAAAAAATGCTGGCTTATAACTAATACAGGATAGAGTTTTATTTTAAAAAATTATACCCCTGCCTTAGATAAAAAAAAAGTGCAGGCTGCAATACTCACCTTTATACTAGAGCTGTTTTTTGGAATGTCTAACAAGCTCATAAAAGTGCAATGGTCAAGTATCTGCAGTTGTTTCCAGCTACATTGTTTCTTCAGTAAAGTGCCATTTAAAGCGGTAGTAAAGCCAGCTTTGTTTTTTTCTAATTACAGGTAAGGTTATAATAAGGTTTACCTGTAGGTAAAATGAATATCTCCTAAATGTGCACCATTTAGGAGATATTCACCGTGGATGCAGCCGGTGACATCACCAGCGCATGCCCTCTGAAGGTCCAGCATACCTTGCTGGACCCCAGAGCTTCATGCGGAACAGAGGACTCCCGCACACATGCGCGGGAGGGACATCATCGTGGCTCCTGCCAATCACACAGCCGGAACATGCAAACCCAGAAAAAAGACCAGGGGAAGATGTCAGCCCTCTCGGCGGTGACAGTGCACTGCTGGAAGGCTTCCTTCCAAGGTGAGTATTTCATAATGTGCTAGTATACATTATTAGTACATTATGCAATTGCCTTACAGGTTTTTTTTTTTTTTTTTTTAACTACTGCTTTAGGGTCAGCCTATGTTTGTGGTAGAGGTCACCAAAGGATAGTAGTAACTAGAGCTTGTTTATAGTAAGAATAAGACAATGGGAGTGTTTTACTAAAGCTGGAAGTGCAAAGTCTGGTGCAGCTCTACACAGAAACCAATCAGCTTCCAAGTTAGAAGCTGATTGGGTACCATACCAATAAAATATTACTGATTATTCAGTTTTCTGGGCCTGTGGTCCTTTAATCTGATCTGCACCAAATAAAAAAATGCCCACCCCCCGTTTTGGTAAAGCGGTGCAGCCCCCCCCCCCCATTTTGGTAAAGCGGTTTACCGACACATGCAGCAGATTCAGGTTTTTCTTAATTAATGCACCAAACTAAAAAATAATTACCTCTAGTTCATAGATAATAAAAAAGAAAGTAATTAAGACCTATACTAACTTGGTGCACAGAGACAGGCAGAGTGCCTGTCTGTATGCAGTGTAGCAGAGCAGCATGTTTGCCTTCACAGCCGACAGCCTTCTAGCAACCAGTAACGCTACAGTGGATGGAGCCTGATGGGGAAGCTGATTGACAGCAGACAGTGGGTGAATTCTATAGCCAATAGCAGGTTGTCTATTGGCCAAGGATCTATCCACTGCCAGCTGTCAATCACAAAGTGAGTGGCCCTGATGGCAAATTGTTGTTGGCGAATCCCCACCGGGCTCTGCCGCCCCAGGTACAAAACTCCCCACCAATTTGCTGTCCGACAAGTGCAGGAAGCACAGTTGCACTGAGGGCGGCGTATTTGAGCATGTCTCTATACTCAGTGCATGATTCAGACTCATGTCTACAACAGGTACATGAATCTGTCACTTGAACCGACATCTGTCATGTCTTAGACACTTTTTATGAATTCCCTCGAAAGATTCTTCAAAGAAACTCTTCAGTGTAACTACAGTACCTGCACAGCCCAATCCTTGTGGTTTTGTAGCAGCAAGGGGGAGGGGATACTTCAATGCTAGCACTTCCTACAGGAATTACGACATACAAGTATTTAAAGAGAACCTGCTGCAAGATCAACAACAATCTTCCAATAAGATGTGAAGAATGTGCATTGAACATATTGTATTCATGCTTGAGCAGACAACTAAAACCCTGAAATTGCTGCTGGGCACCACCATCATGGATGTCATGTCAGAAGTTCAGGGCTGCCACCAAAGTGACACTCTACAGCAGCCTTTCTCAACCTTTTTTATCTTAGAGGAACCCTTAAAATAATTTTCTGGGAACTCTTGTTAATAATTACTCATACATGTTTGATGGTAACTGGAAAGCTTGTTCCTTACATTTGTGGTCATGGGGAAGAATCCAACCATACAGATAGATAAAAAGATCACTGCTGTCAGTGGTTACTTTTTTAAGGACAAACATTTCTCGTTTCAGAAACTCCTAGCAACCTCTGGAGTAGGCTTTCTCAACCAGGGTTCTATGGAACCCTAGAGATACTTTAGAGGTTGCTAGAGGTTCTTTGAGCAATTAGCAATTTCTGTCTCTCAGATAAATTCTCACTGACATCATTGAACTTTTTAGCTATCGGTAAGGGGGTAATTCTTCCCAATGACCACAAGGATGAGGAGCATTCTTCCCACAGATCATCACACTAATGTATCATGAGTTGTAGATATAATACATTTTAACGGGGGTTCCCTGAGACCACTAAGATATTTTAAGGGTTCCTCTGTGTTGAAAAGGTTGAGAATGGCTGCTGTGGAGGTACCCCAGGGCTTTATGGAAATGTTGGTTGAGAAAGACCGCTCTAAAGTGTTCCCATTCACTCCTTAAATTATTATGTAGTGAAGTGAGGGGCCGGGGAGCTGGGCCAGCATGGAGAATAATTGGAGAGAGGACTTATAGGGCGTACACACGGTCGGACTTTGTTCGGACATTCCGACAACAAAATCCTAGGATTTTTTCCGACGGATGTTGGCTCAAACTTGTCTTGCATACGCACGGTCACACAAAGTTGTCGGAAAATCCGATCGTTTTAAACGCGGTGACGTAAAACATGTACGTCGGGACTATAAACGGGGCAGTGGCCAATAGCTTTCATCTCTTTATTTATTCTGAGCATGCGTGGCACTTTGTCCGTCGGATTTGTGTACACACGATCGGAATTTCCGACAACGGATTTTGTTGTCAGAAAATTTTATCTCCTGCTCTCCAACTTTGTGTGTCGGAAAATCCGATGGAAAATATCCGATGGAGCCCACACACGGTCGGAATTTCCGACAACACGCTCCGATCGGACATTTTCCATCGGAAAATCCGACCGTGTGTACGGGGCATATGACCTGCAAGGAAGAAGGGGATTGTGCTAGGGAATAGATCCTAAAATAATCAACTTTTCAAAGTTCAAAGGTACTTTTCAAGTGAAGAACAAATCGTTTAAGAAAAGAAGAAAAACTGCAAGCAAGCAAGCATTTCAAATATTTGATTTTTCAGTGCTTTTACCTGCAGTATTTTCAGTTAGTCACAGGGTCTCTTTAAAATATTAAATCATTTTTCCATTGAAAAGGAATATTTGCTTAAAGCGGAGCTCCACTGGGTTTTTTTTTTTTTGCAAACATTAACACAATCAAACATTGACACTTGCAAATTCACTGTTTTGGAGATTGAGCTTGCCGATGTCCGCTTTCGTTGTAAAGATCAACTTACATAAAATCTGTCTGGCCGTTTTCATCTTGCTTGTGCGCATGTGAAGCCCACAAGCATTTACTTCCTTGTTTTCTTGATGCTGAGCTACCAGCATTCTTTGCTCCGCATTCTTTGCCTCCGCAATGACTCCTGGGAACAATGACATTCCCAGGAGCCAGTGCGGCTGAAAGGAAATGACGAAATAGCCGCACAGTACCCGCCCATATCTGCAGAATAGACAGACGGGAAGCAGAGAGGAACATCTGCAAAACACAGGTACGGTTGAAAAAAAAAAAAAAAAAAGGTCAGTTTTTATGTCATTACATAACTGCAATCTGAATAAGCTAATGTTATAAAAAGGGGTGGAGCTCCGCTTTAAAGAGTACAGGTATTTATTTCTAACTTTAAAACTGAATTAATGACAGTATTCCTTGAAAGAGATATTCATTGTGATTCCTGCATGTGTTTTGTGCAATGGCTAAAGCGAAATGTAACTTTGTGTTTGAGTTTAGCGGACGAACCCTTCCTCCTCCTGGCTGACCACCATGAAATAAGAAGAATGAGCACAGATGGATCCAATTACACAATGCTGAAGCAGGTTAGAGGTTTCACAGTGTACATACTATCATTTTACCACCGCAAAGGCATTCCCATGCTGCTTTATTGTATTAAAGGTTTTCTATTGCTCCATTTACATTTCCAGTCTTGCACTGAGTGGTCCTTTAAAGAAAAACTCCAGCTGAAATTAACAAGATGAAAATGAACAGCCTATTATGAAATGAAATGACAAAACAGACTTGCTGTAATATTCAGCTTCAGTCTAGAGATATCCCCACAATACTTTTTTTCTGCCACTAGAAGCCCTCAGTCTGATGGTTAGCATCATTCAACCTACTTCCTCGTAGTCAAAGTCATCCTGGAACCGCCACCAGCTTATGATTGGACAGTGAAAGGAGAAGCAGCACAATGATGAGCTCATCTCCTTGTCACTCTGCTCTCTCCTTCTATCAGCATGCTTCTTGTCAGTACATGTACTGATTGGCTCCTTGTGCTGCTTCTTTCTCTCACATTCAAGTTCTGCTGTACAGGGACTTTGAGAGGCTGACATCAGGTCAAATCAAGGGCTTATGCTACTTGAAATCACAAAATACATTTTATGATGTATTCATGATTTTACAGAGCTGTTATGATTTGTGTCTTTTATATCTGTCTGGAGTTCAGCTTTAAAAAAATGCATTTGAGCAGTGAAAGACATCATTGGAAATATGATTTGCTTGAAAAAACATTTAATATGTATGTAAAGTAAAAACTTTTATTTTTCTTTATTTTCTTTATTTTATTTTTAAATACAAAGGGAAAAGGTTTACTCTCTACTTTTTATTCTGTCTGTATTTCCCATCTGCTTGAGCAGTGACCATTGTTTCTGAGATAACTCTCTTTCTTAGAGATTTTCTTTTACTTCCGGTTGCTTTTCCGGCACAGGCAGTGAAAGGAAATCTCCCAAAGGAGGTACAGACAAAAAAGAAGAAAAAAGTAGTTTTAACCCACCACAAAAACATAAAAAAGTTTTGGGCTATGTATACATATTAAAGCTATTGCATTCTTCCTGTGGTCTCTGCCCCCACCATCAGACAATGCTGTCATTTTGCATAGGACCCCCTGATCCTTCTAATCCATTTAGACTCATAACCTTTTGTGATGGATTCTCTTCCAAGTTTGTTTAAAAAAAATCTACTGTATGTAAAAAATATATATTACACATATAAATGATTGTTTAATTGTATTGGTTAGACCAGCCTTTCTCAAATATTTTAACACGGAAAAACCCTTGATATAGCTTTCAGCTGTTAGGAACCCCCTGGCAGATATTACTATAGCCACAGCTCAGGGCACTTTAGCATAGTGGTCAGTGGGGAGAACGCCCCTTTATTGTTAGCCAGTGGGGGGAATGCTCCTTAATTGGTGTTCAGTGGGGAGAATGTCCCTTAATTGGTGGACATTGGGGAGGAAATCCCTTAAGTGGTGGTCAGCGGGGAGAATGCCCCTAATTGGTGGTCAGCAGGGAGTATGCCCCTAATTGGTGGTCAGCGGGGAGAATGCCCCTAATTGGTGGTCAGTAGGGAGAATGTCCCTTATTTGGTTGTCTGTGGGGAGAATGTATATTAGTTGGTGGTCAGTGGGTAGGATGTCCCTTAATTTGTGGTCAGTGGGGGGAATGCTCCTTAATTGGTACTTAATGGGGAGAATGTCCCTTAATTGGTAATCAATGGGGAGAATGTCCCTTAATTGGTGGTCAGTAAGGGAAATGTCCCTTAATTGGCGGTCGGTGAGGGGAATGCCCCTTAATTGGGGGCAGTGTGGAGAATGTCCATTAATTGGTTGTCAGTGGGGAGAATGTCCCTTAATTCATAGTCAGCAGGAAGAATGATCCCCTTAAAGATAGCTGAAAAGATCATTGGTGTCAGTGGTAACTTACCAGAGAGACAAAAATTGTTCAGTGCTCAAGGAAACTCTAATAACCTGGAGGAATCCTGGGGTTCTGTGGAACCCTGGTTGAAAAAAGGCTTGCTTAGACTGTCCTTGGCTTAATATAGTGCTATACTGTAAGCTAAAAAGTTGTTCTATTGATATACAGGTGCAATGGTGCCACCTTATTAAAATTATGTTTTCATTGTAAATGATTATTCAATTATTAAAGAGGGAAACGTTGGCATACTAAAATGATTGTGTAAAATGGCTAACAATTTCCACTTTTACAGTTTATCTGGAAACAGCTGCCTGTTGAAAGGATCACTTTGAAAAATGACCTGAAATAGGACATTTCTTAAGAGCACTATCCTATGTCTGTGGATAGTCAAACTCAGTTGACTAACTCCCTTAATAGATTTAGTATTATTTTAGTACAAATCATATTAATTATTGTACCAGAAAATTGCTTAGCTGGATATAATTATCGTAGAAATATTTTTTTTAAAAAGTCCTTACTAAAATGTTCTTTCAGAATGATTAATGTAAAAATACGTAACATTGTAAAGACCTAATTTTATTCTATTGACCTTGGATGTGTTCGTTCGTGATGTGTAATATCTGCTCCTTATCATGTTCTATCTGTATGACTGTGCCCTTCCAGTAATTGGCAGCTTAACAACATTATCAGAATGATTGTATTCTTTGTCAGGGATTAAACAATGCAATTGCAATGGACTTTGATTACAGAGAAGAGGTTGTGTATTGGATTGATTCCAGCAGATCCAATGGAAGCCGCGTTAATCGGATGTTCATCAACGGGAGTGATGTAAAGGTAAGATAATTACTATAATATTTTTGGGTCAGTTTTATTTTTTAAGCTAATAAGTCATAGTTTTTCATATATCTGTTGTTATATATCTGTTGTTTTATATATATATATATATATATATATATATATATATATATATATATATATATGTGTGTTCATGTGACAAGATTATCAGAGTCCTACAGGTTAGCTATAGCAAAGCAGGCACTACATGTGCTTATAATTTCACTTCAGTTATGGGAAACCCAGGTGTATTAAAGTGTAGCGCTGTGTTGCCAAATTAAATAACCATAATAAATAGTGAATTGTACATGTAACACATGCAGTGAAAAAAATATATAACAAAGTAAGATAAATAAAGTCTCTAGTAGTCTCCAAGTAAGGGAACATTTTCCAATAGAAACACATGTTGCAGTGACAACTGTCTAAGAGGGGAGTCCGACTCTCTTTGTGGAAATGTTTTCTAACTTCATGTTATGTCTTTGGGACAAGTAATAAAGAAAAATCTTTCCACTGGAACAGAGACAACAAACAATAAACTGACAGGGGATTTAAGCCTTCCCTAGTGTTGCATCTTATGCTGACAATGCTCTTCTTGTTCTCCTCTTCTAGGTTGTACATAACACAGCCATACCCAATGCCCTAGCTGTGGATTGGATTGGAAAGAACCTTTACTGGTTTGACACAGAGAAGAGGGTCATTGAAGTGTCCAAGCTGACTGGCTTGTACCCTACCATCCTAGTTAGCAAAAAGATTAAATTCCTGAGAGATCTGTCCCTGGATCCACAGAGCAGGTATGGAATTATTGGTAATTCTTGCACAGAAGTGTACACATTTTACCCCTCTGAACAGTTTTTGTTCAATATATAAAAAAGAAGGGATGGCGCACCGAACTTGTGCATTACCAAAAGTATTTTAATAAAAGTAAAACAGCAATGGTTATACTCACATAAACATGTGGTATACAACATGTGGTATACAAGGCAACAACAAAAGGGAACATTATCACTTAGGTCTATAGTTGGAACCAAAGATGTCGGAGGACCAAATGGTATTGCAGGGTGGCTAACGCGTTTCGAGGGAGGACCCTCTTCCTCAGAGCCAAGGCGCCTTGGCTCTAATGCTAAATGTCTTTAATGCTAAATAATTAGGATTAGATGACAGTATGAGCATCACGGCAGCCTGACCTTTGGGGATCTGTGGAAGAGTTTGGATAGCCGCAAAACAGGGGCCCAACTGGTACTATGGAGCTTACCTTTTGCTTGTTGTTGATGGTTAGATGTTTTGAGGAAGTAAGAAGTATTTAATTCTGATCTGTTCACAAATCAGTTGGTAGCATCTGGGGACGAAGTTGGAACATAATCAAGCCATTAAACTAGTGGTCACCCATAGACCCCTCCTGGTAGCTACATGATCTATGGTGGCATGGCTAATTGTTTATGGTTATTTAAAAAAAAAAAAGAATAATAGTTGGACATGAAGGGCTTCTGCGGCCAATTTAAAACCCAAGTTGCACAGTCCAAGGCATTGTATTGGGTCAGATAATGGGAAGGACAAAACTGATGTATCTATCAGGCAAGAAAGAAAGGAGGTAAAGAGACCTCTATCCATAATCTGAACAATAATCCTTTAATAATTAAACCAGGAAACTACATTACTCAGAAGATTAATAGGTTTTAGGGTAAGGTGTCCCTTTAATGATACATTTTCTAATTTAACTCAAATGCAAATGCAACCAAATGCATTGGTATATACATTTTAAATATTTTTCAGTTATTTGTGGAACCTGTACATTTAAATTAAAAAATAAATAAATAAATTAAATTAAATTAAAATTAAAAAATTCCAACTGAGCCCATGGTGAAAAAATGCAATTTGTCAGCTTATTTAGATATACATATAGATAAAGTTATAGGCAAATCTCAATGGACCCTATTAATTCTTTATTTTGATAGGTAGTCTCACTGACCAACAAGGAAGCTTCACTGAAAAGGAGAGGCCTGGAAGGTGGGAGGGAATACAGCCAAGCTTGTCTTTTGAGTGAAAAGTCTGCATGTGCATATTGGGAGTGCTAACAGAAAGTGTAAGGAATACAGTAGGAGTGACATAAGTGCCATTTCTCATTCATGAACAACTGGAACGTTGCAGATCTACTGAAGTACTAAGCTGACTGGTGTAGGATTAGGTATAGAAAGTCATATATACCAGGCCAGCAGACAGGAACATAGTGAGAATAGATGTTGACAACAGAAATACAATTTGGTGTGCAGAGAGACTTAGTTGGTGGTTCATTCAGTCAGGAGTCAGGATCAGGCAGACAGCAGAGAGTCAGCGGGCAAATGGCGAAGTCAAAACTAAAAGCCTGGGTCAAGAACAGGTTATATGGAAATCAAAGTCAGTAAGAGGAAGACAGAAATGCCCATCAGGTCTCTGTTTTCAGGCATAGGCTTATAACCACCTAGTAATCTCTTCAGGCAGAGCTAAGCTCTAAACAGGCCTTTGGGAACCAACATAAGCGTTGGGTATTCATACACTTGTACCGTGATATGTCCATGTGCCCGCGCTGGTTGATTGAATGTTTCTGACAGAAATAGTGTACATCTTTCAAATCATTGTTCTTATATTGTAAATGCACAGTAATTCATGGTCATAATATAGATTTCCTGTAAATGTCTATCCATTTTGAAATATTAAAAGACATTATGGACATTAGGGACTCATTTAGGTTGGGGGTTACCCAGTAGAATTTCTGGTTTTCATATTGTTTTTTCAGACCTTGCTTATGTGTAAAGACACACAGAGCACTGCTGCTGCCCGCCATCAAAATACAAATTCCAAGTACACATACAGTACCAGGACATTATAGGGTTGATTTACTAAAACTGGAGAGTGCTGAATCTGGTGCAGCTGTACATGGTAGCCAATCAACTTCTAACTTCAGCTTGTTCAATCAAGCTTTGACAAAAAAACCTGTAAGCTGATTGGTTTTTGCATGCTCCAGTTTTAGTAAATCAACCCCTATGACTTTACCTTAACTGTAAACCTTATATATTTAGTGCCTCCAATCAGAGTAATCCTTAATGCACAAGCCGATCACATATAGAAATCCTGCAGAACACCTCCTGGTCTGTTTTTAGCTCAGGGAACTGCAGAGGTTAATGGCCTGGCAATGAGGTGTCACCTATAATCCACTTTTCCTTCTGCAGATCATGCGTTTAGAACTGCACTTACTGAACCAAATTTGGACATGAATGGAAAGTGGCACAGCAGACTCAATTTAAACCTTCTTCCACACCATGGGGCATAGAGTGTGAAATATCCATTTCCATCAATATCCAACTGGGCTTGCTCTTTTTCCTTAACAAACGTTTTTTGTTTGCTAGATTGGTAAACGTATCTAGATTTAGATTAACAAAATGGGCTTTTGAGCTTGTAAAGCCGGACATCCATTGCGCTGGAACATTAACTTTTTTCTTATTCCTGTAGAAACTGTTGGGTTGATTACCTAAAGCAGTAGACCATTCACCTAGCCTGCTGGTATTATATACACTTCAATCATCCAATCATATACAAGAGAAGTTCTTTTTTTGTTTGTTTGTTTTTTTTTTTTGTTTTTTTAGCTCTCCCATGAGTCAAAGTGAACTTTCCACTCCTATAGAAAATCAACCCTGCAAAAGAAAACGAATGAGAAAAAAGCAATTAGACCAGCTTATCTATCATTTATAAATGTTTAGTGCGTTTAATATTTATCTGCTAAATTTTGGTAATCACATTATTAGGCTCCTTTCACACTGTCGGACTGTTCAGGTCCGCCTGTCAGTTTTGTCGGCAGACCTGAATGGGAGCTCCATGCTAGTCTATGGAGCGATGGATGTCAGCGGTGACATGTCCGCTGACATCTGACCCGATCCGCTAAAATCAGACGGATGGCCCTACGTTCGCATCCGTCCTTGGCGGGTCGGATCGGGTGAGATCTGATGAAAACGGACACGCTGTCCGTTTTTGTCCAATCTCTCCATAGCAACCAGCGTAAAAATAAATAAAAATAAATGAAAATATCCCATGGTTTGTAGACACTACAACGTTTGTGCAAACCAATCAATATACGCTTATTGGGATTTTTTTTACAAAAAATATGTAGCAGAAAAAATTAATTGATGAAGAAATCAGATTTTTTTTTTAATTGGATAGGTTTTATAGCAGAAAGTAAACAAATAATAATTTATTTATTTATTTTTTTAATTGTCAGTCTTTTTTGTTTATAGCGCAAAAAATAAAAAGCACAGTGGTATTTAAGTACTAACAAAAGAAAGCTCTATTTGAGGGAAAAAAGGACATACATTATTTGGATACAGCATTGCATGACCGTGTAATTTATAAAGAAATTTTTTTTTTTTTTATTGGATAAATTTTAAAGGCAGAAAGTAAAATATATAGTTTTTTTTTTTTTTTTTAATTGACGGTCTTTTTTTCTTTATAACGCACAAAATAAAAAACGCAGTGGTGATCAAATACCTCCAAAATAAAGCTCTATTTGTGGGGAAAAAAAGACATATTATTTTTATACAGCTTTGCATGACCACGCAATTGTTAGTTAAAGAAACACAGTGCCGTATAACAAAAAATGGCCTGGTCACGAAGGGGGTAAATCTTTCAGAGGTCAAGTGGTTACTAAAGTCT
This sequence comes from Aquarana catesbeiana, assembly GCF_042186555.1. Lineage (NCBI taxonomy): Eukaryota > Metazoa > Chordata > Amphibia > Anura > Ranidae > Aquarana > Aquarana catesbeiana. The sequence continues at coordinate 378,236,740 of NC_133329.1, forward strand.
CACATCACATCAAACACAAGGCAAATTTACTTTTTACTTTATCAGTGGAGTCACACTTTGCAAGGAAAATTGCCCCAGAGCTTAGTGAATGAGCGGTGACAGAGGGTGGGGGATATTTTGCTCGCTCCCACTGTCAGAATTTAAAAACAGTGCGGCTGTGCAGGGCTCTGTCCACACAGCCACATCATGCATTCACAGAGTTCTGTAAATGAATAAACTACAACTACTGTCAGTTCCTGCGACCAACAGCTTGTAGTTCTCAATGAATAGTACATTGATTCTTCCTGCCATTCTGTAATTGTCTGCCATATGGGAGGTATGAGCAGACCACTTGCTGAGAGTGTGCAGGAGCCTGGAATTACACCTGCGATCTGCTGATCACTACATGCTTCAGAGTGCCAAAAATATTAAATGCACTTTTTTTTTACCTCCTAAAAAATTTGCATTTATTATTATTATTATTATTATTTTATATAAAAAGTGAACTTAGCCTTTAAAGTATATACCTTATGTAAATAGCAGAGCACCTTTAAATATCTTTTTATGGCATATTTTTAAATGTGTATGTTTGTCTACTAAATAATACTGGACTCTCCAAATATCTTCATAAATAATCTTCAACCATATTGTGAAAGGAGCCTGCTGGTTAGAATGAGTTTAGCAAAAAATCAGATGGGAATTTCAGATTCTGCTTCCTACTAGTGGGAGCGTGCTGTGTGCTCGGCGTAGAATGCAGTACTCGTGTAAACATGGCTGTGTTTATTAATTCTGCCTAGGTATCTGTACTGGATAGACTGCTGTGAATATCCACACGTGGGGCGTGTTGGGATGGATGGAACCAACCAAAGCGTTGTCATAGAAACGATGATTTCTAGGCCGACAGCCCTGACAATAGATTATGTCAACAAGCGGATCTACTGGGCCGATGAGAATCATATTGAATTCTCTGACATGAATGGGTTTCATCGTCACAAAGGTAAGTCGAGCGCTTTAACAAGAAAATTGAGTTGAGTTTTAGCCAGCATTTGAAAACAGTTTGAGGGTACATATATTTATGGTGGATAAAAATGGTTGGTCACAGAAGCAACGTTAAATGATTTATTTTGTAATGAAAGTGCAGTTATCCTAGAAAACAACTAGAATTCTCATTGGATCCTATGATGAACATTGGTTGCCCTAGGTCAGGTTCTCATTATTTACTTAAAGAGGAACTACAGTCTGCTCACATAATTTGTAATAAAAGCATATTTGCCATTCTGAAGCTTCCCTCCAACCACTTTGCATATTATTTTATATATAATGTGATTCTGTACTTGCCAAATATGCTGCAGAAATTTCCCTCCGCTAAGTCTGGCTGCATCCATTTTAACTGTGGGCAACTGAAGCTGCTGCCTGTTCACTTCCTGGGTTTACACAGAGAGGCACACCTCCAGATTTTCAGCTCTCATTGGCCCTCTTATGACTCACCCCCTTCTCCCTTCCTGGCAAACTCTCATGAGAGTGAAAGAGAGAGAGTTGTGCATGATGTCATAAGTCTAGGCTTTTTACCAGACAACAAAACAGGAAGTGGGCTGTATAAGGTATTTACTGGCAGAAAAAAAAAAAGTTTTACTATCCAAAGTTAAAACAAGGGTAGAAGATTGAATAGAAGTTGAAAAAATGACTGAAGGTCAGCTTTAAATTAAATTAATATGAAAACTAAATTTTAGTGTAAGATTGAGATGCTTACTAAGGCTGCTTTCAGAATGATGCAATGTGGTTTGAACACGCCGCAAGCACTTTCTGGAAGCGCACCAAATATGCAGCATGCTAGAATTTTGGTGCGTTTTCTGAGCACCGTGGGGCACAATATAATTGCATGGGAAAGTATCGCTAATCTGTTCCAAACACATGGGTAAGCTGCGCTGCACCCGCGTTGTGGTCAAACCGCACCGCATCAGTCTGAAAGTAGCCTTACCTATGTCTTCACATCAGCCAAACAAACCAAAAGAAATCACCGACAATCTCTGTAGAAGCCTTTAAATCATGAGTGCGCCTTTGCATGCTGTATGAACAATCTTCCGAAATTTGGCAAAATCGGGGACCCCCAGACCGCACATCTGCCTCCATCTTTCGATCAAACACCTTTATCAATCTAAACTCTATAACTTGCAATATTTCTAGACCCTCCCCCCTCCCCCCACACTCTTCCTTTTTCTCACCATCACCCCACCCACACCCTTGCTCCTCCCCTTCTATACCACCTCCCCGCCTGTTCCCCCCATTTTTTTTATTTCCTCCTACCCCTGTAAGACTCTCTTGTCTGCCCTTTTTTATTTTACCATCCCTGTTATATCCTCTCAAGGCTAAATTATTCATACCCCATACTTAGGAGTTGATTTAATAAAACTGGAAATTACAAAATCTGGTGCAGCTGTGCATAGAAACCAATCAGCTTTCAGTTTTTGTTAAAGCTTAATTGAACAAGCGAGAAGTTAGAAGCTAATTGGGTACCATGCTTAGCTACACCAGATTTTGCACTCTCCAGTTTTAGTAAATCAACCCCATATTCTCTTAGTTCTTCCACATCTACACCTACTACATCATGATATAAGTTTATGAATATCATTACGTCCCCTGATCTCATTAGCAATCTCATGTGTCCATATCTTTTGAAATAACCAAATTAGGAGTCTTATTCAAGTCTACGACTTTTATGAATCTACACGTGACGCTCACTTATTGTTTCCTGATGTAATCTTCACCTTTTTTCATGTTTGTATCTCCCTATAACTTCTGTTTTACCTGCTCATTTTGTATTTTTGCAAATTTTGTACATCCCCTGCGTAGTCACCATTGCTGTTAATTTTTTCTGTTGAAAAAGACAATAAAATCTTTGAAACAGAAACATACATTTTGGTGAACCGCTGTTGGGTTCTGCTACAAGAAGTCAGCAAAGTGGCCAGCCCTAGTGTAGTTAAACAGGGTTGACATTAGACAACAAAAGTTATAGTAGAATATGAAATATGGAGACTTAAAGTGAAACAAATGGCAACACTTTTTGGGAGGCTTATAACCCCCCTTCACTTCCTGTCCCAGAGTCAAAACAGGAAGTGAGAGGAAATTCCACCAAAGTGGGAGAATCCCTGGTTGTTACTAGAACTAGTGTCCTCATTGGAAGATTCCACCTCTATTCCTGTTGTGGTGTCAACACAAAGTTTCTGTATTAATTTCACTTGCACTCTCAGTGATAACAATAAAGAAGACAAATAACCTGTTATATGCAGGTGTATTCTTGAATATATGTACAAATACACTTGTCTACTTTGAACATAGATACAAAGTTAGTCCGGTCAAAAAGAAAACACAAGTCTGTCTAGTTCAACAGAATAAAATGAAATAGAATAAATAAATGGAAACCTCCATCTACAAAATCCTATTCCTACAGCTGATCCAAAGGAAGGCAAAAAAAAACCTCCCTATAAACCATGATCTAATTTGCTCCAGCGGGAGAAAAATAAATTCCTTCCTGATCCCCCAGAAGACAATGAGATGTTCCCTGGATCAACAATCTTTGGTGTTTGTACCTATAAATGTTGGTATCCAGTTGTGCTTTGTGAATTTAGGAATGCATCCAATCTACTAAGCTGGCAAGAACTAGTTCGTGAAGGAATCCTTTCTACATTCTCACAGTTCTTTTTGTTCAGAAGCCTTTCCATATTTGTGGATCAAATCTCTTTTCCCTCTAGATGTGAAAATGTCCATTTGACCTCTGTAATGACCTTCAACTGAATGACTCAATACCAAGTTTACTATATAGACCACTTATGTATTTATACATGTTGATCATATCCCCACACCACCCCTCCTTAATCTCCTCTTCTCAAGAGAGAATAAATTCAGTTCAGCTAATCTCTCTTCATTACCAAGCTCCTTCATGTATCTTATCAGTTTGGTTGCCTTTCTCTGCACTTGTGTTGTATGTAGCCTTATCATCAAACATACAAGCATGTCAATCTTCCATAAGTACTTTGCTCAATGTCTTGAAATATACAATTTGCTCCCAGGTGTATAAGCACCACATCATTAGCGTGAGAGGGCATAACCCATAGGTATTGATTGATTTTCCAATCCACTTGTAGAATTGCTTGTCAGCTGTAAATGTGTAAATTCCACAGAACTACAACATTAATGTAATACCACAGTAGCCATTTAGAGTGTCAAACAGGCAGTCTGAACATTGATCTCAATGAGAAGGAGCAGTAATGAATGTCTGTGCAAACATCTATAGCTGGTTGTAGAACATCGTACATCCTGATCTGCAGTTGATTGTTGTGATTGTTATATTGATACATGTGATATTTATGTATGGAGCAGTTTAAGTTTCAATTTAGTTACAATTTAGTAGCGATTAACCACTTAAAGACCAGCTGCCGCAGTTATACTTGGGCAGATTGACTCTCCTGGGCAAATCGCCGTCATGGTACGTCGGCCGCTTTAAGACCACCAGGGGGCCCGCGGTGTGACGCCGGAGCCGATGCTTGTGGCTGGCAGCCGCAATGCCCACCGGCCACCCGCGACGCTCGTGAGAGAGACAGAAGGGAGATCTGTCAATGTAAACAGACAGATCCCTGTTCTGTCAGGGGAGGATAGACAAATTGTCTGTTCCGAGTGATTACATTTTTGGGGGGGGATATTTATTATAGCAAAAAGTAAAAAAGATTGTGTTTTTTTCAAAATTGTGTGTGTTTTTTTGTTTATAACCCACAAAAAACAAAAATGCAGAGGTGATCAAATACCACCAAAAGAAAGCTCTATTTGTTGGAAAAAAAGGACATAAATTTTGTTTGGGTAAAGAAGAATGCCAGATATGGATATTTTTACATTTGTCTAGCTTGGACCAATGTAACTATGCATATACCATACCTGTGGGATCCTTCTAGAATCTGGAAATCTCTGTAGAAGACTCGTATTGCAGTGATGTCCACTAGCTTCTGGCTCCAATGCCGAGTGGCTGTCCTGCTGCATAGTGAACACAGGAGGTTGCCAACTCACAGAGAAAAGAGACCTTCTCCTGTACTAATGAGACATTCCATCCATTCACTGTTGTAATGAGGTCAAACAGGTTCAGCTGCTATACCAAAATTGCCAACAAGGTCTGTAAAGCAATCCATATCCAAAGCAAGAAAATAGTAAAAAACAAGGGAAGCGCTCCCCTGGTGTAAAACCTTCTTTTTTTGAGGACACAACATAAAATAATTTTCAGTGCACTCACATTTTCCTGATGTATACACACCTGTCACAAAGCTTGTGAGCTGTGTAATATCGATCCATCTATTCCTGCTAAGTGGCTGCCGTTTAATCCTCCAAGTGAAGACTGAGCTGGATTGTATCTACAAGAGAAGAAAGGAAGACAACAAGAACCGTTGACTGAATTGGTGGTAAGTGAGCTGTGGGGTCACTGACGCTGGTGAATCCTAGACCAGCTGGCAGCACAGAGTCACCACGCCTGCAGGTTAGGGGAGGTGGTTAGGATTGCCGTGGATACTGCAACGCGTTTCCAAGGGACAGACCTCTTTCTTCGGGCATGTGGCTCTTGCTCTTCTCTTCTGAGTCTGCACTTGGAGAAGTCAACGGCAGGTACTTAACAGGGATGGATGTATCCGTATTACACAGATCCCAAGCTTTGTGACAGGTGTGTGTACATTGGGAAAATTTGAGTGCATTGGATTCCTTTTATGTTGTGTCTTCAATAAAGAAGGTTTTACATCAGGGGAGTGCTTCCTTAGTTTTTTTCCTATTCGGTTGCCAGCTTAGCAGGGGTGTCATTCAGCAATTTCTTTGCATTTTATCGATGATTGCAAAGCATTCTCTGATTGGACAAGGTGGAGAGCATGAGATGAATGGCACCCCTGCTGAGCTGGCAACCTCCTGTGACAACAATGCAACAGAGCACTCAAACACAAGATTCGGGAGCTTGTGAAGATCCTTGTAGTAGCAATGTCTAATACGGTGATTTCCAGCTTATAGAGGTATCTGACAGGTATGGTATATACATAGTTACCAGTAGGGATGAGCCGAACACCCCCCTGTTCGGTTCGCACCAGAACATGCGAACAGGAAAAAAGTTCGTTCGAACATGCGAACACCGTTAAAGTCTATGGGACACGAACATGAATAATCAAAAGTGCTAATTTTAAAGGCTTATATGCAAGTTATTGTCATAAAAAGTGTTTGGGGACCTGGGTCCTGCCCCAGGGGACATGGATCAATGCAAAAAAAAGTTTTAAAAACGGCCGTTTTTTCAGGAGCAGTGATTTTAATAATGCTTAAAGTCAAACAATAAAAGTGTAATATCCCTTTAAATTTCGTACCTGGGGGGTGTCTATAGTATGCCTGTAAAGGGGCGCATGTTTCCTGTGTTTAGAACAGTCTGACAGCAAAATGACATTTTGAAGGAAAAAACTCATTTAAAACTACCCGCGGCTATTGCATTGCCGACAATACACATAGAAGTTCATTGATAAAAACGGCATGGGAATTCCCCAAAGGGGAACCCCGAACCAAAATTAAAAAAAAAAATGACGCGGGAGTCCTCCTAAATTCCATACCAGGCCCTTCAGGTCTGGTATGGATATTAAGGGGAACCCCGGCCAAAATTAAAAAAAAAAAATGATGTGGGGTTCCCCCTAAATTCCATACCAGACCCTTCAGGTCTGCTATGGATTTTAAGGGGAACCCTGCGCCAAAAAAAAAAAAAAACCGCGTGGGGTCCCCCCAAAAATCCATACCAGACCCTTATCCGAGCACGCAACCTGGCAGGCCGCAGGAAAAGAGGGGGGGACGAGAGTGCGGCCCCCCCTCCCTCCTGAACCGTACCAGGCCACATGCCCTCAACATTGGGAGGGTGCTTTGGGGTAGCCCCCCAAAACACCTTGTCCCCATGTTGATGAGGACAAGGGCCTCATCCCCACAACCCTGGCCGGTGGTTGTGGGGGTCTGCGGGCGGGGGGCTTATCGGAATCTGGAAGCCCCCTTTAACAAGGTGACCCCCAGATCCCGCCCCCCCCCCTGTGTGAAATGGTAAGGGGGTACATAAGTACCCCTACCATTTCACGAAAAAAGTGTCAAAAATGTTAAAAATGACAAGAGACAGTTTTTGACAATTCCTTTATTTAAATGCTTCTTTCTTCTATCTTCCTTCATCTTCTGGTTCTTCTGGCTCTTCTGGTTCTTCTGGTTCTTCCTCCGGCGTTCTCGTCCAGCATCTCCTCCGCGGCGTCTTCTGTCTTCTTCTCCTCGGGCCGCTCCGCACCCATGGCATGGGGGGGAGGCTCCCGCTCTTCTCTTCTTCTCTTCTTCTTTTCTTCTTTTCTTCTCTTCTTCTCTTCTTCATTTTCTTCTCCGGGCCGCTCGGCAATCCATGCTGGCATGGAGGGAGGCTCCCGCTGTGTGACGGCGCTCCTCGTCTGACAGTTCTTAAATAACGGGGGGGCGGGGCCACCCGGTGACCCCGCCCCCCTCTGACGCACGGTGACTTGACGGGACTTCCCTGTGGCATTCCCCGTGACGTCACAGGGAAGTCCCGTCAAGTCACCGTGCGTCAGAGGGGGGCGGGGTCACCAGGTGGCCCCGCCCCCCCGTTATTTAAGAACTGTCAGACGAGGAGCGCCGTCACACAGCGGGAGCCTCCCTCCATGCCAGCATGGATTGCGGAGCGGCCCGGAGAAGAAAATGAAGAAGAGAAGAAGAGAAGAAAAGAAGAAGAGAAGAAGAGAAGAGCGGGAGCCTCCCCCCCATGCCATGGGTGCGGAGCGGCCCGAGGAGCAGAAGATAGAAGACGCCGCGGAGGAGATGCTGGACGAGAACGCCGGAGGAAGAACCAGAAGAGCCAGAAGAACCAGAAGATGAAGGAAGATAGAAGAAGCATTTAAATAAAGGAATTGTTGGGGTTGCTAGCACCAATCAATAGTGGGTGTGTTCCTCTGAATTCTTGCTACATATAAACAAAAAATTAGGAGAAAAAGTGAATTCGTACATGAGGAACATGCAAGAGTCACGTTAAAATATTTAAGTACTGTTTAATGAACAAATTCACAATAAACGCCAATCCAAAAATATCCTGAAAACACAGGTACCATCACCATTAAAAAGACAAGACAGTCATGTGCAGACACAGATGGCCACCTATCACAACCAGCCATTCATACTAAGTATATGAAATCATTCAGAATAAATAAGCATAAATGGTTTCAAACTACAGAGCATTACTAAAAGTCCTAGTAGCATGGGGGGAGGACATCAGGTGATGAACAGTAGAAGCTGAATGAATATGGGGTGGTTGTGGCAGCAAAACTTGATCAGCACTGTGTAATAATGTAGAAGGCAGAACTAGACATGGAGGGGGGAAGAAAAATGTTGGAGGACCATGATAGAAAGTCCCTGGGTAGAGGGATGCATGGGAGACTCAGCAGCCGCTACAAGGCACGGATGTTAGTGAGCTGGGAGGTCAGTGCCTCTCTCGGCCGGGGATGGCTCACAGGACTGCAGACTTGAATAGAAAATGCTGGCTACTGAAGCAGGAGGAACGGGATTATGCTGTATGTATGACGCTGTGGGACGGATGCCAAACAACAGACACAGAGAATAACTGGAGATAACAGTCCCGAATCAGGGATGCATAATGGTAGGATCTCACCCAGTGTTGATTGCCGTCCGCGTCAGGGAAAAGAAGGTTTGAAGCTGTCACCGTCTCCTGTTTATAAAGTGCCTTTTAGCAAATAGTTCGGTCATGCGGGGAGTCATCCAGCGTGTGCCTCTATCAGGTGTAGCAAATATACATTAGGAGGGAGCAGACCTGGGTGGACGCTGCAAGTAAAGTCCGGGTTGCTGAGGCTGCAGTCTCCCCCTCGTCTGGTTTCTGCAAGTGGATTCAAACAACCGCTAGTCTCGCGGGTCAGCGTGATCCAAGCTGGTAGGTGGGTCTGTGAGTCAGCAGATACGCTATGAGCAGCGTAATGGCGTCATGCTGACGCGTTTCATCCGTAGATCGGATTTCATCAGAGCATGCGCAGTAGCAGACATCATCCACTTATATAGTGTTAAGACGGGACCACGTGGGTTACCGCGTCTCGTTGCCAAGGCTACCACGCCGTTCACTGACAGCCATACACATAGAAAGGACAAGTAACATGACTAGCAGAGCAAATCCGTGAGTGCAAACAGAAAAGGAAAAATAAAAGAATAAAACGAAGAAGGAAGGGAAAAGGGGGAGGGGGGGGAATTGATTGGTGCTAGCAACCGTCACTAACCTCACACAGACTTGGATGGACTTTATCCTCAGTCTGTTATAATTATATTTAAATTACAGAGTTTTGTGGTTCTTTTATGGTCCTCTCTTTGTTTGTCTGGTATGCCTTTGTGGGATTAGACTTCCCTTCCTGAACCCCACTCTGTACTCACTCACGCCAATCCGTACCATCTACCCACTTTTTAACTTGCGAGCGGATCCGTAGGCATTTTTTCTCCCCATTTTCTGTTATTCTGCGTTTTTTTTTTTTTTTTTTTCCCCCTCTTCTACTGACCACCTTTTTACCAATACTTTTATTATTTTTTGGAATATGGCTTATCAAATTGATGATGAAATAGAAAAAGAAATTCAGTCTGCATTTTCCTGTGAACAACCAACACCTAAGGACGGTGAAGATTCACTTCAGTCCCTATTTAAAAACCACAAAAAGTTAACATTGAGCATGGCATCATACCACGTGGTCTGAGAGAACGGGTTAACCCAGCTGCACACCTCCATACCCCTCGGTTTATTGAGGCATGGAAGGCTAGCTGTGTTAAACATGGCCTCGAAATAATGCAAATGATCGTTGATGAGGAAATAAGTCAACTAAATGAGATTAAGGCAGAGATAGAAGTAAGTGCAGCACTACTTGAACCCTTTAAAACAAACCCCCTATTTGACAAATACAATGAACTCCTCAAAAGAGAAGTAGAAAAAACACAAAAAAAAAATTTGAAAAGCAATAAACAAGATAAGTTCAAACAGAATTTACAAGATTTGGAACGTGGTGACCTTTTTGATCCCACTATCCATGTTGGCAGGAGTAGATCCCGTAGGAGTAGAGGAAGGCATAATCGCTCTAACTCAAACCGTAATCATCCCTCATCCTCTGACAGCGATAGTGAACATAAAGAACTTTCGGTGACTTTTTTAGACAGAGACCCACCCCCCTCAGACAATCCCACTACAACTACGGGGAATGCGAAATCAAATCTAAAGGGGCACAAGAATACACGTCAATCACCACCACCTCAAGGAAGGGCTCGAGAAACACGAAAAAGCCAGCGACAACTAAGGAACAGAACACACAGAACATAATGTACTCTACCAACATTCATGATGCATCGCCCCCCCCAAGTTCTTTAGTGGATATGAAGGTTGTTAATCTTACACCTTTCCCTCTCAATGAACATCACCTATCATTATTAAAAAGAGGCCTCTCGTTCTCCCCCAAATCTGGGATGAATGAGTTTGAAGTCTATAAAGAAATCTCACTTTACCTAAGAAAGGTGATCTTCAAATATTGGCACTCAACAAAACAGAATGAGTCCCATCTAACACCAGTAGATGGGGAAGAACGAGAGGCCTTGGATACTTTAATTTCATTACTTCAGGATAATTTTGAGTCTGATTCAGATACTGAGACTCTGGACTATCAGCATGCGTTGACCCGTTCTGCCAACTTACCTATTAGGTCTACCAAAATGCCCCCGCTCTCCAAATATAAACCTATTGAATTTTTTCTAACACAAGTTAAAAGGGATCTCTCCAAAATCAACTGGAATTACAGGGGATTAGATAATATCTCGCGCGAAGAAAGAAAAGCCCTTAAGGAGCTTGAAGATGCCCCTGGCATTGTCATCAAGGGCAGTGACAAGGGGGGTAATGTTGTCCTCCTAACTGAAATTCAATATGAAACCGAAGTTAAAAGACTCCTAGCGGATGAATCTACCTACCGCAGACTTCATACCAATCCCTTCACTGCCATTGTCAATGCTCTTAATTATCTCCTCAGCCTTGCCTTGATCACTAAAAAAGAGTTTAATTATTTGAGGGTACAACAATTCAACACACCTACTTTTTATATTATCCCTAAGCTCCACAAATCTTTACAGAATCCACCCCGGAGACCTATTGTGTCCGCCGTTAACGGTCCGCTTGAAAAAGTTGGCAAATTCATTGATGCCCTTATTAAGGACCTTGTCCCTGATCTGCCCTCATTTGTGCAAGATACTATGGACGTTTTGTGGCGACTGAACACTCTTGTCATGCCATCTGGGGCCTTATTAGTGGGGATTGATGTTGAATCGTTGTACACCTCAATACCACATTCCTGGGGACTACGGGCAGTCCAATTCTTCCTTGAGCGCAGGTTTCCATCTTATGGACAGCATAATGAATTCATAGGCGAAATCCTTACTTTTTTACTTGAACATAATTGCTTCCAATTTCTAGGAATCTTCTACCAACAAATAAGGGGAACCTCAATGGGAGCACCTTGGGCGCCCTCATATGCATGCCTACATCTTGGTATGTGGGAAGAGGATGTGGGAAGAGGTGTATTCTTCGTCATTTTACCTCAGCCACTGTGTCACGTGGCTGAGGTACATAGATGATGTCCTCATGATCTGGGGTGGCTCCGAACATGAGCTACACACCTTCATGAATGAGCTAAACTCTAATGACAGAAACATTGGACTTACTTACACTTTTCATCCCCTTAGCCTTTCTTTCCTTGATCTAACTATCTATATCGATAATGGCTTGATTAAGACAAAAACCTTTAGAAAGCCCACAGCAGCTAATACCCTACTTCAAGCATCAAGTGACCATCCTAAATCTTTGATCAAGGCCATTCCTGTAGGCCAATTTCTCAGGGCCAGAAGAAATTGTTCTGACCCAGATGACTTTATCGCCGAGTCCAAAGACCTCTATAATAGATTCAGGGAAAGAGGCTACTCCCATTCCTGCATCAGGGAGGCCAGAAGGAGGGCCACTCGGACGGATCGGCTAACACTTCTTGCGAAGAAGAAAAAGGATCCGAAACTCCTGGATTCCCAGGGGCCTCCAAGGATCATTACCAAATTCGGTGCCCACTGGGACCAAGTTAGGTCAATACTTAACCAACACTGGCACATCTTGTCTGAGTCGCCCATCCTGGGCAAAATTGTAGGCACCAGACCTCTCCTAATGGCTCGACGCTCAAAAAATCTAAAAGATAGCCTAATTCACTCTGAGTACCAAAGATCACCTACCCCTAACTGGCTGACACAGCTTCCGCCCCTGAAGGGCATGTTTAGGTGTGGTTGCTGTTCAGTGTGCAAGTATGTTGAACGTACAAATACATTTACCGATTCTGATGGCAAAAAACTCTTCAAAATTAACAACTTTATTAATTGCAATACAACCAGGGTGATCTATATGCTCACCTGCCCCTGTGGGAAACACTATGTGGGGAAAACTAAGAGACCACTGAGGGTCAGAGTGAGCGAACATATCCAGAGTATCCTGGGTAAGGACGACGAACGACCTATCCTTTTACATTTTTTGCAGGTACATGGGGGCAAACCTGATGGGCTTATCTTTAAAGGTATTTATAGGCTCAATCTCCCTCAAAAAAGGGGTGACTTCAACAGGATACTGTACCAGAAGGAGAAGATGTGGATATATAATATCAACAGTATGCACCCTCAGGGGTTAAATAATGAGTGCAACCTTGGTGTGTTTTTAACCCCATAAATATACCTATTGCCATTATTCCACATCTTCTCCTGATGGCCGGTTCCTCCTGCCTGTAGTCCTTACTGACAATCCTACTGCCTCGTAAACCCCCCCCCTCCCCCTTTTCCCTTCCTTCTTCGTTTTATTCTTTTATTTTTCCTTTTCTGTTTGCACTCACGGATTTGCTCTGCTAGTCATGTTACTTGTCCTTTCTATGTGTATGGCTGTCAGTGAACGGCGTGGTAGCCTTGGCAACGAGACGCGGTAACCCACGTGGTCCCGTCTTAACACTATATAAGTGGATGATGTCTGCTACTGCGCATGCTCTGATGAAATCCGATCTACGGATGAAACGCGTCAGCATGACGCCATTACGCTGCTCATAGCGTATCTGCTGACTCACAGACCCACCTACCAGCTTGGATCACGCTGACCCGCGAGACTAGCGGTTGTTTGAATCCACTTGCAGAAACCAGACGAGGGGGAGACTGCAGCCTCAGCAACCTGGACTTTACTTGCAGCGTCCACCCAGGTCTGCTCCCTCCTAATGTATATTTGCTACACCTGATAGAGGCACACGCTGGATGACTCCCCGCATGACCGAACTATTTGCTAAAAGGCACTTTATAAACAGGAGACGGTGACAGCTTCAAACCTTCTTTTCCCTGACGCGGACGGCAATCAACACTGGGTGAGATCCTACCATTATGCATCCCTGATTCGGGACTGTTATCTCCAGTTATTCTCTGTGTCTGTTGTTTGGCATCCGTCCCACAGCGTCATACATATAGCATAATCCCGTTCCTCCTGCTTCAGTAGCCAGCATTTTCTATTCAAGTCTGCAGTCCTGTGAGCCATCCCCGGCCGAGAGAGGCACTGACCTCCCAGCTCACTAACATCCGTGCCTTGTAGCGGCTGCTGAGTCTCCCATGCATCCCTCTACCCAGGGACTTTCTATCATGGTCCTCCAACATTTTTCTTCCCCCCTCCATGTCTAGTTCTGCCTTCTACATTATTACACAGTGCTGATCAAGTTTTGCTGCCACAACCACCCCATATTCATTCAGCTTCTACTGTTCATCACCTGATGTCCTCCCCCCATGCTACTAGGACTTTTAGTAATGCTCTGTAGTTTGAAACCATTTATGCTTATTTTTTCTGAATGATTTCATATGCTTAGTATGAATGGCTGGTTGTGATAGGTGGCCATCTGTGTCTGCACATGACTGTCTTGTCTTTTTAATGGTGATGGTACCTGTGTTTTCAGGATATTTTTGGATTGGCGTTTATTGTGAATTTGTTCATTAAACAGTACTTAAATATTTTAACGTGACTCTTGCATGTTCCTCATGTACGAATTCACTTTTTCTCCTAATTTTTTGTTTATATACATAGTTACATTGGTCCAAACTAGACCAATATACCAATGTTAAAAATATCAATGTAGCAATAACTCTCGGTGGAGCTGCTGGTTTAAACGGGCTTGTTACCTTCACTCTCAGTACCTCTGTTTCACCGGAACCGGGTCTAGGGTTCCGTTGAGTTTACCTCTGGACGATATAAGCACCAAACACTTGAGTAGGTTTTCCAATGCTTTAATAAAACGAACAAGGGAAGTAGCAGGAAAGAGGTAGAAGGAAAGCTGCAGGGAAGCTCAAATACCTTTCTGTTGTATTTCTTCAGAACATTCTTTATAATTGAACACTTGCAATTGAATAGTCCCCCCTTTCGTAGGATTCAATCTTTGCCTGCCTGGATAGACATCTCTCACTTGCCTAGCAGCCAGCACGCAGCACGAACAAATGTCTCTGCCACAGATTTATCTGAAATAAAACCCTTACGATCCTCTGCCACAGGATGTATTGGTTTGTGATGAATGTCAGATACAGTACTTGAACCTTTAAGCCAACCCGACAGTACTATACTGTAAGATTACTTCGGAATGCATCCTCCAACCGAGTCACCAAGCCCCTCTCCAGACCAGCACTCTGCATGATCCTTCCATGACGGGTCCTCCCCTGGGATCTTTTCGGTTGTCCAGCTTCTTCACTCAGGATAGACAGCTCAGGACCATTCCTCCGCTGCTGTGGTAGGCCCCAGACAGGCTTCTGGGCCCACCCACATGCCGCAGCAATGCGGGCCTCCGGAACGGAGGATCATGAGGTAGTATTCCTAGTGCATACCTGTCGGCCAGGAGGGCCAGCAGGTGACTGAAAACGAACCCTAAAACATGGCGTCTGTTCAATAAATACCCTCTCCCAGAATGCAACTCGGATAACCACCTCCACCGAGTTATCTCCAGGACAGAGGAGCACTCATTCGCTTCAACACGTTGCTTTTCCAACACCTGCCGATGGTGACAACGACACCCACTGGCACAATGTGGAACTGCATGCAACGTCAGCCAAGCTGGAACAAAGGCAAATCTAACTTCCTATAATAAGTGACCCACTAAATTTACCTATCAGCGGTAGATACAAATCTACCAGCGCTACATCAATATCTGGAATTCTTCTTTAAATGTGTCTAACTAAGTGGATTGAGGACTATCCATAAGGCTCCTTATTCTAATTCACTACTATAAACTGGAACACCTCTTCTTTTTTTGGCAAATAACTGCAGAAAATAATTGTTTGTTATAGATGGAACACTGAAGACTTTATGTACCTTTTTGTCTATGGTTTTATTGCTGTCTGTATGTCCTCGTTTTCACCTTGGCAGAAAGGGATGGGGGATCCAAAGTTTTGTCAATGAAAGGTTTACCCTTCACTTTGGAGAGGTGATCTTACCTTCTTTCATGCCACTTGGACAAGAAATGAAAGGGACCCCATCCCCAACCCAGTGAGGAAAAGGAAAAAAATACTGACAGGGATTCAAAACTTTCCTGCTCTATACAAAACCAGAAAATATTTTTAAAATAGTTAATGCCTCTCTTCTTAAAGCCCAACTCCAGGAAACATTAAAATTATCCCTTGCGGGGGGGGGGGGGGGGGCAGTGCCCACATTGCAATAGTTAGTTTATTGTTTAGGTCTAGGGGACTTAGAAAAGTAGATTTACTTACCTGCTCCTCCACTCCTCCACACTGCTAGACCAGTCCCCGAAGCGTCTTCTCCCCCACGAGGTCCAAAGCCCTGCATTGAACATGATGATGCAGAGGAACATTTTACCATCAGAGGATTGGGATTAGGGGTGGAGGACCAGATAAGTTAAAGTGTTTTTACTCTCTCCTAGACTAAACAAGCAGTTACCCTTTGCAGTGCAGGCAAAGCCCTACTGCAAGGGATCATCTTTAAGTTTGCTGGGGTTGGGCTTTATAAAGCTTTGCTCCAGACAGGTATAAACAAACCACATAAATGCAGCTCTGTATTCATTAATACAGTATTAATTGCAAGCAGTGTACGTACCTAAATTTGACTTGATATCAGTCCTTGTACAGCAGAGCCTAGACTGTGAGGGGGAGAAGCAGCACAAAGAGCCAATCAGTTGTGCCCCAGTGCAAAAAACATGAGGATAGGAGGAGAGATTAGAGTGACAGTAAGATGAGCTTATCAGTCTGCTGCTTCTCCTTTACTGGCCAATTACAAGAAGGGGTTGTTGCTGAATGGCAGCAGAGAAAAAAAACAGGTCTCCTGTCCTCCCAGACAAGGCTGTGCTGTTTGTCAGAACAGTGTATCATTCAGGACCAGATGAAATACAAATCATATAACAGGTAAAAATAAAAAATTAAAACTCCATCATATGCATTGCATTTGTATTTAGCTATTGGTTAGGTGTTCAGCTTAAAATAAAAATGCAAGGGAAATACATGTTGGTTGCCTTTCCTGGGTGTGTGTGTGTGTGTGGAGCAGCAGCCGAGGTGTAGGCCTGAAGCCTGAGGCCTAACCGTGTGTAAAGAGGCTCAGCCTGAGGGGACCCTGATCGTTGCCTGGAGGCAAGGGAGAAGAAGTTGCCAGAGGGTCAACCACTCTTGTTGCCGGAGGAAGGTGTAAAGGGGATGAAGTTCTGAAGGAGTGCCAGAGGAGACTCTTCATCAATCGGGGACAGTGAAGTAGCTGGGAAAGCTTTTAAGAGAGAACTCATCCAAGGAGTACAGTGGGTAGCTGTGAGTAAAACTTGAAGAAGAACAGCGGGTAGCTGTGAGTAAAGCTTGAGGGATCCAGTAGGAAGCTGTGAGTCCGAGGAACCCAGCGGGTAGCTGTGGGTGAAGCTTGAAGAATACAGCAGGTAGCTGTAAGTGAAGCTTGAAGACTCCAGCAGGCAGCTGTGAGCTAAGCTTGAGGATCTACAGTGGGATACTGTGTGTCAAGTTGTTGCTATAGGAGACAGCAAATGCTACAAGATACAGATTGATGCATTCAGCTTAAAGACCCCTTTCTGTATTGCTGTCTGCAGAGGCGTAGCTTGAAGCTTTTGGGCCCCGATGCAAAAGTTGACCTGGCCCCCCTCCCCACTACATCCAACGTGCATGCAGATATATTCACCACACACCAAGATACTCAAAGTGGCTTAAGAGTTTTGAGTTCCTCTTTACATCAGAGGACAGGGATCACCGCTGGAGAATCAGAGGACAGGGACCCCTGGCAGGTCACTTGGCACAGCGCCTTTCCCATCCCAGCAATGTATACAGCTCCCCCCTCCCACACACACACACACACACACACACTACACAGACAGTCAGTCTTCACAGGGTGTATCTGACTTTTATGTTGCCCTTCTGACCTGTGAAATTCTCTGGTCCGAATGGCAGTGTAGTTGCAGAAGGCAGATACACCCTGTGCAGATCATGGCTAACTGGCTATGTTGTAAAGGAATGTGATTTCAGCCCTGCGGAGGAGGAACACTATAGAGTGCTTAAATGGGAAAGGAGCTCAGCAGCTGGGCATAGCATGCAGGGTGGAAGGGGTGGTCAGGGGGCTTTGGGGGGGGCAACTTAGATCTGGGAGGGCAAAGCCATGTGATACAAAATCTGGAGCCTGCAGCCCTTCAGGGGCCCCCCGAGGAGATGTTAAGGGATTTGTTTTAGCAATTTCTGAAGGTTTGTCTGTCAGTCACCTCCTGGAGGTGTGTGTCTTTGTCAGGGAAGTAGGGTAAATAGACATCCCCGGGTGGGGGGTACAGAGAATCCCAGCTGCTGACTAGGAGACACTGAGCAGTGTCATACCTCACCAGTGACATTGGTCCCATCGTGGCTACAGGATGGCACTTTCTCCTCTTGCCTCGCTGATCTCAGTTACCATTCCATATTGCCAGCACACTTCCCCATTCTGGGCTGTTCTCACCTCGTGCTCCTCTCCATTTAGGAAATGGCACACAGCTTCTCCCCAGCCAATGGAAACAGAGGGGTGTGGACTGTGGAAGGCAAAGTAGAAGCCCAGTACTGTGGGGGCCCTAGGGCAGATCGAAGCTGGATTTTGTGGAGGATGATAATATGACAAGGAGGGTGCAGGGGCCCCCTGGAGCTAGGGGCGGGGTTGCGATTGTGACCCCTGCAACCCCTTATGCTAATCCCATGGCTGTCTGCCTAGTTTTACTTTTGTCCAAGGAGTCTGCCAAGTTGCTATTGCATTTGCCTAATGGTGTCCTGTGCCCTACCCCTCTCTCCCATTGTTGCTTTATTTTTTCATTTTTAAAAGTGACTGGCGCCCATCTTTCCACCTAGCACAACACCCACCGTGCCTAGTAACCTGCACCCTGAAGAGAAATGTCAGCCCTCCCTGACTCTGGGGGTCACCATCAGGCCTCTGGAGGTTGGGGAGAGGGCTACATTTATTTATGGAATGGATGTTCCAGGTCTGGGACCTATTATTTGTACCAGCTACAGTCAGGCAACCAGCATTTTTTTTAAGAGATCAGCAGCAGTAGTTAACAGATATATATATTTTTTTCACGACAGGTGTGCTTTAAGCCAGCACTGCGTGCTACAGCCATTAGCAAACATATTATATGCAGCAATGTGTAACACTTGTAACTTTGTTAGGCAACTGCTGTCAACTTAATTTGAATTAAGTAAAATTTCAATTGGCTGTCAGCATATGGGACCAAGGGATGTTCTTGTCTACGGTCCCTTTGGTCCTGGTAGCTCCTGTTTACACAACTGAGGTGCATTTGAAGCAGATGTTTTAAATGAATTGAACGGAGTCTGCTGAGATGCTGCAAATGTTATAAACCTGGAAAAAAGTTTCAGTAATGACATTTCTAGTATAAATGAATATACACCACTTGTTAAACAGTTGTGCCTGCCAAAACTTTTTAGAAGTCACACAGACACTACATTAAAAAAAAATTGAATTATGTTTTAAGGTTGAATGAATACGTCTGCTTATTTCCTTATATCCAACATATTTAAATGCCACTGTCAATCCCTTTTCAATATCACCCTAGAGTCACTTAATATAATAACAAACAGGCCAATACCAGAGAAGCAAAAAGTGATTGACTTAAAATCCTGTATGTGACTAATTTACAAATAGATGGAATCCCCTTTGACAAGGGTTTTTTTTTTTTTTTTGTCTAGTAAGTTGATTCTGTTTGTACAATTTATGTAAGTTTGTCTTTTAATATATAAAGTACAATGTGCATGAATGTTTTTCAGCAGTGTGTTGATTTTCGATTTTTGATTTGCGTTTCTGTAAAGGTATATATATATATATATATATATATATATATATATATATATATATATATATATATATATATATATATATATATATATTAGAGCTGCCCGATTAATCGTTAAAGATTCTACTCCCCTCCTGATCTAAAAACAGCATTTCCGATTCTATGCAACAAGTGCAGAATTCTTTGCTCACTTCTGACAGCTGACAAAAACAAAAAAATCCAGACAGCCTGTCAAGTTTGTTTCAACATCGGAGATAAAGAAAAACATTGTAAACATTTTGTTCTTAGATCAAAGGGATGAACTTCGGTCTGTAAATGAGGGCAGTTTAACCACTTAAAGACTAAACCTTTTTCTGACATTTGTTGCTTACAAGTTAAAATCAGTATTTTTTGCTAGAAAATTACTTAGAACCTCCAAACATTATATATATATATATATATATATATATATATATATATATATATATATATATATATATATATATATATATTTTTTTAGCAGAGATCCTAGAGAATAAAATGGCAGGTGTTGCAATATTTTATGTCACACTATATTTGTGCAGCGGTCTTTCAAATACAATTTTTTTGGAAAAAATACACTTTAATGAATTAAAAAAAAATAAAACTAAACAGTAAAGTTAGCCCAACCCAATATTTTTGTATAATGTGAAAGATGATGTTACGCTGCGAGAATCGTGATCTTTATTCTAAGCAAAAAAATTGTGATCATTTTACCCAGAATCATGCAGGTCTAATATATTATATATATATATATATATATATATATATATATATATATATATATATATATATATATATATATATATATATATATATATATATATACATACACAGTGGGGACAGAAAGTATTCAGATCTTAAATTTTTCACTCTTTGCTAAAATCATTTAAGTTGATTTTTTTATCATTAATGTACATACAGCACCCCATATTGACAATAAAACACAGAATTGTTGACATTTTTGCAGATTTATAAAAAAAAATAAAACTGAAATATCACATGTTCCTAAGTATTCAGACCCTTTGCTCAGTATTTAGTAGAAGCACCCTTTTGATCTAATACAGCCATGAGTCTTTTTGGGAAAGATGCAACAAGTTTTTCACACCTGGATTTGGGGATCCTCTGCCATTCCTCCTTGCAGATCCTCTCCAGTTCTGTCAGGTTGGATGATAAACGTTGGTGGACAGCCATTTTTAGGTCTCTCCAGAGATGCTCAATTGGGTTTAAGTCAGGGGTCTGGCTGGGCCTTTCAAGAACAGTCATAAAGTTGTTGTGAAGCCACTCCTTCATTATTTTAGCTGTGTCCTTAGGGTCATTGTCTAGTTGGAATGTAAACCTTCAGCCCAGTCTGAGGTCCTGAGAACTCTGGAGAAGGTTTTCATCCAGGATATCCCTGTACTTGGCCGCATTCATCTTTCCCTCGATTGCAACCAGTAGTCCTGTCCCTGCAGCTGAAAAACACCCCCACAGCATGATGCTGCCACCACCATTCTTCACTGTTGGGACTGTATTGGACAGGTGATGAGCAGTGCCTGGTTTTCTCCCCATATACCGCTTAGAATTAAGGCCAAAAAGTTCTATCTTGGTCTCATCAGACCAGAGAATCTTATTTCTCACCATCTTGGAGTCCTTCAGGTGTTTTTTAGCAAACTCTATGCAGGCTTTCATGTGTCTTGCACTGAGGAGAGGCTTCCGTCGGGCCACTCTGCCATAAAGCCCCGACTGGTGGAGGGCTGCAGTGATGGTTGACTTTCTACAACTTTCTCCCATCTCCCGACTGCATCTCTGGAGCTCAGCCACAGTGATCTTTGGGTTCTTCTTTACCTCTCTCACCAAGGCTCTTCTCCCCCGATAGCTCAGTTTGGCTGGACGGCCAGCTCTAGAAAGGGTTCTGGTCGTCCCAAACTTCTTCCATTTAAGGATTATGGAGGCTACTGTGCTCTTAGGAACCTTAAGTGCAGCATAAATGTTTTTGTTACCTTGGCCAGATCTGTGCCTTGTCACAATTCTGTCTCTGAGCTCTTCAGGCAGTTCCTTTGACCTCATGATTCTCATTTGCTCTGACATGCACTGTGAGCTGTAAGGTCTTATATAGACAGATGTGTAGCTTTCCTAATCAAGTCCAATCAGTATAATCAAACACAGCAGGACTCAAATGAAGGTGTAGAACCATCTCAAGGATGATCAGAAGAAATGGACAGCACCTGAGTTAAATATATGAGTGTCACAGCAAAGGGTCTGAATACTTAGGACCATGTGATATTTCAGTTTTTCTTTTTTAATAAATCTGCAAAAATGTCAACAATTCTGTGTTTTTCTATCAATATGGGGTGCTGTGTGTACATTAAAGTGGATGTAAACTTGATTTTTTTTTTTTTTAATTTTTGATATCATACTGTAGACTATAAGATTTCCTATCATTTGAGCCCAGTCTTGCCACACAGAGTTAAACCAGCTCTGAGCAATCCTCTATTATTGTTTAGTGAGATAAATCTTGACAAACTGAGAAAAACTTTGTCAAATCCTCCCCCTTGCTGTGAGTGACAGGTGATTTACATATCTCGTGCACTAGGCATTGTTTTTTAATTCCCTCCCATTCCTTTCTTCAGCAGCTCTGCAAGGATTGGCTGTTCCACTCCTCAGCATGATTTGGCATGTTGAAGTCATGTGGTTACTTTCCTGTCTTTTCACTGGATGTTAGAGATCATAGCAGAAGTTCAGCATTAGAAATACACAGAAGAAAATACATATTGACAAGGGGAGTGTAGAGGTGGGCGGGGAGTTTTCTGACATCACGACTCCACCCACCGAGCTCCAGACAACAGACCCACAAACAGAATCTGCAGTTTTTCGGGTCTCATAACAGACAGAGGGGAGACATTTGACAAGTAGAGATACATGCATGAGGCATGTATATCCTTATAGGTAACCACTATGGCAGTAGTTTAGAAAGGATGACATTGGGTTCACATCCACTTTAATGAGGAAAAAAAATGAACTTAAATGATTTTAGCAAATGGCTGCAATATAACAAAGAGTGAAAAATTTAAGGGGATCTGAATACTTTCTGTCCCCACTGTATATATATATATATATATATGTAAAACGAGAAGATTTTGTTAATACATTAGCTTATACAGATTTGCTGGTATCCCCCAATAGTCAGGGGTTCCTACCATAGATAGGTTCTACATTACCTTTACCCCACTGCCTAGTATTTTATAGGTGGCTATTGATTATCATTGTTTTACATTTACTTCTTACCTGCATTTTCCATGTCATTGTATTATAATACATTCCTTGGCTCCCTGTATTGTCAGGCACGGT
Source organism: Aquarana catesbeiana (assembly GCF_042186555.1). Taxonomy (NCBI): domain Eukaryota; kingdom Metazoa; phylum Chordata; class Amphibia; order Anura; family Ranidae; genus Aquarana; species Aquarana catesbeiana. Next base: position 378,259,479 of record NC_133329.1, read on the forward strand.
CATGATGATTTATTATTGCGGTTTACTAACCATGAATACCATTTATCTAGCATGCTGGTCCTAATTATTCATTGTTGGGTTTTATTCTTACAGTGCTGGCAGTGCCAGGACAAGATCATCTGGTGTCCAGGGCGAAAATGGCAAAATGCACCCTCTTGTTTATTATGAATGAGTCAGTGTCTTTTTAAAACCAGTTTCTGCAATAAAACCCCCCAGCATTGGTGCCAGTTCACACAGTAATAACCCCCAGCATTGGTGCCAGTTCACACAATAATAACCCCCAGCATTGGTGCCAGTTCACACAATAATAACCCCCAGCATTGGTGCCAGTTCACACAATAATAACCCCCAGCATTGGTGGGAGTTCACACAATAATAACCCCCAGCATTGGTGCCAGTTCACACAGTAATAACCCCCAGCATTGGTGCCAGTTTACACAATAATAAACCCCAGCATCGGTGTCAGTAGCAGCAATAATAACCCTCAGCATTGGTGTCAGACTCTGCAACTACACTTTGCAACTGTAACCCTCAAGATAGATAACAGTTTCTGTAACGATAACCCCGACCATCAGTGTCAGTTTAGCACAAAGGGGTTAATTAACACCACCACTGATCACTAATGCCTCAGTGACCATTGGCAATATATTTGCCCATTTGTGCTGCACGTTACTGGACCACACACTCCACAAACAGCCCAGTTCACAACATTACACTTCTTATTTAGCCTTCTCTGCCTGTTGCTTTTATTAGGGTATTGTTCAGTTGCTCACTTATCTAATCTGACCGACATTCACACTCCCTCGTGGTGTTGCTCTTCTTGTCCCGGCCTCTGAATTATGTCATGTAAAAGGCCGGGACTAGAAATCATCTGACGCCTAACAGAGAGAGAATGTGTGTCTTCTAAAGTAGTGCCGGCCGGGTGTACGAAAAGCGCATGACCCACTCAATCATTCAACACCTCCATCCCCCGCAGTTCAGTAAGAGCACTGTGTGTGCATGTTCCGTTCTGGGCAGCACTGCTGGGCATCTTCATCCGTCAGCCGCTTTCTCCCAGACAGACTATATTCAGCACACCCCTGTGTCATTACTGCAGTCCACCTGCACCCCCCTCCATCCAGTGAATTGCTGCGCCCAGGGCTCCTGTCCCTTTAACGCTCCCCCACCCCATTCCGGCCCTGGGTGCTTCTTTAATATATATATATCCTATTGTTACTTATGAGCATTGCTTTTAATTGTTCTGTTTTTGTAACATTAGCTACTGTCAATTTTTTTGTACTACTGGAAATTTTGTCACCAAGTGCAAATGTGGTCTTTGTACATAATTTATTGCCTCAATAAACATTTTATTGAAAAAAAAAAAAAAAAGTGCAATTTTTAATCCAATATATTCTATTCTATATTTCATTTACTTTTTGCAGCAAGCAGATGAAGGGCTACAAGCAGAACAGCATTCTATGGGGGTTCAAAAAACAACTACTGATAAAATATACCAGAATAGCAGGGAGATTTAATTATGCAGCCTGATGAATAGCTAAAAAGAGGGCCATGCCCTTTCCTAGTAGGTTAACATCTGGCTTAGGCCACATTCGCACTGGTGTCTAGCCACGGTGAGAATCTTAGAAGCAGGAATTTTCTGATTCCTGCTGCTGTGTTTGACAGCTGTGAGCAGATAGCTGTGCAGCTCTACTTGGCTGTTCATGGAGTCAGTGATTATTTGTGGGGAATCGAGGCTGGATGCATACAAAGTACATGCACCCACGATCACTGCAGGTAATCGTTGGCTCTGCAGAGAGCTACGAATAGCTGCGACCACTGGCGACCTGTCAATATAGTAAACGGGGCCAGCGGCTGCACCTAGCCGCTCTCATCCGCAGCTGTAAACAAAATATTCCTGCCGCTACAATTTGCAGCGGCCTTAATCACAGGTGTGCATATAGCCTAATGCCTGGTACACACGATCAGAAACTCGTACGAAAAAGCAGGAGGTGACTTCAAGTCTCTTGAACTATAAAGAGTCTTTGGATAACTCTCAAGTTCCCCTACACCCCCATATTCCAACAGCTCTCTTGATGACATCTACTACAGATGTCTAGAGGTGTCTAGAAGATTAAACCAAAATAAAGAAAAAGTTACAATGGTGTGTATGTTGGATGTTTTTGATGCCTCTTCTAACCCTGCTTCCCTAGGCCCTGGCCCACATGTGCCATAAGGATGTATACAGTAAGCAGAGACAGCCAGGCAAATGACATTTTCATAAGGAGGTCATCAATGGCAGCATACATATTTCTTTTGGTAGGGGTTGCCTGTGAAACATTTCCCCTCTAAATAAAATTTGTCATCATCTGTCATCCCTTCACTCTTCAATAAACCTTAAATCATGTAACAAGATGTAGAAATATCTCTGTGTGTAGCCACTTTACACATCAGTACATAAATGAAATTAATTCTGTTGTTCTACAGCGCCAAACTGACTGCGACGGTTTCCGAATGATGCAGATTCACACATCCGCGATGGGTAATGTGGAAAGCATTAACGGCAATTAGCAAAAGACGGCGGAAACACACATTTTATTATCCATGAATCATTGACGTGCTTTAGGCCGGGGAGTAAGGGGGCTAATCCGCTTTAGTTTTTATGTATATTCGATGTTGTGTATTTTACAGGTTGTTACTTTATAACAATAGAAGTGTGCTATTGTTTACAACACAATAAAACCTAATGGCAAGCAGAAAAGCAACCATGGTTACCATGGAGACACCTTTCAACCAGTAAAACATTGAATTATATTGCCTTTTTCCAGCAGGCTTGACAGCTCCAATTATAATCACCGAACATAACTGAAACTCATCAAAAACTTCAAATATAACACATTTTGACATAATGGAGAGCGGCGATCGTATTTATAAAAATTCTTTTTTTTTTTTTTTTTTTTTTTACCTAATGTCTAATGCCCTGCATTATTAGTGGGAGAGATTTGCAATTCTTTTTTCTCCAATATGACTAATTCGTTTAGAAAGCGCATTAAATCATGGGGCTGTAATGCGACTTAACTGTGTTTATCTCATTTAAAGAATAGGTAAATTGTTGTGGCTTTCAGACAATGGCTTGTAAGTTATTTTGGGAAATGTAGTTGCTGGAGTTTGGAGGTAGTTATTGGAATGCTATCATTTAAAGTAAACGAGCCACATGATTGAAATATGCGTAAGGCAGGCCATAGACTGGTTGCAGGAAAGAAATTTGCACAATTTCCCCATCAACACAGACAGTGCTGACAGGGGAATCCCTCCTGTAGAGCAATTGTCTTCTCCTGGCGGGTGGGGGGGGCAGGAGTGGGCGGGGGCAGCCATGCCAGCCAGGAGAAGACAGTGATTATCGCTAGTGGCTATAGCATTGTACATTGGTACATTCAACCTACCCACTTAAGACCCTTTCACGCAAGTGCCTCCATCTTGCGGATTTCGCTTGCTCAGCAGGGCATCGCTCCGCTTATCCGGCTGAGCAGGCGGATGACAGGCCCCTGTCCGCTCACTGTGCAGAGCGGACACTGTCCCGCTCTCCTCTATGGGGAAATCAGGTGGAAATGGACCGCCTCTCCATTTTCGTCTGGTCTTATTCAATCTGATCTGCCAGACGGATGGAAAATAGGACTACCATCTCTCTGGATTTTGCAGACAGGATCAGATCGGATGGCGGTGGGTGTCAGCGGATATGTGTCCACTGACATCCGCCGCTCCATAGAGGAGAATGGAAGGTACAATCAGGTCTACCTGAAAAACTGACAGGAGGACCTGATTGGAAAGCATGTGTGAAAGGACCCTAATGGTTTGAATTTCCTGCTGAACCGGCTGAGATTCAAACTGTGTATGGCTGGCCTAAGCATAAGTTACCTTTAAAGTTGTAAAGCCTTTTTTTTCTAAATCGGATAAAAATAATATATGTATGTATATGTATTTTTTTTGCTTTGTTGTGGTTATTATTAAAAGAGAAGTATGACCAAAGCTTCTTTGGCCATACATCTCTTGTGGATTGCTTTTGCTCTCCTGTGATCCAGAGTCAGCTGATAGCGGGCTATTGCCTTCTATCAGCTGATCTGGCAGAGCCTCTCCAGGCTCTGGAAGGATCCCAACAATATTGTCAGGATTTACCAGACTGCCTGATTGATAGATGGCTCCACCAGTCAGCGTACATCTGAATGTCAGACTGTTATCAGTTATGTTGTTCCCAGCCCTCTATTGGAGTATAGTACACCTCCCCTTGACCCTATGTTATGGAGAAGAGTAGAAGGAAAGGTGTTCTGTAGTCCTAAAACAAGTCCTGTCCTAGGGTAATAATTCTGCCCTCCACACTTACTGTAACACTAATGCCACATACACATGAATGGACATTCCAATAACAACAAAATCCTGGATTTATTTCCGACGGATGTTGGCTCAAACTTGTCTTGCATACACACGGTCACACAAATGTTGTCGGAAATTCCGAATGTCAAGAACGCGGTGACGTACAACACGTACAACGAGCCGAGAAAAATCAAGTTCAATAGCCAGTGCAGCTCTTCTGCTTGATTCCAAAAATGCGTGGAATTTTGTGCGTCGGAATTGTGTACACACAATCGGAATTTCTGACAATGGATTTTTTTGCCGGTAAATTTGAGAACCAGCTCTCAAATTTTTGTTGTCGGAAATTCCAACAAAAAATGTCCGATGGAGCCTACACACAGTTGGAATTTCCGACAACAAGCTCCCATCCAACATTTGTTGTCGGAAATTACGATCGTGTGTACGCGGTATTAGTAAGCATTGTCACATTAAGACAGAAAGGGGTTGATTGACTAAAAGGAAACAGACTGTGCACTTTGTAAAGTGCAGTTGCATTCTGCAAGTGCAATTGCTCCAGAGCTTAGTAAATGAGCAGAAGTTCTGCTGACTTCCATCATCCAAACATGTGCAAGCAAAAATTATGTTTTTTTTACTTTCTTTGCACGTGATTGGGTACTCTTTGCAAAGTGAAGGTTTACCTCAACTACTAAGCTCTGGAGCAACTACCCTTGCAGAGGACAATTGTACTTTGCAAAGTGCACAGTCTATTTGCCTTTAGTAAATCAACCCCAAAGTGTGTTACTGGCAGGATCACCAGAAACACCTAAAAAAAAACGAATCCAGCCATCACATCCAAGGACTGCTAAGCTGCAATTTGTTATTTTTTATTCTTTTTACTCTTAGATCTACTTAAAAAATGCATGTTTTGATAGAATTCTATTTGCTTATTCATGTGTACATGTTTTTCTTTATAATATTTTGTGTTTAGTGATGTACTGCTATTAGTTTAGATCTACGCTTGTTATAAGAGCTTGGGGCACGTCACACTTCAACTATTCTGTTTCCTTCAAAGCAATCTAGTTTTTTGGCTGTTGCAATGTAATTTGAGTAAAGCGACTCTTTCCAACACCCAATTGTTTACTAATTTAACTGAGCAAGTGAGATTCGTTGGCTGACACTGAGGGAAAGACATCTGGTCAGATGATGGAAAAAAAAAAAAAAAACAAGTTTTTTTTTTCTAAAAAGTTTTTATTGTTTGCATAAGTAAGGTTGCATCAAACATTGAACATACACTTTGAACAGAAACAATATGAGCAATAACAGGGAGAACGGGCAATCAAGCATACAATGTTACATTGCTCCCCCATAGATCTGTGCCAGTAATGTGTAATTAAACCGACAGTTTGTAGGTTCCAATTTTAGGCTTACAGAAACTGTGGGTCTGTAGAGGTTCTTATGTTATGCTCATCTTGTCTAGTAAACAGTCTGTATTTAGGGGTGTATCTGATATGAGTCAAGGTTTGTGATTATGTACAACCCCTTGGGAATAATCAGCGGTCTTTTCCATGGAGAGCAAGTTATGTATACATCAGGCAGGCAGTATGCCAAATGGCCAGGTATACTGTAGCTTTCTTCCCACCGCCTCTATCCTGGGATGCATCTCATGGGTCCAGGCCAAAGAGATTGAAAGGTTGGGTTATCTTGATTTGTGCTTAGAGATAGGAGGGGGAGAAAGTGAAAGAATATAGTCCACAGAAAACAAAGAACATAACTAACTGAAAATGTGTTCTGCAACAAAATATCAATAATATCAGTAATGTAACCTTATTAGGCTAAAATAAAGCTGAAGTTTGGATATGGCAATTTTTACGTAGTTATATTAGTCCAGCTTGGACCAATGTAAGTACGTATGTGACATAGCTCCCCATGAAAGCTGGAATTCACTGTAGTAGGCCTCGCTACTACAGTGTTCTCTACTGGCTTCTGCGTCTCATGCTGAGCGGCTGCCCTGCTGTTTAATGAAACAAGAAGTCACCCTTAATTGCACCAGTCCCGAGCGAGCGATCTCCTGTGTTCATAATGCAGCAGGGCAGCTGTTTGGCAAAGGGACCTGTAAACTAATGGAGATCACTGTAGTAGCGGCGCCTACTACAGTGCTTTCCAGCTTCCACTGAGATCCCAAAAATATGGCACATTCATTCATTAGTCCAAGCCGGACCATTGTGATTATAAAATTGCCATCCCTGGAGTGTATCTTCAAACGTACCTATAGTGCTCCTGTAAATAACAGACTGCTTGCATGGATTCCCTGTTTTGGATAGATTGGGGTAAGGATTGATTCTCCACTTGGCCCTTATGGTTCTTCTTTGCAAGGATATCAGACAGTGATGAATTCACGTGATTGCATTATTCAATAAGGGCAGAATGTATGGCTAGCTACCCCTGGGCTCTAGACTGCAAAGGGGCCCATCAAAGTACTAATAAAGTTCTGTACTTCAGTCATTTCTATTTCAACTTTCCTGTGGGCTTTTTTCAGAAGGTGATCATCAATGGCAACCTTTGTACCGCTTTCAGTAAAGGTTTCACTTACGATTATCAAACAATTATACACACTACACATGTACATTCCCTTTACCTGAGAGTATTGCTATAATATTATTTGTCTTCATCATATGAGTTATTTGCAAAGAGCATACTCCTGCATAAGATCAATTTTAGGAATCTAACGCTGTAGCCCAAATCCTGCAGAAATATTAAACAAACACACCTGTATCAGGAGCAAAACACAAATACGTGTGTAAACCAACCTTCTGCATGATCTATTTAAACTGGTGGTATTGGTGGTGAGAGGCAGGATTGAAAACCGCCGGGGGGTCCTTAACCCCTGCCCCCCCCCACATTAAGCATTACCCTATTTCAGCCCTCAAAATCCCCACTCACCTGCTCGCATTAAAGGACTGGAATTAAGCAGGGCCTGGCATACAGCAGGAGTTGGCAAAGAACTAGATGGGGTGGGGGCAGGGTGGGGAGGGGGGTTGTTCGGGAGCTGCCAAAGTTTACTTTACCCATTAACAGGCTGAGGATTGGTTGCTCGAACCGCCTAGCAACCAATTACCAGCTTGTTAATAGGAAAAGTTCAGCTCCCGCTCCCCTGTCCAGTGCTGTGCTCCTCTGTAAGTCTGTCTGCACACTAAATCAGTGAAAGTGTCATTCATTGGTTTTAATTTTTTTAATGTGATATTTAATATATCATTCATTTATTTACTTAACAAGGCAGTAATGATGTGTACAGTGCCTATAGTAGCCAATCATATTTTATCCTTATTTTATTTATCACAGTCAGATCAATGAAATATGCTTTATGTTATGATTGTTAAAGTTGTTGTTAATATTTATTTTTGTTACTCAATTCTGCATAAAATAGTTAACAGTGTAATTTCATGAGATAATTTATGAGGGTGTGTTTACGGGCGCGGCAGGGTAGGGGTTTGGTGGGGCAACTTGGCTAGTAGCTTGGGACTTAAAATTTTGATCCCTGTACTATTTTTTCCTTTACCCTTCCTTGGAAGCAAAGAAATTGTCTTTGCTTCTCACAGACACTGCAGAGGTCTTCATTCCATTAAAGCCAAGAGGAGGTTCTGCAGAGGTCTTTATACTTCAAAGCCGGGATGGAATATCCAAAAGGGTCATCTCTCCTATCCTATTGGACTTTTCACTGATTGGCAGTGAGTGGGAGGGTCATCTGCAGTGACAGAGCTGATAACCCTCCCACTAGCTAAAAAATTTTATTACCCTGCATGTGGACTGGCAAAAGAACCAGATATTTATGGTATGAAACTAGATTAAAGCTGACCATAGAATGATCAAAACTTGGCTGATTCAGCAGGGACTGGCCGAATTCCAATTAGTATGTGTGGTCTTCCTGTTCCTGATTGAAAAAAGTTGGGCACCCGGCTGTGACAGCTTACGGCTTAATAGCCAGGTGCGCACTGTGCATGCATGAGTTGCGCTGCATGTCCTGAATGACCCGAGCATCTTCTGGGACCTGTGGGATGTCTCAGAAGATTGCAGGGAGGGAGAGGAGAATTTCCGCTCGTGGCACTGTGGCGCTTCAAGCGGAAGTGTGAGCTGGGTACCTGTCAAAACTAGGTACCCACTCCCCCCCCCCAAAAAAAATGACATGCCAAATGTGGCGTGTCAGGGGGTCAGGACTCCTTAAGAGGAAGTTCCACTTTTGGGTGGGACTCCACTTTAAGAAAACATAAGTGATGTACCTTTACTCCTAAGTGAGATTTACCATAATGATTTTTACATTTTGGGAAGGCCTGTAGACTGTCAGGATCCCCATGTATTTATGATATGAAGTAGAATAAGAAAACATTCATGATGCATCTTTATTTGTAAGAAAATATTTTTACATTTTGGAAATAGTTACACTTTAAAATTCACATCTGCTTCAGACAACATCCTACCCCTTTCCCCCTGCCCATATACACAAGTCACTATTAAAATGATTGTAAAGTTATTATTATTTTTTTTAATAACAAACATGTTATACTTACCTGCTCTGTGCAATGGTCTTGATCCTCCTCTTCTGGGCTCCTCCTCTTTTCTGCGTGCCACCATAGGAAGCTGCTTCCTATGGTGGCACATGTGTGGGCTTGATCCCAAGCCTCACTCTGTGTGTCCATTGACATGCACAGTACAGCCCGGCCCCACCCTGCTCCCTTTCTCCTGTTTTTTTTTTACAGCAGCGGGAGCCAATGGCTCCCACTGCTCTCACTGAGTTCTGTGAGGAGTAAGAGAGGGGAGAGAGCCTGTGCTTTCGGGCACAGTGCTGGATCGAGATCAGGCTCAGGTAAGTATTTGGGGGTACTGGGGGTGCAATAGAAGTTTTTTTACCCTGATGCTGAGAATGCATTATGTTAAAAAACATTCAGCATTTACAACCACTTAAATACAACAATGGCTTGCCATTATCTCTTTTCTACTGTTACATTACTGGATGTAACAGTAGGTGGCACTGTAGGTAAAATCTACAATTGCAACTCCTGGGCCACGCCAGACCCAGTGAAGCCCCTTTAAAGCCATTTTATAAACTGAGAAAAAAATATTGTTTTTTTCCACCAGAATGTGCTTTACTCAGATGTATGTTTTCCATTGTGTCTTTATGGACAAGCTGTAATTGTGAACAAATCTCTTAATTATTTTCCCTCCTGACTTCACTTCTTGAGAACTTTGCATCTCTCGTCAAAGAACATGATGGACTGGTTACCAAAGAAAGGAAATAGTTACCCACAGAGCCCTTTAAAGTCGGTACATATTCTCAAATTGATATGTTTTCTAATGTGTGCGTGCATTGCTCTGAATACTTAAATAGATTTTCAGGGTCTGCCTTTGAATAACAAGTCAACTGGTGAAAAGTAATTTAAAACTGTTGGATAAAAGTCAGATTGTGTTATTAGATAAGTGACATTGGGTTTGGAATACTAATCGTGTCATTAAAGATGCCTTAGGTTGATGGAAAAAATCTTTTTTTTTAATTGACTTTTTAATAGGCTTTGAAATATTGTTCACTACAACAATGAATTATTTTTTGTCTTTTGTGCTTTTTTTCTTTTTTGTTTACTTCTGTCAACTTATTACAGTTTGGGCAAATATCTCTTGTTTTCTTTTAAACTACCGTATTTCAAGCGAGTCTCTTTTTTTTTTTGCCACTGACAAGAGAAGAGAAGTGTCGCTTTTCATGAGATGGAACTTTTTGCCTTTTATCATTGCTCCATTATGACAAAACAGCAGTAGGTCTGAAATGTTGTCTTTGTAGCTGATGATATTCATGCGCTATAATAGTGCTGAGATATATCAGCATTTTCCACTCCTAACGTCATCTAAGTTTTCAGCAGTGATTGCTTTGCTTTGTTCAGTTCAGTCCCCGGTAGGTTTATCATAGCAGAATGTGAAGTTGTGAATTTGTGTTTTGTGGATCCAACATCAAAAAATTGACTTTTACAGTACATATGTCTTAAAGAGTCGTGACATACAAACTGTTGGTTTACTTTTGGGTAGATGTAGTTATGTTAAACCGGTAGCCTTCAAACTGTGGCCTGCGGGCCAAATGTGGCCCTTCGCATGTCTTTATCCGGCCCTTCGTGCACCATTCCATTCCACTGACACTATGGACGGGGCACCATTCCTCCCACAGACACCAGTGATGGAGGACAATTCCTCCCACTGATATCAACAATAGGACACTTTTCCTTCCACTAAAACCACAATGGGTCATTGCTTACTCCCACTGATGCCAGGACATTTTCTACTTCCTCTGGCCGTACTGACCCTGTAAAGCCTAATGAACAGTAAACTGTCCCTTTATTTAGAATGTTTGGGGACCCCTGGGCAAAACAATTTACTGGCTTCCTATATTTTATGGATTACCTAGTATCTAAGATCTTCTATTTCTAGGTTCAGAGTTCTGTTTCCACTCCCCTAAGGTAGCAGAATATTGGCTATAAACATGGCAGTTTTGGAAGTTTCTGTTGATTGGAAAAAAAGACAGTTTCTTATGGTATATTTGAATGATCCACCCCAACCACTGGTTAGAGCAGCTGACACAGTGGTCACATGATCAGGAGCCCAGCCTGCCAGCTACCAATCATAATGAGTGACTGACAGCTGTCAATGACAGCTTAATCATTGTAATGGAAGTGTGCAGTGAGTGTGCTCTCAGTACTGAAACATCAGTTGTGTCACAGATCAGCTGCGGAGCTGATCTGTGTCTCACCTTTACTGCTGTAGGCCGGCTGGCACCTGTTGTTCCACTAGCTTGTGTTCAGCTCTGCTGCCCTCTGCAGCTATGGGTGTCGCCAGCCTCACCTGTTGCTTAGTATATGATTCCTTCCTGCTACTTCCTGTCCAGCCCCTCATGTGCTTCTTTATTTAAATCCCTCGCAGGCTAGTTCTGGTTGCTTGAGCAACATTTGTTTCTGAGCTCCCTTCGTGTAACCTGCCCTAAGCTGACCTCTCGTGAACTGATCTCTTGTGTACCAACTCGGCTTATTCTGATTACGTTGTCTGCAGCCCGCCCTGACCTTGGCTCGCTATCCGGCCCTCCTTTGCTTCATCCATCCATCCTTGTCTGACAGTGTCTTCTGGTACTTCCCTAGTGAGCGGGGTGAACCCGGGGGTCGTGACCTGGGGTCAGCACGCAGCTAAGCCCAAACCCTCATGAGGGGGTCCCTGGCAGAATACTGGCTGGCTCTTAGACTCCATGCCCTGGGGGATCCCGTGTCACCTGCTCGCCTGTGGGCTCACTGTAAGTATTACCGTGACAAGTTGTTCATGAGAAGACAGAAGGTGGAAATGCAATGCACAAAAGCCCAGCCACTATACAGACGGGTTAAGAAATGGCTTCAGCCTAAGTTCCTTCTGACCACACTCCGCTGACATGTTTCGTCCTATCCATAGGCTTAATAATAGAGACAGCAGGGATGACTCATCATTGTTAGGAAGTCAGCGTGTTTTGGCTCCTTAACAACAAATGACTCATCCCTGCTGCTGACAGCAGGGACGAGTCACTGATTGTTGGGATGGTGGCGGGTTCTGGCTCCAAACATCCAATGCAAGAACGGATGCAAAAATGAACTGTTTGTCCATTTACATCCGTTTAGGTCCAATTCCATTTTTTTAACTTAACAAAAATAGAGACTTGTTCCGTTTAAAAAAAATGGACATGGTTATATATGGAAGACTATCCGTTTACCTCCATTCACCCATAGGGGAGCATTGCTGTCCATTTTTCATCCATCATTGAATGGATGGAAAATGGACAGATGGAATGCCATTGTGAAAGGCGGCTTAATATAGAGAAAGTGTTACTCTGCCAACATGAGAAATTTGAACAACCTTTGTAAGTTAATTAAAAAGTTATGCCCACTTTTGCATTATTTTTGGTACAGCTCTTATATTTATTTAATTTGTCTATTCATTTGTTTGCCAGGATTTCAGCTTTAGGATCTAATGAAAAAACAAATGATCTAAGATTTGTAGGTAATTTGATTGTAAACATAAAATATCTGTGAAATATTTATAATGCTGTTTCATTTGGGCATTAAATGAAATGCAGCAAACTCTTATGTTGAAACCATTTGGAATACTTGTAGTAGTTGATCCCACAAACCTTTATCTGGGTGATTCTGTTCTTCCAATCTTGCACTAGCAGTATTTAAAAAAAAAAAAAAAGATAGCGAACCTGACAGCTTGTCACAGCAATTTTTCACCAGGAGTTATGTCACAAACAGTTGTATTCGTCTGACTTTTCCATATTAAATATTTTAGTTGGCTTTCTTCCAGGCTTACACATTAATCTTTTCATTTTTGATTACAGTTCCCAACCAAGATATCCAGGGTGTGATTGCCCTGACATTGTTCGATGACTACATCTACTGGACGGATGGGAAAACCAAGTCTCTGAGCCGTGCGCACAAAACCTCTGGGGCTGACAAGACGCTTCTACTTAACTCTTGGCATGTCATATCTGACATTGAGGTGTACCATGCCTACAGACAACCTGATGGTGACTATAATTATGTTACATTTATGCTTTACTTAAAAAGGCACATGGTATTATTTAAAAAGTAGACATCCCTTATTAGGGCTCATTTAGACATGTTTTGAATTTTTAAATAATACTGAGGTCCATTAACCCGCCTATCATATTGAGATGCGTTATTGTCACATTTTGGATATGTTTTTGACATGTTTGTGTCTTGTTAAATAATGCTTACCAGACACCTCCCCTGTGTGGGTTTTCTATTGTATGGATTCTTATACAATAATCTCAGCTAGTAACACTTTCCAAAGCATCTCAACCATGCTGTAAGTGACATTTTTTGGGCATTTGTGGGGGGCTTGAGGTGCAGTTGCAGCACGTTTGTAGAGCATTTACATTGACATGATGGAAAGGTGTTTGGGGGGTGATAAAGCCTGCAGAACGCTACATGTTGATACATTTTGGCGCAAAGAGTCTCAAATATGACGCTTCAGAGAATTTGCAACTTGGTGAGGAGGCATTGTATTGCCTTCTCACCACTTGCCTAAACCCCTTGGAACCCACATAAATGGGCATTGCTAGTGGTTGCAGAGTGGGCCCATCCACTTGAATGAGTTGCGCTTGACAGACGACAGGGGGCATAATTCCTACAGGCATGTGTTCACCCGTAGCTGCTGCCTCTGCAGCCAAAGGAGGTAGCGGTTGGGATGGTAGTAATATTGGGACTTAACCATGGAGTTTTCCAAATCCCCCAACCTCACATATAAACAAGTCCCTAAAGTGTATCTAAAGCCAAAACCAAATATGTAACGTATTGCAGCTTATTAGTCCTTGGTGTGATGGTTGCAATCATTTCATTTTTTTTCAAGATTCTTTTGCTTTATTCTCTTGGTAACCCTGCAAATACCAAACTTCTTGTGCCTGGGTGGCTACATCCCTCCTTCACTGTATCTTTGGAGTGAGCCATGGTTGTCACCGATGGCCCCCTCCATGGGTTACAAACATGTCCATATCTCCATCTCCATTATATGGAGGAAAGGCAATTGGTTGCTTACAGAATATAACTAGGGAGGAAAATATTATTCTTTACAGCTCACGGTAAGGGACAAAGACACTGCATGTCTGGCAAAGTCAACAGGTATTTTTGTATTTGCTGGAAATGTTCTTAAAGTGTTACTAAACCCAGGACCCTGCATTCACTATATCTGGTCTCCCACAGTACATAGAACATGGAAATGCAATTATTCAAGTAAATTTAATTGCTAAATACCTTTTCTCATCAGCAGTATATAGCAGTCTTGTGATTTCTATCAGTGTCTGGTTAAAGCTTGTAGGAGGAGTTTTTATTCTCCCCTGATTGTCGTATGAGGCTGCAGGACCCCTGACCCTCTGTCTGGACAGTGCTTATTGGCCCTGTGCTGATCACATGCACCCTCTCAAGACAACAAAAAAACTCTCTAGCAATACACACTAAACTGAGCATGTGCAGAGTGCCCCCAAGGCTCTGTACTACCAGGAGATGGATTGGGGACTGTGTAAGAAGGGGAGGATCTGTGCATACAGGATCAAACATTCATTTTACACAATGTGCAGGATTAACCCTTTAGGTTCCACAGTGAGTATACCAAGAATTTATTGCATATACAGTCTGATTTTACTGTTGTGGGTTTAGTAACACTTTAGCTTTAAAACAAAGACAATGAATGCAGACAGCCCATCTAAGAACTATAAGCTGCAATATATTGCATTTTTGTTCTTGAGTTTAGCTATCCTTTATTATAAAATTAGTATATATTTCAAATTCGAATTCCCACAGTTCTGGTTGCCATTCTATTTCAAAGCATAATTATGGCCTCATAATTGGGCATTTGCCTAAGTATTCTGAACACCTTTTCTCCTGGCAGGAGAAAAGCAGCATAAAAAAAACAGGCCTAAAGCCACATTTTGCAAACCCATATAGGCGTGTTTAGGTACATTAAGCGTTTGGATATTTGTTCATTCCATTGGCCATTAAAATTAATAAATGCTTAAGTGCTAAACACGCCTAAACACACCTAAACGTGTTTGCAAAATGCACCTTTAGGCGCATTTGTTTTATGCTGCTTTTCGGACAATTTTTTTCTTCTTCAAAAAGCCTGTAAATCGTGTGCATGGACACATAGGCTAACACGGAGGAACATTTAAAAGCAGAAAAAAGTCAAACTCCCTTAAAAGTAGTGCCCAACATGCATGAAGCCTATAAATAAAGGTGCACTTTTTTATATGATTATTTCTACAAAGACTGTGCATTTGCTTTGGGCAGCCTGTATTAAAATGCATGTAACAAAAGTTTGAATTGAAGCACCACACCGCTGCTAAGAGTTCCAGATACAATATTCATTCCAATAAAAGTCAGGGAGATCATCCAAAGAGTGTGCAATGTGTTTCAGGGATTCAAAATGCCTCTTTTACCATGGCTTGATTGAAAACCATGTTAATGGACTAGAATTAAATGCCACACTTTTGGTTATTTCTTCCCTTGTAATTAGAAGCACAGGCCTTGTAAGAAGCTGGTTTGGAAGCCTAAAAATGCATGGTAACCTTACAAAATCACTTATATCATAGGACATCTTCATCGTGGAAATGCCACACTACATGGACAAATGTTTGGTGACACCTGACCATTACACCCATATGAGCTTGTTGGAAATCATATTCAAAAACCATGGCCATTAATCAGGTGTTACCCCACTTTGCAGAAGTAACAACCTGCACTGTTTTTGGAAGGGTTTCCACAAGTGCATCTTCCAACATACTGGAAAATGTCTGCAGGACTCAATTAGAAAAATAACCTTAGAAAGACAATAGCCTGGGTTGGGAGAAGAAGATTGGCATTCTTGGCAATCCTTTTGAGAAGGGTCCTCAATGTTCTTGTAATTACATAGGAGAAAATCAAGATCAGCTGGGTTGGCATTCAGCCGAAATCTTCTCCATTCTCCTGTTTTGAAAAGTTTTCTAATTCCGAGTCCTAATTAACTATACATGTACGACCACACAATAATGCTGTCACATCACCGTTCTCTGGAATAAAACAATCAACGTACTTGCGGCAGTTAGAGAATTTAATTAAGTGCTTAAATATGAATGAATTGTTTTCTGTTGTAATCTGTAACCCAGCTGTAATCTTTCATTTCCTGGTGTAAGGAGAGAGCAGGTAAGCCTCATTTGTATTCACGCAGATTCGGCGGATGGCTTCTTAAATAGCTTTTTATGTAGTGTGAGAGTGCTGCTCTGTTATCGCTAGATCATACTTACCATTTTATTAACGACTAGATACATGTCCTTGTCATAATGCGCCCTGCGTAATTCTTTATTGGGTCCCTCTTCTGTTTAAATCGCCTTATTAAAGAATTCAATTAACTTTATACACGTTGAAAAGTGATATATTGTACCATTGTCTTTTTAGTGCCTGACCACCCTTGTAAAATTAACAACGGGGACTGCAGCCACTTATGCCTGTTATCTCCTTACAAGTCACACACCTGTGCCTGCCCCACTAATTTTTACCTCGCCGAAGACAATAAGACGTGCCTATCCAATTGTACCGCCAGCCAGGTAAGTGCTGGGTAAAGTGTCATGGAAAAAAATATTCTTGATTTATTTCCTGTTTTTTTATAAAACTGACCTGTCACCACAAATATTAGCGTAGTAAATATGTCTGAGCAGACACAGAAAACCATCTAAAGTATATTTAAAGTCCAGTTTTGGATAGTGCAGGGAATGGTTAAAATCCCATATTTTTGTGTTTTTCTCATCGATGTCCAGTCCTGTAAACACAACTGGACGTGGGAGAAAAACTCTCCAAGCTGGTAAACTCCCCCTTAGTTGTCACCAGAAAAAGTGTCCCCTTTGGAGGATTCTGCTTTTGGTCTGCTTTCTGATAATAGTGGTCTCTGCGGTGGATTCGCCGCAAGATCACTTTCATCGGCGGGGGCAGAAGGCCCCCCTCCCGCCTCGCTCCGGTTTACTCCACCACTTACCGGAGCCATCGGCAGCAGTGGAGGCAATTATTGCATTTCAGTGTAAATATGAGATCTGAGGTCTTTTTGACCCCAGATCTCATATTTAAGAGGTCCTGTCATGCATTTTTCTATTACAAGGGATGTATACATTCCTTGTAATATGAATAAAAGTGAAACTTTTTTTTTTTTTAAAGAACAGTGTAAAAATAAAAAATAAAAGTTAAAATAGATAAGAAAAAAAAAATGTAAACACTCCCCGTCCCGCTGAGCTCACGGGCAGAAGCAAACGCATACGGAAGTAGCGCCTGCATATGAAAACGGTGTTCAAACCACACATGTGAGGTATCGCCACAATCAGTAGAGTGAGAGCAATAATTCTACACCTAGACCTCCTCTGTAACTCAAAACATGCAACCTGTAGAATTTTTTAAATGTCGCCTATGGAGATTTTTAAGGGTAAAAGTTTGTCGCCATTCCACAAGCGGGCGCAATTTTGAAGCGTGGCATATTGGGTATCAATTTACTCGGCGTAACATTATCTTTCACAATATAAAAAAAATGGGCTAACTTTACTGTTGTCTTATTTTTTCATTCAAAAAGTGTATTTTTTCCAAAAAAGTGCGCTTATAAGACCACTGCACAAATACGGTATGACAGACCGCTGTTTTATTCTCTAGGGTGTTAGAAAAAAATGTATAATGTTTGGGGGTTCTAAGTAATTTTCTAGCAAAATAAAAAACTGTTTTTAACTTGTAAAACAACAAATCTCAAAAGGAGGCTCGGTACTTAAGTTGTTAAAGGGGGCATGGCAGGAGGAGTGTCCCATGCCTGCATACATTTGCTAATAGGTGTCCCTCATTCCCACCTCAAAAAGTTGGGAAGTATGCTAACACTTTGCTAACATTAATAAAGTACAGCCTCACACCATGTGTAGCTGAAAAGGTATTTTGGCAAGAGGGATCTGAATATCTCTTTGCTGAAAATATCTTCCTTCTAGTAATGTTTTGTTGAGTGACTTAAGTTCCCCTTTAATGTGAATTACAATATAGTTTTTAATAAATGTCCACACCATGATAATGCACATCAGCACAAGCTGATGCATTATCATATGTCCTGATGCCATGACATGGATTATGATGCATTTCCATGTATTCCAAAGGAAAAGGCGTCAAGCAATAATGTGAAGATACAAAAATTACCTCAGTCCTTAGAACACGTTTTTACGTGATTGGAACTGTGATTTTAACACTGAAAACTATCAGCTCAGGGCCCCTGGAACAGGAAACTAGCATACCAGCATGTGCAGAAGGCAAGGAAACTTTGTGATTTGTAATCCAAGTTCCCATTGATACACAAAATATATTGGAACAACAATGATTTTAATCTCTGCTACACTCTGTGTTCAGTTACAGGGGAATAAAACAACCTGCACATTTTATTAGATAGAGAAGAGTTATGTTTTCCTCTCCTTTAATGCCACAAAAAAAAAAAAAAAAAAAGATTCAAATAAATTATTGCATTCTAATGTGCAAAATTGTAAAAGTTCATTAAAATGGGATAAATATTTTATGTTTTTCATTCTGGATCTAATGCTCTGTTGCCATGATATAGTGTTCCACTGCTTGGAATCAATTTTTGCAATTCCAGGATAATTTGAACTGCACAACAGAATCCTTCAAGCAGGTGTTCTGCTTTTGCGTTGCTAATTTTCTTAAAGTCTAATCTCACCAAAAAGAAAGTGCTCAGCAGAATTAAATTAACGAGGTCTCTTACCGACCTGCTACACTTTTTTTTTTTCTGTTTGTTCTTAGAAAATCATCTCAGCAGAGAAATCCTTCCATTGTTCCATGGTGCTTACTTTGGACATGGTTCTAGGAGTCATATTCATTCATGATTTTAATATATAGCTTTGACATACACCAGTAGACTGATAACACGTCTTATTTTCTTCCAAGGAAATCTCCCCATGGAGTTAAGTGCTTGCTCTCCTTGCAGGGTTTATAGATCTCTGAAATGCTATATTTGCTTTGCAAAGTATTTACCAAGTGACATTATCGGGGCATAGCAATGCTAGCCCTATGCTATGCATTCAAAAGTTTTTGAGGTCTTATATTTCTTCTAGGGGAACATTTTTAAAATTCCATTTATGCAGGAAAAGTCAATTTTGGTAATCTGTTCTCAATATAAATATTATGATCACAAGAAATACTAATTTTGCATGAGAATGAAGCATTGCTGCTCAAGGTTGTCCCCTCCTTTTTTTTTTGATACATGTACAACTATGGGAAAATTAAAACTACATATTTGATGCAATTTGCCAATAGCATTAACCTCCCTGGCGGTAATCCCGAGTGTGGCTCGGGGTGGATTTTCAATACCAAAAGCGGTAACCACGACCCACACTCGGGATCGCATCACAGGATCCAGCCAAAGTTACTTACCTTGACTGGGATCCTGCTATGTCCTCCCACTGTGTCCACGAGCTGTGTCTCCACTGGATGTATCACAGCACCGAGCTCCGTTCCCTGCGAGCGTTGTGACGAACGGGGACGGAGAACAGCGCCAAATTCAAAAAGTGAAACACACACAATACATACAGTACACTGTAATCTTACAGATTACATTACTGTATCAAAAAATGTCACATCCCTTTTGTCCCTAGTGGTCTGTCCAGTGCCCTGCATGCAGTTTTATATTATAAATACTGTTCTTTCTGCCTGGAAACTGGAGATTGTCCATAGCAACCAAAACCGTCCCTTTACATCAAAAGCAGTTTTAGACCAGCTAGAAAACAGCGATAATAAATTAGAATCACTTGCAGAATTGAGCGATAGTGATTTGTGGGGAAATCCGTCATCAAACACTAAAAGTAATGACAGCGACAATTCTGCAACTGAGCAAATTTCAGTGTTTTTGATTTGATTACATTATTGAATAATTTTTATCATTATTATATTATTATTTGTTATAATTATTTATAGTTATTTATTATATTATAATTTATGATTTTGTGTTTGAAGCTTTATCATACCCAGGATGTCTACTAGACTCTTGTTTGGACAGATTTAAGGCCTACAATATAAAATGCCAAATTTCCATGCAAAACAATTGTACCGCTTTGAGCATCAAAAACCTGAAATAATCATACCGCCAGGGAGGTTAAACGAGAAGTATGACCAAAACTTTTTGGCCATAATTCTCTTCTGGGTCACAATTATTTCTGCAGTCCATAGAATGTAGTATGGTAAAAAAAAACCTTCTGCCTTTACAACCACTTATACATGGTTGGGTATTCATTGAATAGTGAATTTTCACTTTGTTTCACCTCATCCACTAAAAAAAGCGAAAATTCTCTTTGAAAGTTAACATGTGCTACTCTTTTAGAAAATTTCTTGTATTTCTTAATTCAACTTCCTAAGGCCCCTTTAACACATGGAATGTCTGTTTTGACGGACTCCGTTGATCGTTCTGTTGATCTTCGCTGAGCAGGTGGATGACAGGTTCGTCTCACTGTGCAGGACAGACCTGTCAGAGCCCTGCTGTCCTCTATGGGATCAGATCAGATAAAAATCGATCCACCTGTCCATTTTCATCCGATCAGACCCACCAGACGGATGGACAATAGAGTTTCCATCCATCTGGATTTGGCGGACTGGACCAAATTGGATCGGATATCGCCGGATGTCAGCGCTAACATCCGTCGCTCCAAAGAGGTGAATAGAGCATCCAATCAGATCCGCCTGAAAAACGGAGAGGCGGACCCGATCGGACAGCATATGTGAAAGGGGCCTAAAGGAGTTCTATGGTCACAGCATACACTTTCATTTTAACAGTTATATTTGACAATCCAATATAACATCTTGAAAAATCTCCTTTCATGTTGTGAGTGCTGCTTGTTTGCTGGCTGTCCAACTTTCTGGATTCCCTACATACTTTGCAGTTTCTCCTCTGCTGTTTACTTTCAATTTATATGGACTACATATCCCATGGTACCTTACTGACACCACCCCCTGAAACTTCTCCTCTCAGCACCTCTGTAGTTCAGAAGGCAGGCACTGTGAAATGTGTGACACAGCAGTATCTACTCACAGGGCATAGTGACTACATGTCACAGAGTTCAAGGGAGTGAATTTGTGGAGATCTTCACAGAGCAAGTTTATTGAATAATTGAAATACGATTTGGAGATGAATTTATGATTTTGCGTTCTGGCCATAGATATAATTTAAAGCTGAAGACACATGGGTGACTTCCCTGCAACAGCTAGCCCCCTGTTTAGCTACAATGATTTGTAGCTGTGGTGGGATCTGTAGGATCGCTAACATGGACATGTTCAAAGGGATTTGTCACTCTGACGCTCAACTATTGAGATCCATCTGTCTTTCAGCTTGTTGGCAAAATCCCTAGTGACAATTGCTCTTAGGGTTTGTGTGCACTTGACTAATTTTCTAACACTTAACAAATGGTCCTATAGCGTTAGTATGGGTGTTAGACTCGCTTCAATGAGCTTTAGCATAGGCATTAGACTGGCGTTTTTCAAGCATTAATGGCCAGTTAAAAACACTCCCCAAACGCCCCATGCACAGTTTTCAAGTGTTTGATGAGCGTTAAGGCATGTTAGAACTGCTCCACAATGGAAAGTGACATTACAGGAAATAAACATATTTTAACGCCCCGCAACCGTGCTGCAAACGCCTGCCAGAGCATTTGTGAAGAGTTACCATAGACTTGAATGGAAGGGGCTGAAAGGATTCAAATGCTTCCTGACTTGACATGAGTCTTCAATGTTGAAGCAGAGTGACGCAATGCTAATGCTCCATGTTTTAATAATGTGAACAGCACTGTGTGCTGTCCATTGTATCATTTGCATAGGAGTTTGAGGGGCGTCTTTAGTACCCCTCATATGCCTGCTTTTAATGCCAATGTGAAGTTAGCCTTAATGCTATTCTATGTTGTGGCAATTGATATGCTTAGCTAGAAATTGCTGAAGAGGGTACTCCTCTTTAAAAGAGTTGTAAAGTCTTTCACTCTAATGCATTCTATGCATTAAGATCCTGCAGCTGCCCCCCAGAGCCCCCCTTTTTCTCACCTGAGCCGATCAGCACAGTGCACGAGCCCAGCAACTCCAGCTGCTGTCTCCATCATCATTAGATAGATTGATAGCAGCCGGAGCCATTGGCTCCCACTGCTGTCAATCAAATCCAGTGACACGGGAGCGAGGGCAGGGCTGAGTCCTGCTGTCTGTGTTAATGGATGCCCGAATGCCCCCATGGAAAGCAGCTCTAAGTGGGGGCACCCAATTAAGAGGAGGAGCTAGGAGCACCGCCAGAGCACTCCAGAAGAGGATCAGGGCTGCTCTGTGCAAAACCCTTGGACAGAACAGGTAAGTATAACATGTTTGTTATTTAGAAAAAAAAAAAAAAACCTTTACATTCACTTTAAGTGACATCAGTCTTAATGCAAGCAGTGGATTGGCTCTTGGAAGCAGATATGCAAAAACCTAAATGTCTCAATAGGGCAGTGCAGTGAAATCAGAGTGAGCAGTTTCTGTACAGGAGAGAAGCCTTTACAACTTTGCAAGCCTGAATATCAGGCTGGATTTCAGCTTTCACCTCAGCTATGAAGTTCTGTAATCTTTGGTTACAAACCCTAGATGACTTTGGTGGACTTTTGGAAACTTACAAGTTTCTTCCTAACAGAGAATGTCTCAACACCCCCTTGCAGTTGCATGCAGAATGGCGGTATTAAAGCTCCAAATTACAAATGCAGGGCTGATTACTTCTTGAAAGCTTGAGAAATTCATACCTATCATAGCCAGATTTACATAAGTAATACAGCCGGGCGATAGAAGTGGCACGTTTGATTCGGGACACATCTCAGATTGTTTTGTGGGGTCTTGACACATTCATTTCCAACGAGCAGAACAGTCACAGTTTTGCTCATAACAGGTTTAGCTAACTACGGAACGTCTGTCACATTTAGATTCATCGAGAAATGCTCTGTGAAGAACTTCAAAGGAATTGTGGCTTTGAAACACTCCAATAATTTCTGTATTCTGAAGTGACAAAGAATATTCACATTAAACAGCCAAAACCTTAACACAGGTTGGGTGGAGAGATTTAGAACAATGACCGTTGGTAGCAATAACTGAGGATGTAATTAACCTTAAACTTCTGTATTTTTGGTTTAGTTTCGGTGTAATACGGATAAATGCATTCCCTTCTGGTGGAAGTGTGACACAGTAGATGACTGTGGTGATGGATCAGATGAGCCCCCAGAGTGTCGTAAGTGCATCTTTTGTTTTCTGCTATTAAATTTTGTTTTAGAGGCATTTTGTAATGGCTTTGGGTCAGTTTTATTTTATGTTTTTAAACCAGTTTTACTGTTTTACATTATTATTTAGGTTGGGTTTACATTAAAAACAAATGTGGCTGACAGCAGGGGCCCGGTGCATCCCTGTTCTCTGTTTCAGGGACAAATCAGTCCTGGATTTTTGCCTGAATTCAGACCTGAAATGGAGCCAAAGATGCACAGGACCCCTGTGCAATTCGCTCCGCAGCCGCTCCGGGGATGTGTGAACCGGCTCCGATGAGAGTCGGTCACAATCCCCTGTTTCACAGTCCCCTGGAAACCCGCATCCAATTCGCACTAGTGTGAACCCAGCCTTAATGACAAATGTAATGTTTACACAAGCCACATGCATGACACTGATGTTATAGAGCATCAGCAGAGGCTGTTTGCTTTCAGACTGTCTTTCTCTAACTGTCTATCTCTAATTGTCTATCTCTAATCTCCATATAACCCTAAGGCTAGGTTCACACTAATGCAGTGACTTTATTTCGATTTTCAATGTGATTTTGTAGCACACTTGTGGTACTACTTTGTACATTTTTTAAATCTTTTTAATGCGTGTTTTACTACTTCGATTCAGCAGGGATGAGTCATTGGTTGCTAACGAGCCAGAATTAGCCGGCATCCTAACAACAATGAGTCATCCCTGCTGTCAGCAGGGAATGTAAACAAAAGAGCCCTTCAGGACTGGTATGGATTTTGAAACCCCATGTAAAAAAAAAAAAAAAAAAAAAACAAACAAAAAAAAATGCTTGGGATCCACTCCAAAATCTATACCAGGACCTTCAGGTTGGTATGGTTTCTAAAGGGAACCCCAGAGCAAAGAAAAAAAAAAAACATATTAAGTCACATGCCCTCAACATGGGTGGGGATGCTTTGGTGAGGTTCCCCCTCATACCACGTTGTTCCTATGTTGATGAGGACAAGGGCCTCTTCCTTACAACTCTGGCCAAATGTTTGTGGGGGTGCGGTGGGGTGACTTATTGGAATATGGGAGCCCCCTTTAACAAGATCCAAGTTGCATCTGAAATTGCATTAGTGTGAACCAGGCCTTAATGAAGAGAGTGAGACTGTGTACACACACTTCAGTCTAAACTATGTATATACCAGGCTTTTTTTCAGCAGACCTGCAAGGAATCATGCATTTAGCCTTAGTGCGGCTAGAGCACACAAGTGCACCATCCAGTCCATTGATGGCAGCCTATCAAACTCTATGAGAGCCTTACACCTGCTTTTACTGGACAAGGTTGGGTGGTGCACATTTAGGGCAGTATGCACCCAGGGATGAATGCCCAAAACACAAGCTGTCTACATTCTGGGCACTCTGCCCTAATTATACATACCTCTAGGTGTACCACCTAACCCCATCAAGTCGAAGCAGCTGTCAAACTCTCAAAGAATTTTACAGGCTGCCAGCAGTGGGGATGGATGATGCACCTGTGCCCCTTAACCCCAGCTAAATGCTGAAGCCTCGTGCAGCGGGGCCACATGCCCAGTGTGCATGAGGCGAAAAAAGGAGCTTGTAGCGACATATGTTGATTAGGAATGTAATATAAAATATTTACCTGCAATTTTTCATATTTACATATATAAAAAACAGAAAAAACTAATTTGTTTTTGTCATAAGCATAATAAAGAAAAATATATATAGAAAAAAATAAATTCCCCTTAACATGCTCACGTTTACAAATTGTCATGATTAAGGTCCTGACATGTCACTATACACAGCACTAAAATATTTTTTTTCACTTGTACCTTTACTGTTAAACAGCCATCCTTAGGCTTTAAAAAGAAAGAGATCAATAAAAAAGAGATCTATTGAAAGAAGTAGTAAAGCCTAAGCTTGTTTGACTGTACTTCTCCTGTGGGTCATAGGAGTGCAGTTTGTTCTGCACTTATGTGACCCGTTTTCAGCAGACAGCAAGATTCTGCTGATGTCACAGAGCTGGTTCTGGGACAGATGGCGACCATATGGGGATCTGCCCACACGCCTGGACCAGCACCCGGCTCAGCCTCTAAGCGAGCCGCGAAGAGCCTGAGTTGGCCATTCCCGCCCCCTCCACAGCCCAGCACTCCAGTGAGCATAGGGGGGGGGGGAGAGAGCAGTGACTGACAGTCACCAGCTCTCTGCTCATGGAGAACCAAGTAATCGCTGGCGTTTGATCATTCAGTTCTCAGTCTTAGAGCCAGTGGGGGGAACTGATGCTGCATTCTCCCAGGTAAGATTAAAAAAACTAGGGGTCGAGATTTATAAACCATGTGCAATGTAGAACATTGTTTTGCACATTCTGTATAAAGCACACGCCACAAGATTTTACTAGATGATTTTTCTGATTGGCCAAAAGTTTTTTCCTGCTTAAGTCATCAACATAATTATACCAGTAATTTTGGTAAGCTGCTATTACTTTTTAATTTACTTGTATTACTTCTGATTATGGTGCCCTACAATGTGTCCTGCTTCTTTTACTATCATATTATTCCTGTATGTTAGTTACAAGGTACCAGATATTTACTGTCTGTCCTGTTATGTAGCACAGTACATGCATGAAGTTCACGCTTATGAACTAATTAACAGTACACCAGCTGTTACCATGTCAGGTTCTGTAAAACGTGCAAAAAAGTTCGGAATGCAAACTACTTCACACTCCTCTATCTGCTAGAGAAAAGGCAACTAAATTAAACATGAACAGGATTTACACTTCAAAAATGGGATGCAGTGGTTAATTACTCAGGATGTTTTATAGTTGGGTTCTGTTGTTGGCATGCAATGGGAATAACAATTGGCATAACAAACGTAAAGCTTCTATGTTGGCATGCCAGCAATATGTTTCTTAATTACAATGAAAACAAAAGGCTTTTTTCCTATTGATATTGATGTAGTGGAGAATGCATTAGCCTATGCTGTTGACAAGGCTTTTGCTTGGTTTTGCCGGGGGTTGCCATTTTAGAATTGTAGTCACAGGCCATGTACACACCAAAATTCTTGCTCTAGGTCATAATTTGGGAGTAGTGCAGCAGTTTGCGAGGGTTGAAAATTGCCCCCTGCTTTTTTTCAGAGTGTACACATTAATGGATCAGTCCTTCATAAACTGACATTTGAGTCACAGATCTGGTGGTCTGACTATGTCACGGTCAGGGGTCAGGTTCAGAGACCAGTAGCTATAGCAGTAGTAAGTCACCTACTGACCAGCTAATAAGTACAGAAGCAGATCACTCTGGCAGATAATACAGGATCCCCTGAGGTGCGGAGTTTAAGTACTAGCCACTAACCATACTCCCCGTGGTGGAGATGGGTTTTGTTGCATAGGAGTACCAGGTCACGTTCCTCTGGATCACCCCACCAGGAGGTGAGTAAGCCACTGTCCAGTAAGAGATATAGCAGGTAGAGATAAGCAGAAGTATATTCAGTAAACTAGCAAAGGCATGTCGTAAATAGAAAGTTTATTTGAGGAGCAAGAAGTTCAAAGTTCATGACAAACAAGATTCAAGGCAGGATCGATCAAGGAATTGCCCAAGGAACTGTATAGCATTCCAGGTGGCACAGTAAGAAGAGACATTGCCAGACACAACAAAGTTTGCAGGTTCAGATTGGGCCCCTGACAGAGTAACCTGTTGGTTTCCCTTTTCTACAGCAAAATGTTTGTGGACAGCTGTCCATCACACCTACTATACGGCCAAAAGCACATGAAAACACCTCCAAATGATTGAGTTCAGGTATTTTCAGTGAAATGTACTACATAACAACATGCAAAGACATTTTAGAGAAATGTGCACTTTTAGCCTTGTGACAACAGTTTGGGAAAGGCCCTTTTCTGTTCCAGCATGACTGTGCCCGGGTACACAAAGCCAGGTCTATAAAGACAGTGGGAGAAATCAATAAAGCCCTAAACACATTTCTGAAGGTATAACCCTTTAAAATGGCCCAGCCAGATTTTAAAAAATCTGTGCCGCCCACTTTGGTAGCATTATCGACACATGCAGCAGATTTAGCACAGCAGATACTGCACTAAATTCTAAAATAATTGCCCCCAACTAGAGGTTATTAAGACCAACTGTAAGTTGTCAGAGTGCCTCATGTCCTCCCCATCTGTCAGTGGTTGTTATGGATTCTGTCGGCTGTGCAGCCTGTTATCAACCAATGATGCTGACAGTGAGGGGAGCCTAATGGAGAAGCTGAAACATTCGTTCCCCATCGGGTCTGTGCACTCTTTGTGATTGACAGCAGGCAGTAAACAGATTCTGTATCCATTAGAATTTTGGCTATGGATCTGTCCGCTGCCTGCTGTAAATCACAAGGGGAGTGGACCTGATGGGGAATAAAGGTCTCAGGTTCTAACCACCCAGGCACCTGTTTCCTACAAGTACATGAATCTGTCACCTGCATCAACATTTGTATTTTAGAGGCACAGTGGAATTCTGGAGAGTGTCATAGACACTCTTTATGAATTCCCCTGATTGTTTGACTTGTTTGATCTTAAAGACTTTGAATGGCCTATACAGAGCCTTGACCTCAACCCTCAACACCTCTGAGCTAAACTGAATTGCCAATTGTAACCCAGGACTTGTTGTCCAATGTCAGTACCGGAACTCACAAACTGACTGAATGGGCCCACATTCCACAGACCTAACATTCTAACATCGTAGTGCCTTCCAAGAAGGGTGGAGGCTGTTATTTGGGGGGTTTTGAAATGGAATGTCCAGCACGCACCCTACAAAAATCCCCAAGAGGTATCAGAAACTATTAGATGGTTTTAATTTTTAGCATCAATCAAAAGCTAAACTATCAACACTTTCTCTTGAAAGCAAAGGTAAACTACACAAGAAGAGAGAACTGATATGACTGAAAAGAATTGCACGGTGTAGCAGCTGATGTTGATTCAGATTTGATTGGAATGAATACAAATATCCAAGTCAGAATGTCAAGTACAACTTTCAATAAATTCCAAGGTGCAGAGGAAGATAAAACAAAGCTCCTGGGCAACTGTGATCAATGTTACAATTTGCTAGAAAAAAAAAATCTTTCCTGACCCCCAAAGGGAGTCACATTTAGTCCCTGGATTAAAACATTTCCATAAAATCAATTTATAATTATATTTGTAGATACCATTAGTTGTAAGAAACAAATCCAGTCCTTTTAAATTCCAAATTTATTTTGCTAATTAAGCTTAATAGACAAGTGCAGGATTTAAAGAAATAAACATTCATAATCACCTCGGATCGATGCTGCATCTGTCCCCCGCTACCTCTACACTGGGAACTGGGCGATCAAAGGCCACCGATCACTCAGTTCTTCAGTCTGCTCTGAGCACAGAGCAGTGACTGTCTTTCCAGCCCTCACTGGGGAGCCGGACTGTGCAGGGGATGGGAGCGGCTGGCTCAGTCTTCCAGCAGCACACTGAGAGGCTGAACCAGCTGATGGTAAGGAATGTGGGCACATTTCCGGCATTGTTGTCAGGATCCCTGAAGAGCTTAGGCTGTCTCTGTGATGTCAGCCAACAGCAGGTTTTAGCCCGCTGTCGGCTGAATCAGGGTCACAGGAGTGCAGAACTAAGTGCACTCTTGTGACCCACAAGCAAAGTATACCCAAAAGTGCTTTGGCCATACTTTTCCTTCAACCACTTTTCAAGGTTTAGTCCAGTTA
Organism: Aquarana catesbeiana; assembly: GCF_042186555.1. Lineage (NCBI taxonomy): Eukaryota > Metazoa > Chordata > Amphibia > Anura > Ranidae > Aquarana > Aquarana catesbeiana. The sequence continues at coordinate 378,288,341 of NC_133329.1, forward strand.
TAGGCAGGGTCTACTGGACTGAGTCAGACCCTGGCTTCTTTTATGGCTTGGATACTCCAACAGTGAGATCTCCTTTCCATTATAGCTGTCCACCTGGGAGTTTTAGGTGCCCCCCTCCCAGAAATAAACAGCACTAAAACCATGCACAAACTGAAGCCAAACCATTATACTACTTTATATAACTGTGCTTTATTTCTCTTTATTAATGGGAAATTATTAAGGAACATGAGTTCAATTCTATATCATAAATGACAGCACCTTTCTAATTTGACAGCTGAGTTCAAGTGCCAGCCAGGAAGGTTCCAGTGTGGTAGTGGACTCTGTGCCCTCCCAGCTTTTATCTGCGATGGAGAAAATGACTGTGGAGACAACTCTGATGAACTCAACTGTGGTAGGTGATTATGTCACATGTGAAGTCAAATAAATATGTCACTTAAAAAGACAATCAACTCGGATTGATGGCCTGTGTTAACTGGCTTTGGGCTTATGTCAATGGGCAAATGCTTCTTGCTTTCAGGTACATTCCTCCATCATTTTGAAACACTTCTCAGATAAAGTTCTTTAAAAGGTGTATGAGGTGGTAACAAAAAGTTTTGAGACTAGTTTTGTAACACGCCAACAAATAGCAACACAAGGCTGCATGCACAGTCACAGGGAGCACCAACCTTCGTAAGTCAGTTTGCCAAAAAACATCGTCCTATGTACATTGGGAGCTGTGAAACTGGTGCTATTCTGACCATGTTTTTTACCACATCTGCTGTTTTATCATGGACAGCAAAGATGTTAGGGATAGCAACAACGCTGATGCTGCAATGAGTCATTTTAGGTGTTTTGAGTGGCACATGCACTTAAAGAGTGGAGGAACATCACTGGAAGACCACGAGAGATCAGGAGGACCTTTAACTAGCTCAACCCCCGAAATAGTCAAAACCATTCGGCAACTTGTGTATCATGATCATTGGAGAACAATTGGGCGTGTCCCTCAAAACACCTCGAGCGACTCATTGCAGTATCGCTGTAAACTTGCCAAATCATATCAAACCTTCCTGTGGCAAATTCGCTCAGTTTCCCCCATAATTTCTCGTTTGCTCTTTGTTCTAACTTGCTGTCCATGATGAAATAGCAGACGTGATAACGCACGTGGTCAGAATAACACCAGTTGCACAGCTCCCCATGTGCACAGGATGATGTCTTTTGGCACACTGACTTATGAAGGTCGGTGCTCCCTGGGACTTTGCGGGCAGCCTTGTCCTGCCATCTATTGGCATCTTACAAAACTAGTCTTGAAACTTTTTGATCTCCTTTTAAGCTATTTGCCTCAAGATGCTTGCCTCAAGATGTTTTTATGTTCCTATTGACTTGTATGGAAACAGAGAAAGTTTTGATGTGATAAAAAGCCATCAACATAGGCCCTTAGATTACAGGAAGAATACTGATTTTGGTTTACCAACTTCTTTTCAGATACATATGTCTGCTTGTCAGGACAGTTCAAATGCACTAAGAAGCAGAAATGTATCCCATTAAATTTACGCTGCAATGGCCAGAATGACTGTGGGGATGAAGAGGATGAAATAGACTGCCGTAAGTTGACACCGATTTATAGAAACATTAGATTACATGAAATATTGAATCAAAGAATATTTAATATTTTGAAGATAAAATCAACAGAGTCACTAAAATTAAAATGCCAATAACAGCTCCCTGCAAAAATAAAGTAAATACGTACGCTTCTTGCTGTCTGTGTTAGTGATTGCCACTGTAATCCAGACATATTGGGGGATAATTACTAAAACTGGTGCACACAGAATGTGGTGCAGCTGGGAATAGTAACCAATCAGCTTCTGTTTTATTGTCAAAGCTTAATTACACAAGCTAATGTTAGAGGCTGATTGGTTACTATGCACAGCTGCACCATATTCTGTATGCTCCAGTTTAAGTAAATCTCTCCTATTAAGCCTAGGTTCACATTGGAGCGATTTGGCGGCAATTGCCGGCAATGGCACTGTCCGAATCGGTGCGACACTGCATTTGTGGCACCACACCGATTCCCAAAAGTAGTTTCTGTACTACATTTGTCGACTTTGGGGTGCAATTTCCATAGACATCTGTGCAGGAACCCACACAGATATCTCTGAAATCGCCCCTGAAGTCGGGACTGACATGCGGGAATGAAATCGTGCGAATTCAGCTGAACTCACACAATTTCATTCCCGCTGTCATTGTGAACCTGGGCTTAGTCTTCAGAAACCAACCCTTCCAGGAGCATCGATCCCCTGTGTCCCCCACTTCAGTGGGGCTTCCCACCAACCTTTATATCATTCCAGAACCCAGTAGAGAACTTTGTTATTGATATTTAAATTCAAGTGATAGAACTGCTTTAAAGATTACTGTAGCTCCAGTCTATAAAAAAAAACTAAGAGTAAGCAGCTTCAAATACTTAACTGTTGACTTTTAATATAAGGACACTTAACTGTCCAGGGATCCCGCGATGTCAGCACCTTAAGCCGATTTGTCAATTGGTTTTGGGTGAAAGCGCTGGCATTGTAAGTAAAGGAAATCGGCAGTGAAGCCCTTAGGCTTCACAGCCATTTTTTTTACTGCGCATGTTCAAGTCGCGCTGAATGGTCCCGCCATTTTCTGGGACCTGTGTGTGTCCCAGAAGCCAGCGGGGGGAAGGAGGATGGGCAGGAAATGTCATAGATCACCGATTGGCAATCTTACCCAGAAGTGGGAGCGGGCACCTGTCAAAACAAAGTACCTGCCCCCCCCACACAAAAAAGTGACAAATGTGGCAGTGGAGGGGGAAAGGGTGTGAACAAGTGGAGCTTCCCCTTTTGGGTGAAGCTCTGCTTTAACATCTTGCTGACAGTGCAGCACATATATGTGGCGGCAAGAAAAGTGGGCTTTAATACCCAGCTGCTACACATACTGTATGTACCCCTGACAACCTAAAGTTGTACGCTTACTGCACGTTCCCAGCACACTGTCACCCACAGCTCTCAGTCATAGCTTCTGACATGTGTGTTGCCCTATTGCTTTAGCATGCTATTCAAAATGATTGGCAATGCTATGCATCAATGCATGTAATGTGTGTCCTCGCTTGTTGCAGGAACGCATACTGTACATTAATGCTTGCATTCCCAAATGTAAATGGGCCCTAGCTTGCCTAAAATCATATATGACTCTTTTTTGTAACATATCACATGGCAACATTCTTTTAATACAATTCCATGCTTTGCAGATTGGTACAAACACAGGTTTGTTGCCTTAGTGCGTTGGGGTGTCATACATACTGAATTGCACTGCCACGCAGCAGCACGCGTTACATGTGTTTTTGCAATCCAGAAATGTAAGCTGGCTGCCTGATTGAAACTGGTAATTTTTTACAATACATTTAAAAAATAAATCTGTCATTAAAAAAATGTAGCATGCCTTTAAGATCATTTACATTATAATTTCCTTCTAAAGTTTCATTTCCTTTTACACACGGTGTAAAGCCTACACACTAAAGGAAATCTATTTGAATTATTTAAGGTACTTATCTTACTAAAATACAGGTAATTATTGCAGAGTCTGGCCACCTTCTTGAAAGATTCAGAAAAAGCGTTCAGCATTTCAATGTATGTCTAATGGAATCTTTGCATTAATACCCGTTGAATGAGAAGCTTGAGAAGATGCGCTCTGTATTAAAATGTACACTTATTAAAATGGATGAATTCTGCTCCTGTTTTGTTCTCTACTAGCTGAAAATAGCTGTTCCCCGGACCACTTTCAATGTAAAACTACAAAGCACTGTATATCTAAACTCTGGGTGTGTGATGAGGACTCCGACTGTGCTGACGGATCAGACGAGGCCAACTGCGGTGAGTATCAACCATTAAACATATTTCTAGCAGCTGTATGTATACTAGACAAGGACCTCGCGTCCATCTGGTCTTTGATATGAACCCGAGGCCTTTTCAACTCTTGATTCAAACAATTGGAGGTGCTAATGAATATTATTGCTCTCTTTTGTTGCGTTTGGAGAAAATATAAAGTTATGTGAAGCAATGGACCCAAAACATAGTAATAAGATTATATACTTAAAATTTGATTGGTTTATTTTCTTGCATCTTTTATAAAAAAAAATTGGGGCTAGCAAAGTTTGGTGTTGATTAACTAAAGTCAAATAGGCTGTTCAGTTTGCAAGGGAAGTTACACTTTTTAAATTTTCCTTGCATGTGATTGGGTATTTATGCATAGTGAACTTCAATACATTTACTAAGCCCTGGGGCAAATTCCCTTACAAGTGTAACTACCCTTTCAAAGCGAACAGCCAGTTTGCCTTTAGTAAATCAAAGGGGGTTATTTACTAAAGGTAAATCCACTTTGCACTACAAGTGCAAACTACAAGTGCAAAGTGCACTTGAAATTGCACTGAAAGTGCACTCGGAAGTGCAGTCGCTGTAAATCCGAGGGGGACATGCAAGGAAAATAAAAAAACAGCATTTTAGCTTACACATGATTGATTAATACAATCAGCAGAGCTTCCCCTAATTTCAGATCTGCCCCTCAGATTTACAGCGACTGCACTTCCAAGTGCACTTTCAGTGCAATTTCAAGTGCACTTTGCACTTGTAGTTTGCACTTGTAGTGCAAAGTGAATTTGGCTTTTGGAAATAACCCCCTTTGTTTTGCTTAGAAGGATGTGTCTCCTTTTCTTTCTTTTAAGGTGGAAAAGTGAAACTCCAACATATGAATACAGTGGGGTTGATTTACTAAAGGCAAATAGACCGTGCACTTTGCAAAGTGCAGTTGCACTCTGCAAGAGCAGTTGCTCCAGAACTTAGTAAATGAGCAGAAGCTTTGATGACTTCCATCATCCAACCATGTGCAAGCAAAAATGCTGTTTTTTTTTTTTGCTTGCATGTGATTGGGTATTTTTTGCAAAGTGAAGCTTTACCTTAATTGCAAAGTGCACAGTCTATTTACCTTAGTAAATCAACCCCACTTTATTCATTTGTTGGAGTTTCACTTTTCCACATTAAAAGAAAGAAAAGGAGACATGTCCTTCTAAGCAACACAAAGATTGATTTACTAAAGGCAAATAGGCTGTTCACTTTGCACACTGCACAGCAAATCAACCCCACTGTGTGCACGTGTTTGTGTGTGGGGGGTGGGTAGGATCCGTTTTAGGCTTTTTATGATCTCTATGTACCTATTAAGGAAATTACACTCATCTCCTGTACCAGTGGCCCCTTCCTGATCCCCTCTCTAGATTGCTTTTGCATAGCTTCCAGTATCCACAATAAAGCCAGTCTCACTGTCACCAACACCTTGTAGGTTCCCTAAAAGAATTTATAGAGAATGCCAAAAGTGGTGGTCTCTGCGAAAGGAAGCAATGTGAAATTTCCATAGCAGGGACATTAACAGCAGTAATTTCCAGCTACATTTTTCTGCACCTCTCCACTCTGCACCCCTATGCTACAGTGTAAATTAAGGTCTCTCTTGCGGAGACCCGTGTTCATTAGGTGCAGAAAACAGCAGATCTCTGCACATGATGTGAGCAAGCCCGTAAATATATCTAAACAATGGACAACATTTAGTTTGTGAGTGCACTGTGTATTTTGAAAAATTGCCATGTTTCTTTTATAGTTTATTGATTTCACATGTTCGTTATCCTTCATTGCATCTCAGTGCTGCTAAACTCCTCTGGCTTCTTTTGACTACTTCCTGCCTATATGCACTCACCCCACCACCAGTTACACATTACTGCATTGAACAAGGATCTTAAAAAGTGACAAAGGGCAGAGCATGCAAGATGTGTGCTGACAGAGCCACTTGTAGTTCCACCATGGGTGCACGGGGTAGGGTGACAATGCAGGAGCATAATTGAGAGACCATTGTCACCTCCTAAAGTGCCTAAACAAGGACCATCATGATAGGATCCCTAGGTATACTTTTAATGCAATACAATGTAAAGCCCAACTCTGGGCAACTTGAAAATTATCCATTGCAGTGGGGCTGCATCCACACTGCAAGGATTAATTGCTCATTTAGGCCAAGGGTATTTGCTAAAGTAGATTTACTTACATAATCGTCCGTTCTTCCACAATGCTAGATTAGTCCCTACAGCCTCTTCTCCCCCTATTCTTCAGTGGTTTAGGGTCCCGGTGTCTTCAAGACCAATGCAGGGTGTATATAGTCAGGGGACAGTCCCCTGGAGTGAGGAGATTGCCACCTTCCAGGGGAATTGAGATCAGGTAAGTAAAATCACTTTCGCGCTCCTCTAGACTAATACAAGCAACATTTTCAAGATTCCCAGGGTTGGGCTTTAAAAAGATTGAAAACAACCTTTGGAACTATATTACCTGTTAAAGCTTATAGAAGATCTTAGTGATTCAAGTTATATTTACTTTACTTTCATTTTTCCTAAGTAAGTCAGTAAAACAATTTAATTATCACTTACAACTTAATATTCAAACTGTTGGGGGCTCTGAGTTCACAAGTAGTCAGAATCCAGCTGTGGGCTTTTTGTATAAACCAAGTGAAAAGAAACCCCACCAATCAGCATCCAGCTGTCATTTTTTCTATTGAAGATCAGACAAAGAAAGGAAACATCTGAATGGCTTCCAAGGAGTGACATTCCTTCTACTGTATATTCATTATTCTTGTTTTTACAAATGAGCCCAGGTGTCCTGCGTACGAGCTACCCGCCGAACGTAATAGAATAAGATAAGGTTTGATCAAAAATTCCACACAGAGCCTCATAAATATGCATGTTCTACTTCTCTTTATAATCAGCTATTTCAACCTCAGCAGTGACTAGTTGTTATACACTTTGCAAAACTGGTTAAAGTAATTAGTTACCTACTGTGACTAAAAAAGAATAGTCGTAGTCATTCATTACTTTTGCTGCACACATCTTCTAGCTGCACAATTAGAAGAGAGTCAAAGGTCTGAGCAACTAATTAAGAGTTGCAGAGTAAATTAACCTTTGTATCCCATTATGCAGAAGACAAATGTAATCTTTTGTCACGGAGTTACCTTACTGATGTTGAAAACATAAAAATCAGCTGTTGATACTCGTCCATGAACATAGCATAGAAAAAAAAAAAACGACAGAGCATTGAGGAGGACATTATTTCTGGATCTTGTTTTCTTTGATATGTGTGTACAATGTGGCCCAAGGTAATTTTGGGACAAATGTAGACTTTACAAAAACAAAAACGTTTGCTTTATCCTTTTTTCCTTATTTAGTTGTATCTGGTACTTGAAGTTTATAAAAAGAGAATAAAAACATCTACACATACAGCACATGTAAATCTCTTTTGTGAATATTGTGATGCCACTTTTGAAGGACTACAGTATATTTTTTTCTGAAACTACACATAGGAACTTTACAAGAAGACCTAAAAAATTAAGGAGTGGGCAACTTCATGGCAAATGGGATTTAAAGCGGAGTTCCACCCTAAAGTGGAACTTCCGCTCATCGGATTCCTCCCCCCCTCCGGTGCCTCAATTGGCACCTTTCAGGGGGGAGCGGGGTGCAGATGCCTGTATAATACAGGTATCTGCACCCACTTCCGGAAATAGCTAGCCGCAGCTAGCCGCAAATGGCCCCCCCCCGTTGTGTTGTGGGAAACACACAGTTCCCACAACACAACGGGGACCAGTGTAGACGCGCAGCGAGACTCGCGCATGCGCAGTAGGGAACCGGGCAGTGAAGCCGCAATGCTTCACTTCCTGATTCCCTGACCGAGGATGGCGGTGGGGGCAGCCGAGAGACGAGCGATCGATCGGCTTCGGCTGCCGACATCGCTGGACCCTGGGACAGGTAAGTGTCCATTTATTAAAAGTCAGCAGCTGCAGTATTTGTAGCTGCTGGCTTTTAATATTTTTTGTTTAAGGTGGACTCCCTCTTTAATGTTGAAAAATGTAAAGTAATGTACTTGGGGGCTAAAACTTTGAATGCAAGTCACTTTTTAGGGGGGAAAACTTTGGGGGAATGCAGGATAGAAAAGGATCTGGGGGCTCTGGAAGACCACAGGCTCAGCAATGGCATGCAATGCTAAGCAAAGCAAGCAGATTATTAGCATGTATTAAAAAAGGTATTTACTCAAAAGAAAAAAATATAATTCTATCGATTTACAAACGTCTTGTCTGGCCACATCTTGAGTATGCCATCCAGTTCTGGTCACCAGCCCTCAGGATGGATGTGCTGGAACTGGAGTGAGTCTAGAGAAGGGCAACACAGCTGATAAGGGGACTGGAAGACCTTGTTTACGAGGAATGACTACAAGTATTACATTTATAATCCCTGGAGAAGAGACTGTTAAGAGGATATATGATAGCGATATGCAAATACCTCAATGGTGATTCTAGCATGGGAAAATAACTGTTCAGTTTCGGGGAGCTTAAGAAGACACGTGGCCTCTCATAAAATTGGAGGAGAAGCAGTTTACCCTAGACTGTGTAGGTTTTTTTTTTTTTTTAATGTCAGAGCAGTAAGGATGTGGAACTCCCTTCCATAATTGGTGGTCTCAGTGGGAAGTGTCGATGGTTAGAAAAAAACTCTTAGATGGACATCTTAGCGAACGCAATATACATGCATATGGAAACTGGTATTGACATAAACACACACTATCACAGGTTGAACTGGGTGGACTGGTGTTTTCATTCAACCTTACCAACTATTTAACTTTGTAACTATGTTACCTAGTTAGCTTAGGCAGAAATAAGACATAGGATATCTATAGATAGGAATATTTTCTGAGAATGATGGATAGGAGATATTTGTCTATCCTTGTGCGCTTCAGTTTAGCAACAGGAACTGCTACCTGCTAGCCTACCACTACCAGTGGTGCATGTGCAATACCTCGCTCCTTTGTTCTTCTTCATAGAAAGATTAGGGATTTGGCCCGGTCACAGGAAGTTTTCCCAAAAAGCTAAAACAACCTAGGAGAGTACTTACGTTTCTCAAATGCAGCTATTCTCAACCAAGATTTTGCTACAGTTTGTAGCGAGGGTTTTTGAGCTGTAGCTGGTTTATCTCCCATTTGATGGTGCCTGCATGGTTTTGTGAGAACCAACTGTATAACACCCATGATCATTTTAGCTGTCTAAAAAGGAGGCATTCTGACCACCACTGTAATGGAAACAATCGGACCACTGGCCCCCATGTAAGGGGCATTTTCCCACTGGCACTCAATGAATTGGTTTTAGCCAAGGTTCTAGGAGAACTGGAAACTATTTCAAGGGTTCCTCTGGTTTGAGAAAGTTTGAGAAAGGCTGCTCTAGCGTATCTGGACACACAAGGTCTCAAGCTACACTAAAGTAAAGAAACCTTTGTAGGACTGATACATTCTTTTTTCATGGAAAATCCTGTGTGTGAGAGCAAAATACCATTAATCTGCTTTATAACTATCAAGAGATATTGATGGTTAAAATGGATGAAGACATTTTATCACTAAAGTCTCTTTGCACTGAAGATATATCTAAGAAGCCAGCTAGCAATACAACACAAAGTTGTCATATTTTGGCAGACTAGACATTCTGTTCTCCTTTTGTCCAGTAAATAATTTTATTTTGCACTTCATCTTTAGTAGAACTTTAGAGATGTTTTTTTGGATAAAAAGGACTTGCTAAACATGAAAATGCCTCTAATGATAACTTTAGTAACTGGCTCACCATTTAATGAAGGCAATAAACAAAAACACTACATGCAGCCAGCAGAAGTTGTAGAAAAATAAACATACACTCATCCTTGTTTTTATATAACAAATCACTAAATATATGTTGTGTGCAATTCATTTATGTTACGCCGAGCATTCCATGAATTGTAGTCTTAATTAGGTAGACAAATTGCTTTTTGCATGTGTGCAGAAGCTTTGTTCAACTTATTAAACCCATCAAAGGCTAAATTATTCAAAATGTGGGGTAAATAAAGAAGAACTCTGCTGACCTCTATGTAATTTAAATGACCATATAACTTACCCCAGCGTGAGATAAGGATCCTTATTTTCAGCTAGTGACAGCTAGTCTAGTGAGAGCCAAAATGTGTTTTTTTTTTTACCTTCACCCCTTCACGCCTAAGGGTAAAACAAATGTTAATGCCTAAGCACAATTTTGCAATTTTGACTGTACATTTCATCACAACTACTTTATCATAAATTGATTGGTGGTAAATGGTAATGGATATCTCCTGATTTTTTATTTTTTTTTTATTATTATTATTATTATTATCAAAGGAAAACTAGTGCCAAAATAGTAGAAACATATGTTTTTTTAAATGTAGCTGTATATTTCTTGTTACATCATAACCTACTACCAAAAAACAACACAAAACACATTCTCCTGCTCTGGACGATTGCAGCAATACCACATGTATGTAGGTTAGTTGTTGTTTGTACCGATAGTACAGCCCAAAAACAATAGTGCACATTTTGCTTTTTTTTTATCCTACATAAAACACACTGACACTCAATGACACTGATACTAATTAAAAAATGCTTTTTAAAAGAAAAAAAAACTGTCAAAATATACTGATCATAACCTTTGACCCTTACTTGACCCACACACTTACCCTGACACTGACCTTGATCAAGCCTTGATCTAGCTATTTTTTATTTATTTTATTTATTATTATTATTATTATTATTATTATTATTATTATTATTATATTTTTTTTACACGTCGTTGTTTTTTTTTTTTCTCTGCAAGGAGAGAGAGAGACAATGTATCTTTCCTCCCCATTCACAGAGAGAGAGACACAGGGGTAAGCTTCACAGTGACTGATCACTGTGATAGCCAATCAGGTGACCCAGAACTGGAAGTTCCTGGTACTGATCCTTAATACGGGACCTGTGGCTCCCATCAAGACCCCGGTCTCTGCTGGGAACACGCTGCATGATGCGCTTCCAGCACAAAAACAGATGCACGTATATGAGCCCCCACGGAAGAAAGTGCAGTCTAGTGAGGCCACATATCTACGTACTGTTGGTGTGAATGGGTTAATGTGTTCCCTGCATTAAAAGTAAAAAAAAAAGTTTTATAGCGTTATGTCCTCCCCCTTCCCTGTGTAAAGGGGAAAAGAGGAGGGGAGAGATCCAGTGATGTGAACATCTCTTCTCCCTTTTCTTCCTCTTCAGACAGGGACTCAGGCAGCAGCTATTGGCTCCTGCTGCTGTCAATCAAATGCAGTGAGGAGGAAGCGGGGGTGGGGCTAAGCCCCCCTGTATGCGTCTAAGGAGTGTGGCTCCATAGACATACACTGCTCGGGAGTGCGCATACACTGTGTGCCCTCATAGCAAGAGGGTTGCTATGGGAGCACATGAAAAAAGGAGGCACCAAAATCACTCGTGGGGGACCCCAGAAGAGGAAGTTTGGGGCCGCTTTCATCAAAGCCATTGCACAGAGTCGGTAAGTATAACGTGTATTATTTTAATTTAAAAAAAATCTACCTTTAGTAACACTTGAATGACCTATTCTGTAAACATAAGATACATAAGGTTATGTTGACAAAGTGAACCTGGATAAGTGTCCTTATTTTCAAAAAAGTAAAAAAAATGCAATCACAATGTTAACATAAAGATCCTTAACCCTGTGTGAAAGTTTTGTGAACTAAGCCTATGAGCTCAATTCACAAAGCTTTAACACCAGGACTTCATTTTCACCCATGCAACTGTAATTTTAATTTGCATTGGACGCAAGTTAAGATAACTGACACTTTTTTGAAAATAAGCTTTGTCAGCAGAGCCTTATGTATTTTACATTTATAAAATCTGTCCTTCAGATTCATTTAGAATCTAGAAAGCACTAGTGAAGAGTCAGTGTAGATTATTCTCCTTGAACTCAAAGGAAAATTATAATTCTGTACGTTACCCGCCTCCTAAGTTTTGTGCAGCCTTGCTAGTCTTTTACATAAAAGTAACTTGCATTTTAGATATACTTCTCCATTGCTGCTAAGTAATGTGTTTTTAATTTACAGACAAAAAAACCTGCGGTCCTCATGAATTCCAGTGCAAAAATAAGAACTGCATTCCAGATCACTGGCGGTGTGATGGACAAAATGACTGCGGTGACAATTCGGATGAAGAATCTTGCAGTAAGTAGCAGAGTTGTTCTTATAGCGTGTATTTAAAGTGACCCTGCACCATAATTATTAATGTTCCAAATATGCAATGCATAAGTGCACATAAGCTTACATTTACCCTACGGATAATAGCAAGTCCTTATTCCCCTTCCACCATTCAGCATCTCCATACTCTACTCTCCTGTGCATATCTGATTAGGTACCATTGCACACACCAGACTTGGTAATTTTCCTCTCTTCCAGTGTGATAATTGTTAGCATACACAAAATGTATTCTTATTGCCTGTTCAGGGAACACTCAAATCTACAGGCTATTTGGCGGGTGTCCACCCCGCCGAATGCCCCACAATGCACTGCAGGCTGCGCAATGCATTCTGTGCCCTGATTTGGGCTGGTTAAGCTGGTTGTTAAGAAATGGGGTCAAGTAGCTGGCTGCGGCGTCCTTAACAACTGATGGGTAATCAGCTGCCAATGGGCTTCCCCGTTGACAGCTGAATAGAAAGGAAAAAAAACTGCCGGTAAAAAAATTGTAAAAAAAAAAAAAAAAAAAGACGGCATTGGGTCCCCCCCCAGTCCATACCAGATCCGTGACATCATAAGGGGGCGGTGCCACCAGGTGACATCGCCAGGTGGCCCTGCCCTAACCTGTATATGAATTGTCACATGGCGGAGGGGCCATTCGGCGGTCGCCCATCAGCATCGGAGGACACTGTTTTTTTTAATTTTTTATAAAGGAATTTGTCAAAAACTGTCTCTGTGTTTTTATGACTTTTTGACACTTTTTTGGTGAATGGGTATAGGTACTATGTACCTCATACTCAATCACATGCGGGGCCGGGATCTGGGGGCTCCCTTGCTAAAGGGGGCTTCTAGATTCCCATAAGCCCCCTGCCCGCATATCCCCACAACCACTGCCCAGGGTTGTGGGGAAGAGGCCCTTGTCCCCATCAACATGGGGACAAGGTGCTTTGGGGTGGGGGGCAGAGAATTATTTTTGTGTGGGGTTCCCCTTAAAATCCATATCAGACCCAAAGTCTTCAAAATGGGTACTTTTGATTTTTTATGTTTGGCTCCCATAGACTTCAATGGGGTTTGCTGCTTGGGTCAGAACTTTTCCCCTGTTCGGGAGTTCTGCTGCGAACTGAGCTGGGGGGTGTCCAGCCCAACTCTACTGTACAATACCATTATAAGGAATTGGCGTTGATCCACACAGTTTAATAGTCAAACAGCTTAAAACACTTGAAATACATGTTTTCTGTTTAGGGCCTCACATGGGTGCATAGATGCATACAGTACATCCGTGTAGAGAGCATTTTTTTTTTTTGGCACCTAGGGTGTGACTATGTTTCATGCAGCCAGCCTGTAAAAATCAATAACAGGCTGACACATGCATTGGCTGTACGGATCTTGCCACCTGATAACGTTGACCAACCATCATGATGACCTGCAGCCCAACAATTTTCACTTGCAGCTACTCTTATCACAAATGAAATATTCCCATCCGGTTTCTACGGTATATGTATAAATGGTATAGAAGGGGGAGGGGTAAGTGGCGCTGCCAAATGGTGTTATTGAATATATGTCTAGTGCCTTACATGATTAAATCCTGTGCATGCTCAATGTGAATAATCAACAGTTCATGAATTCATGAAAATCATTAATAACAAATATTCTTATATGAAAATGTGCTTAATAGTGCAAAAAGTGCAAAAAGTGACCGTCAAATTATTCCATTTCATCAGGTTGGAGTAAACTCCATAAAACAAACAAAATATTTACTCTGGTGCAAATAATTCACAGTCCAAAAAGCAACCGAATTTGTGTCTCTATATCGTAGCTTCCAAAGTCACTTGTCCCTGGATCACACGCAGCTTATAGTGCAAAGTAGGTGAATTCCACTCATGATCCCCTCTCGGTTCCACACTCACCGGGAAGATGTACCCCTGCAGGGGTAAAGAGCATTTAAGCAGAGATGCCTTTGGTCTTAGTGCCAGAAGAAGCCTCCTCCTCTACGGGTTAGATCGTATGGTGCTTTCACATATGGATGGATGTAAAAAATTGATACTCATAGCGTGAATCCATAAAATTATGAGTTTTATTTAATAAAAAGCAAAGTGTATCTTTAAAAAGCAAAGTATATCTTTAAAAAGTGCACAGTAGTGCTAGAGGATCAGTAAAATGTTACAGCCATAGATCTGGGATGCTGTGCGTTCCACAGACCTAATGCTCAAAACCGGAAGTGACGTGATGGCACTCCAAACTCCGACTTACGCGTTTCATCATCAGACATCATCAGAAACAGCGCCATCTTTGGTGCACCTCATGTCTTATATATCGTGCAGGTTGCCATGTCAACTAAGCCCGCTGGTGGCCATATTTAAAAACGAAGCGGGAGTTACACATAAGGGGTTATTTACGAAAGGCAAATCCACTTTGCACTGCAAGTGCACTTGGAAGTGCAGTCGCTCTAAATCTAAGGGGTAGATCTGAAATGAGTGGAAGCTCTGCTGATTTCATCATCCAATCATGTGCAAGCTAAAATGCTGTTTTTTATTTTCCTTGCATGTCCCCCTCAGATCTACTGCGACTTTACTTTCAAGTGCACTTGCACTGCAAAGTAGATTTCCCTTTAGTAAATAACCCCCATAGCCCATCAATACAGGGCATGTATGTATGCTCCCTAAAAATGTCTATTGTTTCCCCTTACAATAGCTGGCACTGGATACTTCTATATCCACACTTTATAGTCTAGTGCTGTCTGTTGCTCTGATGGTCACCAGAGGGGAGGATACATAAATCTACGTCTAAAATATTATTACTATAAAATAGTATCTCAACAAAGTAAAAATTAAAAAAAAAAAAAAGGTTTAAAAATTAACTTTCATATATTTAGAATGATATCTTAATATGTATATGTATTAAGTGTCCGCTTAAAAAGTTTGCTTTTTTTTTAAACGGTAGAGCAGGTATTTTTTTATCATATATATAAAATATATTTTATAACTGTTGCATGTGGAAACGCTCTTATCCTGAGCTGTTATTTGATGGCACAGAGAAAAATCAGCACGCATTACAGTATATTTTTCTTTCCATCCTTGCCTTCCTTCTGATAATTACATGCTGATTCTCAGAAATAAAATTCCCGTATTGACAAGCTGAGGAATAATGCGATTCCTGGCGAGAATGACTGTATATGACCTTTTTAGAAAAGCATAAATAACAAAGCATCAGACGATTATAATTATTTTCCCTGTCACCCGCAATAACATACAAGATGAAGGAGTGAGACTATATAAAGATCAACTCAAATGAACTGTGCATTACCGCAATCATCACATATACACACCTATATTTATGCCATATATTATTTGAATTATGTGTGATAATTGCAGTATGGTTAAAAGAAACCTGTGTAGAGTAAAATATGAAGTCTGCCTACCCTCATCTCTCCATCCAAAGGGGCCAGTTTCCTGGCTGTCATGGGGATCTAATGGCTTTGACCCTTCCTTATCCTTAGTAGGGGTGAGCTTGTGTTTTTTCTGAACTGGGTTCAGGTCCGAACCTAGTAGCCAGGTGTCATTCCTTGGCCGATGTGCTACGCACAGGGGATTTACCACCCCACAGCTGACTTATACAAAGGGGAAGGGATGCTTGTGACATTGATGACCTAACTTGATACTTGGATATATTAAATGGATGTCATTGACCTAATATGACCATGATGGCATATTGGAGTTTATTTACTAAAGGCAATTAGACTGTGCACTTTGCAAAGTGCAGTTGCACTCTGCAAGTGGATTTGCTCCAGAGCTTAGTAAATTTGGCAAATCTTGACTTTCCAAAGAGTCCCCAATCACATGCAAGGAAATTTTTAAAAAATGCATTTTTGTTTGCACATGTTTGGATGATGGAAGTCAGCAGAGCTTCTTCTCATTTACTAAGCTCTGGGGCAGCTGCACTTTCAGAGTGCACAGCTTATTTGTCTTTTGTAAATCAACCCCATTATGTCAATGATGTCATGACCACCCCCACCCATTTGTATACATCAAGGTGGAGAAACCTGTGCAGTGCATTGGCCAAGGCTTGGAATGAGCTTTTTCTTTTTTTTTCCAAACTGGGTTGAGGTCCGAATCTGGAAGCCAGGTGTCATTCCATGGCCAATGAGCTATAGACAAGGGATTCACCACCCTGCAGCTGACTTATTCATAGGGGTGGGGATGCTTATGACATTAATAACCTCATTTGATACATGGACATATTGGGTGGCAGTCATTGACTTAATATGGCCAAGATGACATTTTGGGGTTGATTTACTAATGGCAAATAGACTGTGCACTTTGCAAAGTGCAGTCGCTCCAGAGCTTATTAAATGAGCAGAAGCTCTGCTGACTTCCATCATCCAATCATGTGCAACCAAAAAATCATTTTTTTTATTTTCCTTGCATGTGACTCTTTGGAAAGTCAAGCTCTGGAGCAAATCCACTTGCAGAGTGCAACTGCACTTTGCAAAGTGCACAGTCCAATTGCCTTTAGTAAATAAACTCCAATATGCCATCATGGTCATATTAGGTCAATGACATCCATTTAATATATCCTCTTTAATATATATTTAATATATATTCTTTGCAAAGTGAAGCTTTACCTCATTTACTAAGCTCTGGAGCAACTGAACTTGCAGAGTGCACAGTCTATTTGCCTTCAGTATATTAACCCCAATATGTCATCTTGGCCATATTAGGTCAATGACTGCCACCCAATAAGTCCATATATCAAATTAGGTCATTAATGTCACAAGCCTATTCTGTCAGTGATGTCATGACCCGTCCCACCAATTTGTATACACCAGTTGAAGGATGGAGAATCCTGAATACGGTTCAGAACAAACACAAGATCCTCCCTAATTAAGAGTCATTTACCCAAGAAAAGTATGCAAATAAAAACTTAAATGAAATGGTATGTAAACCCTAACAATTATTTTTTTCCATTTTAGTCTGTTGTGTTTATTGCATGTTTTTCGGTATCACAATATGAAACCTCTTTTAATTACCACTCCAACCAAATATATATTTTTTTACGTTTTGAATAGAATAGGAAAGGACAAGGACATCTGTCAAGTTTCAATGGCTTTCTGTGTCCCCATGAGGAAGATTTCATTTCATATCATAAAAACATGTTAACCAAGTAGAAATCCCTCCAAATTAAAAATAGGTGTCCCCAGAACTGGTTGGAATATTGTAAGTTTTCCCTCTACCCTACACCATGTGCTAGTGCCAATTATACTGGATTTCCCTTCTCTTTTGGCTCAGGAGACAAATGGTCACCAGGACAAAGAGTGATATTGGATCCCTATAATAGACACAGACAGCAATAAAAACCTGACAGGTGTTTTAACCCATTCCTTTTCCACCAAAACTAGAAAAAAGTTTAGACTGAAGTTCTACTTTAATACTGAAATTTGTGGCATTAATATGTGTCACAGCAGACTGTTTAGAGGGTTGGGAGATGTAGTTCCATACGTGCACATCCTAAGTTGTCATTTAGTATTGAAGTTATAAAGCGGTAACAGTGTAAGAGGTGAGTAGTTTATCAGTAACCATATTCCAACAGTGTACATGACTGTATCTGGTTGAATATATGGGCAGTATGTTGACTGTACATGTCTCACCAGTGGTGTTTGTTTTTACACCACTAACAGACCAATTTTTAAAGGATATCGCCTGCAATTTACAGCTCATTCATAAAATGCAGGTTGTGGTGTGGAGCCTGTGGTACGTCACATGTTCTCTCTTCATAAAGCTGCAGAAAGAAATCCATGATTGGAGTAGAGGTCAGACATGATTTTGAAGGTTCATCTGACCAGGCTTTTCTCCTAGCTTTTTAAATGCTTTGCTTTTTTTTCCTATTCCGTGTTATGGCCATTCTTAGTCAATACTGCTGCTTTATAAATGCAACTCTTAGGCCCCTTTGAGGCCGGATCTGGGTTTGCTCATCAGGATATCCATTTGCTGATTCTCTGCTGAGCTGAGCGGAGCGACCAGATGACAGGTCTGTGCCCGCTCCAGTTATGCAGAGCAGACAAGGGTACAGCCTGATCTCCTATATGGGCAACCGGATGTAAACAGACCAGCTGTCCGTTTACACCTGACTGCACTCCAATCTGGAGGTAGCTGGGTGCAGGGTGGATTTGATTTATATCAAGTCGATTTAAATCACAATTTAAATCATGATTTAAATCACTAGTAAAAAGGTTCGATTTAAATCATAATTTTTAAAGAGCAACTGTCATCTCTGTCCCGCAGCAGCTCTTCCTCTGACCCGCTGTTGACTCACTGACAGTCCCATTCACTTTAATGGGATGGCTGGTGATGTGCCAGTGACACAACAAGGTGGGGAATGTGGAGGCAGCAGATGAGGGGATGCCCGCTAACAGGCGCCGCCGTGATGGATCTGAAATGACAGGTGCTCTTTAAATGTAAGGATTCTTACTGGTAGTTAGAATCTAATATTTGCAAACAAAATGAAGGTATCCTATTTAGAATTATAAGCTGTCAGGTTAGTAAAAAAGCGATATCCGAATCGATTCAATCATATAGTTTGTAGTGTACATAGATTTGCAAAGCGATGGGATAAGGGAATCCATAGAGGAGAATGGAGGGTCTGATTGGGTCCGGCTGAAAAACAAACAACCGGACCTGATTGGACCTTTCTTGTGAAAGGGGCCAAGTTTACATCACTTTGATTAAAGTTATATGCAAATGACCATTTTTATTATTATTCCCCTCCGGTCACTTTTTTGACCGAAAGATTGTGAATTTAGGATTTTCAACATTCTTCTAATATCTTTTTCTTCTGTTAATTGTTTTATTTGGATTTGATCTTATAGAACTGCATATGTTCCCTTATTTGTGTGTTTCCAATAAATTTGGTGTTTTCCACAGAGCCTCAGACATGTGCGCTGAAAGAGTTCCTGTGCAGTAATGGTGACTGCATCTCTGCCAGATTTTGGTGTGATGGTGAATATGACTGCGCTGATGGGTCCGATGAGGTGATTATTTTAAAAGTATCTAACCTAATAGAGGCAATACCAATAGCAGATACTGCAAATAGTTTGCTACTCATACAATGCCTTTAATTTAAAGCTATATCTTAAGCAGGTCTAAAGCCCGCCATACATGGAGCAAATTTCTTTCCTGCAACTGCGGTTTGCAGGAAAGAAATTTGCTCGATTCTCCCATCAACACAGTGTTGATGAGGGAATCCCTCCTGCTGAGCCAATTAATTTAAAGTGTGCTGCTGGCTGCAGTTTTAGTTGAAACCCCCTGACCTCTGATTTCTCCCTTCCTCCCTACAGCTGTATGGGGTT
This sequence comes from Aquarana catesbeiana, assembly GCF_042186555.1. NCBI lineage: Eukaryota > Metazoa > Chordata > Amphibia > Anura > Ranidae > Aquarana > Aquarana catesbeiana. Next base: position 378,307,777 of record NC_133329.1, read on the forward strand.
AATGTGGGCTGAGGGACTTGTCATATGCACCCATCAAGAATGCAAACTATGCCTGCCTTTTCCGACCCCCACCCCTTCTATAGCTTCTATCTATGAAAATGCTCTGTGAATGGAGGACAGGCAAATGAATTAAAGATCCACCACCTCCATTCATGTGTTTCATCAATGCAAGCTATAGTATGGCTTCCTGTGAATGGAGGAGGAGTGGAATGGGCATATGGTAGGTTCCCTGGCTTGTATTAACCCCCACAGGCTTTGAGAAAGGGAGCTTGCCTCCCAAAACTTAGCTTTCCAACTGTAGAGATTTGTCATTTCCCGATGCTGGAGTTATGAATGATATGCTTTGAGGCCCCGTTCACATATGTGCGGCCTTGGGTTCGTGCCTAAGGTCCGGTGCATGTCTGTTCACCGGTTCAGGTGCGATTAAGGTCCAAATTTGCACCTGAACCGGACCCAAAAATGCACATGATCCTTCTGCAATGCGGACCGTGGCCGCCCCGGACCTGTGTGAACCAGCTCAATTGAGAGGCAGTCACACTCGCCTGTCATGTGAAATGCATCCAATTTGCATATATGTGAACGCAACCTGAATCGTCTCATGTTTGTGAGTATGTCTTTGGCGTTTTTTCAATAAACATAAAATTGGTGTTGAAGGTAATGCAACTTAGGCCTTTAAGGTCCACTTACTGTATATCATAATGGCCTGGATATGGACACGCTGAAACTTGAAAATGGCAGATATATTTTACCGGTGCCCTTCTGAAATTTCTTTTTTGGAGAGCAATTTTTCTTCTCCAACTTTTTTTTTATTTTATTTTTTTTTGCTACTTGGAATATTACTGAAAGCCTAGATATATTCCTCTAAAGAGGCTCAAGAGAACGGTGAACTAGATTGCAAAAATTGAAATATGGCACTTCAATTCCTTCCTCTCATTTCATTGCAAATAAAGTGTGGCCTTGAGCTCTGTTTGTGTTTTCTGCCTACCGCCGTGAAAGGAAAGGAGAAAAAAAAAAAGAAACTTTTCTGCAATTTGAGTAGACAAAGGATCCATTTATTGCTAGCCCGGAAAAGTAAAGTTTAGCTGCATCCTGGTGAGCAAATGCTGCTGTTTGGTAAATGAGCAATTTTCATTAAAGGATAGGGCAGCGCACAATAGCAATAGTACGATGGATTTGAAGGAAAGTGCTCACCTGTATATCTCGGAATAAAAGATCAGGTTCTTCCCTAGTGCTTGTAGAATTACAGTATTTAGATATATACCTTCTTTTTTTAAATCCTCAGACCAATATTATTTATGTTCCATTAAGATTTTTTTTAGCTAAAATTTTAATTTGGTGTTAAAGTCCTACTCCCAGCAAAACGTTTTATTTAATTGGATAAAACAGGAGTTGGATTCGCCATTAACTACTTGAGTCCCAGAGTGGTTTTTTTTTGCTTTTGTTTTTTCAATGGCTTGGTTTCGCACCTTATAGTTTTTTTGTAGTCTATCCTAACATTTCTTGGGGGCAGATAAGGCATATACAGCAGGTAAAATAAGTATTGAACGCCTCACCATTTTTCTAGGTAAATACATCTCTAAAGGTGCTATTGACATGAAATTTTCACCACATGTTGGTAACAACCCATGCAATCCATTCATATAAAGAAACCAAAACAAATAAGTTCAGAAATAAAGTTATGTGTAATAAAATGGAATGACAGAGGGAAAAAGTATTGAACACATGAAGAAAAGGAGGTGAAAAAAGGCAAGGAAAGCCAACACCAGCTGAAATCTATCAGTAATTAGAAAGCAATCCTACCCCTTGTCAATGCAAATGAATATAAGCTGGTTCAGTCTCAACTGATGGCTTAAAAAAGATGTCTCACTACCAAGGTGTCACACAAGAAACATCTCATGATGGGTAAAAGCAAAACGCTCTCAAGACCTTTGCAACCTTATTGTTGCAAAACATACTGGCATTGGTTACAGAAGAATTTCTAAACTTCTGAATGTTCCAGTGAGCACATTTTACCATAAACCAGCCATGACCATGTGCTTCTCGCAAGATTTGTGACACAGGAATGAAAAGAATTATCAGAAGAGTTGTCCAAGAACCAAGGACTACTTGTGGAGAGCTTCAGAAAGACCTGGAATTAGCAGGTACAATTGTTTTAAAGAAAACAATAAGTAATGCATTCAACCGCCATGGCCTGTATACACGCTCACCACACAAGACTCCATTGCTGAAGAAAGAGCATGTTGAAGCTCGTTTAAAATTTGCTGCACAACATTTAGACAAGCCTGTGAAACACTGGGAGAATATAGTCTGGTCAGATGAGACCAAAATTTAACTCTTTGGATGACATAATACACTCCATGTTTGGAGGTCAAATGGCACTGCACACCCCCCCAAAAACACCCCCCTACCAACAGTGAAGTTTGGAGGTGGGACCATCATGGTGTGGGGCTGTTTTTCAGCATACGGTACTGGCAAACTTCATGTAATTGAAGGAAGGATGAAAGGGAAAATTTACCAGGACATTCTTAAAAAAAAAACTGCTGCCATCTACCAGGATGATGAAGATGAAACAAAGGTGGACATTTCAGCAAGACAATGATCCCAAACACAAAGCCAAGGAAACTCTCAATTGGTTTCAAAGAAAAAAAAAGATAAAGCTGCTAGAATCAATTACTTGAATCCAATAGAAAAACTATGAAAAGAACTAAAGATCAGAGTTCATAGAAGAGGCCTATGGAATGTTCAAGATTTGAAGAATATTTGTGTGGAAGAATGGGGGTTATTTACAAAAGGCAAATCCACGTTGCACTACAAGTGAAATTGCACTGAAAGTGCACTTTGAAGTGTAGTCGCTGTAAATCTGAGGGGTCGATCTGAAATGAGGGGAAGCTCTGCTGATTTTATCATCCAATCATGTGCAAGCTAAAATACTGTCTTTTATTTTCCTTACATGTCCCCCTCGGATCTACAGCGACTGCCCTTCCAAGTGCACTTTCAGTGCAATTTCAAGTGCACTTTGCACTTGTAGTTTGCACTTGTAGTGCAAAGTGGATTTGCCTTTCGTAAAAAAACCCCAATGGGTAAAAATCACACCTGAGCAATGCATGTGACTAGTTTTTCCATATAGGAGGTGTTTTGAAGCTGTCATTGCCAACAAAGGATTTTGTACAACGTATTAAACAAATTCCAATTAGTGTATTCAATACTTTTTCCTTGTGTCATTCTATTTTATTACAAATAAATTAATTTCTGAACTTATTTGTTTTGGTTTCTTTGTATGTATGGATTGCATGGGTTGTTGCCCACATTCATGTCAATAGCACCTTTAGAAATATATTCACCTAGAAAAATGGTGATGTGTTCAAAATGTATTTTACCTGCTGTATATAAATAAATAAACATATATATATATATATACTTGAGTAATGCGCAAGGTTGGTGTGCCCTCTTTTCTTTGTTTTACAGTGCTTCCATTGTGTTTCTCCCCTGACCCTTAGAGGGCAGAAAAACCTGAGCTTTCATCACCAAGAACCTGTGATATATCCATTTCCATTACACCACCTTTGAGCACACAGGAGAATACTTTTGTACTGTCTGTTTATGGGCCTGTTACTGTATCTGCCAGATTATGTTCTTTTAGTCCAAAGTTATCTAAGACTTGACCATGTAAGAGCAGAACGTTTTTTAAAAAAAAGTCTTATCTGATTTCACATAGATGAGGTATAAAAGCTGGTAACATGATGAGGATCTGTGGTCAGCATACAGTTATTGCTGACTCCTTGTGACCCTAAGGCTTCATCACATGGGCATATGTGTGTTTTTTACTTGGAACACAGGTTCTTACTGGCAGAACTAACATAAGGTCCTGCAGAAAACCTTGGACTCAACTGTATTCTACTTTTTTTTTTAACACCTTTAGACACGGTTCACATGATCGTGTGTAGACCCAGCTGTGTATGGTCCCATTGATTCCCATAGTGCTGGGTTAGTTGCATGAAAAACTGTACACTGCACACATCTAACGGTGACATTTTAGACCCCTGATTGGAAAGGGCTCTTATTGTATCCAGTCACTTCTATCTGCAAGCATTGGTCATACATGTTGCACAAAGAGTAGGAGCCACATTACATTTTTTTTTTTAGTGATGATTGGGGAATTAAACATATCACCACTGGATGTTCCAGAGAACACAGCTAATTTTTAATATGTTTTTGCATCACTGATTCTCCACTGTTAGTTAAAAAAAAGAGGCAGCACAATGTAGATTCTCCTTGAGAAAATCTCAGAAAAATATACTGTGTTTCAGAATAAAGTTCAGTGTTCCATTTTTCAGTTTTATTGCATTGTTCTTTCTGTCTCTGAGGATTAAAATTAGGTCACTGAGTTCTTCTTTTTCATTGTCTGTTTGGGTAGAGAAACTGTGAGAATGGCTGCTCAAAAGACCAGTTCCAGTGTTCCACCGGTCAATGCCTACCAGCGAAGTGGAAATGTGATGGCCATGAAGACTGCAAAGGTGGAGAAGATGAGAAAAACTGCGAGCCGGGTACTGAAATAATTGATTTAAGGGTTCTAGTGGAAAAACCTTTCCAACACAGCTGCCTGTTTTAGAGTTCATTTTTACCTAGAGTACAGTATTTCCAAAGAGAGGGTGAGGATGGTATTATTAAACATGAGTCTGTGCTGGGTCAGAGAAGTCAAACACTAGCACTTGAATTTCTTACATTATCCCTAGGCAGGCATTAAAAATCAATGCAGTTAAAAGAGAGAAAAAATATGTAGGAGTTCCTATAAAATGGAGCATGAATATTGCTCTGTCTGTTGAGCTCTGCAGGGTTGTGCATACAATTTATGGCCCATTTATAAATTGTAGGCCATGGTGCGGAGCCTGTCATGCCATATGGAGTTTTCTCTGCTTAATGCAGTGATTGATGGAGAGCTGGTCATGTGACTTTAACAGGTCATATAACTGGGCTCTCCTACCTGCTTTTTTTGTCAGTCTCCTTTCACTCTTAAGGCCTGTACACACGATCGGACTTTTTGACAACAAACATGCAAATTAGCTGTTTTGGGGCAACATCCGACCGTGTGTACGCTCCTTCGGACAAACTTTTTAGGTTTTCATCTGACTTTTGTTGGCTGTGCGAATGGACAAACTTTCCGGCAACAAAAGTCGGATGGAGCAAAGTCTGATCGTGTGTACACAAAGCCATCGGACTTTTGTACAAACTACAGTACCTGCCTGCGAAAATGTTGGGATCGCGCTGGTTCTCGGCGACAGGGTACTGTACATCTCGCGCTGGCTGAAATAGGAAAAGCACATTTTCCTATTGCAGCCAGCGCGAGAGGGAATTCCCCTCTGGGAGCATACCAGGCCCTTAGGTCTGGTATGGATTTTAATGGGAACCCCCTACTCCGAAAAAATGGCGTGGGGGTCCCATGCCAGACCCTTGTCCAAGCATGCAGCCCGGCCAGTCAGGAAAGGGGGTGGGGATGAGCGAGTGCCCCCCCCCTGAGCCATACCAGGCCACATGCCCTCAACATGGGGGGTGGGCACTTTGGGGCAGGGGGGCGCCCTGCGGGAAAGTTTGTACAAAGCCCTATCGTGTGTATGAGGCTTTATTGTGACCTCCACCCACTTAGGGCTCCCAAAGCCAGAGGAATGCAATGCACATTTATAAAGAATACCACTTTTTTTTATTAATGGGCAGTGCTGCTTCTTCTTTTTTTTCTTAAAAGAGAAGTATGGAAATGTTTTTTTTTTTGTTTTGTTTTTTTTATCATACTTACCTAGGTGGATGCAGCATCGGTCCAGTGCTGCATCTGTCCCCCTGCTGGCTCTAAAACTGAGAACTGAGCGACTAAACACTGCCGATTGCTCAGTTCTCAGAGCTCCCTAAGCAGAGAGATGGTGACTGTCAGTCACCGGTTCTCTGCTCTGCCCCCCCCCACGCTTGCTGGAGCGCTGGGCTGCAGAGGAGCGGGAGCGGCCGGCTCAGCCTCTCAGTGACTCGCTGAGGGGCTGGGCTGGATGCTGGCTCAGTCATGGGCAGATTCAGACCAGATGGTTGCGATCTTTCCCGAGCCTGGACCGGCTCTAGGACATCTGCCAACAACAGGCTTCAGACTGCTGTCTGCTGAAAACGAGTCACAGGAGTGCAGAACGAACTGCACTCCTGTGGTCCATAGGAGAAGTACAGACAAACAAACTTTGGCTGTACTTCTCCTTTAAACACTTTAAGGACCAGTTAACACCATGCCAGTACATAAATCACACAGGAACGCACTGTGCATTCCTGTGCGTTTCAGACCACATGCAAAACACGCAATTTGGGATCTGTAGCGGATGTCAATAAAAAGTTAACAACATCCCAAACACAGGTCGCAAATGCAGTGCATTTGACGCACCTGCCCACACCGGTTCAATGCGATCCGGTTACAGTGTTTTTTAAAAAAGTAGTGCATGCACTATTTTGGTGCGAGGCAGTTCGATTTTAGCCCATTCAAAATGAATGTGCTGAAATCACACCGCACAGAACTGCATGTGAATCACTCACAAGTGCATTTCCCTGAGATTCATGTGTGGACATGGTGTGAACCAGCAATAAGGAGTCATTTTAAAAAGAAGCAATTAAGCCATACTGCGGCCATACAGCTATCTTTTTGAATGTAAAGTGGTCCTTAGGCTTGAAATTAGAGATAAGCGAAAGAATGTGTGTGGGTTGGAAACTGTGAAGGATTGGGATGCTTGGTGCAAACAGACAAACTGATTAGTTCTTCCCCTAACCAGCGGTTTTGCCGTATTTTGCGATTTCCAGCAGCCAGCAGTTAAAACATTCCTATCCTGAACGTGATTCTTCTGTGTTCAGGAGAGGGAGGTTGAGGGAGATTGAACTTCCCCTAACCGCAGCAGCTCCTAAACGATCCTAAAAGCATTTGGGGTTAATTTACTAAAGGTAAAGAGACTGTGCACTTTGCAAAGAGGTAAAGCTTCACTTTGCAAAGAGTACCCAATCATATAAAAAAAACTGCATTTTTGCTTGCACATGATTGGACAATGGACATCAGCAGAGCTTCTGCTCATATACTAAGCTCTGGAGCAACTGCACTTGCAGAGTGCACAGTCTATTTGCCTTTAGTAAATCAACCTCTATGGGTACATGGACTCATAGGTGTTGATTTATTAAAGACAATCCCCTCTGCACTACAAGTGCACTGCAAGTGCACTTGAAAGTGCACTGAAAGTGCACTTGGAAGGGCAGTCACTGTAGATCAGAGTAGAAGATCTGAAATGAGGGGAAGCTCTGCTAATTTTATTATACAATCATGTGCAAGCTAAAATGCTGTTTTTTATTTTCCTTATATGTCCCCCTCAGATCTACAGCAATTGCACTTCCAAGTGCACTTTCAAGTGCGCTTGTAGTGCAAAGTGGATTTGCCTTTAGTAAATAACCCCCATAGGCTTTTATGGAGTTGAGTTTAGGAGCTGTAGTGTACATGAAGCCTAAGAGAGATAAAATGTGGCCATCTTACTACGGCATTAGGCTAATAAGGAAGAAGTAACACAGACCCAACAGAAATCCAGCGTACTGCTAACTTCCTGTAGCGGAGTGATAACACTGCCTGGGCTGTACTAAAATCCCAAACAGTGTTTTCAGGACTACAGAACACCTCCGCCCCCATTATCCCCACTAGATAAGAGTGAGGTGTTCTATAGTCAGGCAAAAGAGAACTAATTTGGGGAAGACAAATTTGCTTTGGATTTCAGTGAAACAAAGGCAGGATTGTCAGCTCACAAGAGGAAGTTAGGATCACACTGGATTTCTGGCAGGAACAACAGGTATTTTTCTGTACTTGCAACATTATTACAAAACAGTATAAAGTTCATGCAGTGCAGAAATGTACTGAATATGTTTTTTATTTTAGCCCAAACAAATACTTTAAAGTGGAGCTCCACCCAAAAGAGGAAGCTCCACTGAGTTGTAACGAAAGTTATATACATTTTTTTAAAGGAGCTAATTTGGCTGGGCTTTTTTTTTTTTTTTTTTTTTTTTTTTACAGTATTATTTTTAATATTTGTTTACAATTTTTCAGGAGCCCTGTTTGGGGGCTTTGGTGAAATATCAAGGGCCTAAACAGACCCCTGTGGTCTCACTTTAGAGACAGAGAAAAGGACTGAAGACAGAGCTTCCCCAGTCGCTTTCTCTGCAGCCTCAGCTGCACTGGACAGTGAAGGAATGGGAAGTGCTCTGTGCTGAGCAGCATAGTTTACTATGTTTCACTTAAGAATGAACACAGAAGAAATCCGTACAGATCACTCACTGTGTTCATTCAGAAAAGGAAGGAGCTGGTAAATGTAAATATTTACCGGCTCCTTCCCTTGCTCTCAATCCTGAAACAAACACCGCAGCAGCCGGAGGGAGAGAATGGAAGCTGGCAACACTGCAGGAGGGAGGCAGGGGTTCCAGGAAGCAGGGGGAATCAGTAGTGCACAGGTTGATTAGGGTGTGCCCAGGAATACCTAGCACACCCTGTGCACACACCAATGGAGCCCCCCCAGTTCCTCTCTATTTACCCTTAGTAGGTCTCCATTCCTCTCCATTTACCCATTCTCTTCACGTACCCTACATGAGTCCCTATCCCTCCACCTACCCTTAGTGAGCCCCTCTTCTCTCCACTTACCCTACATGAGCCCCTTTCCTTCCACTTTCCCTTAGTGAGCCCCCCTTCTTTCCACTTACCATTGGTGAGATCCCTCTTCTCCTTTTACCCTTAGATTGCCTCTCTCACCTGCACTAAATTTACCCTTTGTGCCTCCCTTTCCCCTGTACTTATTCTTAGTTAGCCCCCTTCAATCCTCGTGCCTTTTGTGAGCCCCTTTCCTTATACTTTCCCTTAAATAATCACCTCTTTTCTCCCTTTACATTTAGCGAGACCTATTCTTTTCCATTTTTTCTTAGTAAGCCCCCTCCTCTGCACCTAATTTCCCCTTTGTGCATCTTTTGTCCAATCATTTACCCTTAATGGGCACAGGAGGTGGGTTTAATGATACTAAGCATCACTCACTCCAGTAGACCAGTGATATCTAGTGACAGATAATTATTACTTTGGGGATAGAATGGGGGGAGGGGACTTTAGTGAGTATTGTGTGAGTATTGCATTGAAATAGCTTTATTTATTTTAACATGTCTTAGTCTATTGATTTTTTTTTTTTAAGCTAGACTTCTGCATTAACAATTGAGCATTTGCTTTGAGGTTCTTGGTGATTTTCCCAGGCTGGAAATCTACTTACTGTTTATTAACTACATTTATCAGGCACTTTTTCTACAATAAACCTGCTGAATGTGATCCAGTCAATTAATATTCAATTAACCAGCCTTTGTACTGTATATCTATAGAGAAACACTGAAAACACCAATTAAGTCACTTGAATAATCATCATTTATTTTCCCAGTAATTTAAAGTATAATTTTAGAAAGGATTTAATTTGCAGTTACCCAAAATTACATCTGTTACCTTTAAATCAAAGACATGTCACATCAGTTACATCCTTATGGATAATATGAGCGTTGGAGTATTAATAAATATGGCAGCAGATAGACAGCCCTTTCAGGTATGAATCACTTCTGTCACCTCTCTGACGTCACTCCTGTCATAGTTGTGCTTAAAACTACAATGCCACAAATGAAAATGAAAATGCCTCTTTTAATTTATTGCATTTACCAGTAACTTTATTTAAAAAAAAAATATGATTTATTTAAACACCTTTGAGTTTTTTTACCCCCTCCCCTCATAGCTACAACAGTCTCCACATATCTGGGAAGGCTTCCAGCATGGTTTTGGATTTTATCTGTGGGCATTACATTTGTAACGTTAGGCACTGATGTTGGATATAAGGACTTGGTTCGCAATTGGTGTTTTATTTCACCCAAAGGTGTTCAGTAAGGTTGAGGATATGGATCTGGGGAGACCACTTGAATTTTTCTGCGTCAAACTCTTCAGATCATGGAGCTAGCCTTGTGGGTAGTCATGCTGGAATTGAAATTAGCCTTCACCAAACTTTTGCACAAAGTTAGACGTGTAGAATTGCCCAAAATATCTTAGCATGCTGTAATACTAATAGTACCCTTTCTTTGAAACACCGGAACTCAATAATTTAGGGTATTTATTCTTTGGACATATAGAGGGTTATTTACGAAAGGCAAATCCACTTTGCACTGCAAGTGCCCTTGGAAAGGGCACTTAAAGTGCACTTGGAAGTGCAGTCGCTCTAAACTTAAGGGGTAGATCTGAAAATCTGCTGATTTTCTCATCCAATCATGTGCAAGCTAAAATGTTGTTTTTTATTTTCCTCGCATGTCCCCCTCGGATCTACAGCGACTTTACTTCCAAGTGCACTTGCAGTGCAAAGTGGATTTTCCTTTAGTAAATAACCCCCACAGTGTGTATTTGCTATGGCTTATGTCATCTAACTTTTCAATAAAGAAAAATCTATTAGCACCAAAGCATTCCATAAAGAAGGTTCCAAATGAACTACAAGCCATTCAATAATAAAACATATACATAATCTTCACTACTTTATCTCTACATTATTGATAATTAACGAGAGCTATAAACTTCTCTATGGCCTTAGAAATAGTTAAGAGTTTGTTGTTAGCTATTAGATGGACATTTCTAATGTAAATTCTTTTTTTTTTTTTTTTTGCAAGCCTCACCAACCTGTTCTTCCAGCGAGTATGTCTGCAATAGTGGAGGTTGTATCTCAGCATACCTGAGGTGTAATGGCGAATATGATTGTGCAGATGGCTCAGATGAGGTGAGTGATGGATATTTATGCCTATTTATTATTGTTTTATTTTGAGTGTTAAAGTTCCTGTTTTGGGAAATAGAGGAGGTTGAGGGGGCCACACACAGACGCTCTTTAATTAGAAAAACAATGGAAATTGGACTTTGAAGGTCTTTTAAGATTTACCCATAGACAAGAGATGATTGTAGTATAGTCCAGGAAATAATAAAACTTGGAGCCCAGCCAAAAAAGTGGAGATTGTTGTCTAATTTATCCATTCAGAGCAAAACCATGGGTTTGCTTTAAATGCTCTCTTCCTGAGCAGAAGTTTCAAGTTTAGACATGTCGTTCGTGCGTTAAGGCTACTAGAAGAGGACATTTTTTAAATGTATTTGCTTGCTTTTTATAGAATAGATTACATTTTTTTAACACTTATAACATATCACCAAGAGACAGACACTGGCTACTCTTGCAGACTCCACTAGCATCAAACTCCACAAGAGTGCACACACCACTAACACTGAACAGTACATTCACTTCACACAATAGTTCCTCACCCGGTGATGGAAGATCCTGTTGGATAAACTTGTATTTTAAATTTTACTTGCTTAAAAGAATATTTACAAAAGTCCAAATAAAGCATAGTAATCAAGCCATTTTCTTTAAATGATAACACTCAACTTGTCATAAGCCACTCCAAAGTAATGGACAATGAGCGTGGTTGGAACAAACTCCTCATGGTTGGTCAGGTGCTCACCAATGTCCCACACTATGGTGCTTTCCTTCACTGTCAACTAAATTTCTAGGCCCATTCAAATAGGGTACCCATGCAGAGATAAATGTGACTCCTTTACTCCTTACACCCTTTTAGTTCTGCTGGAAAAGCTTTTAAATCCCTACCAACCTACCTCTCCAAATATAAACCAAACATAATGCCAAAAAAAACTAACAGGGACCAAATCCTACCCATCTCTCCCTCATTACACACTGAAGGGAAATAAGAGCAGAGGGATGTTTTATCAATATTTTGCTGCTCCTTCACTGTTCAATCACGGGGGGGGGATAGCCAGGCTGTACTGCTTAACTGCAGTAGAGAAGAGCCAGGTCACCTGTCTGTGCTGTCTGAAAAGTTGGGAATATTATGACTGGCTGGACAAAATGACTAATCTTTTAGCAAGAAAAATAGCTCTGATATACTGTATGCATTTCATTTGTGTATTTAGCTTTGCTTCATTCAGCCTTATATTCAGACTATTGCCAAGGTAAAAATACCTTTGTGATTCTATCTAGTTTAGAATATTTTACATATTAAGATGATTAATGGTTGTTTTTTCTCTTTAATACAGCTGGACTGTGTGATGGAATGTAAAGAGAACCAGTTCCGCTGCAAGAACAGAGCTTACTGTGTCCCAATCAGGTGGCTGTGCGATGGTGTTCATGACTGCGTGGATGGGAGTGATGAAGATAATTGTGAGAGAGGTTAGATAGTCTATTAAACTCTCTAAATTATCTGCTATCATGTATCTCATTTGCTCTGTATGCTCTGATAAACCAGTAGCACCACCGTGCCCTGTAAATCTGATTAACCGAATGCTGGTAAAGTGCAGAGGAGACCGTCACAATAAGTCTACATCTGTGTTAAAGGATGCTACAAAGCTTACAAAGCTTATTTTATTATTATAAAAGAAGTGTCCTAGCCACTTCACCTCCGGAAGATTTATCCCCCCCCCTTCCCAACCAGGTCATTCTTTGCGATACGGCACTGCGTTACTTTAACTGACAATTGCGCTGTCATAATAATAAAATTAGAGCTGCGCATAAGATTAATGTATAAATATAAACTGTGAGAAAATAAGTCTTAATAAAAAGACAAAAGTCCTTTCACAAAAAGTGATATTGCACCAGTGTGTTAATGAAATGAATCCTGCAGTATGAAGTCCAATGGTGATATAGGAGAATCTTCCACATGGTAATAACACCATCTGTTACCCACGGTGTGATATGACCTCCACCGTCATAGAAATGCCTGCTTACCAGCTAAATTGGACCCCTTACAGAGAGAGGTCAGTAGCGCTTGTGGCTTATACCCAGCCAAGGTTCTTGTTCCTCCAGGAAGGGTAAAGCGATTAGCTAATCCCACCTTGCATGGAATGGTCACAACAACAGATCAACATACAAGATCGATTTTGTAATGATTGCGGCGCTTCTCCGAACACATACAGCATGAGGTCCACCTCAGGATATCCCATACATTGACATTCCCCGAAAAGAGCTTTCTCTTGGTGGTTTTTGATCACCTCTGCGGTTTTTATTTTTTGCACTGTAAACAAAAAACAACCAACAATTTTGAAAAAAAAAAAACAATATTTTTTACTTTCTGCTCTAAAACATATCTAATAAAAAAATGTAAAAAATCTAATTTCTTCATCAATTTAGGCCAATATATATTCTGCTACATATTTTTGGTATCCCAATAAGCGTATATTGATTGGTTTGCGCAAAAGTTATAGCGTCTACAAACTATGGGATATATTTATGGAATCTTTATTTATTCATTTTTTATTAGCAATGGCGGCGATCAGTGACTTATAGCGGGACTGCGATATTGTGGTGGACAAATCAGACTCCCAACTAATGACACTGGCAGCGAAGGGGTTCACATCCGGGTCGATCAAAGGATTAAATATGTGCCTAGCTGGTGATTCAGTGTAGTGGGGGAGATGCTTTTACTACTGGAAGGCATGGATCTGTATTTCTGCTTTACAGGAACACAGGATCGATGCCTTCTGTACTGATAGAATGGCAATCTGCCTTGTTTACATAGGCAGACTGGCGTTCTGCCTGTGTATCAAACAATCAGCGGGTGCCGGCGGACATCGGGCCCACAGGATCTGCTGATAAGCTCCCGCTGTGTAAAATCTTAGCGGGAGCGAGCCGCTGACAGCGCGTCCTTGCGCCTGATACCTGGAAGTGCAGGACCACGTATATGTAAATGTGCTATGGGCCGATCGACAAGTGGCTAGAGATTAGAGTTGCTGAAGCATCAACACAAATGTGTCCAAAATGCATGTTTTAGTTTTGTATGATAGCTTGCAAGCTTAAACACATTGGCTTCTTTTATAGACAAACATATTTCCAGGCCGCAGACCACTGTGTTTTATCTTCTCACTCTCAACAAGTTTTATTTAATACACTGCATAGCACCAAAATTTTAGCTAGCAATTTGGTATCGGAGTTTAACAGGGAAATGGGTCTACTGTTACTGCAACTTTGGGGAAACTTCCCCAGTTTTGGCAAGACCTTCACATGAGCTAGAAATGCTTCTGGGGGTAGGGAATTAGTGGTATTGATGGAATTGATGTAGCTACAGAGAGGAGAAGCCAGAATGGAAAAAAATGTATAATATGTATTGGTAAAGCCATCTGGCCCAGGGCTATTTCCTAAGGGCAATATAGCCCACCGGCGCTTAACTCCTCACTGGTTATTGGGTGCTCATGATCCTCAAGAACCTGGGAGGGTAAAGTAGGGAACTCAGAGCTTCTAAGGTAGTCCCTTATACTATCAGCTTGAGTCAGATCCTCTCCCTTCGGAGAACCGGGCGAGACATTGTACAAGGCAGCATAAAGCTGTTGAAAATCTTTGGCAATGGAATTGGTGTCTACTACAGTACTTGCGTGTCTTGGACTGCCAAGTAATACACATGGCGTAAAACTTGTTGTTTCATAAATTGCCTGGCCAACAGTCTGCCGCACTTATTCCCTTGTTCATAAAAACAGTGTGCAAAATACCGGAGTTTATCCCTGGCTCTGCAATCCAAACACTGGGAAAGGCTAGATTAATCCTTATTTATATCCTGGTTCCCTTCAAAAGCAATTATTCCATATATAATTCTCATGGAAAAAAAAGTTGTATGATCTTCCTTTACATAGGGATAGTGGTTTAAAAATGAAGATGTCAATCCAAAGAGGTGTGTTTATATTACTCAGTCTTATTCTTCCTAAAAAGATTTTCCATTGTTTCTTGCAATTTATCTCTTTGTAAAATTGTCACACACAATGAAACACGTATGTTCCCAATCTCCAATCTTAACAAAAGAAGCAAGACATAATATTATACATAAGACAGAGAAAGAAAAATGTCACCTTTGTGCGTCTTTGCCATGCACAATAAATTACTCTTGTTGACTGCTTTTGACAGAGTGGAAAATCTACTCAATAGCTTCTAAGTCCTTGTGGAAGAATAGCTTAAGACTATCTGTGCCATGGCCCGTAGTTTACCGAAACAAAGAAAGGAACCTTGATCTACTGTAACATTAAAAGCCAAGAGTTAAGAAAAAAGTTAAAATAAAAACAACAATAGGAAAATAAATAAATAAACTATGCTCAAGAGGTTTAACCTCAATAAACAAAAAAAAATACATTGGAAGCGTGGAATAAATAATATGTCAGAATCCATTCTCTGGAAATTGTTATTCATTATGAGGAATGACACAACTGCCACTTGGTATGAATATTGCCTTTGGGGCCTCTGTGTGAATTGCAGTACGCATTTGGAAAAGTAAGCTGGCCTTGACATTTAATAGTCTGAGGTTTTCATCTAAAATATAGCTGTTTTAGTAGTAATGATGGTTCTTATTCTCGGACATGGTTATTGTTAGCAATTGAGTGACTGTGTGCTAGAGTGGGTAGTCATTAACTTGGTGCCTGATTGCCAAGCTTGAAAGAGAGCTAAGAGATTAGGTAAAATGAAAAGTCTTTCCATGGGAACATTATTGCAATCAGATCTGTAAAATAGAAGCATTTTTGGAGTTGGTTTTGGCATTGCCAAATGTACCTTATTAGTGTCAGCTTTCCCATTTCCCTGTTTCAGTCAAGTCACAGTCCCCAATATAATGTCAAACATCAAATGCGGCCTTTGTAAAGGACCCAATATGGGCATGTTGATCCTTCTTGTGATTTTTTTCCTTTAAACAGATTGTCATTGAATATACTTATCATAATGTCAGTTTAAGGCTAAGTGAATGTAAGGCACTATTTTACTGCCATTTTAAAATGGACCCGAATTCAAAAAGTGAAGATTTGCCATCATAGGAAACATCTAGACATGTTAACTGTTCAGTTATACAAGTATAACTAAACCCAAGAACAAAAAATGCAATATTTTGCAGCCTATAGTCCATAGATGTGGTGGCAACATTAATTTTCTTTTCCCAGGCTAAGAAAATTTTCAGCAAATACAGTAAATACTGGTTGATCTTGCCAGAAATACAGTCCTTACTTCCTGTGAGCTGTGCCAATAATATCTTTCTTCCTAGCTATCTTCTGTAAGCCCTATCCCCCCATATAATGGAGATGAAGAAGTAAGGACATGTTTGTAGTCCATATCCGGGGAGCAGCCTAATGTGACTCTCTCTATAGATACAGTGGAGGAGTGACATAGCCACTCTGGGAAAGGAAGTGTGTTATTTGCAGGATTACCACATGAAAATAAAGCAAAAAAAGCTTTAAAGGATAAGTTTACTTTTTAAAAAAAGAAAAATTCTAAATGTACATTTTTTTGCAGGTAAAAAAATTTGCATTAATTTACTTTCTTAGTCTGCAAAGCATTGCACCAGCGATCAGCAGGTCACTAGTGCCATGCAGGGCTCCTGCAGATCAGTCAGTTTATCTGTGTGCCCATACATCCCGTACGGGCAGGCAGATACACTGACAAGAAGAATCAATGGACTACCATGGCGCTCCATAGGTAGCGGATGGATGTCGGGGCTTGTAGTTCATTCACACACAGAGCTGTGTGATTGAATGACGTGGCCGTGTGGGTGGAGCCCCGCACGGCTGGGCTGATTTCAAAAAGTGACAGCTAGTGTGGGGAACTTCTCCCTCTACTGCTATCATTGGGGTGGATTGGACAGCAAATGCATTTGGAACATGTTACATGCTCCACCCTAAAAAAAGGAGGAACATGTAACATGTTCCCAAAGGTGAACTTATCATTAAAAAAAAATAAAAAACTAATACAGCAATCGCAATCATAGCAATGACTAGTAAGCTACAATATGTTACATTTTTGGTTTTGGGTTTACTTACACTTTAAGCAGCATCCTGAAAGTTTTACCTTTTCTTTTGCATTCCTGGTGTTGTGGGTATGCTTGTGCACTCTTGTACCTACAACCTCATAGCTGTTAATTAGCAATGTGAGAAGCGCTGCTGCCTGTGGCTGCTAGTCTTAGTAGATTTGGAATGAGGTTTGGTGATGTTACGACTGTTCGGCCTGTTGGAAAGGAAACTGTGCTGCAAGCAGCTCCCTCCATGTTCACCTCTCCTGCTATTTCTTGAATGTTCTCCAACCAGTCATCAGATTACCAGTTATCAGGGGGCATCTCTGACATTAGAAAACAAATCCTTATTCCCCCTCCAAGATGACCACCTCGACACAAGGCACAGTAAGTTAGAGATGGGGGGAAAGATCAACTGCAGGGAAACCACAGGTTATACTGGTGATTAGTCCTTTGCCCTCTGCTTGTTTTTCTGGATGTAGTTTTGGATGGAGCAGTATTGTATTCTGTGGGCCCATGCGCACTGGTCTGTATATTGGTCCAAAATGTAAAGCAGGCGGAATCTGCCTGCATCCTATCACACCAAGGACGCTAGACAGCAGGAGCCCCCTGTGTCCTAGCAACCAAGGAGCATGAGCTGCCTGCATCCTAGCAACTAGGAGCAGGAGACATGTGCGTCCTAGCAACCAGGGTATAACTGCGCTATACTTGTCAGCTGACACCCGCCACCATCTGATCCGAAACTGTCTGCCAAAAACAGACAGATGGTTGTCCTATCCCTCATCGGATCGGATGGCATCGGATGGAAATGGACAGGCGGTCCGTTTCCATCCAGTTGCCCCATAGAGGATCAGCGGAGAGATCCCCCGCTGAGAAAGCAGATTCCGATTAGCAGAGGCACCCGTGGGAAAGGGGCCTTAGACATTCAATGGATATGCTTTTGCAACTCAAACCGTCCTCTGTAGTGGGCAGTGGGTTGATATTTTGTGCCATTGCATCATAGCGATGAGGCTGTGGAGGCTATCAAGGAGACCTACCTAAATACCTACCCTTTTGCTCACAATTCGAACTTTGTAGACCCTTCAATAAAAGGGTTGATGCAAAGTGCTAAGACTGTGCACAAGGTCAGCAGCTTAGAGTATTCAATCAGATTTCACTTTAATCCAGTCAAGAGAACTATATAAAATCTGGTTTGGTTGTTGTGGAGCGCTGCACTTTGCACATAGTTATTGCACTTTGCTGTGCCTTGTTAAATAAGCCCCATGGCATCACCATATTGATATCAGAGCGGTGGCATTTGTTTACATTTATACTGTTCTTGCAGTAACATGTTCTATCACGAAGACAAAGCAAGTAAGAGCTTTTATTCATGACAAATCATGCACAAATGATATTTTGTCTCTTTATAGAACATCTGATTTTATCAGTGTATTATAGCTGTTTTCCAATTACACTTAACATTCATCATTTACAGTATACCAGCTCAATTATTCTTTGTGAATTGCACTTGTAGTTTGCAGCCATGTCTCATTGTTTTCTGCCACCACAGGAAATGATAATCCTTGCTATTGTTTCTCTTTATTGAAGGGGAGAATATATGCAGAGCGGATGAATTTCTGTGTAATAATACTCTTTGCAAGCTTCATCTGTGGCTTTGTGATGGTGAAGATGATTGTGGAGATAATTCCGATGAAGTACCTGAAATGTGTGGTATGTACATTTAAACTTTTGTACTAGTCCTATGCTGTGCACTGTGGATGTGAATCCATCTCTGGGTATGACGAAGGCAGATATTTTTCTGGCTTAAAAAGTGGTATTAATCTCAAAAACAAAAATGTAATAAATTGCAGCTTATCAATCCTTAATATGGAAGCTGCATTTGTTTTAATTTTTAGGCATTTTTTTGCAATCGTTTTACCAAGTAATTAGGTCAGTAACAAACTTTTTGTCCTAAAGATTTCTTTCCTAATAATTACTATTATTATTATTATTATTATTATGTCGCCCTTTAACCACTTCAGCCCCGGAAGATTTTCCTCCTTAATGACCAGGCCATTTTTTGCGATACGGCACTGCGTTGCTCTAACTGACAATTGCACGGTTGTGCGACATTGTACCCAAACAAAATGAATGTCCCTTTTTTCCCACAAATAGAGCTTTCTTTTGGTGGTACAGTAAAACCTTAGATTGCGAGCATAATTCATTCCAGAAACATGCTTGTAATCCGAAGTGCTTGTATATTAAAGCAAAATTTCCCATAAGAAATAATGGAAACTCAGATGATTCGTTCCACAACCATTTATTTATACGTCTGTCAGTTTATAGTCCATATAAAAAGATTATAGCAATGTGATAGGTTGTGTAACCATAAAATGTCCATCCACAAATGGAAGCCTCCACAAGGGGATTAGAAGCAAAATCCAACAGGAGCTCCAGAGTATAAAAGAGAAGAGAGGCGCCTCTAAGTGTAGCAACATGGTTACATTTAATGAAGGTACAACATTTAGCAACTCACATGGGTGATGATTAAAAGAGGCACATCTAAGTATGCAGGCATCCGGGGTAAAGCTGTCCGCATAGACCATCCTCCGCACCGCCGGCTCTCACCGGTGTCAGTCTGCAATTGTGACCGGGAAGACTACTCTGCAGTGGAGCGATCTAAAAGTGAGGCTTGAAGTGCTCATGGAGCGCAGAGTAGAAGGGACGACATTAATGGCGGTGCGGAGGATGGTCTATGTCAGTGAGGGCGAACCTTGGCACCCCAGATGTTTTGAAACTACATTTCCCATGATGCTCATACACTCTGGAGTGTAGTTGGGCATCATGGGAAATGTAGTTCCAAAACATCTGGGGTGCCAAGGTTCGCCATCACTGGTCTATGTGGACAGCTTTACCCCAGATGCCTGCATACTTAGATGTGCCTGTTTAAATCATCAACCATGTGAGTTGCTAAATGTTGTACCTTCATTAAATGTAACCATATTGCTACACTTAGAGGCGCCTCTCTTCTCTTTTATATACAGTTGTGACATGACGCTACTTGTATATCAAGACATCGCTTGTATATCAAGTCAAAATTTATATAAAAATTTTGCTTGTCTTGCAAAACGCTCTCAGACCAAATTACTCTCAAGCCAAGGTTTTACTGTATTTGATCACCTCTGCGGTTTTTAATTTTTGCACTATAAACAAAAAAAGAGCGACCATTTTGAAAAAAAAAAACTATATTTTTTACTTTTTGCTATAATAAATATTTTTTTTTCAAAAAACAAATTTCTCCATCAGTTTGTATTTTTCTACAATAAGTGTATATTTATTGGTTTGCGCAAGTTATCGCGTCTACAAAATAGGGGATAGATTTATGGCATTTTTATTATTATTTTTTTTTTTACTAGTAATGGCGGCAATCTGCAATTTTTTTTTAGCAGGACTGCGACATTGCGGTGAACAAATCAGACACTTTTGACACTTTTTTGGGTCCATTGACATTTATACAGCAATCAGTGCTATAAAAATGCACTGATTACTGTGTAAATGTCACTGGCAGGGAAGGGGTTAACACTAGGGGCGATCAAGGGCTTAAATGTGTTCCCTCGTGTGTGTTTCTAACTGTAGGGGGATGTGACTGACTAGAGGAGGAGCCAGATCGTTGTTCCTAGCTAGTAGGAACAGACGATCTGTCTCTCCTCTCCTGACAGAATGGGGATTTGTGTGTTTACAGTCACACACACAAATCCCCGTTCTGAGTCTCGTGTCCGCAATCACGGGTGGCCGGCAGACATCGCGGCCACCGGCCACGTGCATCGGGTCCTGGTCTGGCTCTTAAAGCTGCCGACGTACCAGTATGGAGATTCGTGGGAATGAGCCAACCTGCCGCCATATAATGACGGCGGCTGGTTGGCAATTGGCTAAAGTGTTACTAAACCATGCATTCCCATGTTCTGTGTACTGTGGTAGACCAGATATAGTGACTGTAGGGTCCAGGGTTTAGTAACACTTTAAATATAAAATCATTAATAACAAATTATTTGGGCAATGTATCAGTCACTTACAATTCCCTGTTTGTGGTGGCATCAATCTCCAGGCTCCCTCTTATCTATGTATGTGAAGGAATTTCCCTAGCTGTGTATAATACTACGGCTGGGAGCAGATAACAGGACCTGTGATGTCGGCTCATCTTTTTTCGGGCCCTCCCCCAGACTGTGCTTCCAGGTGGGGCATAATAATAGTTCTAGACTTGATTATAGAGTCCGAGACTCTTATCTAGGCCACATCTTCACGCAAAACTGAATTTGGCTGATACCCGCAGATGGGCCTGAGTAAGGATGGTGGATCGGTGCCACGGATTAATAAATGAATGTACAGTATCTAAAGCTCAAACTTTTTTCATTTTGGATAAGGCAACATTTAGAATCCCTGTCATTTTTTTTTTTTGTCCATGTCCCCAGAGTAGTCTGCAGAGCTGGTCAGTAGCTGGGTTGGTGGAACTGTTGGCTTTAAAAATATACCAGCTGTGTAAGTAGACATGCGCACACTGAAATATTTTGTTTCGGAGTTTCGTTTTCGTCCGAAAAATAAATGTATTTAGTTACTCCCAAAATTTGTTTTTATTTATTTTGTTTTTCGTTAAAAATTGCATTCGTCCAAAAATCCAAATTAAGGTCGAATCTGTCATTAAAGGCTTATGGTGTCTGTCGAATGTTCAAAGAAGATTCGACGGAGCAGCTAAACTGTACGACGCCGTATAGTTTACCTGCTCCGTCGAATCTTCTTAGAACTTTCAACAGACACCATAAGCCAAAGTACGTGTGTACTTAGTTCTAGCTATTTTACTGCTCCTCCTCTTTGGTTACAATCAGCCAATAACATTCATCATCATCATTATTTTTATTTATCTTTTCTCCCCTACGTCAAATCTTTTCTCCTCTACGTCAAATCTTTTCTCTCTGTCGAATCTTTTCTCTCTATGCAGTGGTGTATTTAGGTTTTGTGCTGCCCTAGGCCTGACTAAACGCATGCACCCCCCTAATTTAAATACGACCCACCCCATCCTGCCGAGGCCACACCCCTTCCTGTTTAAGACCCACCCTATCATCTGTAAACAACACCCCTTCCTCTTTAGGCTCATTTGGCACCTTTCAGGGGGGAACGGGTACCTGTTTCTGACAGGTACCCTTCCCCACTTCCGGGAGACTGCGCTGTCCCCTCTGAAGTTTGCCCCCCCTCCTCCTTCCTCCGCTGGGCCATTCAGAAAGTGCAACGTGCTTCGCACATGTGCAGTAGGGAACCGGTCGGTTTCCCTTACCATGAATGATAGTGGCAAAACCCGAGAGCCAATCCGAAAATCGGCTGAGGTGTTGACATCGCTGGATCCCTGGACAGGTAAGTGTCCTACTATTAAAAGTCAGCAGCTACAGTATTTTTAGCTGCTGAGTTTTAATGCTATCACGGGGGGGGTGTCTCACTGTGCCCCATCAAACGCAGTCACTGTGCCCATCAAACGCAGTCACTGTGCCCATCAAATGCAGCCACTGTGCCCCATCTAACGCAGCCACTGTGGCCCATCAAATGCAGCCACTGTGCCCCATCAAACGCAACCACTGTGCCCCATCAAACGCAGCCACTGCCCCATCAAACGTAGCCATTGTGCCATCAAACATAGCCATTGTGCCCTCAAACGCAGCCACTGTGCCCATCAAATGCTGCCACTGCGCCCTCAAACGCAGCCACTGTGCCCCATCAAACGTAGCCATTGTGCCATCAAACATAGCCATTGTGCCCTCAAATGCAGCCACTGTGCCCATCAAATGCTGCCACTGTGCCCTCAAACGCAGCCACTGTGCCTATCAAACGCTGCCACTGTGGCCATCAAATGCTGCCACTGTGCCCATCAATTGCAGCCACTGTGCCCATCAAACGCAGCCACTGTGCCCTCAAACGCAGCCACTGTGCCCTCAAACGCAGCCACTGTGCCCTCAAACGCAGCCACTGTGCCCATCAAACGCAGCCACTGTGCCCATCAAACGCAGCCACTGTGCCCTCAAACGCAGCCACTGTGCCCATCAAACGCAGCCACTGTGCCCATCAAACGCAGCCACTGTGCCCATCAAACGCAGCCACTGTGCCCATCAAATGCAGCCACTGTGCCATCAAATGCAGCCACTGTGCCCTCAAACGCAGCCACTGTGCCCTCGAACGCAGCCACTGTGCCATCAAACGCAGCCACTGTGCCCTCACACGCAGCCACTGTGCCCTCAAACGCAGCCACTGTGCCCATCAAATTCTGCCAGTGCCCATCAAATGCTGCCAGTGCCCATAATACTGATATACTTTATTAAATCATTGTACCTGCTGTCCTGGGGGTTTCCCTCGTGCTCCTCTCTCTCCTCCTGACGTCACAGCCCCAGGGCCGAGGAGACGATTCACTGCAGGAAAGCAGTGCATGGGAGGGTAGGCGGAGCTTAAGGCTCCACCTGTCACTTATGGGGGGCGTGAGTGACACACGCCGCCCCCCCGCATGAAAGAAAGCCCCCCACCCGTCTGACTGATTCCCGGCTCCCGCTGCCGCCTCCTGCACACTTGCAGCCCACGGCGGCCGGGTTTCTGTAGCGGCGCCGCTGTGTATGGGCGTGCTTGTCAGAGAGTAGGGGGCGTGAGATACACGCCCCCACCCTCTACCAAGTACGCCCATACACAGCGGCGCCGCTACAGAAAGCCGGCCGCCGTGGGCTGCAAGTGTGCGGGAGGCGGCAGCGGGAGCCGGGAATCAGTCAGACGGGTGGGGGGGCTTTCTCTCATGCGGGGGGGCGGCCTATTTTGCCGCCCCCCGCAAAGTGCCGCCCTAGGCCTAGGCCTTGTTGGCCTAGGCCAAAACACAGCCCTGTCTCTATGTAGAATAATCTTGGACTAATAGAGTTAAGGTTAGGCACATTCGACCACAGGTTTGATGGACACAGATTGTTATTGTCATCATCATGTCGAATCTGCTATCTATATCGAACTGTTGTAGCAACGAAAATGAAAATAAAGCATTTGTTTATGTCGGATCTTTCTTTTTTCGGATTGTGCACCTTCGTTATCGTTTGTTAAAATGATAATGAAAATACCTGAAATTCAGACGAAAATGCATTCGGACGAAAACAAATGCACATGTCTACTGTGTAGCAATGCAGAAATGGGTTGATTACAAGCATAAATGAGAGTTCAGTTTAATGTACTTTTGATGGGCACTGCGAAACCCCAATTACTATGCTATTTATTTTATCCTCTTTGTATATGTTATTACAAAGCACTTGTGGGTTAGGTTTTGGAAAATCTAGATAGCCCAAATGGTGTTCAACTAAATGATGGGAAGCAAAGCTAATTGTCTAGAATTGCCATGTTAACGTGCATATAAAAAAATGAACGCCCCCAAGTCTAGATTTTGCCTGAAGAGCTTCTAAAAGCCTTTGTTATCAGAACCATGTCTACCTGCCTAGTTTGTCCTTTCAGTATATATTTTTTAACTAAATGAGAGATATAATTCAACAAATATTTACAATAATACTCCCTATCTGTTTTTGAGGCACCACATAGCCTTATATAATTAAAAGAGAAGTATAGGAATCCATTTTTTTGCTGATTCATACTTACCTAACTGGATGCAGCATTGGCGTGGTGCTGCATCTGTCCCCCACCAACTCTAATGCTGAGAACCTAGCGATCAAACACCATAGATCGCTTGGTTCTCAGAGCTCCCTGAGCAGGGAGACGGTGACTATCAGTCACCCCTCCCCCACGCTCAATGGAGTGCTGGGCTGTGAAGGGGGTGGGAGCAGCAGACAAAGGCTCTCAGCGGCTCACTGAGAAGGTGAGCCTGTGTCGGTCCAGGCATGTGGGAGGATCCTAACCATATGGTAGCGATCTTGCCCATGCCTGGATCAGCTTTGTGACATCAGCAGACAGCGGACTTCAGCCCACTGTCTGCTGAAAACGGGTCAAAGGAGTGCAGAACAAACTGCACTCCTTTGACCCACAGAAGTACAGCCAAATGAGCTTTGGCTGTACTTCTCCTTTAAAAGCTATAAAATAGGTAATGCAGTAATACTTCACAGTTAAGTGTCTCACTTGTACACCTTGTGGATCCTGTAAGGTAACGATTTAGGCCATTTGCTGACATGTAGACACGCCCTTGTAAATTTGTATTAAATCAAAGCTATAATGCCCCGTACACACGGTCGGATTTTCCGACGGAAAATGTGTGATAGGACCTTGTTGTCAGAAATTCCGACCGTGTGTGGGCTCCATCACACATTTTTCATCGGATTTTCCGACACACAAAATTTGAGAGCAGGATATAAAATTTTCCGACAACAAAATCCGTTGTCGGAATTTCCGATCGTGTGTACACAAATCCGACGGACAAAGTGCCACGCATGCTCAGAATAAATAAAGAGATGAAAGCTATTGGCTACTGCCCCGTTTATAGTCCCGACGTACGTGTTTTACGTCACCGCGTTCAGAATGATCGGATTTTCCGACAACTTTGTGTGACCATGTGTATGCAAGACAAGTTTGAGCCAACATCCGTTGGAAAAAATCCTAGGATTTTGTTGTCGGAATGTCTGATCAATGTCCGACCGTGTGTACGGGGCATTAGTATGTCAAACAGTTGTGATTATAAAAAACCCAAATCGGTTACATCAGATTCTTACATGCAATTTGCATATTTAAAAGTCTACAGCAATTAGCTTGGAAGGAGAAAAACAATTCTAAAATTATGAATTTGGTCATATAATTTAGCTGTCAATGATATTATAAGTAAAAGTCCAAACCAAGTTTCAAAGACAGGCAGGTTGAGGATTCAATGGCAAAAGATCTCATATTGGCCATAATCTGTAAGTTGTGGTAAGGGTGTGGTAAATTGCTAAACTCCAATCAAAACTGCCATTTTATTTATATTTTATAAAAAATGGCCAGGGGTTTGAGCCTCTGTCTGAATTCTGAAGAGACTGCCCTTATCTCCTAACCATGTGCATTAGATTATGACAAGGGTGTCACCAGACCAGTATAGCAATGGAAATCTTCTCAACAGGGACACAAACATTAATAAAAGCAAGAAAAATGTTCTTAGCTTTCCCCACTTTATGCAAAACAGGAAAAAATAAGTTTTAGTAGGAGTTGGGCTTAATGGCCCATGATGTTGGCATTGGTATTTTACAGTCGAGACTTAAAACCCATTCCGCACTACTTACTTTCTACCTATAATAACCCCCAAAAATAAAGTGGGTGTGTGGCAGTGGAGGCACCGTAAATCGAGAAAATAGAACGAAAAACAGCTTACTGCTTACCCACAGTAAAAAAGCCTTGATTTATAGAACCATAGCACCAATGGCCACATAGAGACCATAGAATCAAATGTTTTGACACCTTAATAAAAAGTCTCTGTGCCATCTTGAGATGCCAGTGTTGTAATGCTTCAGTAAATCAAGTTTTTTTCTTTTACTAATATATACACACCAGTGCAGCGCTTGGTTCTCAAAACATAAAAAAATATATATTCATATCAAAACCACATGCTTATCAACAATCCATGGTGAATTTTTGATTAACTATACAATAAAGTGCACCATGATCTCTCCATTTGTTTACTAAATGTGTAAAAATACCTTATTTCTTCCACCAGCCACACTGAGGCTTACCAAAGGAGATGTGGCTCTCTCATAAGAAGTGAAACAGCGCTTGTTATAAGGCATAAGACAAGTGGAACTCCACTGCTCACAACACAGTTTTCCTTTCCATCTCCATCCCTTCCATGGCATAAACATAAAAAAAAGCAAAGATCCGCTCCAATATTGTTAAAAAACGGATGGTACTTTTAATGAGAGCAGCTAAAAACACTTACATCAGCACTGTGTATAACATTTTACATAAAACTACAATTCCCAGAATCTTCATTAATTAAGCATGCATGTGCGGTGACGACATGGCTTCCTGCTCCGCCCAACATGTTTCGTCATATATGACATGATCTGGGTCTTTTTTTTTCTGCAAGTCATTGGTGTGCAGGCATCTCTCTTCATTGTTTTAAAGTGGACATTACAGTCAGTTGTTTATTCTGGGTAATGGAGAATCCTTAAGGCTCCTTTCACACCTATGCAGTCTGCTTTTGAGCGTTTCTGCAGTGCTTTTTGTGGTTTTTACTGCAATTTTGACACAATTTGTGCTTTTTTGGGCAATTTTGTTGTTAGGCAGATTGAAAAACCCAAGAAGCAAATCGTGGCAAAATTGCAGTAAAAACCCACTACATGTTTTTCTGCAGCTTCTCCATTGCAGTCTATTGAACCAAAAAACAAAAAAAGTACTGTCTTTCTTCTAAAAAAAAGCCCTGACCCTTTCCAAAAATGCAGAGGCATAAAAATGCAGTGATATGTGAATGTGTTCCATAGGAACCCATATTAAAAATAGTGTCCTGCGTTTCTGCAAAAATCATGAAAAGATGCATTGGTGTGAACTGAGCCTAAGGGGTAGTCACACCATCGTTTGGTTTTGTAATTGCTATAACAGGCAAACGGAACTCAGAAAAGTAAAGATATCCCACACTTAAATTTTATAAAAACCCAGTCGTTTTGAGTTCAGGTTTTTCATTGGCTAACTTGAAAATGGTTGATGCAAGTCACATACTGTATTTTTCTTTTTTTTTTTTCATTTTTTTTTTCGTGGATTTTTTTCCTACCTTTGATCAACAAAACATCATTCAGAAAAATGGAAATTTGCACTCCAGGGAAAGAAATTAGTGCAATTATCTTTGATGTTTGCTTTGTAATTTATTTACAAATTATACCGACACGCAACAGTTCACAAAGCTGATAAAATAAGTGAAAACAATGTGATCTGATTGGATTTGTGATAGAACAATATGGTGGAACAAATGACACAAATTAGAATTTCTGGATCCAAATGTTTTTATATTGGATATTAAAATCAGTCAATTGCTCTTGAGGCACAGTTTGTTGTCATCTTTTGTATTTATTTTTTCTGAATTTCCCCAAAACAGAATCTATTTTACATTGTCAGTCTCTTTTATTGTCTACATAGACTTGATATGTAACGTGTCAAGTTAGTCTACTAACTTGCAAATTTGCTCTGCTGTTCTGCTTGAAGAGTTTCCCAGGCACAGTGCACAGTATAACTGCATAGCTGAATTCTCTACTGCATAAAGATGAACGAGATGACAATTACATGCATCTTTACAGTCATTCAAAGACAACATCAATTCTTTCAATCTGCTTTCAATTGTAAAACATGCAAACAGATCAAGGCCAACCTACCACCAACACTTAACATCTTTTCACAATTTAAATGGAAACATTTCTTTCATCTCTCTGGCTATTTTTTTTTTGCAATCAAAAGCTGGTTGAAAGGAACTGAAATTGCTGGAATGTTGCTATGTATGGCCAGCATCAGAAGTACACATTTACATTAAAGCTGAACTCTAGTTATGATTTTTATTGCATAGTTTTAGTTGCATAGTCAAACGTGGACCAATGTAAGTACACTATATTGTCAAAAGTATTGGGACACACACATGAACTTTAATGGCATCCCAGTCTTAGTCCGTAAGGTCCAATATTGAGTTGGCCCCCCCTTTGCAGCTATAACAGCTTCAACTCTTCTGGGAAGGCTGTCCACAAGGTTTAGGAGTGTGTCTATGGGAATGTTTGATCGTTCTTCCAGAAGAGCATTTGTGAGGTCAGGCACTGATATTGAACGAGAAGGCCTGGCTCGCAGTCTCCGCTCAAATTCATCCCAAAGGTGTTCTATTGGGTTGAGGTCAAGTTCCTCCACCGCAAACTCACTCATCCATGTCTTTATGGCCCTTGCTTTGTGCACTGGTTCAAATCATTTGGTGGGGGGGTTATGGTGTGGGGTTGTTTTTCAGGGGTTGGGCTTGGTCCCTTCCAGTGAAGGAAACTCTTAAGGCGTCAGCATACCAAAATATCTTGGATAATTTCATGCTCCCAATTTTGTGGGAACAGTTTGGGCATGGCCCCTTCCTGTTCCAACAAGACTGCACACCGGTGGACAAAGCAAGGTCCATAATGACATGGATCAGCGTGTTTGGGGTGGGACTTGACTGGCCTGCACTACTGACGTCAACCCAATAGAACACCTTTACGATGAATTAGAGTGGAGACTGGGAGCCAGGCCTTCTCGTCCAACATCAGTGCCTGACCTCACAAGTGCGCTTCTTGAAGAATGGTCAAACATTCCAATAGACACACTCCTAAACCTTGTGGACAGCCTTCAAAGAAGAGTTGAAGCTGTTATAGCTGCACATGGTGGGCCAACTCAATAGTGAACCCTACGGACTAAGACTGGGATGCAATTAAAGTTCATGTGCGTGTAAAGGCAGGTGTCCCAATACGTTTGACAATATAGTGTATGTGTATCTCATATCTGAGTGATTGCTGTTGAAGCTTCAAATCACTGTGGTAGTTGCCACTACTACAGTGATAGCAGCAGTCTTCGGGACCTGTGCCAAGCGACTTCTGTTTTGCATAATAACCACAGGGGGTCACCACAGGGGGTCACTCAGGTGGCAATTGTGACATCACCCCTCTGCCTCTTCACCTTGTTAAATCGAAAAACGCCTTGTATTTATATATATAAAAAAAAATAAAAAATACAAGACATTCTGTGAATAGCATAGGACCCAGAAGATCACTGCTATGACTGTAGTCGGCACGTCTAGTATAGTGATTGTCAGCTTCCCCAGGAATTGCTCAGGTGGGAGCTCATCATACTTATGCAATAAAAATCACAACTACTGTATAATTCAGCTTTAAAGAGTGCCAGTACTGGAATAGGGTAATATGATGGTAGGTAATGGCATGTTTCTTAAGGGCCATGTCAGATGAACAATCTTGCCCTGGGAGGATAACACCACTTAGGTTTTCCTATGGAATCACTTCCTCTCTCTCCAGACACTAACCAGACCAGTAATATGTAGCTCTTTTGCTGCTCCCTCATTAGTGACCGATGTTCTGTGCTGTTACAGGCCAGTGAGGGAAGGATTTCATTAGGGGAAGTGGTTTATGTGCCTACAAGCTTCAATCCCCTATAGTCGTTCCCTTGCCTGACATATTCTGCCTATGCCAACACATCGATTTATTTGTATGACATGGCCCTAAATATGAAGGCAATACTGTGTCTTGAAAAAGTTAAGTTAAGCTTCTCATCATCTAAATCAGTGGTCTACAAACTGTGGTGGGAGGGGGCTGGATGTGGCCCTATGCTTACCTTTATTGGGCCCTTGGGGCGCTATTCCACCCACTGAAACCATTGATGGGGCACCATTCCCCAACTAATACACTCAATGGTGCACTATGCCTCCAACTAAAACCAATGATGGGGCATTGATGCCGGGGCAGTTTCTACTCCCACTAGCCACAGTTTGGCCATCCTAAAGCCTGAAGGACAGAAAACTGTCCCTTAGCTTAAAAAGTTTGGAGATCCCTGATCTAAACCAAACCGACTCACACTAGCTGACCCTATGCCCACCTTAGTAGTGTTCTCTTACAATTGTTTGAAGGGCTGCTATAAAGAGCTATGGTTGTGAAAGATTTTTGGTTTACTTATATCAAGATTTAAGATACTAACTGACAGAGAGGTCTTTCTTCTGAATCATCTAGGCATTCAAACTCTATTGAGATGCATGAGACTAGAGTTGGCCTTATATGTAACTGTTCTAAAATGTACCTTCCTCCAGCATTTGTTTACAGCACATGTCACCATAAATCTCCGGCTTGAGAACATCAAGTACCCACTTGACGTTGCAAAACACAGTACTTAATGACTTTTTTTTTATTGTATATAAAACATTTCAAAATGTTGATAAAACTTGTATAGCATAATAGATTATTGGCTGAAATGACCAAAACAACATCTTGAAATGAGATAAGTCCTACAGTGTGCAGTGTGTTCATATTGTACCAGGTAAATGTAGTGCAGATGTTTCCTTGGACACTTCAAGCAAAGAAAAAGAGAATCTTTTGTTGGATCTTATAGATTTCTTTCATGGGTTGGCTGGGATGAACAAGATGTATGTACAGAGAGGGAAAAGAGTATTTGATCCCCTGCTGATTTTGTACATTTGCCCACTGACAAAGAAATTATCAGTCTAGAATTTTAATGGTAGGTTTATTTTAACAGTGAGAGACAGAATAACAACAAAAATATCCAGAAAAAAAACGCATTTCAAAAAAGTTATAAATTGATTTGCATTTTAATGAGTGAAATAAGTATTTGATCCCCTATCATTCAGCAAGATTTCTGGCTCCCAGGTGTCTTCTATACAGGTAACGAGCTGAGATTAGGAGCACTTCCTTAAAGAGAGTGCTCCTAATCTCAGCTTGTTACCTGTATAAAAGGCACCTGTCCACAGAAGCAATCAATCAGATTACAATCTCTCCACCATGGCCAAGACCAAAGAGCTGTCCAAGGATGTCAGGGACCAAGACTGTAGACCTACCCAAGGCTGGAATGGGCCGCAAGACCATCGCCAAGCAGCTTGGTGAGTGGGTGACAACTGTTGGTGCGATTATTCACAAATGGAAGAAACACAAAATAACTGTCAATCTCCCTCGGTCTGGGGCTCCATGCAAGATCTCACATCGTTGAGTTTCAATGATCATGAGAACGGTGAGGAATCAACCCAGAACTACACGGGAGAATCTTGTCAATGATCTCAAAGCAGCTCGCTCTTCAGAGGGAGTGGTGTCACTATCACGGTGGTGTGGTGGAAGAGTAGAAGATTTTTCACATAAGTAGATTGAAAAACAACTGTTGAGCTTGATCATTCATTTCTTGTAATTTATTATCTATAGTGACACTTTTCACTGGGTGTTAAAGACATTTTTTTCATGGTAAAAATAATTGTTTTTCATGACACTATTATTATTATTTTTATGTATAAGTAGAGGGTCATAGGCATTATGCTGCTCTAACCCATTATTTTACACAATTTCTATTAGCGCCACTGTCTCTATCTGTACACATGTGAGAGGTATAGTTTTGGGATTCTGATCAATTTACGTATTTATTTAAGTGGCAGCTTTTTCCACTGTACACTGTGTATGTACACACATTTTGTATTCATTTACACATCTTTTATACAGCTTTGCAATTTTTCTTTGGTGCAGTGGAGTAAGAGAGATTCAGGGGCGGTTTATTTGTATATCTCTTGCTACAAACCACGATATTTAAAAGAATATTTCATTTGTATTGTTTCACTTTAAGCGTTATTAAAATCACTGCTACTGAAAAAACGGCCGTTTTTAAAACTTTTTTTCGCATTGATACCTGTCCCCTGGGGCAGGACCCAGGTCCCCATACACTTTTTATGGCAATAACTTGCATATAAGCCTTTAAAATTAGCACTTTTGGTTTTTCATGTTTGTGTCGCATAGACTTTAACGGTGTTCACATGTTCGTACAAATTTTTTTGCCTGTTCGCATGTTTTGGTGCGAACCAGGGGGTGTGTTTGACTCATCCCTAGTCAGAAGTTCTCATGCTGATAACATAAAGAAAAACGGGACAGGAGAAAGCTACGGGACATAGGGCTTTGTAGAGAGATAAGAAAACACTGCAGATATATGTGCCCCGCTCACCACTTTAGGGTCCTGGAGTGGCCTAGCCAGTCCCCAGACCTTAATCTTATAGAAAATATGTGGAGGGAGCTGAAGGTTCGAGTTACCAAACGTCAGCCGCTAAACCTTAATGTGTAAGTTCACCTTTACAGAAAAATCTGTAAGATGAACTTACACAGGTACCCCTCCTCGCCCCCCCCCCCCCCCCGGTCCCGCTGACCTGGACCGCCGCTATCCCCGGTATATCTGCGTCAGGACCTGGGGTTTAGAAATCCTCTCTCCTTCCTCGAGTCTTCTCCATAGCTGATAGGACGGCTATGCGTTTGCTGATTGGTCGGCGCCGCCCATGTGATGGCGCTAATCAATTAGAATGCTCCAAATGTCTCTCCTGAGGGAGGGACTTTTGGACATTCTAGCAGAGAGGATTTCTAAGCCCCGGGCTCCTGGCACAGATATACCGGGGCTTAGAACCGAAGATAGTGGGGTCAGTGGGACCGGGGGTGGGGGGGTGGGGTGGGGCGAGGAAGTCGAGTTTTCTGAGTTTTCTGTAAAGGTGAACTTACCCTTTAATGACTTGGAGAGGATCTGCAAAGAGGAGTGAGACAAAATCCCTCCTGAGATGTGTGCAAGCCTGGCAGCCGACTACAAGAAATGTCTTTGCCAATAAGGGATTTGCCACCAAGTACTAAGTCATTTTTTTGCGAAGGGGTCAAATAATTATTTCACTCATTAAAATGGAAATCAGTGTATACATTTTTGAAATGGATTTTTCTGGATATTTTTTATGCTATTCTGTCTCTCACTGTTAATATAAACCTACCATTAAAATTATAGACTGATCATTTCCTTGTCAGTGGGCAAATGTACAAAATCAGTAGGGGAACAAATACTTTTTTTCCCCTCACTGTAAGGGCTAGCAGTCTACAGTATATATTGTGTGTGTATGTACATAGTTGGATCAGGAGATTTAAGTGCCACACCAAAATGCTGAAATCCAAAAATGAGGTTTTATTCCAAACATGTGATACACTAGCCAGTGCTTTTTGGGGGCCAAGTTTTGCCTCCTTCGTCAGGGTTAAAATATGATATAAGAATATACACTCACCTGTTCAAATGCTTGGTAACACAAATTGCTAATCAGCCAATCACATGCAAGGAACTGAATACATTTAGGCATCTGGACATGGTGAAGACGACTTGCTGTAGCTCAAACTGAGCATCAGAATGGGGAAGAAAGGGGATTTAATTGACTTTGAACATGGCATGGTTGTTGGTTCCAGACAGGCTGGTCTGAGTATATCAAAAATTCCCGATCAACTGGGATTTTCACGCACAACCATCTCTCGGGTTTACAGAGAATGGTCCGAAAAAGAGAAAATATCCAGTGAGCGGCAGCTATATGGAAGAAAATGGCTTGTTGATGTCAGGGGTCAGAAGAGAATGGGCAGACTAGTTTGAGATCATAGAAAGGCAACAGTAACTCAAATAACCACTCGTTACACCCAAGGTATGCAAAATACCATCTCTGAATGCACAACACATTGAATCTTGAAGCAGATGGGCTACAGCAGCAGAAGACCACACCGGGTGCCACTCCTGTCAGCTAAGAACAGGAAACTGAGGCTACAATTTGCACAGGCTCACCAAAATTGGACAATAGAAGATTGGAAAAATGTTGCCTGGTCTGATGAGTCTCGATTTCAGCTGCAACATTCAGATGGTCGGGTCAGAATGTGGTGTAAACAACATGAAAACATGGATCCAACCTGCCTTGTATCAACGGTCCAGACTGGCGGTGATAATGTAATGGTGTGGTATATATTTTCTTGGAACACTTTGGGCCCCTTAGTACCAATTGAGCATCATTTAAATGCCAAGGCCTACCTTAGTATTGTTGCTGACCATGTCCATCCCTTTATGACTACAGTGTCCCCATCTTCTGATGGCTCCTTCCAGCAGGATAATGCACCATGTCACAAAGCTCCAATCATCTCACCACTGGACAATGAGGTCCCTGTACTCCAATGACCTCCACACTCAAAAGATCTCATCCAATAGAGCACCTTTAGAGCCCTTTCACACTGAGGAGCTTCAAAAATGCCCTAAAAATGCCTTAGCGCTATCACCACATTTTTACAGCATTTTTTAGGCGCTAGCGGTAAAATTACTGCAACGCTGCGGGCGTTTTAACTGCGTTTTTCAAGCATTATTGAAGCATGGGCGTCAAAGCACAACCCCACCTCCTTACATGTAGATGTTCTTTTTTCTGCTGGCATGTTTACCTTTTTGTGAGATCATGTGACTTTTCTACATCTCAGGGCAGATTATAGGCGCTATTCAAGCGTTTTTTACAGCGCTTCCAATTCATTTCAATGGAGAGGGGCGTTTTTGAAGCGCTTTTTTCAACGCCCAAAAGCTGCTCCAAAGATGCTGCTTGCAGGACTTTTCTCAACACCCCGCCAGCGCAACGCCTCAGTGTGAAAGGGTCCATTGAGATGCACGGGGAGCGTTTTATGAGCGTTTTAATAGGGGTTTTTTTAGCGCTAAAATGCCACAAAAACGCCTCAGTGTGAAAGGGGTCTTAGGATGTGGTAGAATAGGAAATTCACATCATGGATGTGCAGCCGACAAATCTGCTGCAACTGCATGATGCTATCTTGTCACTATGGATCAAAATCTCTGAGGAATGTTTCCAGAACCTTGTTGAATCTACGCCACAAAGAATGAAGTAAGTTCTGAAGGCAAAAGGGGAACAACCCGGGACTAGCAAGGTGTACCTAATAAAGTGGCCGGTGAGTGTATATTTTAAAATGTAAAGAAAAAAATGCAAATGAAAAACTAGTGTGGAATTCCATAGATTAAAGCAGGCATCGAGGAGGCAATATAATGCCTCCTCTCAACCCGTAAAATGTTCTCTGAAGAGTGATCTGGACGCTGATCACTTTTCAGAACGCAAAGCATGTGTGAGTGAGCCCTTAGACTACTGAGGGGCTCTATGTTAGTTAGTTAGTTAGTTAGTTAGTTAGTTAGTTAGTTAGTTAGGACAGAGTAAGGAATGGATTAAAACCCCTGTCAATTGTCATTACTGTCTGTGCCCCCGTTAGGGAGCTTCACCCTCTCTATTTGTCCTGCTTACCATTATCATTGAAAGTAAGAAAAAATCCCATGTTTTGGGTTTTCCTCAGAAAAGTAATAAAGGGGAAATCCTTTAATGGGGACACTAGTTCTGGTGACCGGGGGACCTCTAGGGATTACTTTAATTTGCAAGAATTTCCTCTGACTTCCTGTTTGGCTATGGGACAGGAAGTGGTAGGAAATCTCCAAAATGGGACACAGATGGTGAATAAAAAATCTGACAGGGGTTATAACCGTCCCTTACTCTATCCAAAAATGAAAAGAAAAAGTTTTGCCTATAGTTCTACTATAAAGTATGGCTTTCGATCTGATAGTAAACCCATTGTAGAAAACCTTCAATTCATTTGCATGATCTGCAGAAGGTGCAGTTACAGCACACATACGATTTTGAATAATCTCTGCTTTTTGTTTTATATTGAATGGTACAAGCTAAAACATTTACAAGAGCTGCGGGGGGGGGGGGGGGGGGGGAGGTGCCTGCTGTGGAAGTTGATAGAAAAGGGTGGGGGGGGGGGATTAAAGGAGCCTGAAGAAATTTCAAATTATGAGTTACCACTATAGTGACATTCCTTAACCTCCCTGGCGGTATGATTATTTCAGATTTTTGCGTCTCAAAGCGGTACAATTATCGCATAGAAATTTAGCGTTTTATATTGTAGGCCTGTAATTCTTATCAGTAACACACTTAGATCTGTCCACCAAGAGTCTAGTAGACATCCCCGGTATGATAAAGTTTGAAAAACTAAATCATAAATTATAACATAATAAATAACTATAAATAATTATAAAAAATAATAATATAATAATAAAAAAATAAATTTCCCCACGATTCACTATCGCTCAATTCTGCAAGTGTTCTAATTTACTATCGCTGTTTTCTAGCTGGTCTAAAGCCACTTTTGACGTAAAGGGACACTTTTTGGTTGCTATGGACAATCTCCAGTTTCCAGGCAGAAAGAACAGTATATATAATATAAAACTGCATGCAGGGCATGGGACAAAGCACTGGGGACAAAAGGGATGTGAAATAATTTCATACAGTAATGTAAACTGTAAGATTACAGTCCTGTATGTATGATGAATTTTCACTTTTTTTAATTTGCCACCAGGCTCCGCCCCCGTGCGTTGCAACGCTCGTAGGGAATGGAGCCCGGCAAACAGGACATCGGGGCGGAGGACAGAGCCCACAGACACAGTGGACACTGGACAAAGCACTGGGGACAAAAGGGATATGAAATAATTTCATACAGTAATGTAATCTGTAAGATTACAGTGTACTGTATGTGTTATGAATTTTCACTTTTTTGAATTTCCTGCCAGGCTCCGCCCCTGTGCGTCTCGACGCTCGCAGTGAACGGAGCCCGGCACAGATTGGCTTCGGGAGGAGGACAGAGCCCGCGGACACAGCGGGGGGACATCGCAGGATCCTGGGGACAAGGTAAGTAACCTGCACCAGGATCCTGCAATGCAATCCCGAGTGTGGTTCAGGGTTACCGCTATTGGTGCTGAAATGTAACCCCGAGCCACACTCGGGAAAACCGCCAGGGAGGCTACTAATGTAGGCAGGTGATAGGTAAGTGACACACAGGGGTTGATTTACTAAAGGCAAACAGACTGAGGTGAAAGGAAAATGCGGTGAAACTGCTGACTTTTTCCAATCATGTGCAAGCAAAAATACTACTTTGTTTTCTTTTGCACACTTGCTCTTTATTGGGTATTCTTTGCAAAGTAAATTCTCACCTTATTCACTAAACTAAAGTATAAGTCCCCTTGCAAAATGAAACTTTCCCTGCAAAGTGAACAGGCTGTTTGCCTTTAGTAAATCAACCTCACAGTCTGTACATAAAAAGCAATGCCAATTTCCTCTTTATCCTATACAGCCTTAAAGTGGTTGTAAACTCTTACATCACACGTTTTGCTACAGGTAAGCCTATAATAAGGCTTACCTGTAGCTACCCTGGATATCTCCTAAACCTAAACGGTTTAGGAGATATCCCCTGTATTTGCATGTGCCGACGTCATCGACACATTCGCACTGAAGAAATGGCACGTACGTGCCGTTGCTTCATTGAGTGTGCAGTTGCCGGTGGCTTCTGTGCGCATGCGCGGGAGTGACGTCATCGCGGCTCCGGCCAATCACAGCGCCGGAGCCCGCGATACCCGGAAGTAACACCGGGAGCGATGTCGGCCACACGAGGATGGCTGCAGGGGCTTCGGTCTCAGGTAAGTAATTCATAATGAGCTAGTATGCTATGCATACTAGCTCATTATGCCTTTGTCTTGCAGTTTTGTTTTGTTTTTTGTCCTAGGGTTTACAACCACATTAAAGTCGTTTAAAGGCTGAAGGGTTTCTATGGCATTCTATGCAGGAAAGTAATGCTCCCACCACAGCCCCCCAATACTCACCTGAGCCCTCTCTCGATCCAGCAATGTGCACGAGAGCCTCGGCTGTCCCGGGACTCCCTCTCCTCATTGGCTGAGACAGCAGCAGGAGCCATTGGCTTCCAATGTGGACACTTGTTGCAGTGAGGATTTCCCTCACTGTAAAGAGATTGCTTTTCGTTGTATCTACAGGACAAGAAGTTACAGACCAACTCCAGGCAAATAAAAAAATGATCCCTTACAGTGGAGCTGTGCCTGCAGTGCAAGCGCTAATTGTCTGTATATGTCTGGGGAACAATAAAAGGAAATATACCTACTCCAATCCTCTGCTCCTCCCCGCAGCTAGTCTGTTCCTCACAGCTTCTGGACCCCTGTGCTCTAGCAGTCTAGAGTCCTGACCTCATCAATTAGGGAGGCTGAGGGCCAGTCCACCACTGGATCGTGGGGAATAGCTGTCTGATGAGAGAGCAGAGGATCAGGTAAGTAAGTCTGTTTCTCCTCCCCCTGAACAAAACAAGCTATTACTCCTTGCAGTGTATATTGCACTTCAAAGGATATTTTTTTTTCTGCCTGGAGTTGGGCCTTAAAGTGATATTAAAGCCTATTTTTTTTTTACTACTTATACTACTGGTGTTAACACTTACATTCTGTGCTGCTTCTCAATGTGCTAACGGTTTCTCTTCCAACTGAATCAGCTGGTACCCACAATGCTGGCCTGTTTTGTGCTGGCTTGCAGGGTCCTATAGAGCCACCTCTTTGAGTGCTTTTTTATGTTAAACTACAGCCTTATATAATGGCACCCACTGCGGCAGGAGGTGCATACAGACTGACACATAAGACACGCCTCCCAAGTGTGATTGATTGAATGTAGCTTCTAAGCATGATAATGGAGCATGATGGAGCTATGAATTAGTAGACATGTAGTCTTGAGGTGGGGATCCAATGGCTGTGAATGAAGACATGAGTGTATACTTCCTAGCTGGATATTTGGGGATGCTATGCACAGGTAGTTGTTGTTAAATGACCATAAAAGTGAGTGCTTCCTTTTTAAAAGAAACATACAGCGGAACCTTGGATTACGAGCATAATCTGTTCCAGGAGAATGCTTGTAATCCAAAGCGCTCGCATATCAAAGCGAGTTTCCTCATAGAAATCAATGGAAATGAATATAATTAGTTCCGCATTGACTTCTATTACATACAATACCGCATGTGGCCAGAGGTGGGGGGGGCGCCGGAGACCCTCGGAAATACCCGAGGACAGCTTGGCTGAACTCAGAAAGCCTCGGAAAGTCGGGAATGGAGTATTTCCGAATGTTTCTGAGTAATTCCAAGTGATTCTGAGTATTTCTGAACGGCTCTGAACCGTTCAAAGTGTCACCGGCGCCCCCGCACCTCTGGTCAAATGCAGTACTGCACACCCCATTAGCTTGAATTCTGCTCGTTTTGCGAGACAACACTCACAAACCGAGTCAGAATTAAAAAAAAAAAAGTTGCCCGTCTTTCAAACCGCGTTACTTGTAAACCAAGGTTCCACTGTATTATGAGCTGTTTTTATTAGAGCTGTTTTTATTATATTTGTCTTCACCATATCATTTGTAAATTATTTAGGAGCACTCAATTGTTTGATTTCCTATCGGCCATTTTTTTTGCCTGTCATTCACTGTTGTTGGTCACTTTGTTTATTTTTGACATAACACATTTTACACTTGTGACAATTTTTTAGCACTGCACTGTTCTTTGTACATCCACTGTATTATGTTCTGCTGAATTCATTCATGCGCATTTATTAAAGAAAAGAAAAAAAAATGTATCTTCATTTTTTCAATGGAACACAGATGGCAATAAACATTCCCTACTTTATCCAAGATGAAAAAGTTTGGGCTTTTGCTATACTTTAGCTGTTGACCTAGAGTTGCTTTTTGACGAAGATACTTATAAAATGTTACGTGTGTCTGTTTTGTTAGCTCTAATAATAACATTGAATATGTGGCATTTTTGTTTCTAAGTCAAATTTCCCTGCCCACCGACAAGGCCTTTCCGCTGCCACAACAACCGCGTGTGCCTAAGGACAGCGCAGATTTGCAATGAACTGGATGAGTGCGGCGATAACTCTGATGAGGTTCACTGTGGTACGTAGAATTTACCCTACGCGGCTCTGAGACTAAATTACCGTAATCTGAGAGGAACCTTCGGTGAAAAACATAATTGACCTTAATTGAAGTCTTAATTGAAAGTTTATGTGTGCCATAAATTAGGTTCTGAAACAATTATATTTGAAACGCATGAAGAACCTTTCTGCTTCTTGGTCAGTGACTGTACATGCTGGCTGCATTCTAATGAGCATGCAAGGCTAATTGTGATTTATTTTGTTTGCGTAAAATATGGTAGGTATGAAGCAGAAAGTGAAACCTTGCAAGAAGGATGAGTTCACCTGTGGTAACAGAAAGTGTATCGCATCCGAGCTGCAGTGCGACCAGTTTGATGACTGTGGAGATGGAAGCGACGAGCGAGGCTGCAAAGCAGGTACATTTCCTGGTATTATCACTGCTCTTATAAACCTTGTCTTCTAGCAATCTGAACCGCAGGTCATTAGTGCAACTCCACTACTGAGAAAAACAAATAAACCTCCCAAAGGTCAGTTATTTATTTTGCAAAGATTTTAGCAATCGAAATAGCAGAATACTGCCTGTCTCTTTTCTTAGGTGATTGCTTTAACTTTCTTAAGCAAATGACTAAATGGTAGGGTCACCTATACTCACTAAGTCAGTCACAGTGTTGTAAAAGGAGAAAACCTGCAATGACAGGTAAAATTCCCAGTGTTCTTGGTAAACTATATGGCCAAAGGTGTAGATACCTGACCATCACACCTACATGAGCTTGTTGGACCTCCCATTCCGAAGCCATGGGCATTATTATGGCATTGGTCCCCACGATAAGTGTAGGACACCTGACCATCACACCTACATTAACTTGATGGACATCCCATTTCAAAGCTGTGGACATTATTATGGGGTTGGTCCCCATAATAAATGTGGACACCTGACCATCTCATCTACATGAGCTTGTTGGACCTCTCATTCCAAAGCCATGGGCATTATTATGGCATTGGTCCCCACAATAAATGTAGGACACCTGACCATCACACCTACATTAACTTTATGGACATCCCATTTCAAAGCTGTGGACATTATTATGGGGTTGGTCCCCATAATAAATGTGGACACCTGACCATCTCATCTACATGAGCTTGTTGGACCTCCCATTCCGAAGCCATGGGCATTATTATGGCATTGGTCCCCACAATAAATGTAGGACACCTGACCATCACACCTACATTAACTTGATGGACATCCCATTTCAAAGCTGTGGACATTATTATGAGGTTGGTCCCCATAATAAATGTGGACAACTGACCATCTCATCTACATGAGCTTGTTGGACATCCCATTCCAAAGGCATGAGCGTTATTATGAAGTTGCCCCTCCCGTGTGGCTAAAAAAGCCTCCACTCTTCTGTGAAGACTTTCCAAAAGATTCTAATGGGTGGTTGTGGTCATACGTGGCCATATGTGCCATTCAGCCAGAACAGTACATGTGTGGTCAGGTATAGATGTTGGATGAGAAATGCTGGCTTGCAATCCTATGTATCTCAAAGGTGTTTTATAGAGTTGAGGTCAGGGCTGTAGGCTACTCAAATTCCTCCACTTCAAACTGCTCAAACCATGTCTTTATGAACCTGGATATGTGCAAAATGGAAAAAGGCTTTACCCCTAACTGTTGTCGTAAGGTTGGAAGTGCACAACTGTTTAAAATGTTTTTG
Source organism: Aquarana catesbeiana (assembly GCF_042186555.1). Classification (NCBI taxonomy): domain Eukaryota; kingdom Metazoa; phylum Chordata; class Amphibia; order Anura; family Ranidae; genus Aquarana; species Aquarana catesbeiana. The sequence continues at coordinate 378,349,584 of NC_133329.1, forward strand.
TATGCTGTAGCACAACACACAAACTTAATCATTTGAGTTTATTTTGGCCATATGGTAGTTGTGATGGCCCAGTATCCAAAAACGTTTGACCATATAGTGTAAGTTTGCCATCAAAAATAAAAAACTGACCACAGTAAAACCAAGGACAGTGGTGAGGATATCTGAAATTTCAACCAAAAAAAGACTATTGGGGGGAAAAAAAAGGTAATCACACAAGCAGGAAATTGGGTTTCTGATAGTGCCATGCAGAAAAATGTATGTAGAAAATATAAAAAAACATAAACACCTATTTCAAATTGAGATTTTGCCCCTTTTTGTCTTTTTCTAACTTCTGATAATACCAATAAAATATGTAGACAATGGGGGGAGATTTACTAAAACTGGTGCACACAGAAATTGGTGCAGTTCTGCCTGGTAGCCAATCAGCTTCTAACTTCAGCTTGTTCAATTAAGTGTTGACAATAAAACCTAGAAGCTAATTGGTTACTAAGCAAAGCTGCACCGGATTCTGTGTGCACCAGTTTTAGTAAATGTTCACCAATGCGACAATTCTTCTATGTTGGCATAAGTTCCCACTCTCTGCAGGAGGTTTGAAGAAGATACATCTGGACTGTGGTTATACCCAGCCCACCCTTTGATAATGCATCAGGCCAATCTGTCCATAAAACATAACCGTTATAGGTGAGCATGCCCCAATAGCAACTGAGGCTTATAGCTGTATGTACATATTTCATGTTTCCTTTTCTTTCCATTTTCTGGTATATCAAAGATTTATATATTAGAACGTTTTAGTAAAATGTCAGGCTTTGTTTTTTTTTTGTTTTTTTTTTCTGAAGATGGAAACATTTTTTTTACTTTTTTCTGGAAAGGTAAAAATGTACAGTGCAAATCATAATTTAACAGGTGAACTTTGGAAAAGGTTAATGGAAGGTAAACTGATTGCTGTGAACTGTGCTTTAGCCTGGTGCAAGACTGACACTAAAAATAGACTGAAGATAGAACGATCAGAAAGAAAACATATTAGAGAGCTCAAGAGATGTCTTATCTTCATCCTCTGAACAAAAAATATTAAACACCTTTTTGTATTCAATGGGAAAATAATCTTATACAATAGACCTATAGATAGTCTGATGGTCTATATCTATAAAGCTAACAGTAAATTGCAACAGTCCTTATGCAAATTATTTGATTTACAATATGAAATAATAAATTGTATCTGAATTACAGCAGGTACAATATGGAACAGTAAAAGCAGGTAAAACATGAAAATCACCTTTAAAAAAATCACATTCAGATAAAGTACAAAATAGTTTTCACACCATTACATTTGTGATAACAGTAGAAAGAAAGGGTGGTGACTTTACAGTCTCCATGTTGTTCAATGAGAAAACACAATAGGGTTGATTTACTAAAGGCAAAAAGACTAGCAAGTGCAATTGCGCCAAGGCTTAGTAAACGAGGGGCAGCTTCACTTTGCAAAAAATACCCAATTACATACAAGGAAAAAAAACAAAAAACAGCATCTTTGCTTGCACATGTGCACTCTCTATTTTCCTTTAGTAAATCAACCCCCTTGTATTCATATAAAAGTGGGTAAATCCCCCCCGTGTTCAGTGTGCAGAGGAAAATCTCCTCTTACAGACCCAGAAGATTGCTTAGGATTGCATGTAGTATGGGTTACTACAGTGATTTCCAGCATCCCCAGTGGCCCACCAATTTTTTTTTTTTTTTGTAAGTTCACACATGTATGTTCTTCAAAGTCTTAGGTACAAAATGCACATCTCAGCTGAAATATTCATTTATGACCAAAGATCTTGTCCAAATATCAAAATAAGTATCCATTTAGTCCAGCTTGATAAAGCCAATGTCCTTTGCACACTGCCTGAAGCACTGGCGGTATATGTTCAGTCCATATTTGCGGATCAGTCCATGCCTGTTTGAACACATGCAGCAGGAGCAAGATCCCTGGCCGAACTTCCTCAGGTGACTCCAGTACAGCTGCTGGTGGCCCATTGTGCTCACCTCTCTGCTTGTGAAAAGCGTGGCCCACCAATTATAACATATACATTTCAAGAAAAGATGGCTGCACACCACAGCTGGTCCTGAGTCCTTTTATTAGATATCTCCAAACATGACACAGACAGGACACTCACAGGCTGATAATGGTCGATGCCTTTCACACAATTGCTGTGCTTAATCATTCAATCATCATTGGTTATGATTAAGCACAGTGCTTGTGTGAAATGCGTTAACCATTAGCAGCCTGTCAGTGTCCTGTCTGTGTCATGTTTGGAGATACCTAATAAAAAGACTCAGGACCAGCCACTGTGTGCTGCCATTTCTTTTTGAATTGCAAATTTTATGGAGGCGAGCCGGGGCGGGCACCCATGTGTGGAGTCTATTAGGCAAATCCATCTCACCTGGAGCGGCGTATCTTCCATTTTCCATATAAGATATGCATACTTACATTGAGCCAAGCTGGCCCAATATAAGTATGCAAAAAAATGAACATTCCTGGAATTCAGCTTTAAAGGGACATCCTTTTTGAGTAAACTCTAGTTGCCTACACTTAATACCTATCAGCAACTTAAAGCATAAAACATAAAAATTATCCCTTGCAGTGAGACTGCTCTCACACTGCAAGAGCTAAATAGGTCTAGGAGACATAGAAAATAAAATCTACGTACCCAAACCTCCATGCCGCTAGACCGGTCCCAGTAGTGTCCTCTCCCCCATGGTCCAACGGTCTAAGGTCTTGACATCATCAAGAAAGGTGCAGGGTCCATAACCCTAAATTGGACATGATGGCTCAGAGGGATGGTCTCCTGCCGGAGCATGGCGGGGTGCCATCTGCTGGGGAAAGGGGGATCGAGTAAGTTATAACACTTTTAGGCTGGGTTCACACTATTGTGAATTGGATGCAGGTTCCCCACATCCAATTTGCAGTAGCAGAAGATTTTGACCGGCTCTCTATGGAATTTGCACAGGAGCCCTGTGCGTCTTTTGGTCCGTTGCAGCTCCGAATTCAGCCCAAAATTTGGGCTGAAATTGGACCTAAAACGGTGAATGGGGACACACCGGACCCCTGCTGTGAGCCTCATGTGAAGATAGTGTGAACCCAGCCTTACTCTACCCTAGATTAAACAAGCAATGAGATTTTCAAATTTCCCAGAGTTGGGCTTTAAACATATGCTAACACTCTTGCATGGGCAAAAAAAAAAATGGCAGAAATACTTGCTGTCCTGAAGAACCCAATGCTGCTGGCTCCTCAATCAAATAGTGACAATTGGACATATGATTTCAGCTGATTGAACATGGTGAATAACATTCATGATGAGCCAGCCAATCAACATCATTCCCAGGCACCTTTTCAGGCACCATGACAGTGGTCTATCTTTCTCTGCCAACATAATTGATGACATGTACATGTAAAGAAACATTTGACTTGTGGCCCAATTTATTGTGAAGCCTGGTCACAATGGTTTACTGATTTTGCACACCAGTCTTTGTTTAATTCCAATGCCCGGAAGTATATTATTTTGTATTTTACATCCACCATCCCCAGACCTTGCCCCACTGGTCCTCAGCACGTTCCCCTCCGGTCATAGAGCTGCCTCCTTTGTAGGATTGCTTCATGTTTTTTTCTGCTTGAAGAATTATATTTTTAGGTAAAATAGATGCAAAAGCCACTATAAAGAGAATAACTGGCACAGAAACTGAGTACAGCTATATTCTGCCCACAAGGGAAAATCTTCTGTGATATGTAGATCAAACACAAACTGCACACCGGGTGGATGGACTAGATAACAGACTTGACTACAAGATAACAGATTTAATCATTGTCCACATTCGGCCAAAATCTGTAATCAGATTGAAGTTCAAGTTGATTGTCCACTGCAACGGCTTTCTGGCATCTTCCTGCGGCTGAGTCTACCAGGCCCAGTCACCTCTCAGCGCCAAGCCTCATTTGTAAAATTAAGAGGCCAGGGAGAGGAATTTGTTCCTTGGACAACACAGCCCTGACAGGCTTGCTTGTATAAAATAGTTAAAGAGGACCTGTCATAACACACTGAAAAGACTGCCATGGACACTGCTGTCAGAGTAAAGTCTAATTCAACAATGACAATATTTCTATTCTATAACAAGGGAGTGGTTAGAACTGACTAGAGGAATAGAGGGACCCTTGAATTGAAAATAATAGCAAGAAATTTTACAGGGGATTGTCAGGGCAGTGATGTTTCACCTTCACATGAAGCACGGATTTTGGCTTTGGTTTCACCTGTTTTTATATAGACTGTGCATTTGGGACTCTTCATTAGTTTTTATCATAAGCTTTTTTTCACTTGTGTATTTTCAACTTCATTAGCGATACACCAATTTTGCGTTTTGTATCTGTTGAGTCGCTATTTGACTTTGGGGTGCTAGCAGCTGTGTTTTAAATCCTATATCTGTGTATTTCTAGGGCAGTGTTAGCCTTTGGGCTTAATTTTTTACAAAGCTAAACCTAATGTGGTGCTATTCATTTTAAATGGAACGCATTCTTCTAATTTAGACAATCTTTTGAATGGCCACCACTGCACCCAGCCTGCACATCACAATGCATGTGTGTTATAGTGCACCCCTACACACAGGTCTCTGCATTGTGGTATTTTACATTGTAAACATGGTACATGTATATATAAAATAGTATCAATGTAAAAAGAATGCGCTATCCTGTATATATATATATATATATATATATATATATATATATATACAGTATATACAGTGCCTTTAAAAAGTATTCATACCCCTTGAAATTTTCCACATTTTGTCATGTTACAACCAAAAACGTAAATGTATTTTTTGGAGATTTTATGTGATAGACCAACACAAAGTGGCACATACAGGCATACCCCACTTTTAAGTACACAATGGGGTTTATTTACTAAAGCTGGAAAGTGCAAAATCAGGCTCACTTCTGCATAGAAACCAATGAGCTTCCAGGTTTTATTACCAAAGCTTAATTGAACAATCTGGGGTTAGAAGCTCATTGGTTTCTATGCAGCAGGGAGCCTGATTTTGCACTTTCCAGCTTTAGTAAATAAACCCCATTGGGGGTGCACGCACTGATTGGCCAGAGGGGGGACCAATCAGCGGGTCCGGCGGATGCGACGTCCGCCGGGACCCGTCGATTGTTCCCCAGAGAGGCAGAATGGCAATCTGCCCATGTAAACAAGGTAGATCGCTGTTCTGACAGGGAAGAACACAGTGATCTTGTGTTCCTGCTAAGCAGGAACAGGAATCTCTGTGTTCACCCAGTCCGTCTTTAACCTCCCACACAGTTAGAAAGCACCCCCTAAGGACACACTAAACCCTTTGATTGCCCCTGGTGTTAACCCTTCCCAGCCAGTATCATTAGTACAATAGTGCATATGTTTAGCACTGATAACTGTAATAATGTCACTGGTTCCCAAAAAAAGTGTAAAAAATGTCAGTTAGGGGTCCAATTTGTCTGCCGCAATGTCACAGTCCCACTAAAAATCACTGATCACAGCCACAACTAGTAAAAATAATTGAATAAATAAAAATGCTATAACAATATCCCATAGTTTGCAGACGCGATAACTTTTGCGCAAACCAATCAATTTATGCTTATTGGGATTTCTCTTACCAAAAATATATAGCAGAATACATATAGGCCTAAATTAATGAAGAAATTAGATTTTCTTTACTTTTTTTTTTTTTATTTAATATGTTTTATAATAGAAAGTAAAAACATTTTTTTTCAAAATTATCACTTTATTTGTGGGGAAAAAAGGACATCAATTTCATTTGGGTACAGCATCGCACAACCATGCAATTGTCAGTTAAAGTAACGAAGTGTATCGCAAAAAATGGCCTGGTCATGAAGGGGGTAAAACCTTTCCAAGGCTGAAGTGGTTAAAGAAGTCATATGCAAGCCATGCAGGGATGTCGGCTTCAAAGTTGCGTGACTTTAAAGCCGCACTGGTGTGAATCAGCACTAAATGTGCAGAAAATTGCTGCGCTAATTCATAAACTCTAAAATTCATACATCAAACTTCAATATAAAAAACACCACAATTGATTATTAAAAAATGAAAGTCCCATAATTAACTGTTTACAAATAAATAAATAGAAATCTCACAATTAATCTTAACATATTCCCAAGATTAGTCCTGTTAGCATCCACAATATGTGAGAAAATCGACCCAAAACTCTTGAGAAAAAGTGCCAGGTTAGATTCAAAGTATCTACCAAATGGTAGCAAAATGCAGGCTTACCAGAAATGTATGGCCCTCTAGTTAAAGAAAAGTCCTGAACAGCACAAATTGTAGTATCCCACCTAGCCACGTCTCTACCACTGCTTCTCTGGATTCACAGATAACCCGGTTCAGCAAAGGTCCCTACATCTAGCCATCTTTCACATTCACACTCAGAATGAGAATAGAAGAAATCACCCCATATAGTATAAAATCCTCAAGACAAATATTTATTTATCAGAATATTGAACTTACAATTAATATAGGGCAATTGCGCATTATAAAAATCACTTCCAGGTGCTCGATGATGTCAGCAAATGGCTCCGACGTATGTGTTTCGTCATATTTGATGTCTTCTGGGGCATGGTCCATGCCTCGGAAGACATCATATATGACGAACGTGTAGTAAGGTAGCTAGGTGGAATAGCAGAGATGGGGCTATAGACGTGGCTAGATGGAATACCACTATTTGTGCTGTGCATGACTTTTAACTACGGTATCGTATACGTCTGATAAGCCTGCATTTTGCTACCATTTTTCTGAGGCCTTGCTATCATTTTTCTCCGCTCACAGGACTACTTGGGTATTTGATAATATTAATTGTGGTATTTCTATTTATTTATTTGTATGCAATTAATTGTGGGACTTTTTTGTATAGCATCAATTGTGGATTTTTTTTTTTTTTTTATTGAAGATTTAATGTATGAATTTCAGAGTTTATGAATTAGCGCAGCACATGTACTGTATATATAAAAGTCAGCGCTAAGATCAAATACCTGAATCACTAGCAGCTGTAATAATATCACAATGTGATGCAAAAAATGAATATGTATAGTGATGAGATATATATATATATATATATATATATATATATACAGTATATATAGAAAAATTATGCAAACATACAAAAACCTGTGCACTTTCATATGTGCAAAAGTTTAAATTTCATAGCGCAAAGCACGTTTTTCAGATTTAAAGGGGAGAGGTTGGAGGCAGTAAAAATGCAACTTTACCATATGTTTTTACTGCTCATCAACCACAAGTGTGAATGAGCCCTTATGCCCCGTACACACGATCGGATTTTCCGACTGGAAATGTTGGATGTGAGCTTGTTGTCGGAAAGTCTGACCGTTTGTATGCTCCATCGAACATTTGCTGTCGGACTTTCCGCCAACAAATGTTTGATAGCAGGTTCTCAAATTTTCCTCCAACAAAACTTTGTTGTCAGAAAGTCCGATCATGTGTACACAAGTCCGTTGCACAAAATTCCACGCATGCTCAGAATCAAGCAGAAGGAACCACACTGGCTATTGAACTTCCTTTTTCTCGGCTAGTCGTACGTCTTGTACGTCACCGTGTTCCCACATTCGTAATTGTTGGCCAACATTTGTGTGACCGTGTGTATGCAAGACAAGTTTGAGCCAACAACCTTCGAATAAAAATCCACGGTTTTGTTGGCGGAAAGTCTGATCATGTGTACGGGGCATAAGTGTTCTGGGTTTCCTCCCAGCCAGACAGAGGTCCTAACATAGACTACACAAAAACCACCCTGGGCTCAGTGAGTTACTCAGAAACAGTCAGTACAATGTAATGGAGTGAAGTCACAGGGATAATGCAGAATAAGATATTTCATTTTATAACCTGCATTAGAAAAAAAAGACATCTGCAGTCGGATTGGTTGCTGCGGACAGCCCAGACACTTTTCTTTCCCCTAGCTTTAATATATCAGCTCAAATGAGTAACTTTTATTCTTCCAGCTGGAATGGAGAATTTCAAGATATGAAGCATATTTCATTTTATCTGCTATAAGGAATGCGTGTCCCCACTGCAGTGACATATATTCTGCCCGGTCTGCTCTCTGATAAATAGTCCATTCTGACATTTTTGCCTTGTGCAGAAAAGTTTTGCATCTACAATGGGAAATATGGCAAGGCTGGTCCACAAGGAGCATTTGACATATTGCAGCGATAAAGCAGCACCTTATATATTATTTTTACAATTTCACAATTTACCGTGTAATACTAAGATTCCCAGAGCATCGTGTGTGATATTTTGAAAATTCTTCAAACCTTTAAGCTGCATGGCTAAATGTTCAAGAAGCTGCATTTGTTTTGTTAAAACATGTAAACTCTAGATTCAAGGGTACCTGTCAGAGGAAGAATATGGAAGAAACCAGTACTGACTTGTTTATTGAAGGTGCAGATTCTGGGGTGTCATAAGTGTAGCTTCACCACTTAGTGGTTCACTGAATCACAACAAGAATAAAGGTGGTTATATTGGGGCTCCTAAATTTCGTACTTGCCCCAGTTCAGTGACCCACTAAGTAATAAAGTGAGGATACGGATGGTAGTACAAGGACCTTTGTCATTTCTAGTGATGTTCTAAACTGTGGGGCTCAAGCTCAACTTGGAGCAAAGTCAAGGCTGTGTGTACAGCCTGTTCCTAAGATCAAGGGTACTCAATAGACACATTGGAGTTGATTTACTAAAACTGGAGAGCGCAAAATCTGGTGCAGCTCTGCATAGGATCCATTCAGCTTCCATCAGTTTTTTGTCAAAGCTTAATTAAACAAACTGAAGTTAGAAGCTGATTGGCTACTATGCAGAGCTGCACCCGATTTGGCACTCTCCAGTTTTAGTAAATCAACCCCAGTGGAACCAACTTAAAGAGGAGGCTGGTGCTTTCAGACACCCCAAAGTGCCTACACGTTAGCATTATTCCAAGAGCTAAGTACAGCACCTAACTCCCTGTCCTTCTCAGTTTTGAGTTTATTGCTAACACCAGACACATGCCCAGTACACACGGTCGGATTTTCCAACGGAAAATGTGTGATAGGACCTTGTTGTCGGAAATTCCGACCGTGTGTAGGCTCCATCACACATTTTCTATCGGGTTTTCCGACACACAAAGTTTGAGAGCAGGATATAAAATTTTCCGACAACAAAATCCGTTGTCGGAAATTCCGATCGTGTGTACACAAATCCGTCGAACAAAGTGCCACGCATGCTCAGAATAAATAAAGAGACGAAAGCTATTGGCCACTGCCCCATTTACAGTACCGACGTACGTGTTTTACGTCACCGCGTTCAGAATGATCGGATTTTCCGACAACTTTGTGTGACCGTGTGTATGCAAGACAAGTTTGAGCCAACATCCGTCGGAAAAAATCCTAGGATTTTGTTGTCGGAATGTCCGAACAAAGTCCGACCATGTGTACAGGGCATTAGAGTGGCAGATGTCACACTGAGAACAATAAACCTTGGAGATGTAAGCAATCTTTGCCTGTAGTGACATGCCACCAGGACCTTCCCTATGGAAGAATGTGGCACATGCATAGTGAAACACTTTTTTCTTCATTAAAAAGGTAGCAGTCAGAACCTACTTTAGGTTGGCATATATGTGATTTTAAGTGCCTTTGATTGTATTCATTATCATGTCCTAGGGCAGTGTTTTTTAACACTTTTTCAGTCAAGGCTCCCGCGAGAATAGCACACAATTCTGGGTCACACCAGTCTGAGAATCGCCCTTCCTAGCACCACCCCCCTCACAAATCCCCCCTCCTAGCACAACTCCTCCCATCCCCCCTCCTAGCACAACTCCTCCCATCCCCCCTCCTAGCACAACTCCCCCTTTCAAAATCCCCTCAGCACAAAAATTCATAATCCTCTCATCACTGCAAGAGTAGTACCAGCAGCAGAAAGGAAGAGAGAACTGGGAGGAGGTGCAGATTGTGCTGGCTCCCTCCTCTCTATACACAGGAGTAAACAGAGGAATGCTTTCAGATCAGACTGTACAGGGTTTTATGTTGATTTGCAGCGGCACCCCTGAGGACTATTTGCGGCACCCCAGGGTGCCGCAACACCCTAGTTGAAAAACACTGTCCTAGGGGACACCTATACAAGCCAAAAAGTTGTGATCTTAGGTTACAGGTATGGTTACAGTGACACTATGCTGAAAAAAATATGCTGCAATAGTGCAGGCACCTGAAAGTGCCTACAAATATCTGAAGTAGCCTTCAGAATTCTGAAGTTATGGACCAATACTGGGCTGTTCTGTCAAGGAAAGCTCTGACACTTCCAGGTAGTTTTGGAGCTTGAAGCTTACTAGAGCCCCTTTACACTCCTATTGGTCAATCACAACGATAGGCTTCCTCACTAGCCAAAAGGATGGGTAGGAAAGCTTGGCACTAGCAGGAAGTTTTGAAGCTTTGCCAGAAGACCAGCACATATTTGGCCATAAGGGTAGGATTTTGAGGGCTGCTCTAGGTATGTGCAGTCACCTTCCACCATTCAAGTCTCCATAGTGGCCCCTTAGTAGTATAGACAGCTTTACAGAAGCTAATGAGTACAAGAGGGTCTTTTTATGGAAAACTTAAAATTAGCATAGCATTTCAGCTGTTTCTATCTCTGAATCTACTGATGGTTTATGCATGTGTTTTCATTAACAGTAATATGCATGTATGAATTGCCCAGGTTTAAGGCAGTTTTGTTTTAATAACAGAATATGTTGGCAAATCACAGTTCCTTTTCTCTTCATGATTTTCTCTCTGCGGCTCACATCTTCAGTTAAGTTATCCTAACTCCCAGTTTATGCAGCTGTAAAATTAATAATAGACTAAAGCGTATTTGTGAGAATCTTAGAGTTCTGTGATGCGGCCTGCCGCCACTGTGATTTGTTTATTTCTAGAAATGTGCTCCTGACGAATTTTAATTTCCTTTAGAGCCCAGTGTATACTCCTGCGAAGCAAATGTAAATCCTTGCGGGGATGACGCCTTCTGCAATCAAACCAGCACACCGCCTTTTTGTCACTGCAAGCCTGGCTTCCAAAGAAACTTCAGGAACAAACAGTGTGAAGGTAGGAACTTCAGATGGTATGGCAAAAAAAAAAATTAAAACCCAAGTTAGCTCGGATGTGGAGCAACGTGATTAACATTCCAAAGCACTGCTGGTTTTGTTACAAGAAAAGCTGCCTTCTATCTTCAGAGACAAGTTAATTCTCCATGCGTAGCAGAAGGAAGAATTGCATGGCATGATGAAAAACCTGCTGTAGCCAAAATGTACTAGAGCTGGAAGGGAATTCAAGCCTTTAATTCAGCTGCGTATTAGCAAAGCCAATTAATTAAATGAGCATCATAAGATATTGCTGAATTTAATGACAAAATGCACTGCTGTCAACATCACAGTGTCAGTATTAACTGGCGTTTGTGCTTTTTCTTAATGCATCTATCTAGACGCATCTTAATCCCTGGCGCATTTTAGTCATGGCGCCATAGAGCTTGATGGAAAAAAAAGAAGAAAAAAAAATACAAGGTATTTGTAAGCATAGGTAAGGTAGAATAAGTAATATTATCTCAAAGTGCCAGAAAATGAGGGATTTAATCCGTATTTTAGGATTTATAAGGAAGAAGACAAGTAGCAAATGAGAATTTTCATTTTTTTAATTAATTACTCTAAATGGCTCTAAAAAAGTCAGAAAACATGTTCATTTTGGTCCCTATCTCGGTGGAGCTTACCTTACCATAGACATATAAATACAAATAAATTGAGGGGGAATGGGCTGGAGGCACTGGATCCAAACTGGGTGGATTGGAATATTTGAAGTAAAGTGCTATATCTTAGGTAGTAAAGGAACACACAGAAGTGGGACTCTAAAGGTGCAAATGATTTGAAAATAATATCAAATATAGTATAAAAAATTTCATTTATTTTGAAGAACAAAATAAGAATTCATACATTTAAAAAGAGGGAAAGGGCAAAAGGAGATACAGTATTGACTAGTACACTAATGAATGATTGCAACAATACAGCAATAATGGATTTCCCAACATGTTTCGCCCATAAAACGGGCTTCCTCAGGGGATGCTGGTCATGTGCAGCGTACAATGCCTTAAATCAAGAAACAGATAGTTTAAGTATATTATAGAGATTCATAAATACATATTTCAATTTTCAAAAAAGAGTGATAATATCTATCTATCTATCTATCTATCTATCTATCTATCTATCTATCTATCTATCTATCTATCTATCTATCTATCTATCTATCTATCTATCTATCTATCTATCTATCTATCTATCTATCTATCTATCTATCTATCTATCTATCTATCTATCTATCTATCTCTATAGATATCTATATATATAGATATCTATATATATAGATATCTATATATCTAGATATAGATATAGATATCTATATCTAGATATATAGATATCTATATATATAGATATATATATCTATATATTATCACTCACGCTGCACATGACCAGCATCCCCTGAGGAAGCCCGTTTTATGGCCGAAACATTTTGGGAAATCCATCATTGCTGTATTGTTGCAATCATTTATTAGTGTACTAATCAATACTGTATCTCCTTTTCCCCTTTCCCTCTTTTTAAATGTATGAATTCTTATTTTGTTCTTCAAAATAAATGAATTTTTTATACTATATTTGATATTATTTTCAAATCATTTGCACCTTTAAAGTCCCACTTCTGTGTGTTCCTTTACTATCTATATTTGGGATGTGGTGCTTTAATTAAGGTGTGTGTTCATGCTCATAAAAATCCATATGCTATATCTTAGGCTTCTCTAATCTAGGAAGAGACCTCTGGAAGGTGCTTCAGATGAAAAAACATAAGATATTCCTAAGTATAGGTAAGGTAGAATAAGTAGTATTATCTTAAAGTGCTAGAAAACATCAGATTTAATTTTTAATTTAGGATTTATATGGAATAGGACAAATGGCACATGAGAAGTTTCATTTTGTTGATTATTTACTGTGTATGGCAGTCAGAAAACATCAAAGCATTCATTTTGGTCCCTGTCCCACTGGAGCTAACCTTACCACAGACATGCAGACACAAATGCATTGACAAGGAATGGGTTGTAGGCTCTGGATCGAAAGTGGGTGTACTTACATATATAAAGTAAAGTGCTATGACTTAGGTTAAAGACCTAAGAGACCTCTGGAAGGTGTTTCGGACAAAATCTCTAAAAAAAATTCCAGACCCAATAGTTAAAATTCTGGATATGGCCCATATGGTCATTAAATAAAATTGCTTAGATGTCTTCCTTCAAGGCATGGCATAGTAACATCTACAAGCCACCAAGAGACCTCAATATTTGTAAAGAGTAGCTACAGAAAATAAGGCTTGGTGGAAAAAGGTGTTCGTAAGAGTAGGTAAGGTAGAAGTAATATTATCTCAAAGTGACAAAATATAAGGGTTTTATTCCTTATTTTAGGATTTATAAGGAAGAACACAAATGGCAAATAATAATTTTCATTAAATTTTTTTTAAAATAAAGTAGTTTTTATTAAAAAATGTTCCATAAGAAAACAATACAAACATTTTTAGCAAAAGAAAGCATTGCTAGATGGCGAGAAAAGAAAGAATCTCCACTTAGGGCTCATTTACACTTGCTTCAAAACAAGGCATTGGGCACACTTTAAAGCACTCTGAATGCCAATCAAAGCTCCTGTCACTAAATAAAATGGTTATCTTACAGTCCTGTTTACACCGTGCCTTTGTTTTGCTTCACTTCAAAAATTATACCCCATGTCGCTTTAGTGGTGCTTCAAAGCCTCCATAGAAGTCTATGGCAAAGCTCGCTAAAAGCTCCTGAAGCTTTTGAGAAATTGCAGGTATCAACACACACAGGGCATCTGCCAAGCTTCATTAAAGCTTCAAAAAAGCACCACCGAAGCATCATCGAAGCATCACCGAAGCATCAAAAACACATCAAAAAAGCATGTTGAAGAGGTAGGCACTTTAATGTGCGTCAAAGTAAATGTAAACGAGCTCATCATCAAAACATCATCAAGGTACCACTGAAGCATCCTCGAAGCATCAAAAACACATCAAAAAGCATGTTGAAGCAGCATGTTTCTAAAGCCTAAAGATTTTTTACCTTAATGAATTCTTTTCATTAGGGTAAAAAATGTTTAGACATCAGCCCCCTCACCCCCCCCCCCCTTTTTTATGTACCTGAGCCCTCACCCTATCCAGGGCTGTGCATGTCTGCAGCTTATCTCTCCCCTCACATTCGTGTCTCACTGGCTTTCTGGGGGCACCGGGAGCCATTAGCTCCTGCTGGTGTCAATCAAAGTCAATGATGAGTGAGTGGGGCCAAGTCCATTGTCCACAGACAGCATTCATTGACACAGACAGCAGGGCTCAGGAGCAAGCACGCATGAGTGCCCCCATGGGAAGCAGCTTTCCATGGAGGCACCGGGCAGAGAGGAGGGGCCAGGAGCGCTACGGGGGATCTGAGAGGAGGTTCAGGGCCGCTCTGTGCAATTCCATTGCACAGAGCAGGTAGTATAGATATGTTTATTATTTTTTTTTATTACCTTTACAATCTTTTTAAATAATACCAGACAATATGAAGTCTTACAATTATCATATATTTAATTAATTACTGTGTATGGCTCTGAAAAAGTCAGAGAACATCGACAAGTTATAGTTGTTGGACCATTAAGGGATCTTTTTAATAAATCTCTTCTAACAGAAGAAGTTCCCCATGACTGGTGGACAGCTAATATTGTCCCCCATCCACAAGAAGGACAGCAAGGTAGAAGCTGGCAATTACAGGCCAGTGAGTTTCACATCAATTGTAAAAGAAGAGAGGGGTTGTGGGACTTTATATATAGCACACTACTAAGTTGAACGAACCAGTGAGTATAATAATTGTTTATTATTACAAAGGGCATATTACAAAGGGCATACATACATATGTAACATAGTAGAGAAATATATATTAAAATATAGGTCTCGGTAAATATCATCTAAACAATTCATGATTATACACAATTAGTCCAAGATGATACACATAGTAATGGACCTTGTGTATGTAGACCAAAATTGTACCAGTAACATATAAACATGATAATAATGATGAAAATGATTCATTATTATAAACTATAATAAAATACAGATAATGCACGTGGATACTGTGACATAGCATCATAGGAAATCTCTATGTGTTTCGTGGTCATAATACCACTCATTAGGAGAAGATGCAGATTTGGGAGTATCTATAGTAGGATAGAAGTGTCAAATAGTATGATGGTAGAAAAAAGGGGAGTATGAAACAAGGAAAAAAGAGGGGGGACACAAAAGATCCCAAACACTCTCACCTAGCTGTAGTATATGGGTATAAACGTTGATGATATCGATAGTTGGAGGCACTATAGAAGACGTCATCCCCGAGACCTTAGGTGGTACCACCTAAGACACGGCGGAATCAACAATCAATGAATAATCATTGAGATAGGAACTCCAGTTATCAGCTGTGGTGTATATAATTAGTGCTGTAAATAGTTTGTGCTGTATATAATTCCCAGGAATTTCTGTGAAAATGAATAAATTATCAATAAAGTGATTGCACGACTGATAAACTGAAAAACTGTAGAAGGGTACCCAAAACCGTGTAACAATAGTAGGTAAGCCAAGTGAATGGAAAAGAAACAGTGTTTAATATCAAGAGACATAAAATGAGACGAAGGCAGCAGTGTAGGTATAAGTGAGTAGGTAAGATAGACCACAAGGTACCTTAGAGGTGGATTTGAGGAATACTCCAAGATAGTGCAACAGTGTCTCAAGAGTGAAGCAAAACAAGGTGTTAGCGCAGTACAGGTGTGGTATAAGTACCAGCCGTGAACCACAGTAACCACCAATGTCACGCAGCGTAATCAAAAAGGGGAGGCGGCGCCACCGCCTGTGCAACAATTTGCGCTCGGCGGTTGGCGCTCAAACCTCCCTCGTGGTATAGGCGAATGGAAAAACATGACGGTGCGCGGCATCATAAATGACGTCACCCACTCGGCATGTGGGTGTGCCGTCGACCCACATCGACTGCCTGCCAGTCCCCCCACAATGGGAGGGGAAGGCCCCGGTGCGCGTTGCAACTCCCGGGGATAAAGAAAGCCAAGGCTACCCCCAAATTCCAGGAGTTGGCCCCAATATCATAAAAAATATAATAAAAAATAAAAAACATAATGGCAAAGGTAGGTCACAGATTATAATAAAGTCAGTATAATAAATTAGTTGGGTGCTTCCATCCCTGGTTTGATGAGAACAGAAAGAGAGAGATTGGGACTTTATATGAGGCAATGACTATGGTAGTTCATATACCTCCATCCCTGGTACATTCTAAAAGAAGATAGGGGTTGTGGGACTTTATCAGTGGCATCTCCAGCTTTCATATTTAGGGGGGGGGGCACATGGGGGGACAGGGACAAAAGTAGGGGGGCAACTATAAAATGCATAGATAGATAGATAGATAGATAGATAGATAGAAATAGATAAAATAGAAAGTTCTGCAGTGAGCTCCCTTCCTACTGTATTGGGGCCCCCCCAGGGTGGCAGAAAACAAGATATATATGTCACCAGCATACCAAGAAAATATAAGGATCCAAAGCAGTGGGAGAACTATCAGGGTTGCAAAGGTTGTCTTGCCTCCGGGCCCTGGTGTTCTGCCACTGTGGGGTTCCCCAGCCTCCTCTTGCTGTCCTGCCCCTGCTATTGACCGCTCTGGTCTGGCATCTCTTGGAATTTACAGGCTGGTTCTCCTGTCCTAAGGATGGGAGAAATCAGTCTGTTTTTTCAGTAACTGAGAGTCCTGGTGGAGTCCTTCCTGCAACTCGCTCTTCTCCCTGCCAATGAGGATGCAGGGGAAGGAGCAGATCGGGCGGCCATGGTTGTGTGAGAGCTCGCATTATGCAGTGTCAGCAAGCAGAGGGAGGGGGGAGGAATCACCTGCAGAAGCTGACTGGGGACTCTCTCCCTCTTAGACATTGATTTTTTGTAAAAAAAAAAAAAAAAAAATTTTTTTGGGGGGCACATGGTGGGGCACAGCATAATGTTAGGGGGGTCAGGGCCCCCTCTGCCCCCCCCCCCCCCAGGGACGCCATTGGACTTTATATGAAGCACACAATTTTGTAATATATATATTTTCTACTATTTTACATATGCATGTATGCCCTTTGTAATAATAAACAGTTATTATACTCATTGGTTCGTTCAACTTAGTAGTGTGCTTCATAAAAAAAAACACAACCCCTCTCTTCTTTTAGAATGTACCAGGGATGGAGGTATATGAACTACCATAGTCATTGTCTCATATAAAGTCCCAATCGCTCTCTTTCTGTTAACATCAAGTGCAGTCAAGTTAATGGAATCACTCCTGAAAAGAAGGATCATTGATCACCTAATAATACACAGCTTGCTGGACCCAAAACAGCAGTGCTTTACTGAGGGCAGATCATGTCACTCTAATCTGATTGAATTTTTTGACTATATCACCAATGTTTTGGACCAAGGTGGTGCTGTGGACATAGTATATCTTGATTTCAGCAAGGCATTTGATACAGTTACACAAAATGATCTAATACAAAAGTTGTACAATCTAGGACTTCACCTTTGGGTGGTTCAGTGGATATGCAGTTGGCTGAACAATAGATATCATAAAGTGGTTGTAAATGGGGTTCACTCAGAACAGAGACCAGCCACTAGTGATGTACCACTTTGCTGATGACACAAAGGTGTGTAATAGAGTTGATATCCCTGGAGGTGTCTGTAACATGGAACATGATTTGGCATTGCTGGAAGATTGGTCAAAGCAGTGGAGACTGAAGTTTAATATTTCTAAATGTAAAATAATGCACCAGAAGAAAATGATTCAGGGGTACTTATTTTAGATGATTGCAAAATGAGCAAACAGTGTGACCAGGCAGTGGGAAAAGCTAATAGAATTCTGGGATGCATCACTAGAGAGATCACCAGCAGGAGGAAGGAGGTTCTGATTCCACTATATTGATCTTTAGTGAGACCTCATTTAGAATACTGTCTCCAGTTCTGGAGACCTCACTAACAAAAAGATATTGATAAGATAGCACGAGTCCAGAGACGGGTAACAAAAATGGTGAAAGGTTTGGTACAAAAACCATATCGAGAGCGACTGCAGGAACTTAATATGTACAGTGTGGAGGAAAGAACGAAAAATGGAGACATGATTGAAACCTTTAACCTCTTGCCGACCAGCTGCCGTCATTATACTGCGGCAGGTTGGCTCGTTCCCGCAAATTGCCATAGCTGTACGTCGGCTCGGGAACTTGCTTATGTGGGCTTGTGTACTCCCATTGCCCAGCGGGGGAGCCAATCAGCGGGTCTGGAGGACTCGATGTCTGCCCGCAACCTGCGATCATTCCCCGCAGTGACAGAACGGGGATCTGCCTGTGTAAACAAGGCAGATCTCCGTTCTGATAGGGGAGATCACACAGATCCTTTCTTTCTGCTAAGCAGAAAGATGGATCTGTGTGTTTTCCCAGTCACACAGTCCCCCATACAGTTAGAAAACACAAACAGGGAACACATTTAACCCCTTGATCACCCCTGATGTTAACGTCTTCCCTGCCAGTGTCATTAGTACAATAACAGTGCATATTTTTAACACTGATTACTGTAATAATGTCATTGGTTCCCAAAAAGTGTCAAAAATGTCAGTTAGGTGCCCGATCTGTCCGCCGCAATGTCACAGTCCCGCTAAAAATCACTGATCGCCGCCATTACTAGTAAAAAAATAAATAATAAAAATGCCAAAAGTCTATCACCTATTTTGTAGACGCGATAACTTTTGCGCAAACCAATCAATATACGCTTATTGAGATTTTTTTACAAAAAAATATGTAGCAGAATATATATCAGCCTAAACTGATGAAAACATTTGTTTTTTTACATTTTTTATTTTTTCAAAATTGTCGCTCTTTTTTTGTTTATAGCGCAAAACATAAAAACCACAGAGGTGATCGAATACCACCAAAACAAAGTTCTATTTGTGGGGAAAAAAAAGGACATCAATTTTGTTTGGGTACAATGTTGCATGACCGTGCAATTGTCAGTTAAAAGTGCCGTGCCATATCGCAAAAAATGACCTGGCCAATAAGTGGGTAAATCCTTCCGGGGCTGGAGTGGTTAAATATATCAAGCGGGTGAATAGGGTTCAGGATAGCAGTTTTTTTTGCATATGAAACCAAAATCAAGAACACGGGGACCTCAAACTAACTGGAGGAAAGTTCAAAACTAATCTTAGAAAGTATTATTTTACTGAAAGGGTAATTGATGTTTGGAATAAACTACCAGCAGAGGTAGTGAGACAGTCAACAGTAAATGGCTTCAAACATGCTTGGAAAAAACATAGATCTATAGTCAGACAACAAAGTTAACCAAAAACAAAACAAAAACAAACAAAAAAAATGGGCAGACTCGATGGACTACTTGGTCTTTTTCTGCCATCACTTTTCTATGTTTTTATGTCTACAAGCCACCCGAAGACTTCAATATTTGTAAGGGGCAGCTACAGAAAATAAAGGGATTATCTAATTAAAACATGAGACAAAGTAGCTCAGGGTAGAAGACATAAGTCATGGTATGACTTTTTTTTTTTAATTCGCCTTGGAGAGTATCCAGAAAAATGCCACACTCCAAGGAAAACCAGTAGTGATGCTTTGACTGATTGCATAGATAAATGCATTGTATGGCTCTTTCACTTCTTATATATACAGATCCATAGTGGTAATGACAATTTGACCTGTCCCTGGCAGGGGTCAGACCTGTCATTGGCTAGGTAATTAGACATTTAACAAAATGCTAATTCATTCCACCAGAAAAGAATCATCTGGAATTTGAAAAGGGAATCTGCTGCTGAAAAGTATTGGATTTAGTTTTTTTTTGTTTATTATTTTATCCCACAGATCTACAGTATCGTATAATTACACTTTTGCCTATTTATCAATGTCTTTCACAAGAGCAGCACTTAAGAGTAGATAAATCAGATTCAGCCCTGCACAGGAAAATAACATTTGATGAATGAATATTGGAATTTGGTTGTTTCTAAATAAAGAATAACAGATCTGACCCTCTTTTGGGCACAAATTCCCCTGTCTTCATTTCTCGCCAGCTGTCTCTCGCTTGGCTACCCGTTGCAGCACGGTCCTGCACTGCAAGAGTCAGGAGGCAGCAGTATTGCCTTCTGAATGCCTACCAGCTATTGCTATATACCGCCCTCTGAAAAGCTGTCCACTGTGAACTGCTTTTCACCGGGTGTTAAATGACACTGCTTGTCTAAAAGAGCTTTAAAGTGTAAGTTTAGTTAAAATCTAAGTAGGGCCAAAGCTACTCCCACCCCCATTCATAAAGCTTAGTGAATGTTGCAAAAATTCACTTTGCAAAGAATACCCGATCATGTGCAAAGAATATTAAAAAATTAACAGCATTTTTTGCTTGCACACGATTGAATGATGGAAGTCAGTAGAGCTTCATCTCATTCACTAAGCTCTGGGGAAAATTTCCTTGCAAAGTGCAACTTTCTTTGCAAAGTCCACAATCTATTAATTGTTAGTAAATCACCCCACAATGTTCTAAAATGGTTATTTGGAGGCACTACAAGAACTTGCCCTTAAAGAGAAGCTCCAGCCCCCCCCCCCCCAAAAAAAATGTTTAAGTCAGCAGCTACAAATATTGTAGCTGCTGACTTTTAATATATGGACACTGTCCAGGGTTCCAGTGATGTCCTCACCTGAGCCGATTCTTCAGTCGGCTTCGGATGTAGGCGCCAACATCATAGGTAAGAGAAACCAGCAGGGAAGCCTTGAAGCTTCACAGCTGGTTTCCTACTGCGCATGCGCGAGTCATAATGCGCTTTGTGAATTGCCCCATAGTCTTCTGGGATCTGTGGTGTTTCCCAGAAGGCTGAAGGGGGGCAAACTTGCGACTCAGATCGCTGAAGCGCATCTGACTAGAAGTGGGAGTGGGTGCCTGTAAAAACCAGGTATCCGCTCCCCCCTCTCCACCTAAAAATGCCAAATGTGGCAGTGGAGGGGGGGGTGGCGGAGGATGCAAACAAGTGGAACTTCCCTTTTTGGGTGAGCTTCCACTTTAAGAACTATTAAAGTGGACCTTCAGTAATTTTTTCAACTTTCCATCTATTAAATCTTCTGCCCTTGTTGTTTTAACTTTGGATAGTTAAACATTTTTTTCTGCCAGTAAATACCTTATACAGCCCACTTCCTGTTTCTTGTCTGGTCATTAGCCTTAGCTTAGGACATCATGCATAGCTCTCTCTCTCACGAGAGTTTGACAGGAAGGGAGGGGGGGATGAGTCATAAGAGGGCAAATGAGAGCTGCTGGGCTGCAGAGCTGGAGGTGTGCCTCTGTGTGTCTGTGTAAATCCAGGAAGTGAACAGGCAGCAAACTTCAGCTGCCCACAGTTAAAATGGATGCAGACAGACTCAGTAGAGGGAGATTTCTGCAGCATATTTGCCAAGTACAGAATCACAGTACATATAAAATACTGTATTTTTTGCTCCATAAGATGCACATGACCATAAGACACACCTAGGTTTTAGAGGAGGAAAACAAGAAAAAATATTCTGAACCAAATGGTGTACTAAAATAGTTACCAGTGGCCATGAAATGCAGACTGACAGTGGTATTCAAAGTGTAATAACTGACAATTTTAATCTCACTCTCATGGGATCGATAGGCTGCAGTGGGTTACTGTACATTGCACATTTCTCTGTTGCTTCATCAAATAATCCCTTGCGTGTTATTGTAGTGCACAACTAAAATTGGGCTGAAGTACATGGTTTTTGTGATAAATGCAATGTTCCTGTATTCATTCTAGGGATGAGCCAAACACCCCCTGGTTCGGTTCGCACCAGAACATGCGAACAGGCAAAAAATTTTAAAATCTATGGGACACGAACATGAAAAATAAAAAGTGCTCATTTTAAAGGCTTATATGCAAGTTATTACCATAAAAAAGTGCATGGGGACCCGGGTCCTGCCCCAGGGGACATGTATCAATGCAAAAAAAAGTTTTAAAAAGGGCAGTTCTTTCAAGAGCAGTGATTTTAATAATGCTTAAAGTGAAACAATAAAAATGAAATATTCCTTTAAATATTGTGCCTGGGGGTGTCCTTAGTAAGCCTGTAAAATAGCGCATTTTTCCAGTGTTTAGAACAATACCACAGCAAAATGACATTTCTAAAGGAAAAAAAGTAATTTAGAAACTACTTGCAGCTGTAATTAATTGTCGGATCCCAGAAACATAGATAAAAATCATTGAAAAAAACAGCATGGGCCCCCCCCAATCCATTACCAGACCCTTCAGGTCTGGTATGGTTATTAAGGGGAACCCTGCGCCAAATTTAAAAAAAAATGGCATGGTGTCCCCCCAAAATCTTTACCAGAACCTTATCTGAGCACACAACCTGGCAGGCCGCACGAATCTCCCCCCTCCTGAACTGTACCAGGCCACTTGCCCTCAACATGGGAAGGGTGCTTTGGGGTCCCCCTCAAAACACCTTGTCCCCATGTTGATGGGGACAAGGGCCTCATCCCCACAACTCTTGCCTGGCGGTTGTGCGGGTCTGCGGGCGGAGGGTTTATCGGAATCTGGAAGCCCCCTTTAACAAGGGGACCCCCAGATCCTGGCCCGCCCCCTAAGTGAATGGGTATCGGGTACATTTTACCCCTATGCATTCACCAAAAAAAGTGTCAAAATGGTAAAAATGACAGTAGACAATTTGGGACAAGTCCTTTTAAAGTCCTATTAAAAAAAAAAAGTCCCGTCCAACGAATCGAGAAAAAACAAAACAAAAAGCAACAACTCCGCCTCCATGGGAGGCTCCCTCTGACTGAAGCCTCTTCGCCATGACAGCTGTTATATAGCTGAGGGCGGGGCCACACGGTGACGTAAACGGATAACCCCGCCTTCCTTTGACGTCACGTGGGGCTATCATTGCGAATAGGCTTCAGTTAGTGGGAGCTTCCCATGGAGTTTTTTCCCTTTTTTTTCTCAGCTCGCCGGACGCTGTGATTGAAGATGAATGGACATGGCAGGACAGTTATTTTTTTTAATAAAGAACTTGTCCCAAATTGTCTACTGTCATTTTTCAATTCCGATAAGCCCCCCTGCCCGCAGACCCCCACAACCACCGGGCAAGGGTTGTGGGGATGGGGCCCTTGTCCTCATCAACATGAGGACAAGTTGTATTGGGGGACCCCAAAGCACACTCCCCGTGTTGAGGGCATGTGGCCTGGTACGGTTCAGGAGGGGGGCGCTCTCTCACACCCCTTTTCCTGCAGCCTACCAGGTTGCCAGCTCGGATAAGGGTCTGGTATGGACTTTGGGGGCACCCCTACGCCACTTGTTTTATTTCGGCACAGGGTTCCCCTTAAAATCCATACCAGACCTGAAGGGCCTGGTATTGGACTAGGAAGGGAACCCATGCCATTTTTTTCAATGATTTTTATCTATATTGCTGGGATCTGACAATTCATTACAGCCGCGATCAGTTTTAAATTAGATTTTTTCCTTTAGAAATGTCATTTTGCTGTAGTATTGTTCTAAACACAGGAAAGATGTGTTACTTTACAGGCATACTAAGGACACCCCTAGGCACGATATTTAAAGGAATATTTCATTTTTATTGTTTCACTTTAATCATTATTAAAATCACTGCTCCTGAAAAAACGGCCATTTTAAAAACTTTTTTTTGCATTGATACATGTCCCCTGGGGCAAGACTCAGGTCCCCATACACTTTTTATGGCAATACCTTGCATATAAGCCTTTAAAATGAGCACTTTTGGTTTTTCATGTTAGTGTCCCATAGACTTTAATGGTGCTTTCGAATTTGCCGTGAACACCACATAATGTTCGCTGTTCGAACATCGGGCTCATCCCTAATTAATTCCTATTATGAGACTATCAACTTCTTCTATTCCAGAAAATGGAGCAGAAAATGCTGAATGGTGAATTCAGCTTGGATTAGTAAATCTCAGGCTTAATAGCCATGTTCTCTCCAGGTATATTGCAGGGGGCTAGATAGTGTTTCTGGTGGGTCCCTGCCAATGTCGATTTTTGAGAAAAAAATCTACTTTTTTTTTGTAAGAGGATTTTTTTTCCCCTTCTTTTTACAAACAATTTGGATGTTGCAATATACTATAAGAGCTTAGGTCAAAATTCAACAGTAATCTGAAAAAGAGGAACAAAAGATTGTGAATCTTTTGAGCTTAGGGTTCTTTCCAAAGAAAATGCACCTTTATGACTTTTTTCAATTCCCCTGTTATATTATTAGTTGTTGTACCCAGCCAGATTTTGGCCTTGAGTAAACCAACTAATAATAAATGGGATTTTTAATAACATAAGTTTCATTTTATGCACAGATTGCTAAAACTTATAAATATATGCCTAGAGCTGTGGATAGTATCAGTATATCTTGAAATAATGTTTACTTATGTGAGTACATTACAAATGTTAGAATAAAGGGAAAACACTGTTGGAATTAACACTGCGATTCTGTGATTCGATTTTCTAATGATATATCTGCATTGAACAAGCAATAAACAAGATGTCTGGAGACTGGAGAATAAAGCCACGTATAGATGCCCGATGTTGCTACAGAAATGAAGAGGAGAAAACTGCCTATCCTTTGTACTGCCGAGGCGCTGTATCAAATTCTCCCAATGGAGCAAAGTGGCAAGATGTTTAGTAATTCTTTTCCTATTCTTGTAGAGTAAAAAATAAAATTAGGTCAGGTATCAAAGAGATTTTTATGCAGGTTGGGCACTTTTGACAGTTTTATGGCTCATTTACATTTGTGCATGCTCGTTAACATGCGTTATGTTACTCAATGATGTGCATTGCACTAAGGCAGCCCATTCAGAATAATAGACTGTTAATGCACCAAAAATATGAAGCATCGGACACAGGGGCGTACCTAGAGCATTTGGCACCCAGGGCAGATCCTATGACTGGCATAACCCCCCCAACTTTAAAATGTAAAAACACCCCACTGTGCCCCCTGTATACCTCTGCATCCCCCAATATCTTTGTCACTACTTTGTACCCCCTCTCGTCAACTGGACCCCTTTACATTACATAGCCCCCCTGCAGCTCTGGACCCCTGCACATTACACAGCACCCTGCACCTCTGGACCCCTTTACATTACACAAGCCCATGCACCTCTGGGCCCCTTTACATTACACAATCCCCTTCACCTCTGGACCCCTTTACATTACACAACCCCCTGCACCTCTGGACCCCTTTACGTTACACAGCCCACCCCCCACCCCGCAGCTCTGGACCCCTGTACATTACACCCCCCCAGCTTTGCACCCCCTGCATGTTACACAGCCACCCCCCCAACCCCCCAGCTTTGGACCCCCTCTATGTTACACAGCCACCTCCCCAGCTTTGGACCCCTGCAGGTTACACAGCCACCCCCCCAGCTTTGGACCCCCTGCATGTTACACAGCTACCCCCCAGCTTTGGACCCCCTGCATGTTACACAGCCCACCCCCACCCCCCAGCTTTGGACCCCCTGTATGTTACACAGCCACCCCCCAGCTTTAGACCCCCTGCATGTTATAAAGCCACCCCCCCAGCTTTGGACCCCCTGCATGTTACACAGTCCCCCCCCCCAGCTCTGGATCCCTGCATGCATGTTTCACAGCTCTGCCCCTTCCTACCTTACTCACACAGAGGGGGAGATACACCAGCGCTGAACAGAGGGTGGGAACTGCTGGAGTTAATTTTTCATATTAACATTGCTAATGATTGGTTGCTAGGACCACCTAGCAACCAATCACCTGCTAATTAACTTAGCATTTCCCGTCTTCTATTCAGTGCTGCCCCCCTGTCTCTCTCTCCCTCCCATGCTGTACAGGAGAGAGAGACAGTGTTTTCTATGTCTCCTGCTTCTGTGTCAATCCGGCGGCGTATCACCTGGGTAGTGGTACAGTCCGCACCCAGCCTGGGCACCCACGCATCCTGTCACAGGTTGCCTCTCCCTGCGCTCACATCCATCGCCGCTGCACTGCCTGAGCCCACCGCGCTGTCACTGCTTCACTTACGGTTAGGATGGGGGGGGCCCCGGCCTGACACCCCCCAGTGTGTGGCACCCGGGGCTGCTGCCCCCCCATAGGTGCGCCACTGATCAGACATGCCTCAAATTCTTGGATGCAAAGCACTCCAATGAACTACGGTGCAATTGTTAGAATCACCCTCATTACTGCTCCAAATGAACTGTCTTTATTTAATGCAAGCCAGTACTCCTGTGTGATTTGCGCATTTTGTAATGATATAGTGAGACCTTTTGCGTGCAGCGCCATGAATCCTGTCTACCCGTTAATATATCACAGTGGATACCTATATACATACAACATGCTATGTGCTTAATAAACCTGCTATAATATACTCTTTATTTACAACATTATTATTATTATCATCCTGTTTCCCCAAAAATAAGACCAAGCGTTAGTTTCTGAGATGGCTGCAATATAAGCCTTACCCTGAAAAATAGCCCTAGCAAAGTCCTTGTAAAATCATGTAATCCATTCTGTAAAAAAGATTATATAACGTGCAGTGTTTCTCCTTGTGTAACTTTATTGTGGAAAATAACTTATTTACAGTGCCGTTGAGCGCTTATGTGACCCGCCAGAGCTCTTCTAATCTCCCGGCTGATGTCAACAGCTCCTCCCTCTGCATCGCTCGGAGCAGGAGGGAGACAACAGGAAGTGAAAGGAAATCTACCCCTAGGAAGGGAAATTCACTCCTGTAAGAGTTATTATGGGAAAAAGGTACCTCCACTGAAGCTTTATCACCAAGGCTTGTTTCCCCAAAATTTTCAAAATCCTCTGAACAGGGGCACAGACAGCAAAACAGACGTTACATGGGTGTTAACCCTATGCTATCCAAAAAGCTTAAAAATATTTTTTTTGGCTGGAGCTACACTTAAAAAATGTACCTCTTCCGACTTACAAACGAATTCAACTTAAGAACAAACGTGCAGTCCCTATGTCAGAAGAAGCCGTCGTTCCGGTCCGGTCGTTTTTTACGTATTCCCGGCGGAACGGCGTTTCGGCGCATGCGCGTTCGCGGCTCAGCGTTACGGCGCTCACGCACGCGCACTGGTGCACACCCAACGTGATTCCCTGGGCTGCCTATAAAAGGCGCTCAGAGAGTCAAACAAATTGCTGGTTTGTCTCAGCTTCCTGTATTACCTGAACCTGTCTCCTGAACCTCTGCTTGACTACCCGTTGTGACCCGGATCTGCCTTTTGGACTTCTCTTGCCTCTCTCCTGGACCTGACCTCTGCCTGTTAATCGGATTCCCACCAATCTCCTGTGTTTGACCCTCGGCCTGTTACCTGGACTGTCTCCTGTCTCCTAGCCTGACCTCCTGCTTGTACCTGGACTCTCTTGATCTTGTCACCTTGCCTTGCAGATCCTGCAGTACCATAGTACTATCCCTGTGTTTGATCCCCTGCCTGTACCTGCCTACCAGTACCTGCACACCGGCTCCTCTCTATCAAGACCTCACCAGCAAGTCACCTGCGGTCCATTGGGGAGCTTGTGCCTCTTCGTGCCGTTCACTCCCTGTCCCAACTCCAGGGGGCGGACTGCGCTTAGTCGCAAAGGCAAAACCGCTCTCGGCATCTCGGCCTCGGTGAGTACCATCTTTGTGACAGTACAAACCAGCCATGTCTGAGGCCGACAGAGTGCGTTCCCCATTGGAGATCCTGTGTCAGCAGGTCTCGGCCCTCACTGAGGCCGTCCAGAAATTGCAAGATGGTTACGCCCAAATTGATGGCCGCCTTCAGCAGCTTTCCGGACCATCTCCAGCTCCTGCCGCAGCTTCTGCACCTCCCAGTGGAGCATCCTCTCCTCAGATGCCAACCAGTCCCACTGTGGTCATGGCAGCTCCAGAACCTAGGGTTCCCATACCAGAGCGTTTTGCTGGCAATCGCAAGAAGTTCAGGGCTTTTAAAAACGCTTGCTCTCTGTATTTGGCTCTGCAACCCAGGACCTTTTCGTCAGAAGTGGTAAAAGTTGGGTTCATCATTTCTCTCTTAGCCGATGAACCACAAGCTTGGGCGCATACCCTAATGGAACAGAGGAACCCTATCCTGAATTCAGTAGATACCTTCTTCGAGGGTATGGCACAACTTTACGACGACCCCCAGCGCACGGCCACGGCTGAAACCTTATTGCATAACCTGAGCCAAGGACGAAGGCCTGTAGAGGACTATATTGTAGAGTTCCGGAAAAGTTCAGCTGATACTGGTTGGAATGAACCTGCCCTTAAATATCAGTTTCGTCAAGGGCTGTCTGAAGCACTGAAGGATGAACTGGCCAGGATCGAGACCCCTGATTCTTTGGAAGACCTCATCCAAATTACCACTAAATTGGATCGTCGCATGCGTGAGCGACGCACAGAGCGTTTTCAGACTCCTCGCCCTACTTGGATGATGCCTAAACCGACTCCTGTCCATCCACCTTACACAGCTCCACCGGTTCCTGCCACTCCTGAAGTTGAACCAATGCAGCTTGGTCTAGTCCGTGCCCCACTCACTTCAGAGGAAAGACTACGTAGACGCCAGGGCAATCTGTGCCTTTACTGTGGGGGTTCTGGACACTTTCTCCGTTCCTGCCCTGTGAGACCCAGTAAGTCCTACCTACGGCCTGCTATTAATCAACAAGTTACCGGTTCTTCCCAGCCTTACGTTACTCTTTTTGTCTCTTTACAGCTTCCGGAAAAGGAGGTTCACCTACCCGCCATAATTGACTCTGGAGCGTGTAGCTGTTTTTTGGATATCTCATTAGCCGCAAGCTTGCATGTCCCTTTGATCACGAAGAGCCAAAGTCTACGGATCCACCTTGCCGATGGGTCTCTTCCCCGCTCTGGGCCCATCACGCAGGAAACCAGACCCATCCTTACCACTACTGATACTGGCCACCAGGAATACCTCCGCTTCGATATAATTTCTTCTCCAATGTTCCCTATAATCCTGGGACTCCCATGGCTTCAAGCCCACGAACCACAGATCAACTGGAATAAGAGAGAAGTCTCTTTCTCATCTCAATATTGCTCCAGACATTGCCTTCTCCCGGCCCCAGCTTCTGTTTCTACCATTTCAACCATGTCTAACAATCTGCAACATGTACCCGAAAGCTACCTAGAATTCAGAGATGTATTTGATAAACAACAGGCAGACTGTCTACCACCTCATCGGCCTTACGATTGCCCCATAGACCTGTTGCCGGGTGCGGAAATTCCTTTTGGCCGCATTTTTCCTTTGTCCGAAACAGAATTAAAGGCTCTTAAAACGTACATTGACGAAAATCTTGAAAAAGGGTTCATTCGCCCCTCTTCATCACCGGCTGGAGCTGGTATTTTCTTTGTAGAAAAAAAGGACGGATCCCTCCGACCTTGTATCGATTACAGGGAATTAAATAAAATTACCGTCAAGAATCGGTACCCGCTTCCTCTCATCCCGGAATTATTCCAACGCTTCAGATCTGCCCGCATCTTTTCCAAACTAGACTTGCGTGGCGCCTACAATCTCATCCGGATCCGAGCAGGCGATGAATGGAAGACTGCCTTTAGATCCAGGTTTGGACACTATGAGTACCTGGTAATGCCGTTTGGACTCTGTAATGCCCCGGCCACGTTCCAACACTTAGTGAACGATATCTTTCGTGAATATCTCGATAACTTTCTAGTAGTCTACCTTGACGACATTCTCATTTTTTCAGCCACCATTGAACTCCATCGGGTACATGTCAAACTGGTTCTCTCAATTCTCAGAAAACACAAATTATACCTCAAGGCAGAGAAATGTGAATTTGAGAAGACTACAGTGCAATTCTTAGGATTCATAATTTCAATTGACGGCATTGCAATGGATCCCCAGAAGGTCAAAGCAATCCAGGAATGGCCAGCTCCTGTAGACAGAAAAGGGGTACAACGCTTCTTAGGTTTCTCCAATTTCTACCGGAGATTCATTGTAGGGTTTTCTACTATCGTGGCTCCCATTACTCAACTGACACGCCAGCATAGTCGTTTTCAATGGTCTTTGGAGGCTCAGGAAGCATTTTTAAAATTGAAAGCACTATTCTCGTCCGCACCAGTCTTACGACACCCGGATCCAGCTTTGCCTTTTATTCTGGAAGTTGATGCCTCCGAGACTGCTACTGGTGCCATCCTTTCCCAGAGACAAGGGCTCAAGGCTCTATTACATCCCGTGGCTTTTGCATCCCGGAAATTAAGCATTCCCGAGAGAAACTATGATGTAGGCGACAGAGAGTTACTGGCCATTAAATTCGCCTTAGAGGAGTGGAGATATTTGCTGGAAGGGGCGTCCAATCCTATCATGATCTTTACTGACCACAAAAACCTGGAGTACCTGCGAACTGCTAAACGTCTAAGACCCAGGCAGGCCCGATGGGCCCTCTTCTTTTCCCGATTTAATTTTCACATATCTTATAGACCAGGTACAAAGAACGGAAAAGCGGACGCACTTTCAAGGATGTTCCATGAAACTTCCCAGGTAACAGAGCCAAGTACCATTTTGTCTCCTCAGAATTTCCTTCTAGTTACTCAAGGAGACCTAATGTCCGCAATCAAATCCACATCCGCTCAATGCTCTGAACCCCAAGTATCTTCTATGGAGAAACGTAATGATTTATTTTGGTCTCATGGAAAAATCTTCGTCCCGCTGGAATCTAGGCTCCTAACTCTACAGTCCTTTCATGACCACAAGCTAGCAGGCCATTTTGGGTCACAAAAGACCATGGAATTGATCTCACGTTTCTTTTGGTGGCCAGGCTGGAGACAAGATTGCAAAGACTATGTTTCATCCTGCATCCCGTGTCAGCGCAGCAAGGGCTCAAATGCAAAGTCATGGGGCCTGCTCAAGCCCTTGTCTATCCCTGAACGCCCATGGGCGGAAATCTCCATGGACTTTATTGTGGATCTACCTCCATCGGGGGGATTCACAACTATCTTTGTCGTAATTGATCGGCTCTCAAAGATGGCACACTTTCTGCCTATGGTGGGTACCCCCTCTGCCTCTGCTACTGCTAACATTTTTTTTAAAGAAATTATCAGGCTTCATGGTACCCCAGTGAGCATCACCTCTGACAGAGGAGTTCAATTTACTTCAAAATTTTGGAAGGAATTATGCAAGACCTTGGAAATAAAAATTTGCTTGTCTTCTGCTTATCATCCTCAAAGTAACGGCCAGACGGAGAGGACAAATCAAACCCTGGAACAATACCTCCGATGCTTCTGTTCAGATTCCCAGGATGAATGGTCCTCCCTTCTACCATATGCAGAATTTGCATATAACAACTCCATCCATTCCGCTACCAACCAGACACCTTTTTGGTCCAATTTTGGATTTCACCCCTCCTTTCTTCCAGTTTCCATTCCTGAATTGTCTGTCCCTGCAGTGCAGGATCGAGTAAGCTCTATTCAGTTAAATTTTCAAAAGATCAAAGCAGCGATGCAAAAGGCTCAGGATGACTACCAAAAGTACTACAACAAGGGAAGGAAGGAGAACCCGGCCTTTAAGGTAGGCGAAGAAGTGTGGCTGTCAACTATCCATCTCAGACTGCCAATTCCCTCCCGGAAACTGGGGCCAAAATTTATAGGTCCTTTTAAAATAAAAAGGGTAATCAACCCCGTCGCTTTTGAATTAGCTCTTCCTGATGCTTACAAGGTGCACCCAGTCTTCCATGCATCCCTCTTAAAACCTATTTCTCCCAGCCCTTTTCCTGACAGAGAAAAACCTCCACCACCTCCAGTTCTAATCAACGGAGAAGATGAATTTGAGGTAGAAAAAATTTTAAATTGCAGGAAAAATGGCAGACAGCTGCAGTATCTAATCAAATGGAAGGGTTATCCTTCTGAGGATAACTCTTGGGAACCAGCCAGGAATCTACATGCTCCTCAACTTCTCCAGGCTTTTCACCGAGAACATCCAGAATTGATGTCAACCTTGGGTGTCCAGAGGCCACCCCTCGGGGGGGGGCACTGTCAGAAGAAGCCGTCGTTCCGGTCCGGTCGTTTTTTACGTATTCCCGGCGGAACGGCATTTCGGCGCATGCGCGTTCGCGGCTCAGCGTTACGGCGCTCACGCACGCGCACTGGTGCACACCCAACGTGATTCCCTGGGCTGCCTATAAAAGGCGCTCAGAGAGTCAAACAAATTGCTGGTTTGTCTCAGCTTCCTGTATTACCTGAACCTGTCTCCTGAACCTCTGCTTGACTACCCGTTGTGACCCGGATCTGCCTTTTGGACTTCTCTTGCCTCTCTCCTGGACCTGACCTCTGCCTGTTAATCGGATTCCCACCAATCTCCTGTGTTTGACCCTCGGCCTGTTACCTGGACTGTCTCCTGTCTCCTAGCCTGACCTCCTGCTTGTACCTGGACTCTCTTGATCTTGTCACCTTGCCTTGCAGATCCTGCAGTACCATAGTACTATCCCTGTGTTTGATCCCCTGCCTGTACCTGCCTACCAGTACCTGCACACCGGCTCCTCTCTATCAAGACCTCACCAGCAAGTCACCTGCGGTCCATTGGGGAGCTTGTGCCTCTTCGTGCCGTTCACTCCCTGTCCCAACTCCAGGGGGCGGACTGCGCTTAGTCGCAAAGGCAAAACCGCTCTCGGCATCTCGGCCTCGGTGAGTACCATCTTTGTGACACCCTAACTTGTTTGTAAACCGGGGACCGCCTGTATTCAGAGCAGGGAAGAGGATCTGCGGCAGGTCACATGAACACCCATCGGCGCTGTAAATAAGGTATTTTCCACAATAAAGTTACACAAGGAGACTGCACATTATACAATCTTTTATTACATGATTTTACAAGGTTTTTAACTAAGGTTTATTTTTGGGATTACAGAATTTCACAGACTCCTGAGCTGACAGGGGGAGGAACTTTTTTGTACATACCGTAAATAAATAAGACATCCCCTGAAAATAAACCCTAGTGTGTTTTTTTGTAGCCAAAATTAATATAAGACCCGGTCTTGCTTTCGGGAAAACACGGTATACAGTATTTATATAGCGCCAACAGTTTGTGCAGCACTTTACAACATAATTCAATTTTCTAGAATATATGATCACAAAACATCAGAATTCAGTAATGATCCAAGTAAATAAACATATATAAAAAATGTTCTTCTACACTTAATATGTAAAAGCACCCAATTACTAGACATGTGCATTCGTTTTCGTCTGAATGCATTTTCGTCCGAATTTCAGGTATTTTCACTATCGTTTTAACAAACGATAACGAAAGTGCAGAATCCGAAAAACGAAAGATCCGACATAAACAAATGCTTTATTTTCGTTGCTACAACAGTTCGATATAGATAGGAGATTCGACATGATGATGACAATAACAATCTGTGTCCATCAAACCTGTGGTCGAATGTGCCTAACCTTAACTCTATTAGTCCAAGATTATTCTACATAGAGAGAAAAGATTTGACGTAGGGGAGAAAAGATTCGACGTAGGGGAGAAAAGATTTGACGTAGGGGAGAAAAGATTTGACGTAGGGGAGAAAAGATTTGACGTAGGGGAGGAAAGATAAATACAAATAATGATGATGATGAATGTTATTGGCTGATTGTAACCAAAGAGGAGGAGCAGTAAAATAGCTAGAACTAAGTACACACGTACTTTGGCTTATGGTGTCTGTTGAAAGTTCTAAGAAGATTCGACGGAGCAGGTAAACTATACGGCGTCGTACAGTCTAGCTGCTCCGTCAAATCTTCTTTGAACATTCGACAGACACCATAAGCCTTCAATGACAGATTCGACCTTAATTTGGATTTTCGGACGAATGCAATTTTTAACGAAAAACGAAATAAATAAAAACGAATTTCGGGAGTAACTAAATAAATGTATTTTTCGGACAAAAACAAAATTCTGAAACGAAATATTTCAGTGTGCACATGTCTACCAATTACCTGCACCTTGATTAGTTGGAGTACATTTACACATTGCATGTTGCACTCATAGGGTCTCACTATGATGCTTTGCCATGCATTGCATTACGCTGCAATTTATCTGCACCGTCTTGGTGTTTTTGGGGTGCTATTTAAAATGAATATCACCACAATGCATGTAACATGCATTGCTGCACTTTTTTTTGCTAATCATAAATGGTAAATGACCCTTAAAGATGCATTAATGGTTTGAACATTTTTGACAACCTGACCATGCACCTATATGAGCTTGTTGGACATCCAATTCTATAATATTAATTTGTAGCCCCCCTATTCATCATTTGCAGCTGCAATTGCCTCCACTCTTCTGGGAAACCATACCACAATAATTTGAAAAGTTTCTCTGGGGATTGGTGAGGTCATTTGTGAGATCAGGTACAGATGTTGGATAAAAAGAGAGTTGAGGTCACAGGGGGCAAACAGCTTGAGTTACTCCCCACCAAGATGCCTTGTCTTTATGGAGGAATAAGAAACTGCCACACACTGATGACATCACTCTAGTCCAAGTTTATTTAACAAAACAGCAAATGTAGGGAAATAACCTAGTGCAGTGATGGTAAACCTTGGCACCCCAGATGTTTTGGAACTACATTTCCCATGAGGCTCATGCACTTTGCCGTGTAGTTGAGCATCATGAGAAATGTAGTCTCAAAACATCTGGGGTGCCAAGGTTTACCATCACTGTGCTAATGGTTAGAGTACCAGCCTTACACTGTTAAAGTCATAAGTTCTAATCCAAGTAGATGGGTGAATTCTCAGTTTAATAAAACAACCACAATCCCTGCCCTAGGTCTGCCCCTCTGGCACGTTTCACCCAATAGAAACATAAATCAGCAACAGAACTTAGTCGTAGTCTTTGTGCACGGTCATGCTAAATCA
Source organism: Aquarana catesbeiana (assembly GCF_042186555.1). NCBI lineage: Eukaryota > Metazoa > Chordata > Amphibia > Anura > Ranidae > Aquarana > Aquarana catesbeiana. Next base: position 378,384,595 of record NC_133329.1, read on the forward strand.
GAAAAAGACCCTCCCCAAACTGTGGCTGTAAGATCAGAACTTTAAAAATGTCTTTGTATGTTGTAGCATAACGAATACTCTTCATTGGAAACACCTGAACTCAAACATTTGGAGGGGTGTCCACATACATTTGTCTATATAGTGTACTTCGGATGGGCCACCTGGGTATTGGGCTTCAAGTCAGGAGCCGAATTGAGACACTTATGAAGAAATTGTTTCTTACTTGTCTATTTTCACTTCTCCAGCTCCATATGTCATAAAAGACCTGGAAAAATTGCAGGAAAGATTGGACCAAAAACAGATCTTGCCTTGGCTGACCAGGCTTTCTCTTTTTTCTTTTGGAATTCTTTTGGAAAACTAAGGAATTTGACTGGTCATGGTGGACAGCTGCACCCTCATTGCAGTTTTCTTTTGTACATCTTATAAGAGATGTTTGAAAAGTTTACTTGTTATATGTTTCTTTTTTGTGCTATCTGTTTTAATGTCAATAAACCATTTTAAAGTTTTAGCGTCTACTACCCTCGGGAATGATAATCAGCGATTCATTAGAAGTGCTCGTTATTGTGAAAAACAAATTTCTCCTTCCCATCTTAACTTCCAGCAGACAGGTGCTCTTTCTCCATTCATAGCTCTTTCCTTCTCACGAAGCACTGCCTTCCGTCTTTCACCTCTCATTCACCTTTCTCCCTAAAGATTTTTAACTCTCACAAGCAAGCCTGCTTTTTCGCCTCTAGCTCCTGGGGATATTTCACTTCATCCTGTCCCTCTCTTACCTCTTCTATGATTTCAGGCACTGCAGCATCACCAACCTCATTCATACGAACTTCTCCTCACACATAACGCATATTGGATTTTATAGACAAAAATGTCTGCAAGCCATTAGTGATGATATAACATAACATAGTAAAAAATGTCAGTAGATATATGAAAATATTTATATTGATTTTGTGATTTTTTTTATTTTTATTTTATAAACGTTGTCTAATTTTATTTGTAAAAGGTGGAGGGAAGTTTTTTTAAGATTGATATATTTACACCTTAATAGATTTGCAATAGAGCAAATCTGTGATAATAAAAAATCTTATTTGAATTGTATTGATTGGGAGTGGTTGGTGCATGCCATTTGGTTTCGATAGATATAGCTACTGTTTGGATTGTGGTGTCTGTACCGCAGCTATATATTCTTTAAGCATACTGTAGGACATTATAACAAGTCATTGTCATCTGCCCTATATAAAGTAACTTCCAAACTAGGGTTGCTGTCAATACTCATTGCTATGCATTTTTAGAAAAAATCTTGCTCCCGTGCCAGCCTTTGCTTCTGTAACTTTGTCCTGACCCTTATCAAGCAATCTTTTTTTTTTTTCTTTGTCATCTAATCCTAAACACCTCTTAAAATCTTTCAGTTCACTGCTCAGCCCTGCATTTCAGGCATTCTCTACTGACCTCACTGTCTAATAACTTGACTGCTGTTTCCAAGCCTAAACTGACACAAGGAGACAGACAGTTGGATGACAATTAATTTGCCATCCCAGCTTGCATTCAGCAACTGATTACTGATGTACCCTCTCAGCTTCTGAACCGGGCTCAGAGGATGAAGCCTTGTCTCATCACCTCTTCTTATCCTTCCAGCCTTTCCATAAGATTGTGTTCTGTCACAATCTGTTCATTTGCTGTAGGCTGTTGCTTGTTTCCCAATTAGCTAAAACATTCAATCTCTTCCTATTCTCTTGTATCTTCTTATTTGATTTCAACTATATCTCAATAAGGCCCATTATTAACACATCCTTCTAGTCCAGCTCAACACTACCTTTTTTACTCTCTGACTTTTGATTTTACATTTATACACATCTAATTCCTTCCTTGCTTGATCCTTTTTCTGTTTCATAGTTTTCATTGGGTTTAAAGAGGTACAGTACAAAAATGTGACATATTATGAACAAAATAAGTTACAGAGGACAATAAGACCACTTTCACACAGGCTTTCCAATTGGGTCCACCTATCATTTTATTAGGTGGACTTGATCAAAAGCTCTATGCAAGCCTATGGACAGGCAGATGTAAATGAGCATGCATTTACATCAGGGGTCTCAAACTGGCATTTATCCAGCTTTTGTAAAACAACAAGTTCCATGAAGCATTGCAAGGCTGACAGTTACAAGCATGACTCCCACAGGCAGAGGCATGATGGGACTTGCAGTTCCGCAACAGTTGGAGGGCTGCCAATTTGAGACCCCTGATTTACATCTACCTACCTCCAAGTCTGTCCGGGCCAAAAAAAAGAAATGGAAATGGTCCTTTTCCATTTTTTTGGACCTCAAAATGACAAATCAAAGGTAACCTGTGTCTGTTTATATCCAACTTGCCCATAGAGCCATCTTGGTTCTGCCAGCATCCACTGTCAAAATGTGGACAAAAAACTGATTGGGAACAGATGGCAAAAAAATGAGGATATGGCCCATGTGAACTTCTGTTGAACAGGAAGGGCCACACACAGTTCCATCTTTACCCAGCCTGAGACTACCCTGTCTGCAAGGTGACAACACTGCTGTGTCAAATAAACAATGCTGTCACCATGCTAAAAGAAGTAAAAAAATAAATCTATTGGCAGGATTGATAGGTAATAAAACTATGGTATGTGTTAATGCTTGTGACAGACTGCATCATATCTGTAATTTTTTAGTCTGCCCATGGTTCAACGTTAACCTAACCACTAAACCTCACCTTACCTTAAAGCTTAACTCCAGGAAAAAAGGTTTTCCCATGCAGTGGGGCTGTGCCTGCACTGCACAGATCAACTGCTCATTTTATGGGGTGAGGAGAAAGCTTAGAGTCACCTGATCCTTTGTTCCATTGGAAAATGGCGCTCCCCCATGGTCCAGTTCCTGGTCTATGGAACCTGCTCTGGCCTTGATGGGGCCAGGAACAGTCCACAACTCAATATCGCTGGAGCGCAGGGGTGCCGGACTGGTCTTGTGCTAGGAGAATCAGATGATTAGGTAAGTATATCTCCTTTCTCCTCTCTACTAGACAAAAATGAGCAGTGCAGCTACATTGCATGGCAAAACTTTGTTTTCATTGAGATGGGCTTTGACTGTCTGCTTAATTCCTAGCCTTTACCTTTAACCACAACAACATAATGGCCATAATTATAGAGTTTTTATATTTTTTTTTACCTTCTGTACCAAACAAATTGCAAAAAAAACAAAATCAGATGTGTGCTACAATATGTCAAGACAAGACTTTTCGGGTAATATACATTACATTAAAATGTATGTAAAGCCAAACTTTTATTTATTTTGTATAAAGTAGGGAAAGGTACTGCCAGTTTGCTTACGCGCATCTAAGCATTTTATCTTATTCCTCACTATTGGAGCCTTCTTACATCTGGACCATGGGAAGCCCCCACCTTCTCTGTTGGTACTACTCAATAGTTATGGTCAGCAATACCAAGGACTCATTATTGTTCTTCACCAACATTCTATTTTACGATGTAACTTTAGCCTTTCCTTCAGACTAGGCTATTGTTACATTTGTTGAAGCTGTATTCTTTTTGTTTTGTTGAGATGCCTTTAGTGCCGTGTTATATGAGTGCTTTCTTTCTGCATTACCCTTATCATATTACCTCTATGTAACCTTCTATTTATGCAATAAAACATTTGTACAAAAAAAAACCCTGCCAGTTTAGATTTTGCTGTCTATGGGGCAATGGGGAGTATTCCCTTAACTTCCTGCCCTGCAGATGAAAAAAGAAATGAGAGGAAATCTCTGAAAACGGAGGCTTCAAAAAATATTGAAAATTGACTTCCCCTCTTAGGTAGTTCTCACTAGAACATGTTTCCCCATTGAAATGTTTCCCCACTCAGTAGTTCTGCCATTGACAACTGTAAAATTTTAGATTTCCCATCACTGATTCAGTGAGAATGGTCATTACAGAGGGTAAATCTACTCAGTGGAGACACAAAGAGCACAGGGTTCTAGCCTTTCCTTACTCTATCCAAAACAAACAAAAAAAAAGTGGCTATACCTACATTCAAATAAACTGCTCCGGTCTAGACCAGAGATCTTCAAACTTTTTAGCCAAAGGGACACATCACATATTTCAGAAATATGCAAGGCTGAAAAAACAGGCTCCAAGAAATAACTTCACAAAAGAAGCCCACATTACATCAGAGATCCCACTCCAGATTAGAGCCTCTCATTCATTTTTTAGTCCCTCCTTCACATCAGAACCCCCTTCTTCACATGAGTCCCCCATTCTCATCAGATTCCTTCTTTTACATCAGATCAATCCTTCACTTCAGAGCCCCATTTTCCATCAGAGCACCATCTTGACATAAGCGTTCCCCCATTCACATGAGAGTCCCCCTTTCATGTGAGAGTCCCCCTTTCACATCAGAGTCCCTCCTTCACAACACAGCCCCCTGAAATCAGGACCCTCCCTTCACATCAGAGCCCTGTTTCAGATTGGATCCCCTCTTTACATCAAAGTCATCAGAATCCCTACCTTACAATTTATGTCTGGAGGAAAAGAGATTTCATCTCCAAATACGAAAAGGCTTCTTTACAGTAAGAGTTGTGAAAATGTGGAATATACTCCCTCAATAGCTGGTTCTGGCTAGCTCAGTAGATTGTTTTTTATAAAAAAGGCCTGGATTCTTTCCTAGATACACATATTATATACTGTACGAGATACTAATATTTATAGGTAAAGTTGATCCAGGGAATATCGGATTGCCTGTTGGGGGATCAGGAAGGAATTGTTTCCCCTGCTGGAGAAAATTGTTTTATGTTTATTATTTTTTTTCCTTCCTCTGGTTCAACTGCGTGTATAGGATTGTATACATTTTTCCCTTCTATTGGTTGAACTGGATGGATTTGTGTCTTTTTTCAACCAGACTAACTATATAACTATGTAACAATCTTCACCACGGTGACAGGACGGCACAAGGTGGGAGGCAGAGAAGGCCCTCTTCTGAATGCTGGGGTGGTTTTGAATGCCACTGCTCTGGTGGATCTGGATCTGGCCTTTCCATGGTGCAGTCAGGCCGACAATCTGCAATAGCTGTGTGTCCTGGCCACTCAGCATCATTGGTTGTTATGGTGCTGGCGGCTGACCACACCTCTACCATAGAAATGCATGCCATAAATACTGGATTAGTGGCTGCAAAATCTTATAGTGGGGTGGATGTGGTCCATGGGCATTAGTTTGTAAATTCCTGATTTAGATCATCTGTTTGCTGATCATCTGTTTGCTGAGAAACACAAAAGTAATATTGTAAAGGGTCCTGTGTTTTGTAATTCTGAAATCCTTTTTTTAGTGAATTTGGAATTTCAGCTCTTGGCAAAGAATTCAAACAATGCTCTATGCACAAGTTTTGTCAGTTACATGGTCTTATATTTCATTCACTCATTATTATTTTTTTCTTAATAAAGAAAACAGTGTACTGCAGCTTGAAAACACAGGCATCTCTACTGTGACAATAAAGCTTTAAATCGAATTCCTTTGATACTCAGCATGCCGAGTTCCTTGTGTTTCAGATATCAATGAGTGCTTACTCCTGGGGAGCTGTTCCCACCACTGCACCAACTTGAAAGGCTCCTACAAATGCACCTGTGACAGAAACTTCATAGAACAGGGCCACAGCTGCATTATAAAAGGTAAATAAAAAAATAAATAAAAAAGAATATTAAATATATGACGTTTTTGTTTTTAGCACTGGCAATTCCAGGCTTGGCTGCTAACCTCATCCAAAGTTTTCCAGATTTTTTTAAAGAGATTTATCTTCAAAACAAGTGTGCTAATTCAGTAAAGGAGTTATCTAGATTACATAACATAGAGCCAACCAATTAGAGTAGTATCTATCAATTTATGTGATTGCCATGGACTGCACTTTGCACCATTATGTCGAAAGATTCATTTTTAGATATTTGCAGTTGATGGCAAAACATGCCAATCCACAATTTTTATTTTTTGTATCTTTGCTTATCAGCTGGCTGTATAACCTCCATACCCCATAAAAAAAAAAAAAAAAAAATCAAGACTTTGAGTTTGTCTATAGCCATCAAAAGATGGTTGAACATCCAGGAATTACTCAACTAAAGATGTCTTTCCATCTATTGTTAGAAGTGCCAGGACAAGTTTCTCTGATGCCCAAGGCAAAGATTGCAGAGTGTGTCTCCCCTTCCTCCCCCACCGAGCTGGGGTTGATGGAGCATGCACATAGCCATGTGCAATGGCCAGGCTGGCACAGAGTACAGAAACAGACATTGTCCAATGGCATTAAGATTGCCACTTTTGGCCCTAAGACAGCTGAACTGAATGGGGGATGGACAGGACAATGCAGAGGCAAGAGGCTCCTGGCACAAATGCCTTCCCCCCAGCATAGAGTTCAAGGCAGGAGCCCTTTCTGTATGAAGATGAACAATTGAGCTGCTGAGTGGGTAGAAAAGAGACGTTTTAGAAATGTGTAAAATTTCAGAAATTAGGATGGATGAATTATTTGTATTCCATACTTACATTGATCCAGCTTGGTACAATGTAAATATGCATTACTCGTACCTGATGGATCACTGGGGAAGCTGGAAATCACTGTAGTTGGTGCTACGTGATCTTCCGGATCCTGCTCAAGTTCTATGTGAGCGACTGTCCCACTGCACAGCTGGTTTTTAAAGAATGACTTGTAATGTTTTCAATGAATACAAAGTGTTCTCTGATAGGAAGAGGTAGAGATTGTGGAGCCCTTTCTCTCCGCCTTGACAATCACAGAATGCCCTGTATTCATCAAAATAAATACAAGGTGGTCTATGAATGGTGGCATTACCAAGCGAGCACCTCCCAACCCAAGATAGACCGATGTAAGTATGCAATACAAATAAGTAATGGAGTTTTGTTTTAAACATATTAATGGTAAGAAGAAATTAACTTTTAAGCAGTACTGTTTTGATGATTTATTCCCACCAAATGATTATTTGTGATTATTTAAAGTAGATCTAAATCCTCAGAAAAGAATACTGGATCACATTATTTTTTGGTTACATCTACAGTGGGGACGGAAAGTATTCAGACCCCCTTAAATTTTTCACTCTTTGTTATATTGCAGCCATTTGCTAAAATCATTTAAGTTAATTTTTTTCCTCATTAATGTACACACAGCACCCCAAATTGACAGAAAAACACAGAATTGTTGACATTTTTGCAGATTTATTAAAAAAGAAAAACTGAAATATCACATGGTCTTAAGTATTCAGACCCTTTGCTCAGTATTTAGTAGAAGCACCCTTTTAATCTAATACAGCCATGAGTCTTTTTGGGAAAGATGCAACACGTTTTTCACACCTGGATTTGGGGATCCTCTGCCATTCCTTCTTGCAGATCCTCTCCAGTTCTGTCAGGTTGGATGGTAAACGTTGGTGGACAGCCATTTTTAGGTCTCTCCAGAGATGCTCAATTGGGTTTAAGTCAGGGCTCTGGCTGGGCCATTCAAGAACAGTCACGGAGTTGTTGTCAAGCCACTCCTTCATTATTTTAGTTGTGTGCTTAGGGTCATTGTCTTATTGGAAGGTAAACCTTCGGCCCAGTCTGAGGTCCTGAGCACTCTGGAGAAGGTTTTCGTCCAGGATATCCCTGTACTTGGCCGCATTCATCTTTCCCTCGATTGCAACCAGTGGTTCTGTCCCTGGAGCTGAAAAACACCCCCAAAAGCATGATGCTGCCACCACCATGCTTCACTGTTGGGGCTGTATTGGACAGGTGATGAGCAGTGCCTGGTTTTCTCCACACATACCACTTGGAATTAAGGCCAAAAAGTTCTATCTTGCTCTCATCAGACCAGAGAATCTTAATTCTCACCATCTTGGAGTCCTTCAGGTGTTTTTTTAGCAAACTCCATGCGGGCTTTTATGTGTCTTGCACTGAGGAGAGGCTTTCGTCGGGCCCCTCTGTCATAAAGCCCCGACTTGTAGAGGGCTGCAGTGATGGTTGACTTTCTACAACATTCTCCCATCTCCTGACTGCATCTCTGGAGCTCAGCCACAGTGATCTTTGGGTTCTTTTTTACCTCTCTCACCAAGGCTCTTCTCCCCCGATAGCTCAGTTTGGCCGGACGGCCAGCTCTAGGAAGGGTTCTGGTCATCCCAAACGTCTTCCATTTAGGGATTATGGAGGCCACTGTGCTCTTAGGAACCTTAAGTGCAGCAGAATTTTTTTGTAACCTTGGCCAGATCTGTGCCTTGCCACAATTCTGTCTCTGAGCTCTTCAGGCAGTTCCTTTGACCTCATGATGCTCATTTGCTCTGACATGCACTGTGAGCTGTAAGGTTTTATATAGACAGGTGTGTGGCTTTCCTAATCAAGTCCAATCAGTATAATCAAACGCAGCTGGATTCAAATGAAGGTGTAGAAGCATCTCAAGGATGATCAGAAGAAATGGACAGCACCTGAGTTAAATATATGAGTGTCACAGCAAAGGGTCTGAATACTTAGGACCATGTGATATTTCAGTTTTTCTTTTTTAATAAATTTGCAAAAATGTCAACAATTCTGTGTTTTTCTGTCAATATGGGGTGCTGTGTGTACATGAATGAGGAAAAAAATGAACTTAAATGATTTTAGCAAATGGCTGCAATATAACAAAGAGTGAAAAATGTAATAGGGTCTGAATACTTTCTGTCCCCACTGTATATGTATTTTTCACCTTTCTTTGTTTTTTTGTCTTTATTCATCATGCACATTCTGCAGCCGTTTTGTATGAACTTGCACATGTTACAGTTTTAGGCCTCATGCACATTGCTGCTCCTAAACGCATGTTTTTAGAGTTTTTGGTGTTTTTTTGCCAAAGCCCCTCAACACAATTACGTAAAAGCCAACGCGTCCATGCACACATAGGCTTTTACCAGAGCTTAGAAGCAGTAGTATTTAGAGGCAGTCAAAGCTACTTCTCCAGAACAAAGACGAATCTTGTTCAGAAGAGGGAAGTTTTGGCAGAAAAATAATAGATGCAGCAAAAACAACTGTAAATGCGTTTAGGCGTTAATTCATTTCAAATATTCTGGCCAATGAATGAAATTAATTAACATCCAAATGCTTGACATTGCTAAACGCTGGTAAACGTGTCTAAAAGCAGTTCACGTGTTTAGCAGCATCCAGCGTTTTTCTACTGCCATGAGAAAGGCATCTAGGGAGTGTATAGTGTGCATGAAGCCTTACTGTGGTGACTACGGCAGAATGTACCAGCGTGCGCATAGGACAATGCAGTAGTTGAAATATATGTGTTGTCATCCTAAAAAAGGTTGTATGGTCGTATCTTACTGGTAGGATCACCAGATTTGATTGTATTGAAAAATGGAGAACGATTGTTTTTTTCGAACATTACATTAGTTTTGAATGGAGTGTTAGGTCCCTTGTTGGTTCATTCCGATTGGAGATTTTTTTGTCCTTGTGGCCAGTATTCCAGACACATAAAATCATGGGAAATCAAAATTTTACAGGAGCCACAAGAACAGGAGGTAAAAGCAAATATTCTAATGGCGACACCTGACTAAGAGATATCCTCTCAATTCCTATTGTGTCTTTATAGGGGAACTCCAGGCTCCCCCATAAATTAAAAGTCAGCTGCTACAAGTACTGTAGCTGCTAAATTTAATTATTAGGGCACTTACCTGTCCAGGCATCCAGTGGTGTCTTCTTCAATCGGCTATAGGATGCTGGCAACGTCATCCTGACTTCACAGCTGGTTTCGTACTGCACATGCTCAAAGTGCACTGCGCTTTGTGATTGAGCTGTAGTTTTCTGGGACATGTGAAGTGTCCCAAAAGGCTGCTGGGGAAGGAGGGGGGCACAACTTCTTGCTCAGTTCGCCACGTCAAACTGATCCGGAACTGGGAGCCCTTACCTGTCAAAACCAGACACCTGCTCCCCCTCCAACCAAAAGATGCCAAATGTGGCAGTGGATGGGGGGAAGAGGCAGGCAAACGGAGTTTCCCCTTTTGGGTGGAGCTTGTGAAAGGAGATCTCCCAAGTGGGAATATAAACAAAGAAAAAAAAAGATTTGCCCATACAGACACTTTGATTTTTATATACACTCTAATACAGATTACAGATTCTTTTCCTCTAACATTTCCCTTAGGACTTCCATACTTTCAGGTCCCTTTCCTATTAATCTTATGAAAACTGAAACGAGTATCTTTTATGATTCCAGACTCAGAGGAACAAATTCTCTACGTGGCCAATGACACTGAGATCCTGGCTTTCAGACATCCATTTGGCTACAGCGTGGAATACCAGCAAATATCCCGCATTGCGCACAATTCTAGGATTACTGGGATGGACACCTACCTCCAGGGCAACATGATCATTTGGAGCACTCAGTTCAACCCCGGAGGAATTTTCTATAACACCTTTCATGGAAGGGCAGGCAAAGAAACCAAGAGTGGATTGATTGTGAGTGTAAGAATCTGCTTAGAATACTGCAGCATCTATTTTTCACCTTGAAATTTATTTTGGGGCCTGTGTCGATGAGTATTGGGCTTATGTTAATGGTATCCATTTGACATCAGGCACTGATGCTTCTGAGATCATTCAGAATTCATTGACGAATGCATTTGACCTGCATTGACCTTCTTCTGATCTTCATTTGACATGCTTAAATCTTTTGTATTCAAATAAAACTTGCATGGAGGTGCAAAACCCATTGATGCAGGTGCTAAATTAGTTGTTTACGTCATTGTTTAAATTATTAACAGTAGTGTAGTTAGCAAAAGGAATTAGTTAATCAGGTAGTTTACTGTATGCTCCAGGGTCGGTTTCTAGCTTACCATTAGAGGTTCCCTTGGATCTGTGGAGGTGTGCCTAGATTAGACAACGGACAGTGGTTTCCAGATAACTAGGCCTAAATAACACCTTCCATAACAGAAATTGATGGCCTTCCATTGTGGATTGCCTGGAAATGCTGGCTGCCTGGCATCTTTTTTTTTTAAATCAATGACCTTGAGCAAGCAAGCAGCAGGTTATCAGAACTCCAGATCTGCACTACCAGATCAAACACTGCAAATGTAGAGAAGCTCCAAGGTCAGCACAGCAGTGACCATTTATCGAAGTAGGTCAGCAGTGGCAACCTAATTATTTATTTTATGACCGTTTTCTTACATACAAGAGCAGGTGATGGAGAGCACTGCAGAATATGGCAATGCAGCAAGGAATCGTTTGTAGGGCATTTGACCTATGCTTCTATATGCAAGGGACAACTTATTCTAGAACAGTTAGATTACAAAGCTCATGTTTGAACAGCTATAGCTCTGAATCAGCAGAGAGTGTGTTGGACCCAGGGCTGCCTTTAGAATTTATGGGGCCTTGTTCAGTCTATCTGACAAGGCTCCAACCCCATCCGACAGGGCCAGGGCCTGAAAACACCCCGTCTCCCACCCAAGCTCTAGCAGAGAAAAATGGGGCGGTGCACTGTGAGAAAGTTGGGTGTGGCAAACAGTGAGCAGGGCTTAATCCTTGAGTCTATGTATAAAGCACAGGGGTCAAACGTATGCAATACACAGAGCGCAGGTCTCAGGAGTATGTAACATACAGAGTGCAGGGGTCAGAAGTAAGTAATGTACAGTGTGCAGGGATAGCAGTGGGTAATGTACATAGTTCAGAGGTCAGGATTGTGTAATGAATGGAGTGTAGGGGTCTAGAGTGGGTGATGTGCATAGTTTAGGGGTCAGGTGTGTGAATTTATGTAGTGCAAGGGTCAGGGGTGGGTAACGTATAGAGTGCAGAATCACAAATTAGTATTGTACAGAGTGCAGGGGTCAGATGTAAAGTGGTTAATGTAATGAGTTCAAGTTTCAGGAGTGGGTTACATACCAAGTGTCTGGGGTCAGGAGTACGTAAAGTACAGAGTAAGGGGGTCAGGAGGGGGTATTGTATATAGTTAAGGGGTCATGATTGGGTAAGGTACAGAGTGCAGGGGTCAGGAATGGGTAACACATAGAGTGGAGGGGTCAGCACACACTCTTCCATTGCGCGGTTCCAGACAATTAAAGTTCCAACCTGCCCTAGTGATTTAATAAAATAAAAAAGTAAGGGTCAAACTTTAATTATATTGTTGGAAACCATTGCACAGGGAATTATTCCTCCTATGGCAAAAAATCATTAAATAGCTACCTCTCTGTGCCCAGCCCCCCTGCTGCACTGATTAGGCCAGGGATGTTTTCTTTCATTATTGGAGACTGTAGGATTAAATCCAAAATTCTGAAAACAGCAACAGGGAATGTCTTTCATCCACTCACTTTGAACAGAATGTGAAGCAAAATCTCCATAATGTAGCACAAAAACACCTAAAAAAACATGGATTTTAACCATTGTTCTACAATATACAAAATAAATAAGAAAAATGTTTGGCTTTTGATATGCTTAAAACTATATGTTACTATATTTTTTTTTTATCTATGATGACTACAATTACATAAAAGTATCAAATCTTTGTGAAAATGGTATGAATAATAAAGACCCAACGGCTAGCCATATTCTTACCTGCAATGAAAGGGAAACTGTCTCCTGACATTGTCTCTCTTCTAGTGCCCCGAGTTCAAAAGACCCCGAGACGTAGCTGTGGATTGGGTGACAGGGAATATCTACTGGACGGATCACTCCCGAATGCACTGGTTTAGCTATTACACCACTCATTGGACAAGACTGAGATACTCCATAAATGTTGGTCAAATCAATGGACCCAACTGTACACGGCTCCTCACCAACATCGCAGGAGAACCTTATGCAATCACTGTGAATCCTAAAAAAGGGTATGTTTCTTCTTTTCCTCATGTTAATTGAATACTAATGGGTATTTTCAGGTACAGTGGAAGTTAGGTTAGACCAGAAACACATAAGTAAAAGTATGACAGGTTCTAACCTTTCCTCTCTGTATCCAAATATAAAAAGATTTTGGTTTTCACTCTAAATAATTCCCTGCATTACTTAGTGACTGTTGGGTTGATTTTTCTAAAATTGGAGAGTGCAAAATCTGGTGTAGCTGTGCATAGAAACTAATCAGCTTCCGTTTTCTTTTTTTGTCAAAGCTTATTTGAACAAGCTGAAGTTAGAAACTATTGGTTACCATGCACAGCTGCACCAGATTTTGCACTCTCCAGTTTTAGTAAATACTCTGTGTCAGGTATACGCCTTTGTTTTACTGTATCAGCTGAGTACTGGAGACATGGTGGGCCCTTCTATACTAATTAGAGTCACGAACCATAGCAGAGATGTCCTTTTCATATATATATTACATAGTTACATAGTAGATGAGGTCGAAAAAAGACACAAGCCCATCAAGTCCAACCTATGTGTGTGATTATATGTCAGTATTACATTGTATATCCCTGTATGTTGCGGTCGTTCAGGTGCTTATCTAATAGTTTTTTTAAACTATCGATGCCCCCCGCTGAGACCCCCGCCTGTGGAAAGGAATTCCACATCCTTGTTGCTCTTACAGTAAAGAACCCTCTACGTAGTGTAAGGTTAAATCTCTCTTTTTTTCTAATTTTAATGAGTGGCCACGTGTCTTGTTAAACTCCCTTCTGCGAAAAAGTTTTATCCCTATTGTGGGGTCACCAGTACGGTATTTGTATATTGAAATCATATCCCCTCTCAAGCGTCTCTTCTCCAGAGAGAATAAGTTCAGTGCTCGCAACCTTTCCTCATAACTAACGTCCTCCAGTCCCTTTATTAGCTTTGTTGCCCTTCTTTTTTTCCCATTAGCGACTTACAATGCCTTGGTCTGCACTTCGTCTCTGGGTGAAGGAAGCCATCCTGGTAGAGGAAGGGTTTTGTTTTCTCATGTCAGTGCTGCCTGACTGGTGATATGATGACTGGTGGGAGAATATTCAAGAAGCAGCAGGAGGTTCATGTACTGCAGGCCTTCAGCTGTATCAAGTTCTAGCATCTCCTATGCACTGAACATAATAATAACTATAACAAATTACATTATAACAGAAAACAACTCCATGCTGTGCTAGGACTGTAAACTCAAAACACTCAAAAACACAATATAAACACAATATAAAAGGAAAAACATATTTTGATTACTCTGGGCAATATAATTATTTTCTTTTCAGGTATCGGTTCATACCATATAATACATACTTTCATGTATATACTATGAGCTGGCATATGGGGGCAACACTATGTTGCTATAAAACTATCCCACAACAATTAGAGGCAGTTATTGGTCTGATTCTGCTGAATAAATCTCTAGTATTTTGTATTTTACATTTTTCTTTTGCTTGTTTAAATCGTTGTTTGCCTACATTTTCTCTTTTTTTTTTCTCTTTGGCCAACATAAGGATGATGTACTGGACAGTCATTGGAGACCACTCGCATATTGAAGAGGCAGCAATGGATGGGACTTTAAGAAGAATATTGGTGCAAAAAAACTTGGAGAGGCCAACAGGTATCTGATTTAGTTGTAAAGTTTAGTATGAGTGTAATGCCGCGTACACACGATCGGACTTTACGGCATACTTGGTCCGGCGTACCGGATTTCGTCGGACAATTCGATCGTGTGTGGGCTCCAGCGGACTTTGTTTTCTCAAAAGTTTGATGGACTTAGATTTGAAACATGTTTCAAATCTATCCGACGGACTCGAGTCTGGTCGAAAAGTCCGCTCGTCTGTATGCTAGTCCGATGGACAAAAACCGACGCTAGGGCAGCTATTGGCTACTGGCTATGAACTTCCTCGTTTTAGTCCGGTCGTACGTCATCACGTACAAATCCGTCGGACTTCGGTTGATCCTGTGTAGCCAAGTCCGTTCATTCGGAAAGTCTGTCGTAAAGTCTGTCGAAAAGTCGGCCGGGCAAAGTATGCCGTAAAGTCCAGTCATGGGTATGCGGCATAATCCATTTAAAGCTGAACTTCAGGCAGATATAAAAGGCACAAATTAATGCAGCTTTGTATTTATTAATGCATAATTAATTTACAAAATCATTTATTCATTATTTGTTTCAATGCAAGCAGTGCAAGCGTGTGACTTTGACTTCCTATCAGCCTCCTTCAGTCTGTGTATAGCAGAGCTCAGACGTGTGTGGGGGGGGGGGAGGAAAGGCAGCACATGGAGCCAATTAATTGTGCTGCAGTGTAAGGAGCAAACTGATAGGAGGAGGGAGCAGAGGGACAGAATTATATCGTCACCATGCTGCTTCTCCTATGATTGTCTATATACAGGTTGGGAGAGAGACAAGACCTGTAAGCAGGGCTGCCATCACGGGGTACAGCCGTCACAACAGTAAGGGGCCCGAGGGGCCCGTCGGGGCCAGAAGAAGGCAGGACGGGTGAAGGGGAGCGTGCTGTGCATTACAGAAATGATTTCACAGCTTCTGCTGTTCTCGTGTCACTGAGCTCAGACATCGAGCTCTCTACTGACACCTCTGGCTACTATGTGTATGTGCACCCCTTGTGTGATTTGTACTGAGCTTCTCAGCAACATGTCAGCTTTGTGAAAATGGGCTGGGGCCAGGTAGGAAGATCTTCTTTACAAGTAGGGGCTGTGAGGGAAAGGGAGGGGGGCCATGTGTACAGGGTGGGGCCAGAGCCTTGTGTGTTTACAGGTTTGTGTATGTGAGGGGCTGCCATATATACAGGTGTGTGTGGGGGGCTGACATATATACAGGTGTGTGGGGTCTGACATATATACAGGTGTGTGTGGGGGGCTGACATATATACAGGTGTGTGGGGGCTGACATATACAGGTGTGTGTGGGGGGCTGACATATATACAGGTGTGTGGGGGCTGACATATATACAGGTGTGTGTGGGGGGCTGACATATATACAGGTGTGTGGGGGCTGACATATATACAGGTGTGTGTGGGGGGGTGGGGCGCTGACATATATACAGGTTTGTGACGGGGCTGACATATATACAGGTGTGTGGGGGCTGACATATATACAGGTGTGTGTGGGTGGGTGGGGCACTGACATATATACAGGTGTTTGGGGGGGGCTGACATATATACAGGTGTGTGGGGGGGCTGACATATATACAGGTGTGTGGGGGGCTGACATATATACAGGTGTGTGTGGGGGGCTGACATATATACAGGTTTGTGTGGGGGGGCTGACATATATACAGGTGTGTGTGGGGGGGCTAACATATATACAGGTGTGTGGGGGGGCTGACATATATACAGGTGTGTGTGGGGGGCTGACATATATACAGGTGTGTGTGGGGGGGCTAACATATATACAGGTGTGTGGGGAGGCTGACATATATACAGGTGTGTGGGGGATGACATATATACAGGTGTGTGTGGGGGGCTGACATATATACAGGTGTGTGTGGGGGGGGCTAACATATATACAGGTGTGTGTGGGGGGCTGACATATATACAGGTGTGTGGGGGGGCTGACATATATACAGGTGTGTGTGGAGGCTGACATATATACAGGTGTGTGGGGGGGCTGACATATATACAGGTGTGTGGGGGGGCTGACAAATATACAGGTATGTGGGGGGATGGGGCACTGACATATATACAGGTGTGAGGGGGCTGACATATATACAGGATTGCGGGGGGGCTGAGTGCATACAGGTGAGGTGGCCGGTGTGCGGATTCGGTAGGATGGACCGTGGGCAAGCCCTGGGAAATGTTGGTGGTCAGGCTCGGGGGGGCAGGCCTAAAGCTGTGTAAGGGACCCAAAAATTTCTGATGGCTGTCCTGCCTGTAAGTGTTACTAAACTACAGCAGAATCTAAATGATGTCTCTTCCCATTTGTGCTAGTAGGGATGATTGGGGCGTATATGTCCTAGGAGAAGAAATGTGGGGGTGGGGGGGGTTGTGCTAGGAGGGGGGGGGGGATTGTGCTGGGAGGGGCTGGAGAGGATGTATACTCAAAGGGGAAATTTTAAGGAGTAGAGTGATTGTGCTAGGAAAAGTGTTTTTTTTTTGGGGGGGGGGGATTTGAAGAGAGAGAAAGAGGATTTGAGCTGGGAGGGGAGATTTCAGAAGGGGTGGCAGATATTTCCTGGGAGGAGGGGCAATTTATGCTTAAGGGGTAGGCATGCTGACACATCATTTTTTTACATCTTGGGCGGGGAAGCACAGTTTGGACTCTAGATGACCTTGTCTGGGCACTGGGGGATTTGCTGTATCTGAATTTGGGGGGACATCATGCCATTTATTTTGTTTGTTTTTTTTTGCATTGGGATATGCCTTAAAATTCATACCAGATCAAGGGAACCGCACGCTGTTTTTTTCTTTTTTTTTTTTTTTTAAACTATCCCGGCCACTTTATTTACATAGCTGGGGTTTCCGACCAATAAATGAATGGGGCCTGTTAAGCCACTGGTTAAAGGACAATGCAAGTGCTGACACCCATCACTTCCCTAATAACAATTGACTGTAAAAGAAGGAAAAAACAGCTACAATATATAATATACAGCCCCTGCCAAATGGGCTCAAAGTCTACCCAAACAAGCAGAGTTTGGTGCAAACTAGGAGCTTTAATACCAGTGATGCCTTGAAATAGGACTTGGCTAAGGTTTGTTTGTATAGACTTGTAATGTTGTCAGTGTAGATAAGGTTTTAGAGAGATTTTTTTTTTCTAATTAAGTCACCCCATGTTGTGAAAGTGGTTGTAAAGGCACAAGGTTTTTTACCTTTGTGCATTGGCTCCCACTGCTGTGAATCATAACCAGTGAGCCAATCAGGAGACGGAAGGGGCAGGGACGAGCCATAGCTCTATGTGTGAATGTACACACACACAGTTGCTTGGGGGCCCCTCATAGCAAGCTGCTTGCTGTTTGGGCACCCGGAAGGAGGGAGGGACCAAGAGCACCGGCAAGAAACCTGTGAAGAGAAGGATCTGAGCTGCTCTGTGCAAAACCACTGCACAGAGCGGATAAGTATAACATGTTTGTTATTAAAAAAGAAAAAAAAAAGAAAAAAAGACAAGGCTTTAATATCACTTGAACAGTCATAAGGCACAATTCACTAAGTTTTGACACAAGTGTTGTTTGCTGTAACAGTAGTTATTCAATTTATTTGACTGTTATTTTCAGTTACTATTACTAAAATCTAAATTGCTAAAATCTGAATCTAAATCTAATCTCATTGTCACCATGCAATAAAAAAAGTCTACGGCCTGATTCACACCTGAGTGTTTTGTAGCTTGATGCTCAAATCTACAAAACTCTCAACAAACAAAATGCCATGTATTTATATGGTGGACATTCACATATGAGCACTCAGGCGCCTGTCATGAGTGATGCTTTAAAAACCACATGAGTTTAATTTTGAGACATACACTATATTGTCAAAAGTATTAGGACACCTGCCTTTACACGAACATCAACGTTAATGGCATCCCAGTCTTAGTCTGTAGGTTTCAGTATTGAGCTGGCCCACCCTTTGCAGCTATAACAGCTTCAACTCTTCTGGGAAGGCTGTCCACAAGGTTTAGGAGTGTGTCTATGGGAATGTTTGACCATTCTTCCAGAAGTGCATTTGTGAGGTCAGACACTGATATTGGAGGAGAAGGCCTGGCTCGCAGTCGCCGCTCTAATTTATCCCAAAGGTGTTCTATCGCATTGAGGTCAGGACTCTGTGCAGCCCAGTCAAGTTCCTCCACCCCAAACTCTCTCATCCATGTCTTTATGGACCTGAAAGAACTGGTCTCTCTCTATTGCTTTTTGTTGGCCAAAAAAACATCGAAAGCTTCAATATACGTGTAAATTACTGACATATACTTGTTTGCGTGCATAAAAATGCAGAGATTGCCTGAAAATCATTAAGCTCAAGTGTGAATACAGTCTGATCTGGGAAAAAAAAATGCTCTCTGAACCAATAGAACTACCCTATGGGTCATATGCCAGTCAAGCTGATGCAAAGGTGGGAGTGGGGAACAGACACACTACATGTTCACCGCCAATGATTTTAAAGGCAAATTTGCATATTAGCAGCCGTTCCACCTTCAGAAAGCTATTATGAGTTCATATTCATAAACAGCTCTGTCTTTAGATACTAGTACAATTTTGCATAGACCAGAGTACAGCGTTGATGCTGTGGGCATGCCTAGTGTAAAACTATGAAAATTGAGTTGAACCCTTCACCCAGCATCCAGAATTTCTGAAAATGGCTGTTTTACTGACTGATCTGCATGTTGTTATTTGGAGAGATTCAGTGGATCTGGCACAAAAGGCCAATTTCTTCAACAGGTTGTCTGAACTTCGGACTTTGATAAATTGAAATATTTTTTCATAGCTTATGATAGGAGTTGAGTTTCGGACCCCCTGTGGTGCAAATGAGTCCATCGCTGACAGCACGGATAATCACCTGTCTGTCGAAATCAAGTGAAGGTTATGGACTTACAATCGTCTTTTCTAGCTGACATTGGTTTAAGGTTATTGGTGTCCTGTGGTGACAGCTGATGGATGCCGAGCTCCGCAATTCACATATTGAAAATACTAGAGCTGTCACATCTGTCAAAGAATGAAAGACATATACTTTGGCAGGTTGATTTTTTAATAGGGAGTCTGTTCCCTTTTTTAAATAAGTTAAGCCATTCATTTACATGGATATACGTTATTGGACTTCTGCAATATTTTAAATAGTCAGTCTTAAATTATTGCAAAACTGTGTAGGCTTACTTATGAAAGTTGTATAAATGCTTCTTTGGTTAGATTTACATATTTTGTCTGAGTATGACTCTTCAGCCTAAATGTTAGGGGTTAGAGGTCAACTGAGGTTTGACACCTGCTGCACTGTCAACTGCTTGACCTCAGCCACAACTAGTGTCAGAAGGTACCACCTTATAGTTAAGGAGAACCCAGACAACTACAAGGCAATGTCATGCACACTCAGAGATTAGAACAGTGTGTGAGTCCAAACAGCTGACATGGTAATTAGTGTCTAACTTCAGGTGAGCTCTGACCCCAGACATTGCAGCTGGCAAAATAGATGACATGGTAAGAAGTGTCAGACTCCACATGAGCTCTGACTTCACACTTTGCAGCTGACCAAACAGTTGACATGGTAATAAGTGTCAGATTTCAGGTGGTCTCTAACCCCAGACTTTGCAGTTGGCCAAAGAGTTAAGATAGTAATGAGTGTAATACTTCAGGTGAACTTTGACCTCAGACTTTGCAGCCAGCCAAACAGTTGACATGGTAATGAGCGTGAGACTTTAGTGAGCTCTGAACCTAGACTTTGCAGCTGGCCAAACAGCTGACATGGTAATGCGTGTCAAACTTCAGGCGAGCTCTACCCCAGACTTTGCAGTTGGCAAAACAGTTGACATGGTGAAGACTGTCAGACTTTAGCTGAACCTTGACCCAAGACTTTGAAGCCAGGCAAACAATTGGCGTGTTAAGAAGTGTCAGACTTCAGGTGAACTTTGACCCAAGTTTTCGCCCCCCATCTTTGGATCAGAGAACCCCTTTAGGCCTTTAATCAAGCTATACCTCAGCTATATAGACGATCTATTGATCTTCATGAAGGATGGGTTTACACATCATGATTCCTTCCTTGTGTTCCCGAACTCTAACAATAAAAATCTGTCGTTTAAAGGACAGGGGGATAAAAAAGGATCTGTTATCTAGATGTAAAATTGATCGGTAAAGAATCGGGTGTTGCTACTTCCCTTTACAGAAAGCCTTTATTGGGTAAAACCCTCCTTCTTGCCATCCAAAACACACAATCAAAGGGAAACTCGTTGGGCAATTCTTGAGAGTCTGACGGGTTTGTAGTAGCGATACCACTTTCGAATAGAAGGCTTCTGCTTTATATCAACGCTTTATAGAGAGAGGTTACCCGAGATGGATGCTTGATAGAGCGTTGTTTATTGCAAGGGGGAAGAGGAGAATAGACCTATTATCCTAAATGAACCCCAGCAAGGCTAGTAACCCAAATAGAACTAAGGAGTAGGACCATAGACTCACCATTACTACCCATTATAGCACAGAATTTGACTCCATTAGGAATATTATTCTTAAACGTTTACCGATTTTATGTATGGAGGAGATCTTAAAGGAGGGTGTAAATGTAAAAAGGTAATGAGTAAGCACGGTGTAGCTGTGTGAAAAGCATTCACCTCTGTTCCGGCCATCGCACTTGTGGTGTGTGCCATGTACCTTTTATGGAATATTCAATAAATGGATTTCTATTCCGTTGGTGTGCAGCCAATTTCTTTCATTCAACTTTGACCCAACACTTTGCAACCTGGCAAACAGCTGACATAGTAATGAGTGTCAGACTTCAGGTGATCTCCGACCCCAGTCTTTGCAGCCAAAAAGTGGAAATAAGTAAACCTAAACAAAGGGATTAATATAAATATTAATATACAGCAAATATTTCTTATGTAAGCCTGCACAATTATATTTAGAAACAATTTTCAGATTCTTGCATGAACCTATTAACCACTTCCAACCGGGAGGATGTCCATGGATGTCCTCAGGTTTTAGTGGTTATACTGTGATGATGCCTGCACCTACAGGCATCATCCCGGTATCTATCTTTTCATCCGGCGATTCCCTTTTAGGCAGAAGTGATCCGAGTGGCTAAATAGTGGTACATCCGAGTGGTACATTAACTGTTTGCTGTCCACCCCATAGCAGTTTTACTGCTATAGGGCGGCAGCTGTGGGCTGGATCACGTATATATATGTGATCTGGCTCTTCTGCTTCACTCCTGCTGTGATTATACACAGCAGAGCTGATCAGCAAGTACCGCAGCACCCTCCGATCATTCCTTACACAGGCAGAATGGCAGTCTTCCTATGTAAAAGAGGCAGATCACCGTTCTTTCAATAGGGAAGGCATGGATCCTGTTTTCCTGCAAAGCAGGGACATGTATCCATGTCTTCCCTTAGTGGGGGCAACTCCCACAGTACGCTGAAACACAGGCTAGGCACACAGTTAACCCTTTGATCATCCCTGATGTTAACCCCTCCCTAGCCAGTGTCATTAGTACAGTGACGGTGCATATTTTTAGCACTGATTACTGTATTTGTGTAACTGGCTCCCAAAAAGTGTCAAAAGTGTCAATTAGTGTCAGAATGTCCATCACAGTATCACAGTCCCGGTATAAGTCTCTTTTCCAACATATTTGTGTAAGCCACTCGGGCTGTATGGGAATGTAGCGAGTGATACGTGCCCCGGGAGTTGCACATTAACTCAGAGCCTGCTGTGTGATGGTGAATGTCAGTCTCAGCCTGGACCCTCACCAGGCCATGCTCCCAACACCTTTCACCCCGCCCACCAAGGCTTACTCATGGGGATGGCTTATGGCAATAAGTCGCTGTTCACCACCATCACTAGTAAAAAAAATTAAAATAAATAAAAATATTCCATAGTTTGTAGACGCTATCACTTTTGTGCAAACCAATTAATATATTATTGAGATTTTTTAACCAAAAATATGTAGCAGAATACATATTGACCTAAATTAGTGAAGAAATTAGATTTTCAATTTTTTTATTAAATATGTTTTATAGCAGAAAATAAAAAATATTGTTTTTTTTCAAAATTGTCAGACTTTTTTTGTTATCACGCAAAAAAAAAAAAAAAACGCAGAGGTGATCAAATACCACCAAAAGAAAGCTCGATTTGTGAGGAAAAAAATGCACATACATTTTCTGTGTGTACAGCGTTGCATGACCGCGCAATTGTCAGTTAACCACTTACAGAATGGAAGATTTTCTCCCTTAATGACCAGGCCATTTTCTGCGATACGGTACCACATCGCTTTAACTAACAATTGTGCGTTTGTGCGACGTTGTACTCAAACAAAATTGACGTCCTTTTTTCCCCACAAATAGAGCTTTCTTTTGGTGGTATTTGATCACCTCTGCGGTTTTTATTTCTTGCACTATAAACAAAAAAAGAGCGACAATTTTTTTAAAAAAACAATATTTTTTACTTTTTGCTATAATAAATATCCTAAAAAAATTTAAAAAAAGCAATTTCTTCACCAGTTTAGGCCAATATGTATTCTTCTACATATTTTTGGTAAAAATATTGCAATAAGCGTATATTGATTGGTTTATGCAAAAGTTATAGCGTCTACAAAATAGGGGATAGTTTTACTGCATTTTTTTTTTTTTTTACACTTTTGGCATTTTATGGGGACCATTGACATTTATACAGCGATCAGTGCTATAAAAATGCACTGATTACTGTGTAAATGACACTGGCAGGGAAGGGGTTAACACTAGGGAGCGATCAAGAGGTTAAATGTGTTCCCTGGGAGGTGTTTCTAACTAGGGGGGAGGTGATTCTCTCCTCCCCTGTCAGAACGAGGATCTGTCTGTTTACATTGACAGATCCTGGTTCTGGCTCTCTTTCCCGTGATCGTGGGTGGCCGTCGGACATTGCGGCTGCAGGCCACGTTGGGGGTGGGGTGGGACTCTCTCCCTGTCAGAATGGGGATCTGTCTGTTTACATTGACAGATACTGGTCCTGGCTCTCTTTCTGATCGCAGGTGGTCGGCCAAGTGCATCGTGTCCCCCGCCGTGCAGCACGCGCGTGTGCCTGCTATGGCTAATAAAGGAGCCAACGTACAGCTATGGCAATTCGCGGGAATGAGCCGACCTGCCGCCGTATAATGGTCGGCAAGTGGTTAAAGTAACACAGTGCCATATCGCAAAAAATGGATTGGTCAGAAACGGGGGTAAATCTCTTGGAGGTCAGATGTTCAACAATGCACTGTATCTGATGCACCATAGCCAAGCTCCATGTTTTAACCTCAATACCAGCATGTTTCCAAAAAAATGTACATATATATGAGATCACCTTGGAGTGTCTACTTTCCAAAAAGGGGTCATTTTGAAGATGCTTGTACTGCGTTATTAAATATGCTTTATAAGAGAAGGTAAGCCACAGTGTTTTGTTTTGTTTTTTTTTCAAAATGTTTGGCCCAAAAGAAAGTACTATTTGCCTCTGAAAATGATATAAAAGTAATTTGAGTACATTTTTGCATGAAAACTTGTCTGGTAATGAAGGGGTATATCGAGGGTGGTACTGGACTGCTGACCTCTATATGTAGATGCATGAAATTGTTACAATACCCAGAGTTCACCTTTATGTTTCCCTTATGTTTTCAGTTCTCTACACATCAGAGCGTCTGGTTTTCAGCTCCGCATCAACTCAGTTCTGCTTGAAGTTTTCTGCTTCATTTTTTGTAAACTTTCAAAAGAATGTTTTGTTTTCTGAAAAAAAAAATTGTGGTAGGCTATAAGTTGATCCACCAGAATTTATTTCAGATAAACCCATTATTAGGAAGGATGTCGGCTTTAACTTTCCCAACACATAGTTCCCCACTGCGGTGTGGTACAAATCTTACAGAATACAAACAGCTTGTGTTTTATTATTAAGAGCCGGAGTTCACTGGATTTTCACTAGATCAAAGGAAATATTCCTTCAGAACACAAAAGTATAACAAATGCAATTTGCTGCACCGCGGTCTTGGACGGAGTGGCTGAGTGCACAGAGCTGTGCATAACGTAGCAGCTGGCAAGTGACCCACTGTGACCTGAAATACACTTTTCTCTCGCCAAATTGCTTCAGTTTGAATAATTATTTTAATTTCCTGTAAAATATACATATATCCTGAAGTAACTCCTTTTATGTGTTTTCTTTTTTCTCTAGGCCTTGTTGTTGACCATTTCGGACAGCGTTTGTACTGGGCAGACTTTGAACTGTCCGTTATTGGTACCGTGAAACTTGATGGTTCTGATTCAGTAATGGTGGTCACTAATAAACAAGGTATGTGAAAGTAGAATTATTCTGAACCCCCATTTTTGGTATAATTGCTATGAATGGTATGAATCAACTCAGTAGATGACATAAAAAAGGACTGGGTGTGTTTTCATTGAAGGGCAAGTATGATTGAGGCATGAAGAAGAGGCGGTGTTGGCCAATGTTTTATTTTATTTACAGTGAAAAAGTATTCACACCCCTTTGAAATTTTCCACATTTTGTCATGTTACAACCAAAAATGTAAATGTATTTTATTGGGATTTTATGTGATAGACCAACACAAAGTGGCACATAATTGTGAAATGGAAGGAAAATGATAAATGATTTTCAAAATTTTTTTACAAATAAATATGTGAAAAGTGTGGGGTACATTTGTATTCAGCCCCCCGGAGTCAATACTTTGTAGAACCACCTTTCACTACAATTACAGCTGCAAGTCTTTTTGGAGATGTCTCTACCAGCTTTGCACATCTAGAGAGTGACATTTTTGCTCATTCTTTTTTGCAAATGTAGCGCTGGTAGATTTGCGATCTACCATATGTTAGGTAAATTTAGTAACTTGTTCGTTAGGAAGGTTAAGTTTGCCTCTGTTCCAGCTTGGCTGACGTTGTGTGTGTTTCCATACTGACCGGAGGGTGTCGCTGTTATCACTGGTCAGTGTTGGAAAGGCAACGTGTCGAATCGTATGGATGCTCTTCTGTCCCGGAGACAACTCGGTGGAGGTGGTCCTCCGAGATGCATTCTGGGCGAGGGTATTTATGGGACAGACGCCATATTAGGGGTTCGTTTTTACAGCCACCTGCTGGCCCTCCTGGCCGACACGTAAACGTTAGAGAGCAATCTAGTGGTCCTCCGTTCCGGAGGCCCACGCCGCTGCGGCGCAGGGGTGGACCCAGAAGCTTGTCTGGGGTCTACCACAGCAGCCGAGGAATGGTCCTGAGCTGTCTATCCCAAGTGAAGAAGCTGGACAACCGAGGAGATCCCAGGGGAGGACCCGTCATGGAAGGATCACGCAGCGTGCTGGTCTGGAGAGGGGCCTGGTGACTCGGTTGGAGGACGTATCCTAAAAGTAACTATACAGCATAGTGTTGCCGGGTTGGCTTAAAGGTTCAAGCACTGTGACTGACATTCATTGCAGAAAGACCAATACATCCTGGCAGAGGATCGTACAGGTTTATCCCAAACAAGTCTGTGGCAGAGACTTTTGTTCATGCTACGTACTGGCTGCTAGGCAAGTGAGAGAGGCCTATCCAGGCATGCAAAGAGTGTGTCCCACGAGGGGAGCGCATTCTATTGTAATATCCAAATTCTACCAGGACATTTGCCAAGAATCTTACAAGAAGATATTTGAGTTTCTTCTGCAGTTTCCCTTCTGCCTCTTTCCTGCTATTTCCTTAGTAAATCATTTAATAAAGCATTGAAAACGTACTCAAGTGTTGGTGCGTGTATCGTCCAGAGGTAAACTCAACGGAACCCTAGACCCGGTTCCGGTGAAACAGGGGGAAGGAGAGTGAAGGTAACAAGCCCGCTTAAACCAGTAGCTCCACCGAGAGTTATTGCCACACAAAATAGCTCAAACTCTGTCAGATTGGATGGAGAGCGTCTGTGAACAGCAATTTTCAAGTCTTGCCACAGATTCTCAATTGGATTTAGGTCTGGACTTTGACTGGGCCATTCTAACACATCAATATGCTTTGATCTAAACCATTCTATAGACTGTGCACGTAAAGGTTTGCTTTGCAAAAAATACCCAATCACATGCAGCGAAAATTTAAAAAACAGCATTTTTGCTTGCACGATTGGATGATGGAAGTCAACAGAGTCTCTGCTCATTTACTAAGCTCTGGAGCAACTGCTCTTGCATAGTGCAACTGCAGTCTCTTTGCCTTTAGTAAATGAACCCCAATTGGGTCAGTTTTTTTCATTCACCCCCTGCTTGCACAAACAAAAAATGACCCACGTATGGTCAGCTTAAAGTGATACTAAAGTCTTGGTTTTTTTTGTTTGTTTTTTTAAATGACAAACATGTTATACTGCTCTATCTACCTGCTCTGTGTAATGGTTTTGCACAGAGCAGCCCAGTTCCTCCTCTTCTTGGGACCCTCTTCAGTGCTCCTTGACCCTGCCT
The DNA here is from genome assembly GCF_042186555.1 of Aquarana catesbeiana. Taxonomy (NCBI): domain Eukaryota; kingdom Metazoa; phylum Chordata; class Amphibia; order Anura; family Ranidae; genus Aquarana; species Aquarana catesbeiana. Next base: position 378,411,463 of record NC_133329.1, read on the forward strand.
CTTGTTGAGTGCCCCCATAGCAAGCAGCTTTCCGAGCCACAGCTCCCTGTGCTCCCTGTGTCCATTCACACATGGAGCCGTGGCCCGGCTCCACCCCCTCTCTCTCCTCATTGGCGCACTGAATTTGATTGACAGCAGCGGGAGCCAATAGCGCTTTGCTGCTGTCTCAGCCAATGGGGAGGGAGAGTCTCTTGTGCAACATTGCTGGATCTAGATGGGGCTCAGGTAAGTATTATGGAGGCTGAGGGGAGGCTGCTGCACACAGAAGGCTTTTCATCTTAATGCATAGAATGCATTAATATGAGAAAAAAACTTTCTGCCTCTACAACCACTTTAAAGTGGTTGTAAAGGCAGAAGGTTTTTTTATCTTATCTATGCATTAAGATAAAAAGCCTTCTGTGTGCAGAAGCCCCCCTCATCCCCCCTAATACCTACCTGAGGTTCCTCTCTGTCCAGCATTGTCCATGAGTGTCGCAGCCGTCTGAGATTCAGAAGTGGTGCCATTGGCTTCTGCCAATCAGGGGAGAGAGGGGGTGGGGCCAGGACTCTGTGTCTGAATGGACACACGGAGCTGTGACTCTGCTTGGGTGCCCTCATAGCAAGCTGCTTGCTGTGGGGGCACTAAATAGGAGGGAGGGGCCAGGATCACAGAAGAGGGACCCGAGAAGAGGAGGATTTTGGCTGCTCTGTGCAAATCCACTGCAACAGAGCAGGTAAGTATAACATATTTGTTATTTTTATAGGGGAAAAAAGAGACTTTACAATCACTATAAGGATCATTTTTTCCCTCAAGCCACACTTGTATGTAAAGAGTCATTGCAAACTAAAAATGAATGCCTTGTACAAACTTGTTCAATAAAGCTGATGCTGATATAACAAATATGTCGCTTTTTGAACCGGTGGGTATTTCCACGCATTTGCTGTAATTAAAAGCACTTGCTATAACTTTTTTTTTTTTGGTCCTTTAAAACTAAACTTGTAACACTTTGGGGTTGATTTACTAAAGGCAACTCCACTTTGAACTACGAGTGCATTTGGAAGTGCAGTCACTTTAGATCCGAGGGGAAGATCTGAAATGAGGGGAAGCCATGCTGATTTTATCATCCAATCATGTGCAAGCTAAAATGCTATTTTTTATTTTCCTTGCATGTCCTCCTCAGATCTACAGCGACTGCACTTCCAAGTTCACTTGTAGTGCAAAGTGGATTTGCCTTTAGTAAATAAATCCCTATGTTTTGCCTTTTTTTTGCTGGACTAAGTTTTGAGCAGAGATGTAAAAAGTGTAAACCTTGGAGGTCTGGCTGTGTGATGCCTGTGGTGATTATGGGGGACATAAAACAAAATGGACTGACAGCTGAGTTGTAAAACATTTTAACAAACATCCTCATGCATCACCCACTGGTCAAAGCCCCGTCGGATTTTATGTTCTTAATAAACAGCCTAGTGGCTGACTTTATATGCCTTTCTCTCCCACAGGACTGATGTACCCTCACAGAATAGACATATTTGAGGATTACATTTATGGAGCTGGTCTTAAAAATGGTGCATTTAGAATACAGAAGTCTGGCAACGGCACCATGGAGTTTTTAAACTTGAGCGTGGAGAAAGCAAAAAGCGTCCTAATCGCGCATCATTACAAACAGCCACACAGTAAGTCTAGTTCCGATTATATGGCTGTTATAAGAAAATAAAGGGCAAAATGATAATAGATGTGTGTGTTTTGTCTGTATTGTATAAAGGAAATATTGGCTCAGTTTGTCTTGTAACATAATAACTAATCAAATGTTCCGTTTCTTTTAGCCAAACTGCACTGAAAGAAGCTAATTGGCCACTGTGGGCAGCACACATAATTCTTCCCTCATTCACTAATGATATAGAGCAGGGGTGTCAAACTCAATTTCATTACAGGGCACACCAGCATTGGATGCCTTCAAAGGGCCAGTTGTATCTGTAAGACTATGGGGTTGATTTACTAAAGGCAACTAGATTGTTCATTTTGCAAAGTGCAGTTGTCCTCTGCAAGGTGCAGTTGCCTCAGAGCTTAGTGAATGAGGTAAAGCTTCACTGTGCAAAGAGTACCCAATCACGTGCAAAGAAAATAAAAAAACAGCATTTTTGCTTCCACATGATTGGATGATGGAAGTCAGCAGAGCTTTTAGCTCATTAACTAAGCTCTGGAGAAACTGCACAGTCTATTTGCCTTTAGTAAATCAACCCCTATGTGTTCAGAGCAACCCACAGGGAAGAAAGAATTCGATCCCCTGCTGATTTTGTACGTCTGCTCACTGACAAAGAAATGATCAGTCTATAATTTTAATGGTAGGTTTATTTTAACAGTGAGAGACAGATCCCCCAGAAAATATGTGGAGGGAGCTAAAGGTTCGAGTTACCAAATATCAGCCTTGAAATCTTAACGACTTGGAGAGGATCTGCAAAGAGGAATGGGACAAAATCCCTCCTGAGATGTGTGCAAACCTGGTGGCCAACTACAAGAAACGTCTTACCTCTGTGATTGCCAACAAGGGTTTTACCACCAAGTACTAAGTCATGTTTTGTGAAGGGGTCAAATACTTATTTCACTCAATAAAATGCAAATCAATTTATAACTTTTTTGAAATACATTTTCTGGATATTTTTGTTGTTATTCTGTCTCTCACTGTTAAAATAAACCTACTATTAAAATTATAGACTGATCGTTTTTCTTCCGTGGGCAAACCTACAAAATCAACAGGGGATCAAATACTTTTTTCCCTCACTGTACATCAGATGTCAATATCCCCCCACCCAGGGCCGCTATCAAGGGGGACAGCTGATACAAATGTAGTGGACCCAGGTGTCCCAAGGGGCCCGGCCACCCTGTAAAGCCAGGAGAAGTCAGGGACAGGTGATATTGAGGCCGTGTTGTGCGCTACAGAAACAAACTCGGCAGCTTCAGCTGCTGCTCTGTATCATTGAGCTCACACATTAAGCTCATTACTGCCACCTCTGGCTACTATCTCCATGGGTGGCCCTCATGTGTGCCGCTTGTACTGTATTATGTACTGTGATCAGCTGCCACTCCTCTGTGTCTCAGCAACATGTGTCGGCTTTGTGGAAACAAGAGCTGGGACTAGGTAGAAAGAGCTTCTTTACAAGTGAGGGCTGTATGGTAAATGGAGGGGGGCTGTTTGTGTACAGGGAGGTGTCAAAGCTGTGTGTGTTTACAAATGTGGGGGGCTGACATATATACAGGTGTGAGGGGGGGCATGAGTTCATACAGGAGTGAGGGGGCATGAGTTCATACAGGAGTGAGGGGGGGGCTGAGTGCGTACAGGTGTGAGGGGGGCTGAGTGCGTTCAGGACTGAGGGAGGCTAAATGCGTACAGGAGAGAGGGGGGCTGAGTGCGTACAGGTGTGAGGGGGGCTGAGTGTGTATAGAAGTGAGGGGGCTGAGTGCGTAGAGGTGTGAGGGGGCTGAGTGTGTACAGGTGTGAGAGGGGATGAGTGTGTATAGGTGTGAGAGGAGATGAGTGTGTATAGGTGTGAGGGGGGATGAGTGTGTATAGGTGTGAGGGGGGCTGAGTGCGTACCGGTGTGACTAGGCTGAGTACATACAGGTGTACGGGGGATTAGTGCGTACAGGTGTGAGGGAGGCTAAGTGCGCACAGGTGTGAGGGGAGCTGAATGCGTACAGAAGTGAGGGGGGCTGAGTGCGTACAGGTGTGAGGGGGCTGAGTACATACAGGTGTAGGGGGATTAGTGCGTACAGGTGTGAGGGGGCTAAGTGCATACAGGTGTGAGGGGGCTGAGTACATACAGGTGTAGGGGGTTTAGTGTATACAGAAGTGAGGGGGGCTGAGTGCATACAGGTTTGAGGGGGTCTGAGTGCGTACAGAAGTGAGGGGGTCTGAATGCGTACAGGTGTAAGGTGGGCTGAGTGCATACAGGTGTGACGGGGGCTGAGTGCATTCAGGAGTGAGGGGGGGCTGAGTGCATACAGGTGTGAGGGGGGCTGAGTGCATACAGTCATAAGGGGTGTTGAGTGGGTACAGGTGTAAGGAGGGCTGAGTGTGTACAGGTGTGGGGGGACTGAGTGTGTACAGGTCTGAGGGAGCTAAGTGCATACAGGTGTTGGTGGTCAGGCTGGGGGGCCCAGGCCTAAAGCTGCATAAGGTGCCCAAAAATTTCTGATGGCTGCCCTGCCCCCACCATCAGAAGTCAAGAGTCCCCCACCTTCCCTTACATCACAGTGTACCCCTGTTACCTTGAGTTGCTGCCGGGATGAAGTTGGGGCAGAGCTGGAAAGCACAATGTGCAGGGTCTTCATGAGCACTGGAGTCAACTGCAAGAGTTTGCTGAATGCAGAGACCAGGGTAGGTAGAGACAAGGGGGTCCTGTGGCTGCACAAAGAGGCACAAGATCTGTAAGAAGGGTTCTGTCCTCGACTGCTGAGATGGTGGGGGGGTGTGAGGGTTAATATCAGAGAAAAAATCCTCTAAATGCAGGATCTGGCAGAGGAGTTCTGTTCTCCTCTCTGCTGCCGACTGCTGAGACAAGGTGGGGATGGAGATGAGGGGGGTGCCGCAGCTGCCTTGCTGGCTGGAATCGGACCACAAAATTTTTGTTTTCTGACTTCCTGTTTGCTTCCTCCTGACAGTGCCCAACCCTTGTTTGGATATCAAATGTGAGTTCATCTGTCTGTTGAATCCCACTAGTGCTTCCTGTGTGTGTCCAGAAGGAAAAGTTCTAGTGAACGGAACATGTACAGATCAGAACTATGCAGGTAAGCAAAGATTAAATTTGATTCCATCCATGGACTGTAATCTTTGATAATTTTGTTTTGCTATTGTTAGATTAAAAGCTGGATTCCAGTCAGTTAAAATACATATTTGGAAGCTGTTGTCCTTGAGCTTTTGCTGTTTGGACATTCGTCTGAACACCAGACGTTCTTGTTTAGTAGTTTACTACTACTGGTATTTCTACTGTTACTATACATGACAGCTCCCTTTCTGTCAATGGTTGTTGATGAAGCGGCAAATGCTGGCATCCGCCATATCCTTAGCAACCCGTTTTGTCACCAAGCACCATTCTTTTACTGATCAGGAACTCTCAGCCATGTAAACAAAAGGGGCGGGGATAGCACTGATATCACTAACCAAATATGGTCACATGGCCATATTTGGGCAATGACATTGACTAAATACTAAATATTGCCATGGATAAGGGTCTGTTTGTATTTTGCTGCCCCCCAACAAATAGATTTATTCTTTTTTTGCTTTGGTATATTGTTCCCCAGTGTAGTGCCATGTCCCCGTGACATTTGTTTTACAAACCCTAGCCTATTATCCTAGAAAATGGTCATTACTGGTTTTTAACTTCCATCTCCCATTGACTTCAGTGGGGTTTAGATTCGGCATCTGAACTTCAATAAAGTCTTCCGAACCTTTCTCGAACCAAACCCAGGTGCATTTGGCTCATCTCAACTTACCACTCCACAAAACAACCTGGTGACCTGATTTTTTTCTGCTGCAGTTAGGCAACAGAGCAAGGTCAACTTCTTGCCCCCAGCCTGTGACTGGGCAGTGAAGGAGCAGCAGCAGATTGATGATGTCATCTCTCTTCTCTTTCTCCCTCTGTTGTATAGGGAAATACTAGAGACCGAAATCAAGTTTATAGCTTTGTGCGCTGGTCCAAATCATTTGGTGGAGGGGGGATTATGGTGTGGGGTTGTTTTTTAGGGGCTGGATTTGGCCCCTTAGTTCCAGTGAACAGAACTCTTAAGGCGTCAGCATACCAGACATTTTGGGCAATTTCATGCTCCTAACTTTGTGGGAACAGTTTGGGGGTGGCCCCTTCCTGTTCTAACATGACTGTGCACCAGTACACAAACAAGGTGCATAAAAATATGGATGAGCGAGTTTGGGGTGGAGGAACTTGACTGGCCTGCACAGAGTCCTGACCTCAACCCAGTAGAGCACCTTTGGGGTGAGCGGAGACTGCGAGCCAGCCCTTCTCATCCAACATCTGTGCCTGACCTCACAAATGGTCTTCTGGAAGAATGGTCAAACATTCCCATAAACTTTGTGAACAGCCTTCCCAGAAGAGTTGAAGCTGTTATAGCTGCAAAGGGTGGGCCAACTCAATATTGAACCCTACAGACTAAGACTGGGATGCCATTAAAGTTCATGTGCGTGTAAAGGCAAGTGTCCCAATACTTTTAACAATGTAGTGTATATTTAATACAATGTATATAGAAAATATATATGTGGATGGGGATTTCACAGGCATCCAGTGAAATATTCATTGTCCCATATTATTACACATCTATTCAAAATTACAAAAACAAATATCAAAATAATACATGATGATAGCAACAGCTTGGGTATTCTCATATTCAAACATGTTTTGAGACACTCTCTCCAACTGCACCTCATTAATCCTTGCAACTTGCTGCACAACTTTGGACTTCCCAGCCTGCAACCTTTTTATGGTTGAACAGCTTCTATATCCGAGAAGAGTGGTGCATATGATCCTGTCAAGCAAGATGCCCCTGGACCTGCTGCATGGTTGTGGGTGGGCATTCCTTTAGTGCAATGTGTTTTGATCCCTTGGTTTCTTCTCTGTTCTCTTGAAGAGAGTGTCTTGAAATGTGTCAGAATATGAGAATACTGTACCCAAGCTGTTGCTATGATCACTTATCATTTTAACCACTTCAGCCCCGGAAGGATTTGCCCGCTGAAGGACCTGGCCATTTTTTGCAATACGGCACTGCGTCGCTTTAACTGATAATTGCACGGTTATGCAATGCTGTACCCAAACAAAATTGACGTCCTTTTTTTCCCACAAATAGAGCTTTCTTTTGGTGGTATTCGATCACCTCTGCGGTTTTTATTTTTTGCGCTATAAACAAAAAAGAGTGACAATTTAAAAAGAAAATAATATTTTTTACTTTTTTGCTATAATAAATATCACCCAAAATAAAAAAAAAAATGTCTTCATCAGTTTAGGTCGATATGTATTCTTCTACATATTTTTGGTAAAAAAAATCACAATAAGCATATATTGATTGGTTTGCGCAGAATTTATAGGGTCTACAAAATAGGGGATAGATTTATGCCATTTTTATTATTATTATTTTTTTTTTACTAGTAATGGCGGCAATCAGCGTTTTTTATCAGGACTGTGACATTGCAGCAGACTGACCGGCCAGTTTTGACACTTTTTTGGGACCACTGACATTTATACAGCGATCAGTGCTATAAAAATGCACTGATTACTGTGTAAATGTCACTGGCAGGGAAGGGGTTAACACTAGGGGACGATCAAGGGGTTAAATGTGTTCCCTCATGTGTGTTTCTAACTGTGGGAGGATGGGACTCACTGGAGGAGGAGACTGATCACTGTTCCTAATTACTAGAAACAGATGATCTGTCTCTCCTCCCCTGATAGAACCGGGATTTGTGTGTTTACACACATAGATCCCTGTTCTGGCCCTCGTGCCCGCGATCATGGGTGGCAAGCAGGCACTGTGACCACCGGTCACGTGCATCGGTCCCCCCGCCGTGAATTGGGTGCACGTGCTCTCCTGCTAAGCTTCTTAAAGGAGCCGATGTACCTATATTGCGGCTCACGCAGGACTGCCAACCTGCTACAGTATATGTACGTGAGCCAGTCGGGAAGTGGTTAATATGTGTTTATGTAATTTTTTTTAATAGATGTGTTATAATATGTGACAATAAAAATTTAATTTTTATGAATTAACAGTCTGGGTGCCTGTAAAATCCACATATATTTTTTTATACATTGATTTGAAAGGATGATAGCATTCCCAGGGGTGTGAAAAACTCAACTTTTGTTGTATATATTTAAAACAAATTTTAACTGAACTGAGGTTTTCTCTTAGAATTTTTTTTAAAGCTTGACGCCATTCTTTTTTTGTCACACCACAGATGACTTATGCAAACTGACTTGTGAAAACGGCGGCAGATGTATAATAAATGAGAAGGGCGCTCTAAGATGCCACTGCTGGCCCAGTTTCTCCGGAGAAAGATGCGAGATGAACCACTGCACTAATTACTGCTTGAACGGAGGGACATGTACTGCTTCTGCTTTGGGTAAATATTTGTAATTAAACACGACAATCTCCATAAACCTTGCACTATCCTGTTTACTTGTTGTCTTCCAATGTGCGTCCTGATTTCCCTTCTAATTATTAATCCACGTTTCCGCTAATCATTAATCCTAGTTAATAATAATTGCATTTTTCCCCTAGACCAACCATATGGAACAAACGTTTCAGATAAATTAAAAACTTGACATAACGTTGAAATGATCACCCCCCCCCCCCTTTTTTTTTAACTGGGATGAAAATAGAAATGTTAAAAATAGATTTGTCTAATGCCTGCGAAGCTTTGTGTATAATCCAACAATCTGCGGTCGTATCCCAGCCTCCAGATGCAAGCTGAGTGGGAATTACTTTTGAGAGAGTTCGATAACAGGTGGCGCAGAGTTTTTCCAGAGTCACGCAACAAGCCAGTGACAAATTATGACAGACGTATGAATCACAAACAGACAACGATGCCGCATCATGAATAATGCATTATTAATGCTACCAGCCGTGCTTCATGGTCCATGGGATTCAAGACTGTTTGGTGGAGCGAGTGATATGTCATGTGTTTTATTGTATGGGTGCTTGAGGACCCTGAAATTCCTTGTCAAGGCATGAAAGAATGACTTGACATCTGCGAGGAAGCATAAATAATCATTTTGTTGGGCGCTCTGGATTTGTAGCCATTGTCTAAGAAGGCATAGATCTTAGAAAAAGGTGTTGTCCGTTTGCAGGTAAATTATTGGAAACCATTCTGGGAAATGTGCCAGATTTAGGTAATAGCTCAACCTCTCAGCTGGTGAGACTTATCTTGTCCTTCAGAGCAAAAGAATGTCACCAGCACACCAAGGATCTCCAGAGTGGGTCCTAAGCTTTATTCAGCGATCACATCATTACAGCAGATTGCAACGTTTTGGAGCCATGCAGAGCCCCTTCATCAGGCATGTCCTGACTCTCCCACCACTCCATTAACCCAGTGTAGCCCCATTACATACCCAGTACTTTCATATATGGGGGAGCAATTGACTCTTTCTCTTTTCTTCCAAGTGATAGGAAGGACAAAAACAGAACATTCCATAGCTCAGCTCACCAACCAGTCTGCCAACTGGTCAAATTAATCTGTCCAACAGTCTGCGTTAAAAACAGGGGTTTAGTTAGCACACATGCAAATGCATGCATAAGCTGCAAGGCCTCTTCACGGCACCCTGTGTATGCTTGCAGTCCTAACGCTACTGAATTTATAAGCGTCTCAATAATGGAAGCACATGCATTAAATGGATAGATGAGGGGCAGATGGGCCTGGAGGCAGCCCAATCCCCCTTAAAGGAACAGGAGCACACTGGACACCCAGCAAGAGCACAATGCCAGCAAAGGTGTACAGTGTGTCCCGGACCATATTTACACCAGTACTAACAAATGGCTCCTGCCCCCACCTATAACTGGCCTTCGCAGCAAGGAGCACATCGAAGGGCTATCACATGAAAGACAAAAAACAGAACATTCTTCTCAACTCAGCAACCAGTCTGCCAACTGACCAAATTAACCTGTCCAACTGTCTGCGTTAAAAACAGGGGTTTAGTTAGCACGCAGACTGTTGGACAGGTTAATTTGGTCAGTTGGCAGACTGGTTAATGAGTTGAGCTATGGAATGTTCTGTTTTTGTCTTTCATGTGATAGCCCTTCCATGTGCTCCTTGCTGTCAAGGCCAGTTATAGGTGGGGGCAGGGGCCATTTGTTTGTTAATGCAGTGATAGGAGCCTAAATAGCAAAATACCTGGGTTGAATGTTGACGGAGGGTGATGGAGGAAAAGTCCTTCCAAGTTGAGGACCCCCCAGTGTTATCTTAAGGTGTTTACTAAGCTTTCCCAGCTCTTCTCATGGACTATAAAACATCTCCCCTTATATAATATAGATGAGGAGAGAGTAAGTTCTTTTGTGTTTGTTGTGGAGGTGAGAAGAGGGTGAGGTGTTCTGCTGTCCAGATCAGAAGCAAGCAGCAGCAGGGTGATAACCTTGCTCCTCCACGGATACAGTACACTGAGTGAGCGTTGTCACCCTAGGACAGGAAGTGTATTACAGGCCAGTTAACAGGTGGGGATAAAGGGAAAAAGCCAGAAAAAAGGAAACAAATTCAGCCGCCATATCACACAGGAACAGGAGCTGGACTGTCTTTCATTACATTATTGTAATATGCACTGATATTACATTATGTACATTGCACTGTTTAATTTCCTGTGTTTTAACATAAAAAAGAATTAAGCCTCCGTTTAGAAATATATCTATAAAATGCATCAAAACAACCTTCAGATCATGAAAACTAATTTCAGAAAAGTGTACAAAAACATTTTTCAAAAAGTGTCAACCCAAAGGCAGACATTTTGGAAATGTTTTCCTCTCTTCTCTTTAAAAAAAAAAAAAAAAAATTAAAAAAATTAAATGAAAATGAAAATGTGGCACTTTCAGAAATAAAGTATGCCCACCACTGTAACTGGAATACATTGTACATACACACTTCCAATTGTGACAACTGTCACTAGATAATCTGTTTACCATCAAAATTATTTCTACATCTCTAAATTAAACATTTACACATCCTGCATCGTGATTGATAAAAAGGACAGGCTACTCAATGGCAGTAATGAAAATCAATTTGTGTTTGTGAAAGTGAATAATTATGTTTACAAATGCCTCTGGCACCGGAATTTAAAGAGCCTGAAGGTGAACAAGATTATAAACATGTCAGCCACAATTTGCAAGTGATTAATCAGTAATAGGAGAATATACATGTAGTCTAGGGAAATGCAGGCATTGTCGACTGCTGTCTTGCTAAGAATATGGATGTTGCATCTGCTGCTTGAATGTGGCTCATGTTGTAGTTCTATTATAAACCTCATGTAGGTGGCTATGTATACCAGCTGTATATTGTTAAAGCTGAAGCTTGATCTGCTTATAATTCCCCCCCCACACACACACACACACACACACATATTGTCATCACTGAATCTCTTTGCTTCTCTATGCAATGCATTTAAATCATGACTGGTAGTAGGGGTGGTAGGGTGCAATACAGAACTTCCTGAAAGCATCACAGCTCCCTGCCTCAGTACTCCTCTCAAGAGCCCTCAAACATGATGCAAGCAGTAGGTTGGGTTTTGGAAGGGTTTATGCATTATCAAGTTGCCTTGATGAGAAGATATCAATCTGGAGGATTGGGAGTTCCTGGGCAGGCTCCATTTCCATGCAGACTACCATAGCTACCTCTAAGATGCTGAGCCTCTCATGATTAAAATAATTTAAAGCCAATGAGATCAAAGGTTCTGGGCATGGACAGTCAGCCTGGAGAGGAAAGAACTAGATGATGTTGGACCTCCTGCAGCTAATTAAATTAGCTAAATACTTTATTTGCATCTTCTTCTGGGTCATAGTTTCTTTTCAACCATGCATGGTCTTTCACAGCAATTTTTCCTGCCTAAATACTGTATATATTGTACAAAAATCATTATTTCTGATGACTGACAAGAAAAATTTTCAAGCTTGTCCCTTCAGATTTTTTCATCTGCACAGTCGGAATTGGTTATTGAAAGTTCTGTAAACACTATAAGAAAACAGAACAATCCTTCGGAATACAAACTTTTTTTTCCCAAATTTCTCATTGTGTGTACTAGGCTTAAGAAATGAGGCAGATGCTATCTAGCCTTCTGCAGCTTCTAATACGCAATGGGGTTTATTTACTAAAACTGGAGAGTGCAAAATTGTGTGCAGCTCTGCATAGAAACCAATCAGCTTCTTTTTTTTATCAAAGCTTAATTGAACAAGCTGAGGTTAGAAGCTGATTGGCTACCATGCACAGCTGCACCAGATTTTGCACTCTCCAGTTTTAGTAAATCAACCCCTATGTGTAAAAAGTGCATAGAAAACACTGCGCTACTACGTGAAAAACAAAAGGAAGCAGCTACATACAATCTGACAAAGACCATGAGTATATACATTAAAAAATGCAGCGCATAATATATGTGTAAGTGATGGAAAAAAGTGAATTATTTCAAATAAGTGTTTCAAAGAAAAAAATGATTAAAGAAACATCAGCCTGATGGCCTGTGCTGAACATAGAGTCAATAATAAATGAACAATAATGTCCCGCAACCCAGGAAGGTGAGTGGACTCTGAAGTTTGGTGGTGTTCAGATGGTTATCCCAAATTGAACTTTGTGAAAATCGGACCATAACAAAGGGATGAGGCAATGGTAGAAAGGATGGTATGTAGGAAAACTCTTACCAGATCCTGTAGATTCCCATGTCAGCGACAGGGAATCGCATTTGCGGTGTGCCACTCAGGGCATGGAAAGCGACATCTCCTCACTGGAATCCTCCAAGCTCGAATCTGCTTGGATCTCCGGGGGGCAACCAGGCAGGTGCTTACAGCAAAACCAGGATACAAATCAGGTAGGCAGAGACGTCACTTGTAAAGCTCAAGTAGACACTTGACTTATTGGGAGGATATGTGGAACGAAGAAATAGAGAAGAAATTAGAAATAAAAATACCCCCCTTTTTTACCTGCACTATGTGGAGGCATGTTTTTTCTTTCTACATATCCTCCCAATAAGTCAAGTGTCTACTTGAGCTTTACAAGTGACGTCTTTGCCTACCTGATTTGTATCCTGGTTTTGCTGTGAGCACCTGCCTGGTGGCCCCCGGAGATCCAAGCAGATTCGAGCCTGGAGGATTCCAGTGAGGAGATGTCGCTTTCCATGCCCTGAGTGGCACACCGCACATGCGATTCCCTGTCGCTTACATGGGAATCTATGGGATCTGGTAAGAGTTTTCCTACATACCATCCTTTCTACCATTGCCTCATCCCTTTGTTATGGTCCGATTTTCACAAAGTTCAATTTGGGATAACCATCTGAACACCACCAAACTTCGGAGTCCACTCACCTTCCTGGGTTGCGGGACATTATTGTTCATTTATTATTGACTCTATGTTCAGCACAGGCCATCAGGCTGATGTTTCTTTAATCATTTTTTTCTTTGAAACACTTATTTGAAATAATTCACTTTTTTCCATCACTTACACATATATTATGCGCTGCATTTTTTAATGTATACAACCTCAATGTGTGAAGCTTTCAGTGTGCAGTGAACTCAGAGTAAGCATTTTAAGAACAGGAGAGGAGCCTGTACAACTGTGCAAAATTACGGGTGGAGTTCAGGTTTAAACAGTCTTTACGACACTAAAATGCATGCCAAGCCAAAGCATTTTCTTTATGTTTTGAGTAGAGTAGGAAATGGTTAAGATGTGTGTTTTTTATTGATATCTGTGTCCCAGTGTGGACATCTCCCTTCACTTCCTGCCCTATAGGCACAACAAGTGAGAGGAAACCTCGGCAAAGAAGAAAACTCCTACTTAGGACTTTGTCACACTCTTGTCACCCAAGATATCCCCACTAGAAGATTTCCTCTTAGCTTTAGTTCTGGTGACAACCATATATGACATTCTTGGCAGGTGCCCAGGCAGGCAGGATTAGAGAGTTAGCACCAAGACCTGAAGAGGACTTTGCAGTAAAATGTAAGTTCCACCTACACTCTTTGGACCCTATCCATCTTCACAAATCATCTACAATTAGTAGAAGTAAAATGTACCTGTAAGAAAAAAAAATTGAATTTGTACTCAGCCCATCCCCATCTTCCACCCATGGCTACTAGGTAAGGATGACATTACACACCTGGCTAGATCCTGAGGAACACAGAGCTGCTGAAAATATCAGAAGATGCTCTTGCAATGGATTAGAGTTTCTTCTCATAAGATTTCACCTGTTTTACATTCACTGTGAGTCGGGGGTTAGGTAAGTATAAATATACTATTTACCTATTTTACAGGAACATTTTAATCCTACTAACAGTGGGTGATTTGTAAAAGGGGAGGGGGCCTGAGGAATTGAATCCCTTCCTGCCCTCTCCTGGTGGAACAGATTTCCCAATCATGTGATCACAGTAATTGGCTGTCACAGTCGTCACATGATCAAGAGATGGTCCAGCCAGCATGTTGACATTTCCAGTGAGTGATAACATTTTTTTTTTCTTATTTAGTATCCAATTGTCCCCATCAGTGCACATTTTAGAGTCAGTATGAAGTCTTTAAGGGGAGGTAGGCGTGAGAATGATTTGCCATCTCTATTCATTCTGTTTACTGTTATCTCTGAAAGTGAAAGAAAATTAAACATTTTGCATTGTCACCAAAACAGTAGTAGAGGGAAAACCTTCCAATGGGACCACTAGTTCTGGTGACTCTGGTATTTTCTCTTATTTCCTGTTTTGGCTATGGGACAGGAATTTAAAGACCCCCCTCCCACCCCATAGGACACACATGGCAAAAAATGCCTGAAAGGGGTTATAACTCTCCCTTACTCTCTGTAAAATGAAAAAAAAAAAAAAGGTTTTGCTTTTAGTTATGATTTGTCAGCGGTCACTAGTACAAGACTAGAGGGGAAATCTTTCCATCAAGAACCCATAATGACTTACTATCTGCAAACAGAATGTAGGTGCCTTGTCTTGCAACTAATTATTAACACAGAAGCCAATTGCCTCATCTGTTCTACTAAGTATCATCTCACTAAATTTATTAAACCTCCATATGGAATTTATTCATATAAATACCTGACTGGTTGCAGGAGTAGATTAAAGTGGTTGTAAAGGCAGAAGGTTTTTTTTTATCTTATGCAGTCCCCCTCAGCCCCCTTATACTTTCCTGAGCTCCTTCTTGATCCAGTAATGGTGCACGAGAGCCACAAGAGTCTGGGGACTTTCCCTCCTGATTGGCTGAAACACAGTAGTGGGCGCCATTGGCTTCCGCTGCTGTCAATCAAAGTCAGTGAGCCAATGAGGAGAGAGAAGGGGCAGGGCCGAGCCACAGCTCAGTGTCTGAATGGACACACAGAGCAACGGCTTGGCTTGGGTGTCCCCATAGCAAGGTGCTTGCTGTGGGGGCACTTGGCAGCAGGGAGGGGCCAGGAGCGCCAGCAAGGGACCTGAGAAGAGGAGGATCCAGATTGCTCTGTGCAAAACCACTGCACAGAGCAGGTAAGTATAATATGTTTGTTATTTTTAACCAAAACAAAATAAGACTTTAGTATCACTTGAAAGTTGCAACTGCAATTGAAGTAGATGCTGTGAAAGAGGTTCAATAAGTGCTTCGCCCAGTCTGGAATGGGGCTACCACAAGATTATTATACAAGATTTATATAGCATCAACATTTTGTGCAGCACTTTTTTCTTAGCCCAGGAAAAGGCTTACAACTGCAATCCCTAATTATGATTTTGAGAGAAAGCTGGCATTCTGATCGGATGAGTTGTTTTACTAGCTGCACAGTGGCTAAGTGATTAGCACCTCTGTCTGACAGCACTAGGGTTGTTGATTCAAATCCCAACTGTGGCCCAACCTGCCTAGAGTTTGTATGCTCTCCCCGTGCCTGCATGGGTTTCCTCCCATACTCCAAGGACATGCTGGTAGGTTAACTAGCTCCTGTCTAAATTGGTCCCAGTATATGTATGAATGTGAGTTAGGGACCTTGAGAAATTGTAAGCTTCTTAATGAGAATGTATAAAACATATGTAAAGCTCTGTGTAAATTGTCAGTGCCAAATAAATACCTGTAATAAATAAAATAGCACATGCTGTGGATGGAACAGGCAGCAAGCAACAGATTAATGTGTCTCAGCTAACAGGTTGGAAAGTGATGCTCTAGGGTACTTTCAAAATCTCAAAGATTATAAAAATTGCATGAATGGCCTCCACCTAAACCTTAATAAAATGCTGTACAATCTAATAACTCATTATATCCACCCAAATGTTAAAATTCTCAACAAATCCCACAAGCGAGACACTCATTGTCAGTTTGCTCTCCATTAAGCCTTTCGGCAAATTCCTGGGCGGACATTATGCTGCTAGACTTTGGGGCAGCTTTAATTAAAATTTATAAGTTTATGACAGTTGTATTGAACTACAATAATTGAACCAGGAAAATGTCATCAGTTAATTAAAGGCACACATCTGAGAGACATAATTAAAACTTTAGATTTACTTGGAAAGTTCTTGAGCAAACCAAATTAATAAGATTTCATCAGTAATGAACAGAAGCATTATTATGGTCCGTGGAATGAGTTTTACATTCATGGAATGCTAGAAAGGAGAGGGTGTGCTTTTTTGTACTAAATTATGTAGGTCCTTAATAACTTAATCATTTCTAGAATCATCAACAATACAAAAGAAAATTGTTAAATAATTGCTACAAAGAAAAGTTAGCTAGCAGCATGACGATGAAATTGCAACAAGAAGCTAAATAGAAACTGTTATTCCCGTTAAAAGTAATTTCCTGCTGCATCCAATGTTGGAGGTTTCCATGGGTACTGTCATACTCATTCATTGGTAAAACATCCCTGTGTTTATTTATGTCTCCATCAAATAATGTTATACTGAAGGTATCACTCTTAGCTGCAATTCCCAGTGACACTAATACACAACAGTTGAATGGCCCCCCAAAAAATGTACGGTATGGCTGAACGTTTGTGGATACCTCATACTTGTCCAAACTACCATGGTGCTTCCATTGAATGGTATAATGCCGCGTACACACGAGTGGACTTTACGGCAGACTTGGTCCGGCGGACCGGAGTCCGTCGGATAATTAGTTTGTGTGTGGACTCCAGCGGACTTTTTTTTCCCAAAAGTTCGACGGACCTAGAAATGAAACATGTTTCAAATCTTTCCGATGGACTCAAGTCTAGTCAAAAAGTTTGCTCGTCTGTATGCTAGTCCGACGGACAAAAAACGACGCTAGGGCAGCGTTTTAGTCCGGTCGTACGTCATCACATACGAATCCTTTGGAATTTGGTTGATCGTGTAGAGGCAAGTCCGTTCATTCAGAAAGTCCATCGGAAAGTCCGTTGAAAAGTCCGCCGGACCAAGTCTGCTGTAAAGTCCGTTCGTGTGTACGTTGCATTAGGCATACAGTCCGAAGAAATTATGGACAGATGTGCCCTTCCAACCTTATTTGACATTTGGGAAATGCCCCTTTCCATGCCACTATGATTGTGCCCCTGTGTGCATAGCCAGGTCTATAAAGGCCAGATGAGTTTGGTTTGGAGGAACTCAAGTGGCCTGCAAGGAGCTCTGACCTCAACCCTATCCAAAGATCTTTGGAATGAGTTGGATACAAGTGAGCCAGGCCTTCTGCATTAGTGCCTGACCTTACAATTGCTCTTTCAGCTGAAAGGGCACAAATTCCAACAGGCACACTCCAAAATCTTGTGGGAAGACATTGTTTTCCAAAATAAATCCTTATATATCCACTACTTAATGGCCCTGTAATCTGTTTTCATGAAATATTTCCTTATTGTTTTTTCTGCCTCCTTGTAATATCCTCACTGAGCTGTTGAACCTTTCCTTTTACCCCTCTCTTCCATTTGTTTTGAACAGGCAGTGCATGTTAGTTGAGGTCATGTACACTGCTCTATGCATACTACACATCCATAGTCCATCTCAGAGCAAGCAAAAGAGGATGGCTATGTTCCCAGCCCCACATACAGTGGGACCATGGAGAATGAACGTAGCCAAACTCTAATAGAAAGTCAGATCACAGCACCAAAATCAATGCAATTTGGAGAAGACTGAGAGCAATAGAAATAACTATTTTAAGTTAAGAATACACATTTGAATATAATTTTATCCTTTTTAAACCAGAGTTTAGTACCACTGTAATGATCACAGTTTTGAAATGTGATGTCCAACAAGCTCATATAAGTGTGATGATTATGTAACAACACTATCTATCTATCTATGTATGTATGTATGTATCTATCTATCTATCTATCTATCTATCTATCTATCTATCTATCTATCTATCTATCTATCTATCTATCTATCTATCTATCTATCTGTCTATCTATCTATCTATCTATCTATCTAGCAGGATGGCACTTTTGAATTGTTTAGCCTGGACCATGTGCATTCATGCAACATGTACTGGCAGATGTAGCAGATTTTCTAAACATTTTCCATTTTTTATAAGATCACAAGCCAAACAGAACACTCAATGTATTCTGCTCTTGTATCTAGCCCAAGATTCTATGGTTTGAATCTGCCTGTCTTACCTAGTTCTACTAGAGAAACTGGTGTCTATTACATTTTACAGTTAGTTGAATGTCTGGTGACCCAGATAACTAAATATGCAGCAGCTAAAAGGCTTTCATTACATTTTAGACTTGGAATATTTTTTTTTTCCTCCGTTAATACAATTGTGAAAAGGTCATGGAATATTATTCCCTGCTTAGAGAAGTTATACTTACTCCATTCAGTGCTGGTAGTTCATAGAGGGGGATGTTTTGGTACAACAAGCACAGAGTAATTTGTACAAAAAGGTTGAATCAAATGAATAGAAATCTTGTTTTAGGTTGTTACAGGGATATCCCAGTAGAATAATGTGGATTGTGTTTGAAATGCTAAAAAAGCATTTGCGGCATAATACAGTCAAACTGAATTTTAAAAACGGGAGTAAGCGGATTGCTTTGAATTAATCTATTTTACGATCTAGAATGTCTAGAAAAGACAAAAATAGCAAAGTAGTGGATGTGTAAACATTTATTAAAGGAAGACAATTAGCAACTCACATAAAGTAAGATGAATTATGCTATTTGAGTTGCTAATTGTCTTCCTTTAATAAATGTTTACACACCCACTACACTTAGTCTATGCACTTTGCTCTTTTTGTCTGTTTGCAGCTTAGAGATCTCTTTAAACTCTGTGCTGTGCTGTGTTAGGTGTGCTGGATTTGGTTCTTCAGCAGTTCCTGAAGCCACAGGATTTATCCTGAGGATTTGGACCACACTGGACCACACTGTACTTTCCATCAATGTAGTTTGTCCCAGCCCAGGCTGCACCCAGCACACCATATTGACATTTTTTTATCCTAGAATGTCTAGAACAGACTTTCTTACCCAGAGTGCTGCGGCACCCTGGGGTGCTGTCTGAGTTTGTCAGGGGTGCCACAGCATCCTGGTTGAGGAAGGCTACTATACAAGGCCATGACCGGCAGAGTGGGAGCCGACAGTAACGCGCAAAGCCGTGGATGGGGTAGAGAGTTCTGACCTGCCCCACCTCCCCCTACAATGCAGTAACAATTAAAAGTAAACAGCAGAGGAGAAGCTGCAAAGCATGTAAGGAATCCAGGAAGTTTTGAAAAAAGATGGCCAGCAGACAGACAGCAATCATAACATGAAAGGAGACTTTTTAAGCAGGTTTATATTGTATTGTCTAAAACTATTAGTTTACCTTTAAGAACATAAAATTTCAAAATGAGATATGTAGTAATTATATGTATTGATGTGGGTTTTCCTTTAAATTGAACCAATAGGTAACTGGGTGGGAAAAAAAAACACATGTGCAAGTCCAAGATCTCACAAACTCCCGGTGACATGATTGTGTTTATTTGTGTTATGGTATACAATGACACATCACTTTCTTTACAGGTAAACCCACTTGCACCTGCACTTTAGGATTTACAGGACCTAACTGTGGCAAAAAAGTCTGCGAGAATGTGTGTCAAAATGGAGGCGCGTGTAGCGTATCACCTGGCAATCAAGCCCAGTGTACCTGCTTTAATGAATATACAGGGGACAGATGCCAATACCGTAAGTCAAAAAGACTTTTGTTAAAGGGAATTTGTATTGTTTATTCTTATCCATGTATGTTGATGTAGTTCAGACCACGTTGGTTATAGTAAATACTAGACATGTGCATTCGTTTTCGTCCGAATGCATTTTCGTCCGGATTTCAGGTATTTTCGTTATTGTTTTAACAAACGATAACGAAAGTGCAGAATCCGAAAAACAAAAGATCGACATAAACAAATGCTTTATTTTCGTGTTCGTTGCTACAACAGTTCGATATAGATAGGAAATTTGACATGATGATGACAATAACAATCTGTGTCCATCAAACCTGTGGTCGAATGTGCCTAACCTTAACTCTATTAGTCCAAGATTATCCTACATAGAGAGAAAAGATTCAACGTAGGGGAGAAAAGATTCGACGTAGGGGAGAAAAGATTTGACGTAGGGGAGAAAAGATTTGACATAGGGGAGAAAAGATTCGACATAGGGGAGAAAAGATAAATAAAAATAATGATGATGATGAATGTTATTGGCTGATTGTAACCAAAGAGGAGGAGCAGTAAAATAGCTAGAACTAAGTACACACGTACTTGGGCTTATGGTGTCTGTTGAAAGTTCTAAGAGGATTAGACGGAGCAGGTAAACTATACGGCGTCGTACAGTTTAGCTGCTCCGTCGAATCTTCTTTGAACATTCAACAGACACCAAAAGCCTTTAATGACAGATTCAACCTTAATTTGGATTTTCGGACGAATGCAATTTTTAACGAAAAACGAAATAAATAAAAACGAATTTCGGGAGTAATTAAATAAATTTATTTTTCGGACGAAAACGAAATTCCAAAACGAAATATTTCAGTGTGCACATGTCTAGTAAATACTATACGTTACATTGATTTCTAGAGACAGCCATAAATGTTCAAAGCATATACATGCTGTGGCTATTGCTTAGTAGATCCACATCTGCCCCCTCCAGATACTGCTGCACACAGCGGCTGTATTACTCCTTGCTTCTGGTGTACACCACAATACAACGCCCTGGAGTGAGTATCCATCATATGGCAAGTGATCATAGGTCAGGAAAGCCATGTGACTGTATTAACTAACATCTTCTTCTTCTGGCAGGTTCCAGAAGAATGTAGCACATGCAAACCTCATTATCAGGACTTTTTAGGTGCATATTATGACACCATTGTTTAATTAACACATCATTTTGTTCAACTATGAACATAAAACCAATACCATAAAACCAAGCAAAGTATGGCTGATTATCAGGCTTTCATACTCACCACTTAGAGCATTAGCAACTTACCACCACACAGGTCAGGTGACTGGGGACATTTAGTGAAAATCTTGACACCTGACTAACATATCTACAGTGTATAAGCATCCCATTCCAAAACCATGAGCATTATTGTGAAGTTGCAACCACGCTAAGTATAATTATCTATATATAAATATTATCTTGTATCAAATAAATTAATCTAAACAAATTATCCTTTCATGTGCATACATAATAATTCAACACTCAAAATCATCATCCAAACAATGTGTCCAAAACAGTGATGTCCAATGCTTCCTAGACATCACCATTGGACATCACTGTTTGGGACACATTTTGTGAAAATGAATGTAATCACTTCGTTGGAAGACTGCACTTGCACTTGGGATACACATATTTTCAACACGGACTGAATATATCAATTGGATGGTTAATTATTAATTATAATTTATGCACATGTTTTGATGAGGATTTTGTTTGTTGACTTATATGTTTATTTATTAAGGATAATTTGTTTAGATGAATTTATTTAATTTGAGGTAATATTTATATATAGATAGTTACACTCAGCGCGTTTACTATTTATATTTTGCACTAACACCTATGGGTCACTTAAATAAATAAAATAAAACCTTGGGGGTCACTAGTAACTGCAACTTTTTTATTTTAGTTACATTTTTTAATATTTTTCACATTTACCCATTTTCACAGAAATGTTATTTCACATTATTGTGAAGTCCCCCCCTTTCCTTTGTAGCTATCGTAGCTTACACTCTTCTGGGAAGGCTTTCAACAAGATTGTGTCTATGAGAATATGTGTAAATTTAGCCAAACAAGCATTTACGAGGCCAGATATGGATGTTGAATAAGAAGGCATGGCTCACAATACATTTATAACTCATACCAAAGGTGTTCAGTAGGACTGAGGTCCCTTGGGCCAACAAAACATTTGTGTTGCCCCACACCACAACTCATCTTACTATGTCTATATGGACCAGGCTTTGGGCTCAGGGTACACTTTTGCTGCCTTCCTCAAACTGTTTACCCAATGCTGAAAGTGTGAAATAGTTTTCTAGTATTAACAGTAACCTTCACTGGAAACGCCAATTTATGAGAAGTTAATGACACTAAAAAACTGCATTTCAGCGGGCATTTTCTGTACTTGCTGAAAATGTTCCTAGACTGAAAAAATTACATTAAAGCAGCCACCTTATCGAATGGTAGTTTATTTTATTGTATTTTATTTTTTTTTTATTTTTTTTTTTTTAAGAATGATAAGCTCAAATATATTAAAAGTTTGTTATTGGGTTTAGAAATCCTTTAAAGTGCAATTGTTCTGCTTTAGAACCATTGTTTTCCATTGAATGGATTTAAGTTTAAAGGTTAAAGGTATTTGCAATTGCTTTATAGTGGCCTAAGGGCCTATCTATGTTACCACAGAGAAGGGCCCAAAATGAAATTGGGGATTTCAGCTTTAGTCCCTTTAAATATGAATTTTATCTTAACTAAACTTGTTTTGTTTTCCTCAGTCTTCTTTGCACTGATATTTAATTGCTCTTTGTCAGCTTTTCTTATTACCGACTTCACAGTTCTAATCATTCCACACTGAACTAATTCATGACTATTTTTGTTGTCTTTTCTGAAATAAAAACCTCCAGAAACGATCAATGTTTCCATGGTAAACCCTCATAAAGTGCTCTGTACAAACTAGCCTCCAACAAAAGCCTGTATTAGAATTCTATTGGAAGTGTTTTAATTACTGTTGTAGTGTCTGGTGGGATTCAGGACTTCTGGGCACTCAAAGTAAGAATCCAGCAAATGGAGCATTGTTGATAGAACCAAGGCTTTGAAATGAGATAAGTGATGTTTGCAGAAAGAAACAAAGAAATATTGTTAAATAACGAGTCATCTTGTAGCACTGTGCATAATTTCAGGGCCATGGACAGTGTTAACATAGAGAATAATAGACTACTGCGTTTGTCGCTGTCCATGGTGCTGAAATAGTTTACACGCTAACCCAGTAACAACATAGCAGTTACAATTCATAGAAGGGATTTCTCATGATAGAAATATGAAAGCTGTCATTGCTGATTGGTTTTAAAGGTGCAAGCCCTGGGTCCATCCTTCCCAGTTTTGTTCTTTACCTAGTGAATCACTGATCTATAATAATGCCCCGTACACACGGTCGGATTTGCCGACGGAAAATGTGTGATAGGACCTTGTTGTCGGAAATTCCGACCGTGTGTAGGCTCCATCACACATTTTCCATCGGAATTTCCGACACACAAAGTTTGAGAGCTTGTTATAAAATTTTCCGTCAACAAAGTCTGTTGTCGGAAATTCTGATCGTGTGTACACAAATCCGACGCACAAAGTGCCACGCATGCTCAGAATAAATTAAGAGACGAAAGCTATTGGCTACTGCCCCGTTTATAGTCCCGACGTACGTGTTTTACGTCACCAAGTTTAGAACGATCGGATTTTCCGACAACTTTGTGTGACCGTGTGTATGCAAGACAAGTTTGAGCCAACAACCGTCGGAAAAAATCCATGGATTTTGTTGTCGGAATGTACTATCAATGTCCGACCGTGTGTACAGGGCATAAGTGTGCACATCCAGTTACCACTTCAGTGTCGCCTGCTGGTTCCAGATCAGTGTTTAACTAGGTGGTGAAAAATAAGCCAGTTATGTATACACTATGTTTTCATTACAGGTTCCCTTTAGGTATAGCAATGCCGAAAGTAAAGAAAAAATATCCAAGAACCAATTTTAAAAACATCTCTTTAATGCTGAAATTTGAGGTTTGGATAGACTTAATGTCACAATGTGCTTTCTCATGCAGGGCGACCCATCAGGTTCAATTTAATGTTCCTCTTTCCCCTGTGGCTCTTTTCAGCCATTGGCACTGGGTCAGAGCTTACACAGGGCTGTGACTTTGTCCTGCCCCTATGTGAGGAGACTGGGTCAATCAACAAGCACCAGTGATGTTACAATGAGTGAGTCACATGTTCCCTAATACCTGAAGGTACTGGGTGTTGTCTTCACGCTTTGTGGCTGAACACAGCATTGGGAAAGAAAGGGAAAGGTCATAATATGTTGCTACATGGGCTATTAAGGCAAATCTGTTGCTTTATCCCACATGGGAAAAGCACAGATTTGCTTAAAAGAGCACATTCAGGTAACAAATGAAATAGATAAAAAAATATATACTAATGTTATCCAAAAAGCACTGTGACTGAGTTCAAGTCAGATCACTCAGTCCAGGTCTGAGTCAGTCCATTCAGTTTTATTTAATTTGGGTTCTATGTTATCAGCTGCAGTTAGGTTGTAGAAATCTCTTCACATTGTTTCTGGGTGGGTCTGCTTTCTAGGTTATATGGTTCTGTTCTGTCATATCTCTCTGACTAATGCTTTCATGTACAACATAGCACATATGAGGCTTGTTTTAAATGTGAAAGCTCTGGAACAGTTTTTGCTTGACTGCTAAGATAATCAGTGACCTGGAATCATTACTCAATGCTGAACTCCGGACTTGCACGCTTATTTGAGGTCAATGGCTCACTAAGTAGAGAAACACTACTGGAAATGAAGGCCTTGGGGCTTAAACCTACAGTATTAAAAGCAATCAACAATGGAAGCTTCCATATTTTTACTATGGTAGAACCCTTCCTTGATTTTAAGCTCTTTTCTTCTCCATATTTCTCTCAACAGAAGACCTCTACACATTTTAAAGTATACCTTAAAGTATAACTAAATTAGTTAAAGTAAAAGAAAATCCCAAATTTTGGGTTGTTCCCAGAAAAGTAATAGAGGGAAATCTTCCAATAGGGACACTAATTCTGGTGATCTGGGGGTCCTCAAGGGATTCCCTTGGTTTGCAGGGATATCCTCTCACTTTCTGTTTTAGCTATGGGACAGGAAGTGAAGGCAAATCTCCCCAATGGGGCACAGATGGAAAAAAAAAGAAATCTGACAGGGTTATAACCCTCTCTCCCAAAAGGAAAAAAAGCATATAATTCTACTTTAAGACATTTTTAGTTTTTGTTATAGTAGAGAATTATTAGAACACCAGGTTTTATTGCTCTTTGTTCTATTTTGGGTTGTCACAAGATGAATAGAGGGGGGAATCTTCCAATTAGGAAACTAGTCCCAGTGACTCTGGTGCCAACCAGGGAGTTTTCTCACACTTTGGAGGGATTTCCTATTACTTCCTGTTTTGGCTATGGGACAGGAATTGAAGGGAAGTCTCCCCAATGGGACACAACATTTCATATTTCTGATACGTGCCTGCTGTACCATGTACTTGTATGAAAAAGTGTCCTGTTCTCTATGTATAGCTTGCATTATGTGAAATCCCCGGTGTTCCTGCCAGTCCCTCTGCTTTCCTGTTAAAAACTGACCACATTAAGCAGGGGAACACAGCATGGTCAGTTCTCCAGTTATGCTGGGAACTCAGCCTGCTCTCCTTCAATGATCAAACTTGTCCTGACACCCCCCCCTTCCCTGCAAAGTTTTTCACTGTGAAGATCAGTGTGCTGTTGCTGCTCCTCCCCCCAGCTCTTATGTAGCTGAGAATAGAGGGAATGTGATTAAAAGGTATTTAAAATGTTTTTATATCTATACACAATGTTTTGCCTTTCATTTCTGTTTTAACCTGAGTGGGTTGTTTTACAAGGTGACCGTTTACAATCACTTTAAGGCTTCAGTTTTACTGGAGTGGACCATTAATGTCTCAACATAGCTGTAGCAATAACAAAATTATTACAGTTAGGTTTATTAACTTTTTGCTTACCAAAAAAAAAAAAATCTAATAAAATCTTCCCAAACAAAAGATGCTTGTGCGCTGTGATTTCTCATCACTAAGATCGTTCATGCATTGTTTCTTCCTAGATGTGTGCCACCATTACTGTGTGAACTCAGAGTCCTGCACAATCTCCGATGATGGCCGAGTAGAATGTGTCTGCCCGCTGCGATACGAAGGCTCCAAATGTGAAGTAGACAAATGTCTGAGGTGTCGAGGTGGACTCTGCATCATAGACAAAAACAGCAATGACGTCATTTGCAAGTAAGAGCTAAAACAAATGATCTAACAAAACAAATTGCTTTAAAAAACAGACTAAACTTAACTATATATTCTATTTAACAGCATCTTTTTTTTCCAGGAAAGGACTAATACTGTCTATTTTTATATGCATAATTTTAGCTTATCCTGTATTACGATGGGTTATAGAAACAAATACTTACATTTACTGAATCAGGAAATAAAAGTGATATATGGTGGTTCAGGCTCACAGTGTTCACTAAAATAGACCTAGGGGTCATGGGCGTCCGCAGAACGTTTTTCGGGGGGGCATCATTTTAGGGTCACCCATGCACCGCCCCTTTTCAAGAATGTCATTATCACATTATCATGGTCAGAGACTGCAGACGTAGTACAGTCCCTAGAATAAGTCATGGATAATGGCCAACAGGCCCTCTTACCAGACCCAGCAAAACTACAGCAGTGATCCCTCTGGCTGGACGATCGCTCACTCTGGGTTTCCCGGGGGTGACTCTGGTCAGTAGTGTAGCATGTCTGTACCCTGGTAGTGGCTCAGTCTTTCTCTCTCTGGTGGTGCTGGGCAGCGTGGCTCTCTCTGGTGGCGCTGGGCATCGTGGCTCTCACTCTGGTGGTGCTGGGCAGCATGGCTCTCTCTCTGGCTTCCGCCCAGCACACACCTTGTTCTTTGTACTGTAGCGCTCTCTCCCTCAGCTTTTTTCCAGGCTGCAGTCTCTCAATCTCTCTCTTGATCGAGCTGTAGCCTCCTCCCTGTGGAAAATGGGGCCGCCAATCTTTGGGACTACATGTCCCTTGATGCTCTCCTCTCCTAGTCTCCTTTGATTGGCCCTCAGTTATGGCCAATAGGGAAGGAACGGAGTGGGCAGGAAGCTCGGCGGGGAACCTGGTGAGAGCCACCGTCTCTTCTCCCTGACAGGAGAAAGGGGGGGCAAGCGGGGGGAAACCTCTGACAGCCCATAGCTCGCCTTTCTCCTGTCACAGCGCCGCCGAGTTCTCTGCTGGACTGAGCAGGGAAAAGAAGTCACACTACACTGATGGGGGGACTTGACAGCACCTTGATGGTGTCACCCCACTGGCGGGCTGCCTGCACACCCAATAGCGACGCAACTGTGCTGAATTTAAGATCCGATCCCTGATTCCGGGGGGGGGACTTGACCCCCCTTGCCCCTACCTGCGGACGCCCATGCTAGGGGTTGATTCACTAAACTGAAGAGTGCAAAATCTGGTGCAGCTTTGCATAGAAACTAATCAGCTTCCAGGGTTTTTGTGTTGTTTTTGTGAAATTATAATTGAACAAGCTGAAGTTAGCAGCTGGCTACTATGTACAGCTGCACCAGAGTTTGCACCCTCCAGTTTTAGTAAATCAACCCCAATGTGTCAAATATTTAAAGTAGAAGTCCAGGATAGAACTATCTAAGCTTAAAACTGCTCCCACCCACCTTCTAACACTTATACTGTCTACCCTGTAGAAGGAAGATGCTTATACTTTTTTATTATATTCTCATTCTCAGGCCACTCTGGTCCTGTCACGTGGTCTGCTCCCAGCGGCCAACTTTAGTGGAGAGGAGAGACAGCTGACAACAGATGCCCCATAGTAAGCCTATGGGTGATGTCACTGCCCAGATTTTCCATCCATTGTTAGCGCTCTATCCTCTCCCCTGAAGCTGGCTGCTTGGGAGATCATGTGACTGGACTGGAGCGTCCTAAGAATAGGTAAGTTTAAGCATCTTTCTTCTACAGAAGGAAAGCTTTAATGTAGGTATATATATCAGTTTACTATAATAACAGCAATTAAACTGATAATAAAGTCTAATTTTTTTCTTTAAAAATAACAAACATGTTATACTTACCTGCTCTAAGAAATGGTTTTGCACAGAGCAGCCTGGACCCTCCCCTTCTCAGGTCCCTCGCCGGCACCCTGGCCCTTCCCTCTTGCTAAGAGCCCCCCCCAGCAAGCAGCTTGCTATAGGGGCATCCGAGCTGAGCTGCTGCTCTGTGTGTCCACTCAGACACAGAGCCGTGGTTTAGCCCTACTTCCTCTATCTCC
This sequence comes from Aquarana catesbeiana, assembly GCF_042186555.1. Lineage (NCBI taxonomy): Eukaryota > Metazoa > Chordata > Amphibia > Anura > Ranidae > Aquarana > Aquarana catesbeiana. Next base: position 378,439,600 of record NC_133329.1, read on the forward strand.
TAAATGGCTCACTGACTTTGATTGAAAGCAGTGGGAGCCAATGGTGTCATGCTGCCATCTCAGCCAATGAGGAGGGAGAGTCCCGGACAGCCAAGACCCTACTGCAACATCATTGGATTGAGATGGGGCTCAGGTAAGTATTAGAGGGGCTGAGGGGGCCTGCTGCACACAGAAGGTTTTTTATTCTAATACTTAGAATGCATTAAGGTAAAAAAAAAACTTCTGACTTTACAATCATTGTGATATAATTGGCACCAGGGATGATACCAAGGACCATGAGAAGTATTCTTTGTGCTGGTGGTTGCTCTTTTCAGTGAAATGATCATTGCCCTCACTCCTCACCCTCCCTATTAGTTCTTCATATAAGCTGGTGTGGGTGGATAAGTTGTGCACCATATCCCAAATAAATATCATTACAAAAACTAAAAAGAACAGAATAAGAGACTTTAAAGGTGCTACACACTTTTTAGGAAAAAAAAATAACCAGCCAATATAAAAAACAATCTGTTTATTATAAAAAAAATAGAATGCACTCAGTAGTGCAGTATATAAATGCATCCACACATGTGTATAAAAGAAACTCATATAATGCATATAACCTGCCAACACCCGATATCTCTAAACATCATTCTTTATCACAGAGCAACACAAAGATATATTTTATACATATCGATGTCTTCCGAGATACAGATTAGTTGCTGGGGGGTGGGGGGCTAAAATTCTCAACGGGTTTCGCACAGAGGAGCTTCTTTAGAAGAACAGGGAACTAACAACAGAGGAAACATTTAAGAGACCACACATATCAAATATGTTATGCTAGAATAAACATTATATTGCACATAAATTCCTTAGACTGAAAAAATATATGCCATACAATACATGTGTGGAATGGATCCTGTACTATTTAACACATTAATGAGTGCATTTTATTACATTTATGTATAATAAACAGATTGTTTTTTTATATTGTCTGTTTATATTTTTCCTCAAAAGTGTGTAGCACCTTTAGCCTAGGTTCACACTGTAGTGATGCGGGAACCAGCGCAACTACAGCGCCGGTTCTCGCATCGTATCTCTTCCACAGGCAGTTCAGACTGCCCTTTGGTGGTGTCAATACAATATTAATGACACCCCCAAATCGGTTCACAGATCGCAGTGCGAACTGTGAACTTGCACAGGAATCAGACCGCATGTGTGTTTTCCAGTGCGGTTAAAAAAAGAGTCCCTGCACTATTTTCTTGCCAATTCAATGCAAATTCAGCCGTACAACTGTATGGTTGAACTCGCATTGCACAGACATCTCATACGATCGGCACCGCAGTGTGAGTGAGAATCACATGCCATGTCTGGTATTGCACAAGTGTGAACCCAGGCTTAAAGTCCCATACTCTGTTCTTTTTGATTTTTGTAATTAGTTTTGGGGACCATTATCACCAAGACAGAACATCTTTACCAGACTATGAGGTATAATGTACATTCCACCTGTGCATTTACTGTCCTCGGACAGATTGAAGGCAAGTCAAAAAACTTAAAGTGACTGTAAAGGAAAAAAAAATTATGAAATAAAACAAACACAGAGCAGCTCCGATCTTCCTCTTATCAGGTCCTCCGTTGGCGCTCTGGGCCCCTGCCCCTTGCCGAGTGCCCCCATAGCAAGCTGCTTGTTGTGGGGACACTCATGCCTGCTCGCTCCTGAGCCCGCTCCATAAGACACAGAGAGCAAGGCTCAACCCTGTCCCCCGATGCCCAAGATTGACAGGAAAGGGAGCCAATGGCTACTACTGCTACATCTCAGCCAATCAGGAGGGAGAGACCTGAGAGAGCCTCGGGTCTCATGCATATGGCTGGTTCTAAATCAGGCTCAGGAAAGTATTGGGGCGGGCCGAGGGGGGAGATGCACACAGAAGGTTTTTTACCTTCATGCATAGAATGCATGAAGGTAAAACACCTTAAGCCTTTACAATCACTTTAAACTGACAGGGTTTGTAACCCTTCACTCATCTATCCAAAACCAAAAAAAAACAGATATTTAGGCTATTCATGTGGTTTAAAGTTGGACTCAACACGGAACTCCAGATATTAATACAAAATTTAGAGCATTCATACCATAGAGAAGCCAGAGGAAAATGTAAGACAACTTGGGTGGGATGTACAGGTCTACCTATAGCCTGACAAATTACAACACATTGGTAATGATGGGAGCTGTGGGTATGAAATGTACAGTATGTATATGTGTTGAGTCTACAGGGTTGCTGTGTGTATATGGTTGGCTGTTCTGAGTGTAAAGGGGTACATGGCTGGTGGTGATGTGTAGGGATCCAGAGTTTTATCAATGGAAAATCTTCTGAATGGGCTGTAGTGTACACACAGTATAAATGATTACACACAGGATGAGTTACATGAGGACATGAGATAAATTAATCTCATCTAAAAATGTTATTCTCGGCTTAATTAATTGAAAACATTTGTTTACAAAATGAGGCTATTCAATATGTTAGGGAAAAAGCAGTGGCAAAAAAATGTAATTTTTCCTTTCCTGTGTATTTTTGGTGGAACGTTTTTTATAGACAACAAAAAATGGGGTCAAAATAGCAATTTGAAAAAGTTAAAAAGACGACAACACAAATATTCTCCCAGTGTTAAAAATTTAAATTCTGACCCTTTTTGCGTATCTTCAAGGAAAAACTGGCGGTATGATTATTTTCGATTTTTGTGTCTCAAAGCGGTACAATTATTTTGCATAGAAATTTGGCGTTTTATATTGTAGGCCTATAATTCTTAGCAATAACTCACTTATATCTGTCCAAACAAGAGTCTAGTAGATATCCCGGGTATGATGATGTTTGAAACACAAAATCATAAATTATAATATAATAAATAAATATAAATAATTATAAAAAAATAATAATATAATAATAATAAAATGAATTTCCCCACGATTCACTATCGCTCAATTCTGCAAGTGTTCAAATTTACTATCGCTGTTTTCTAGCTGGTCTAAAGCCACTTTTGACGTAAAGGGACACTTTTTGGTTGCTATGGACAATCTCCAGTTTCCAGGCAGAAAGAAAAGTATATATAATATAAAACTGCATGCAGGGAATTGGACAAAGCACTGGGGACAAAAGGGATATGAAATAATTTCATACAGTAATGTAATCTGTAAGATTACAGTGCACTGTATGTGTTATGAATTTTCACTTTTTTGAATTTCCTGCCAGGCTCCGCCCCTGTGCGTCTCGACGCTCGCAGTGAACGGAGCCCGGCACAGATTGGCTTCGGGAGGAGGACAGAGCCCGCGGACACAGCGGGGGGACATCGCAGGATCCTGGGGACAAGGTAAGTATACCGCACCAGGATCCTGAGATGCAATCCTGAGTGTGGCTCGGGGTTACCACTAATGGTGCTGAAATTTAACCCCGAGCCACACTCGAGAATACCGCCAGGGAGGCTAGTATGAACATAATAAAAAAGAATATTAGGGAAAAGAAATGTAGCTTTTTTTATTTAGTTTTTATGTAATTTTTTCAGTCACATTCTATGTGATCATGATTACATGCTGTGATGAAAGAAATGATAAAAATTTGCCTTTTAATTGAGCCTTTTTCTTTTTTTTTAATGTACCGGTATTTTGTTGTTTTTTTTTTTTTCTATTTTTGTAGACAATAGGAATAAATCAGTTCAGGTAGAAGCTTTCCATTTTTTGGTGTGTATTGGTGTATGTTAAGAACCAGAGCAGTAAAATATACACAAAAGAACAATAAAACACTACCATATAATTTCACCTTTTTTTTTATAGAACACAAAAAGAATATAACAAAAAGGCAACCAGGAACCATTCAAAATTCTTTAACCACTTTGCATTCTGAGCCATTTTTTACATTTTTCACACACATGTTAAAATCAACTTTTCTGAAAGCAGAGGCAGTTGCAATTTTTTTATGCTGTACAATAATTGATCAGCTGTTTATCAAATACATATTTTTAGGAAAAAATACTCTAAAATAAGTTTCAGTGCACAAACATGCAATATAATACCATATACCATAAAAATGTTATAACATAATACCATACCATAATAATGTTTTTTTGGAAAATATAAAAGATGGGGTTGCGTTGCGTAAAAAGATACCAAAATGTCAAGCCTCAAAATTGCGCATGCCGACTAAATTGGCTAAAAACTATGGTACCCAAAATGATTAATAGATAATGCTTTAAAAGCCCTAATGCCGTGTACACATGAGCGGAATGTCCAACAGAAAAAGTCCAACAGGAGCTTTTCATCGTATATTCCGATCGTTTGTATGCCTCATAGGACTTTGTATGTCGAAAATTCTGACGGACCTAGAAAGAGAACATGTTTTCATTTTTCAGACTGAACCAATTCCTAATGGGAAAACCGCTCATCTGTATGCTGTTCCAATGTACCAAAAATGAAGCATGCTCTGAAGCAAGTACGAGACGGAAGCTATTGGCTACTGGCTATTGAACTTCCGTTTTCTAGTCCCGTCGTGCGTGTTGTACGTCACCGCGTTCTGGACGGTCAGAATTTGGTGTGACCGTGTGTATGCAAGACAGCTTGAGCGGAAAACCTTCAGAGTTTAGTCCGACGGGAAAATCGGTCGTGTGTACAGGGCATTACATGTTAGAGTGTGAATTATGGCCTAAGAATTATTGCCCTCACTCTGATGTTTGTGGCGATACCTCACATATGTGGCGCAGTTGCTGTTTATATACACGTGCATGTCCTATACTCCTGTTTGCATGTATGCACAGGGTGATGGGGGGGTGCGTTAAACGTATTTTTTTTTATTGTTATTTGCTTTACGTTAATTTAGTTTTTTAACACTTTTTACATTTATTTTATTGCTATTACAAAGTGGTTAGCAAATCTTTGTGATTGCATGTGAGGGTGACAGGTTATTTTTTTGGAGACATCAGGGGTCTATCAGACCAGAGGAATGGGAGAGCAGCAGTCAGGAAGCACCACAGGTGGAGGTGTTTCAGGGGGTTTGGTGGCCCTTCTCACTATCTTAATAGTGCTGGCTGAAAAAAAACTATATACAAAGTCTGCATGAGCTTGTTTTAACCACTTTAAGCCCAGGTTCACACTGACAGTGGGAATTAAATTGTGCAAGTTCACTGAACTCACACGATTTCATTCCCGCATGTCAGTCCTGACTTCAGGGGCGATTTCAGAGACATCTGTGCCGGTTGCTGCACAGATGTCTATGGAAATCGCTCCCCTGAAGTCGCCAAAAGTAGTACAGAAACTACTTTTGGGAATCGTTGCGGCGTCGCAGAGATTCGGACGGTGCCATTGCCGACAATTGCCACCGATTTGGCATGCGATTTGACATCGTATATCAAGGATGTTTTCAAATGGCCTAATTATGGCAAGTGGTTACAAATTTGTAAAACAACTTTAAAGTGGTCTAAAGCAAAAATGTTTTTTACCTATGTGCATTCCCTGCATTAAGGTAAAACATGTTTTGTAGCTTTCTGACCTTCCCCTTCCCTGTGTGAAGGGGAAGAGAGAGAGAGGAGAGGAGATCCAGTGCTGTGCACGACTGCATCTCTTCTCCCCTCTCTTCCTCTTCACACAGGGACTTGGGTAGCTGCGAGAACCAATGGCTGCCAATCAAATGCATAGAGGAGGAAGTTGGCTGTGTGGCTAAGCTCTCCTATGTATGTCTATGGCGCACAACTACATAGAAACACGTACCTTGGGAGTGAGTACGCACAAAGAAGTGGAGGAGTCAAGCAGGGGAGGTTTGGGGCTGCTCTGTGCAAGACAATTGCACAGAGCAGGTGTGTAAAACATATTCATTATTTAAAGATTAACTCCACTTTTGTTGAGAAAAAATAAAAAATTCCCCTCTGGGTGATCTATGTACATTGCAGAGATTTTAACAAACTTTGTTGCAGATTCCTACCTTTTTGTTTTTCTGAAGGAATAGCTGTTTCTTTGTCCGTGTCCATGCGCACAGTGAATCTGTATGGGAGTGGTTTTATAATTATTAATCAGCTGCTGCATCTCTTTAGACCAGGGGTCTCAAGCTGGCGGCCCTCCAGCTGTTGCGGAACTAAAAGTCCCATCATGCCTCTGCCTGTGGCAGTCATGCTTGTAACTGTCAGCCTTGCAATGCCTCATGGGACTTGTAGTTCTGCAACAGCTTGAATGCTGCCAGTTTGAGACCTCTGCTTTAGACATTATTCCCTTTGGTAGTATCTCCCCAAATATGACATTTTGTTCCAGGGGATGCCAAAAAAAATGATTTGTATCTTAGTGCAAACGTCTGGGAAAATCAGTAAACCAATTACACAAGCAGGAAATTACATTTTCAGGGGGCGTTCTGTACACAGTTTGTGTACAGAACACCTCCAGGTAGCCATATTGCATTGCATTTTATAGATAAATTATAGCGCTACAGATTGAAAAGGAAAAGTAATTTGTAATAACATTCAATTACAATATGACAAGAGTCACAATTGTATACACTATATTATGATTTTTTTATTTGCTTTTTTTTCCCCCGTGAAAGTAGAGTTACCCTTTGCATAAAACATTTTTTTACCTTAAAGTGAATGTAAACCCTCACATATACCCAGTGAAGTGAACAGCCTCAGCTGATACACAAAGATGAAACAAATCTCCCTACATAAGTTTTACTTTCTACACCCTTTGAAATGTTCAGATCATGTTAGAAATCTTTCTTCCTCTTTCAGCAGTGGGAGTGGTGTCTGGGCTTCTGCTGTGTGAGAGCTGATTGGAGGAAAGGCACACACCCCCCTCCACATAGGCAGAGGAACAAAGGAACATGCAGAGCTGTAGTCTGCATAAACCAGCTCTCTGCTAATGTCCCTCTAAGCTTTCTCCCCGACACAAATTTTCAGCTGCTGTTATCTCATGTGTCGGAGAACTTGTCAGAAGTTATCATGTTGATAACAGAGGAATGGAACACCAGAGAGAAACAGCACTCAGAGCTTTGGAGAGAGATAAGTAAACACTACAGATATATGTGCTTCGGTCAAATTTCATGAATGGGGTTTAAAACCACTTTAAGTAACACTTTAAGCACGTCAATGCCCCTTGATCTATATTATACATCTTGATGTTGTCTTCATTCATACTAAGTCACTAATCTACAAAAATCATGAAGTCAATAAAATAAAAAATAACTGATCTCCTACTCTGCATGCTTGTCTCAGGTCAATGGCTCACTAGATAGTAAGTCTAATGCCTTGCACATTCCGAAAACAAAATCCATGTTTTTTTTTCTACGGATGTTGGCTCAAACTTGTATGCAACACACTGTCACACAAATCTTGTTGGAAATTCTGAACGTCAAGAACGCCGTGGTGTACAACACGTACGACGAGCCAAGAAAAATGAAGTTCAATAGCCAGTGCGGCTCTTCTGCTTGATTCCGAGCATGCATGGAATTTTGTGCGTCAGAATTGTGTACACACGATCAGAATTTCTGACAACAGATTTTGTTGTCGGAAAATTTGAGATCCAGATCTCACAGTCGGAATTTCCGACAACAAGCTCCCATCGAACATTTCCCATCGGAAAATCCGACCGTGTGTATGTGGTATTAGAATGATTAGATTTGCACCAGGCCAAGCACCTTTAAAAAGAAGAAGTGGAATGGCGTATTTTTTGTCCTTGCAGGGTCACGTTAGGATATTCTAGCTTACACATCTCTCTGGAAGCAGAAACTACCTGAAAATGTGTTCCCTTCAAATGGGATTTCAGATACAATTCTGTATGTATTTGGAAGCTAATAGCATATTCCCAATGTATCCATGAACTTCACTGGTTAGTTTTTTCACTGTTATTCATAAAAATGCTAATTAATATATTTAATATTCATAGCTCGTGTGAAAGTTGCGTATTCCCAGTTTGTAATGCGCAAAAAAATGAAAAATATATTAAGCCGATTATATAATTTCTATGAATATTCATCAGTGAATAAAGGAATAGAAAGAAAATGGGGTTGTTTTGTTTCTAGAGAGCTAAATCTGCATAAAAGATATTAGAAAATACACTAGATTTCCATAGTTTATACTTGTATCCGTCTAGCCACAAATATGTGAGGATTTCTCTATTACTATACCAAATCACGTTTTAAAATGAATATAAGCCACTAAAGCTAAATATTCAATTGCACAAACCATTTAATGAGATTTCTGATAAATGTCTAATTCCTTGATTAGTCTAGCACTGCAAATCTTATTCTAGAAAAAAAGTTAACTCAAAGTAGAGATTTCCTTATTAGAAAATATTTTGCTATGATCCTAAAGCACACCGAATTACTTGGAGGCAAATTGGATATTATTTATTAAGAAAAATACTTTTTGCTGTGATTGGCTAAACGATAAAGCAGATGGATCAATTTAATAGAATTAAAAATAAAATGAGTAAATTAGATATATAAAATCTCTCACCGATAAGAGATTGCCATATATCTGTGATTAAAAATGCATGCTTTTTAATGTTTGTGGGAGGACAAGAACAGTCTGAACTCTTCCCCTACATTTAACACCATCCATCCAAAAGTCTAGACCCTTGGTCATGTGACTGGTGATAGGAGCAGCATTTTTTTTCCAGGAAACACAACCTGCCCACCAACCGCCTTATTTGTGACATGTCCACCAGGTGGAACTCAAAGTTGGCAATGCTGCAGCGGCTGCACATGCAGCAGATGGCCATCAGTGAGTACCTGTGCAGTATGGCACCAGGACAGGGTCAGGGGAGCTTGGCTCCTTTTCATCACGCCAGTGGCTACTGATCAAGGATGCATGCACTGTCCTGTCACCACAAGGATGGTGAGCAGCAACAATGCATGCATCAGTGACACTGTCCCTCTAGTCTTCCTGTTGGAGCACACGCTTTGTGGAATAATGGACAGGGAACTTGAGGCAGAACAGCGGGAGGAAGAGGAGGATTTCCTTACCTCTCAAGGCCCCTTTATCCAAATAGCATTCCTGCGGGCCTGCCAAACACACAGGAAGAAGAGGAGGAGGAGGATTGTATCAGCATGGACGTGGAGGATAACACTCAGCAGCAGTCTTCAAGGGATGGTTTTCAGTCCCCAGAAACCCAAGGAGTTGTACGTGGCTGGGTGGAGGTTGTTACGGATCATGTGATCCTTAGTGACCCAGAGGACTCTGAATCTAATGCCTCTGCAAACTTACACTGCATGGCCTTACTGATTCTGCAAAGCCTGCTAAAGGACCGTGGTATCAAGGAGAGGGATAATTACTGGCTGAGGCTTCGTTCATTCAGAAGAAGAGCGGTGGAGAAGGTGGCCAGCTGACCGATGCCTTTAAACAATTTTCCAATCCTCAGCCCCAAGGTCAGATCAGTTCAAGCAACCATCACCAGCATCTGCATTACATGGTGCAGGAAAATCTAGGGGCAAGAGCAGACTTGGAGACCTTTCCAACAGAGCATCCACTGGGTTACTGGGTCTTGAGGATGGACCACTGGCCAGAACTTGCTCATTATGCAATTGAGCTACTGGCCTGTCCTGCATCCAGGGTTCTTTCTGAACGCACATTCAGTGCTGCTGGAGGGTTTGTAATGGATCATAGAGTGCACCTGTCCACAGACTCCGTTGATAGGCTCACATTCATAAAAATGAATCAGTCTTGGATCAGCAGCTATCAAGCACCTGATGCTGATGTAACTGATTGAATTTTCTATGGATGTGGGATCCCTTGAAGACTGCCTATGCTGACTATCCTATTTCTCCTCAATCTTGATGATGCTAGCTTCCAACAATATTTTTGGTTAGGGCACCACCACCACCACCACCACCACCCAAGGTCCAATTTTTCTGCCCCTGTTTAACAGGGGCATGTAATTAAAATTTTTGGTCAGGGCCCATTCCTACATCCAAGAACAGTATCTGTGAGGGGTTACAGTGTTGTGGCACTACCACCACCACCCAAGGCCCAATTGTTCTGTCCCTGTTTAACAGAGGCATGTAATTACAATTCTTGATATAATATTTTATAGCAGGGTTCATTCCTGCGCCCAACAAGCGTAACTGTGAGGGCTTACAGTGTTGTGGCACCACCACCACAGGCCCAATTTTTCTGCCCCTGACTAACAGGGGCATGTATTTCCAAATTTTTATATAATATTTCACAGCAGAGCCGTTCCTGAACCCAACTTGATTAACTGTGAGGGCTTACAGTGTTATGGTATCGCCAACACCTAAGGCCCAATTTTCTGCAGAGTATATAGGGCAGGCCGTATAGTATATATACCGCTGTTCAGAGTATATAGTGCCTGGGGGACCCCACAACATTTTTTTTTAATTTGGGTGCGGGGTTCCCCTTACTATCCATGCCAGATACAAAGTGCCTGGTAATGGACTGGGGGGGACCCATGCCGTTTTTTTCAATGATTTTCATCTATATTGCTGGGACCCGACAATAAATTACAGCCGCAAGCAGTTTTAAATGTTTTTTTTTCTTTACAAATGTCATTGGGGGTGTGTGGCTTGGTAATGGCGGAGTAGAGAGACACGCTAGCAGAGCTCCAACCAGACCTCCAGCGAATCATTACTGAATGCAGCTATTAAGCTACTAAACAGAGGATACACACACCGGAATGAGAAACCTGAGAAGGAAAGGAGAGGAGAAAAGCAAGCCCGTACAAAAACCAACCGCTCAAGTAGAGATACAACATTACTTTCTGTGGACACGGGCTTCCACAGTCCGGGCTTCTATACTTGAAGCAAGGAGGAGTCCGTGCAGGGACACTGTAATGATGGCTCCTCATATGAGCTCACCTACTGCCCTGGGCTTGCCGGAACTGTCAGAGCCGAAGGAGGACTGGTGGGGGGCGGCAACAGAGCAGGGAAGTGTGATGCACTTAGACCTGGGAAATCTGGACCTGAGAGCTCTCCTCCAAGCACTGCCGACGCAAAGTGATATGGAGGCGATGGTATCCCGCCTCAAGGAAACACACCACAGGGAGATACAGCTGGTCCGGATGGAGGTGCAAATGTTGGCAGATAGACTTTCTGCGGAAGAGACAAAAGTGGTATCCCTAGAGAGCCGTATCTCTAATGTCGTGTACACACAAGCGGACTTTTCGACCAGACTGATCCGATGGACCAAGTCCGGCGGACAATTCAACCGTGTGTGGGCTTCATCGGACCTGCAGCAAACTTTTTCGGTCGAAAATCTGATGGACTTTAGATTTGGAACATGTTTCAAATCTTTACGTCGGAACTCCACCGGACCCAGTTCCTATTGAAAAGTCCACTCATCTGTATGCTAGTCCGACGGACGAAAACCGATGCTAGGGCAGCTATTGGCTACTGGCTATCAACTTCCTTATTTTAGTCCGCTCGTACGTCATCACATACGAATCCATCGGACCTAGGTGTGATCGTGTGTAGGCTAGTCCGTTTGTTCGGAAAGTCCGTCATAAGTCCGCCGAAAGTCCGTCGGATAGACTGTCAGACAAGTAGGCTTGGAATTTTTTCCTGGGCATTCCCCAGGCCTTGTTTATAGACTGTCAGACCAGTCTGGTCAAAAAGTCAGCTCTTGTGTACGCGGCATAAAATAGAAATGAAGCAGATATCTCAGATATCCCATGCATCCTCTATGCAACTCCAGTTAGAGGAATTTAAAGACCGGAGCAGACGTAATAATCTAAGATTTTGATTATCCCAGAAGAGCTAGGAGAGGAATCACTACATTCGGTGGTTCTGAATATATGCCAGAAGATGGGGGTCACAGTCTTACCTCACGATCTGGAGTTTGATAGATTGCATAGGGCTCTGGGACCACGTTCCACAGATCTTGAAAGACCTAGAGATGTGATTGCTCGTCTACATCGCTATACACGCAAAGAATTGATTAGTCGCAAGGCATGGGAGGTAGCAGCGATCAATTACGACAGAAAATTGATTAAAATCTTGCTGGATCTATCGCGGGCCAACCTACAGTGGAGGGCACAGTTACGCCCACGTTTGGAGAAAATTAAATAATCCGGAGGCTCATGTCGGTGGGGATTCCCCATATCTCTAATAGTAAAGAAGGGATCTTCTTCTTTTACATTATCCCAGCCATCGGACCTCCCAGGCCTTGTTTCAGTTCCTGGGCGTGGAACAATTTGCAGTCCCTGACTGGTTGCAAACTACGGAGAGGAAGCAGCGACGGACTGGCCCCTTTAAGGTATTGGTGGAACCCCTCTGTATAGAACAGGGGGGCATGAAGGGTCGGGAGGGGTGAATTAGACTGTGACTGTGAATTTTAAAAGGGTGGACTCCCTATTGTCTCCCCTTTTTTCCCCCCCTTTTTCTTTTTTCTGACAGTCTGCCCCTAGATTCCTGAATTGCAGTGGAGGGGGGGGGAGTGAAACCCCCCCCACCCCGTTTTTTTGTCCCGCTGCCCTTTCTTTTTTTTTTGTGCAATTTGATATAACAGAGACTGCCTCTAGAATCTCTAAAGAAAATAAGATGAACTATAATGAAATATGATGAACTATGATGAACAATAATGAAAGAATACATGTATGTGATCAGGGTCCCCCTTTCCCTTTTTTTTTTTTTTGTGTATTATTGGACTGTATTTTGAAATGCACTGTATGCACTTTATGATAGAGGAAATATGCACAGATATGGAATAATATGGGTTTTCTGTTTTTTGTATTATTGAACTGTATTATGAAATGCACTGGATACACCTTTTGACAGAGAAAATATGCACAGATATATGGGGGGTTATTTATTTATTTATTTTGAGGTATTTGTGGCTGTTTTATGTTCATACACATGAGAAGAGGTGTGAGGGAGGGTATGAAATGGGTATAGGTAGGAGAGGGAGGAAGGCATTTTTTACACTTTATGCACCTCATGTATGTTATGCACTTTATAGTATATTGCAGACACACACATGGAATTAGTTTGATAAAGGGATATAAGAAGAGGTACAGGAAGGTACTTTGATACATAAGTTGGGGAGGAGGGAGAGGTAAAGGAATAGGGTTTTATTAAGGGCACTATTAACTCCCACGATTGAAGACACTTATATTACATACATTACATAACATACGGTTTCATTTATGCTAACCTCCACCTATAGAAGATAGCCCCAATGATAGGAGAAAACTGGGACTTAGAGTGGAGGACTGGGAGTGGAGGGATTATGTCGGAAGGGAGACAGGGGGGAGATGGGGAGTTATTGGGGCTTTCATCACCCCCTCACCTCTACTGTTCCCGTGTTCCCCCCTTCCCTCTCTCCTCCTTTCCATGTGGGGGGGGGGGGGGGGATGGTGAGAATAAATATAAGCTATAGAGGGGATATGAATGGGATTTTGCTGCATTTTTTTTTAATGTTTATAGAAATGGCTGGAGAGATCATGGACGGGAGTTCGGCCTTTCCCCAGGCCATCTCTCCACATTTGGCACCTATGTGAGCTTTAGAGTTCATAGGTAGGTGTCGTATCTGAGGGGGGGAGGGGGGTGTTTTTTTTTTTTGTTTATGTTTCCTAGAGAACATGGACAGTCTATGTGTGACTTTGTTAAATGCTAAAGGACTTAATGTCCCGGAAAAGCGAAGGATGCCACTTAATGATTTGAAATATATGAATACTGATGTGGGATTTGTGCAAGGAACTCATTTTAGAGAGGGGGGTTCCCCCTACTCCAGAATAGATTTTTTCCTTGTGTATACCATGCCTCCAACCAAGAAGCAAAAACCAAAGGAGTCTCTATTTTGATTTCTAGCCGAGTCCCGTGGTCCCTTACGGATAAATTCTCCGACACAGGTGGGAGATATCTTTTTCTTAAAGAATGTATAGGCAGTGTAAAGGTGACTTTGGCCACTATATATGCACTATATATGCACCCAATACACACCAAAATAGTTTTATTGTTAAAACTCTCTCAAAGTTGATGGAGTTTATGGAGGGAAAATTGATCCTGGGGGGAGATTTTAATGTCCCCCTGGACCCTAGAGAAGATACTACTACTGGTACGTCATCTGTTTCGATTGGAACCCGAAAGAATATTCTACGGAAGCTCCATGAAATGCAGTTGGTGGATGCTTGGTGTATTCTGTATGCAGGGGAGAGAGACTATACCTTCTTCTCTAACCCGCATCAATCATATTTTCGCATTGATTATTTCTTGGTCCCCCACCAATTACTTTCCATAGTGTCAGATATATCCATAGGGCACATAACATGGTCGGACCACGCACCAGTAACAATTCGGTTTTCTCTGTCTAGCGCAAACTCTCCCTCGGAATGGCGCTGGCATTTAAACAAAAGTTTGCTACAGACTCCCGAGATCCGGGAAGATCTGATTGAAGAAATTTCAGCGTACTTTCAGATAAATTACTCCCCAGGGAGCGATCCGGGAATAGTGTGGGAGGCGCATAAGGCAGTCATCCAAGGGATTCTAATTAAACACGGATCTAGAGTGAAGAAGGCACGTGAAGAGCAAATTGGAAAATTGCTTGAGGAGATACAGGAGTTGGAATTGCAACATAAGAGGATACCAGTACCCTCGCTGGGGAACGATCTTGCTCATTTGAGACGACAAATAACAGACCTCCTCTGGAATAAAGCTAAAGTGGCAATACAATCCGGAAAGAAGATATCATATGAATCTGGAGAGAAATGTGGTAAAATGTTAGCGAAGAAACTTAAGGAACACCATAAGGGGACATATATACCCCATATAAAAGGAAGTAAAGGTCAAATACTCTCATTACCGAAAGATATTTCCCAGGCATTCGGGGAATACTATTCCTCTTTGTACAATCTGGCGGTACCATCTTTACCTCATCCTACATTGGAAGAAAGTCTATCCTCATCACACTTGACACGTTTGCCCTCTCCGGACAGGTGTAAACTAGAAGCTCCTACTACTATTGAAGAATTACAAACAGCAGTGAAAACAACTTAATCCAGGATCCAGTATTATAAGAATTTTATTTCGTTACTAGGCCTACATATGATAAAGGTATTTAATGCCTTAGGACAAACAACAGTATTCCCTCCAGACTCACTGATGGCATATATTTCTGTTATCCCAAAAGAGGGGAGGGATCTGTCGGATTGCTGTAGCTACAGGCCGATTTCTCTCCTTAACGGAGATCTAAAACTTTTTACTAAGATACTTGCCTTACGCCTGCAGCCTCAGCTCTCCCAGCTGATACACATGAACCAAGTGGGTTGTGTCCCATCTCGTGAAGCGAGAGATAATACTATCAAAGTGCTTAGCTTGGTCCAATACACAAAACAAAGACACCTTGCATCTTTTTGAACACAGATGCAGAAAAAGCCTTGGATAGGGTCAATTGGACATTTATGTTTGAAGTTTTAAAACATGTGGGCGTGGGAGACCAGATGCTGCAATGGCTGATGAAGGTGTATTCTGCCCCACGGGCCACAGTTAAGGCAAACGGGTTTTCTCAAAGCCTTTTTCAATTACAAATGGAACTCGCCAGGGCTGTCCTCTCTTGCCCTTACTATTCGTTCTTGCGCTAGAGCCGCTATTAAACAAAATTCTTCAGAATCCTAATATTGCAGGAATAAAAATAGGAGGCCACAATCATAAAGTATCGGCCTATGCCGACTATCTACTTTTCTCAATGCCCGATCCATATGTGTCACTACCCAAACTTATGAGGGAAATTGAAAGGTATGGAGCATTGCCAAACCTTAAAATAAACTATACTAAATCGGAAGCAATGGGAGTTGCTCTGCCCAGTTCAATACATAACACTTTACAGTTGAATTTTAAATTTAGATGGACATCAACAGTGCTAAAGTATCTGGCCACTTACATTCCACCAAATTTGGTAAACACTTTCGCTGTAAATTTTCCACCTTTACTGAGGTCAATAAAAGCACTGTTAAACAAATGGAATAAAGGAATGCATTCATGGTTTGGCCAGTGTAATATTATTAAGATGAACATTGTACCTAAATTTTTATATCTTTTTCAGGCATTACCTATTGCTATTCCTACGGTCTACTTCAGTCAAATCTGTGCTATGCTTACCAAATTTATATGGGCAAGTAAATGCCCAAGGATTAGAAGAGATCTTCTGACATTACCTAAGAGTGTAGGTGGGGTGGCAGCCCCAGATATATTTAAATATTACCAAGCAGCACATCTGGGCAGAATAATCGATTGGTGCAGACATGGAGAGTATAAATTATGGATGACTATCGAACAACAGTCTAGCCCTGTGCCTTTGAACAGAGCTATATGGTGCTTTGTGACTTTGCCAACCTTTCTTAAACTACATCCTATCATAGGCCCCACATTACAAATAGGGTATAAGAATATTCAGAACCCTAGGTTTTCCACCAAACAATCTCCCTTGTATCCCGTACTAGGAAATCTGGAGTTCCCCCCAGGCATAGAACAAGGAGCATTTAGAAATCTTAGAGAGAGGGACTGTTTCCAAGTCTCACATTTTTTGGTATCTAATACATGGCCTACGATAGAAGCTCTGATGCAGCAGGGAGGACAATTTGAATTAAGGTTCTGACAGGCGTTACAGGTACGTCATTACTTTGATACTTTGGGACCTCCGGAAGCCTACCGATGTCCATGTACAAAATTTGAATTGTATTGTGAGGAAAAAGAGCCTCTCTCCCATACTATTTTGAAGATGTATGCAATGTTGATATCTCCCCAGATGATTTTGTAATGCTGAGTTTAAATAAATGGGAAAGAGATCTCAATATGAGCTTTACACCAGCCCAGCGCCAGAAGATTATACATCTATCGCTAAAATCATCTGTGTGTGCGAAAACACAGGAATCCAATTATAAATTGTTACCACGCTGGTATTACACTCCTTCAGTTCTTAATAAAATCTTTCCAGAGGCCTCGGACGGTTGTTGGAGATGTTCTGAAGGACAGGGGACCCTGTTCCACATCTCTTGATCATGCTCAGAGATTAGACAGTACTGGAGGGAGGTACAAAGGATTTCTCAAAAACATATTTTCAGATACTAGATGATCCGGCTTTTTTTTTTGTTTCATTGGTCACAAATCCCACTTCAGCAGTATAAAAAGTCAATGTTATGTCACCTGGTGAATGAAGCTAAAGCATGCATCACTCTGTGCTGGAGGGGCCCACAACCACCTCCCATTGCCATGTGGCTTAATAAAGTTAGAAACATAGGAATAATGGAGGATTTATTATGCATGGTGCAAGATAGAAAGGAACAATATACTGAAACAAGGGCTTCATGGGAAGTTTTTGTATACTCTGAAGAGGGAAGGAGGCTACTGGGAAGTGGGGGGGGTGGAGTGAGGTCTCTTTTGTTACAGCTTGGAGCAGCATGAATGGGTTGTCCATGTTCTCTGGGATAAGGGGGGGGGGTTATATAGATATACATACTTTGATGTGTGTGAGGAATTTTTTTTTTTGTGGTTCTCGTTTTTTTTTTCTTTTTGGATTAAAATAATAGGAGAACTGAAATTCAGGAATATGGGCTACACATAGTATATAGTAATATATAGGGTTGGATGGAGATAGTGTGTAAAGTGAAAATATATTAGAAATATATGCACCTTTGTACATTGATTGTTATGGAACATGTATGATGTAATGGAATTATGGTTTTTCTTGGAAAAAATAAATAAAGAATTGAAAAAAAAAAAGAAATATCATTTTGATGTGGTATTGTTCTAAACATGAGAAAACTGCGCAAATTTACAGGCATACTATAGACACCCCCCAGGCACGATATTTAAAGGAATATTTCATTTTTATTATTTCACTTTAAGCATTATTAAAATCACTGCTCTGGAAAAAAACGGCTGTTTTTAAAACTTTTTTTTGCATTGATACATGTCCCCTGGGGCAGGACCCAGGTCCCCAAACACTTTTTATGGAAATAACTTGCATATAAGCCATTAAAATTATCACTTTTGATTTTTCACGTTCATGTCCTATAGACTTTAACCGTGTTCGCGTGTTTGAACAAATTTTTTGCCTGTTCGCATGTTCTGCTGCGAACCGAACCACAGTTCCTTCCACTGATCCCTACATGATAACCCTGTCCATTAGTGACTTAGGGGCTGGTAGAAGGGATCAGATAAAGGGCAGAAGGGGACTGAGTGTCTAACACTCTTGAAATGCTGGATTCTAAAGACTCTTCAAGAAACAGTTTCTCTGCAGTGAAGATTGGCAGCACAGATGGAGAGGTGAGTATTTACTATTTTCCTTACAAAGAAATATTTTTATTTACATTTTTGTTTTAGTGACAGAACTTCTTTAAAGAAATTATTCCACTGTAAAGCTGAAGTTTAACTAACATTAAAAAAAATTCCTACAGCTTTAGTCACATCTCTTACCTGTAATGAAGGATGTCCCACATTGTGCAGGCAGCTGGATCCTGGAGTAATCTTCACTGCATGGATACTTGTCTTTTTCCTGTCTCTTTCAGCACTGCAGGTGTCAACAGCTTCGGGTCTTCAGTCAGAACAGCAGTACAGATGGTCCATTGGGGATATGCTGCCTCCCTCCTCCTTCTTAATTGAGAAACATTCTTCATTGATTGCACTGCTTGTTTCATGATCTGTGAATGGGGATAAGTCTCACCTGTCACAGGATTCTCTGTTCCATTCACAGACTGTGTTACAGGCAGTATAATCAATGAAAGAACTTTTTTTTAGTGGAGAAGGAGAATTGAGGGGGTGTGTCCTTTTCAGACCATCTGTACTGCTGTTCTGCTCGAAGACTCAAAGATATTAACCATTGCAGTGCCAGAAGTCCAAAACCAGGAAGAGGACAGGCATCCCTGCAGTGGAGATTTCTCGAGAACCCAGCTGCCTGCACAATGAAGTACTACCTTTTTTACAGGTAAGTGATGTGACCAAGGCTGTAGGGAATGTTTTTTAGCTACACTTCAGCTTTCAAATGTAAAATTTTGGTGTGCTTTCACAATTTGAGCTGACCACATCTTCATCAATAAAGATCACCATGGGGATTGCGCTTTTGCTGTTTTACATACATGGCGGAGGGAGCAGTCTTCTTAAGAAAACGCTAAAAGTACTCTTCTCAGGAATGGACAACTCTTTGCTGTCAAAAAGAGAGAGCTATTTCTATTGAACTAGGATGAGCTGATGTAGTTTTTATCAGCTCGGCTTCAGGAAAACACGCTGTGTTTTTTTAATTAAAAAGTGTCAGCAGGCATACCTGCTTGTCTAATCCATGGCCACAGAGTGATTTATCCATAACTGATAATTCAGTGTGTCTTAAATAAAATACAACGGTTAAACACCTCACAAGCACTAATTCTGCCTGTCTGAAAATTGATAGGATATGAATGTAACTAAAAGAAACAAATTGAATGTTTCTACAGTTCTGGTACCTTTTCTATATTTTTTTAAAATTATTATTATTATTATTATTATTTTGCTTTTTGAATACATTCTACAAAAACAGAGCCCCCTTATCCATTCACATCCGTTCTATCCTATGAACATTAATTATAGCTTCAGCAGCCAAAGTATTGCAAAGGATGTTTATTATGCCTATTACAAAAAGATTGCACATGACGGTAAACGTTTTCTTGTTTGCTTCTTGAAAGGAGTCATTCAGAAGAGGGATTTTTTTTAAATCGCAAAGCTCTATGTAGAGTTTGTATTGCTTTAGTTGATTACATTTCCCAAAGAGAGGTCTTAGAGGACCCCGTTACCTCTCCTATGAAATTGATTTACATCCAAATTTACAAGCACAGTGCTACAGGTCTATGTATACAAAAATGCTTGGCCAATGTCTTATGCCGCGTACACACGAGCGGACTTTACGGCAGACTTTGCCCGGCGGACTTTTCAACGGACTTTACGACTGACTTTCTGAATGAACGGACTTGCCTACACACAATCCACCAAAGTCCGTCGAATTCGTACGTGATGATGTACGACTGTAATAAAACAAGGAAGTTCATAGCCAGTAGCCAATAGCTGCCCTAGCGTGGCTTTTTGTCCGTCGAACTAGTATACAGACGAGCGGACTATTTGACCGGACTCGATTTCGACGGATTGATTTAAAACATGTTTCAAATCTAAGTCCATCCAACTTTTGTGAAAACAAAGTCCGCTGGAGCCCACACACGATCGAATTGTCCGACGAAATCCCGTCCGCCGGGCAAAGTCTGCCGTAAAGTCCGCCCGTGTGTACGCGGCATTAGATTTCATTAAAAAATCACAAATAATACCTGTAATGTTTTTAATATGTGTGAAATGTCAGTGTCTATTTGTTGCCTTTCACAGGTCAAATGTAACATTCCCTAACATTTGGTCCTATGCTTTCCAAAGCTTGTTTGGCTGTACTTCTCCTATGGATCACAGGAGTGTAATTGGTTTTGCACTCCTGTGACCCATTTTCAGCAGAGAGCAGGCTAAAGTCCGTCACAGAAGTCAGTCCAGGCACCGCATCATCCTGACAATAGAGTCTGGATCCGCCAGGTGCCTGGACCGACACCCGGCTCAGCCTCTCAACAAACCACTGAGAGAGTGAGTGGCCGCCCCCGCCCCCTCCACAGCTCAGTGCTCCAGTGAGTGTGGAGGGAGCAGAGAGCTGTGACTGACAGTCACCAGCTCTCCACTCGGAGAGCTGTCAGAACCGAGCGATCGGCTGTGTTCGATCGCTTGGTTCTCATTGTAGAGGCGCCGGGGAACAGATGCAGCATTGGACCCATGATGCATCCACCTAGGTAAGTATTAATATAAAAAAAAGACCAAACCCATACTTCTCTTTTAAAGAACATTCAACCAATAAATAAAACAGCACAAAACTATAAACTGTAAACATCAGATTGCAAGAAGAAATAATATGAGGGAGACTTATGTCTGCATTGTGTATAAAGTATATGGAGATTCCTGCGCTCACCACCTACTGTGTAATGAATGAATCAACTACTGCAGAGAGAGAAGTGCTATACAGAATTAATACAATGTTGCAGAAATGGAACTCTGTTGTTTACCTTAGGTGATCTGCTGCTCATCTGTGAAGTGTTTCAATCCAGTAAACATGTCAAACAATGGAATTCCATCTCTGCATCATTGTATCAGTAATGTGTAGCAGTAAAAGTGCTTCAGTGCAGTACAGTGCTACAGTGAAGTGCAGTGTTATGGGGCAGTGTGATCTATCTGCAGGTGCCATGGATGTTTACAGGCAGCTGCAGATAGATCACACACTCCTGCAGTGCTTAGTGTTTTGAGTGAACATTTGACCGGTAAACTTGTCAAACAATGGAGTTCCATCTCTGAAGCATTTTAATGTATATCAGTGAAGGTGCTACATTGAAGTATAATGCTACAGTGCAGTGTGATCTATCTGCCGGTGTCCTGGATGTTTACAAGACGTTGAAGCTAGATCACACGGTCCCACAGTGCTGAGTGATCTTTCACTTTTATGAATATGAATGAACGATCAGTGTTGTTGGGACTGGTACCCTGTATGACACAGCCAAACAGAGGTGATCGATCATTCTTAGAAATTAAATATCACTTGGTGCTAAGGTAATAAAAGGGTTAATAAACGTTTAAAATACTTAGATGTCTTCTTTAAAGGAAATCTATAAACAAAACAAGGAAACACAAAGGCTGCCATTGCTGACCTTCTTCTAATGAGAATAGTTGCCTATCTGGTATGCTGATCAACTGACTTTAGTACTTTCTGAGCCACTGACCTGAAACCAGTAAGCAGAAAAATAGGAGAAAAGTCAGATAGCAGGGGGCTCTTTCCCCTTCTAATCACCAATTTCCAGTGCCATCACAGTTGATGCCAGGCTTCCTCTCTTTGCTCTTGAGAGTAAAAGACATTGAGGTATAAGCCTCAAAATATAAGAGTCCTGATGTATGCTGTGCCTACGGCAGCCTCAATAGTTCCTGCTGAGCACTACTCTACAGGGGTCATCATGAGTACAGCAAGCCATAAGAATCAGTGAGGCAGGGGCATGCATGTGCAGTAGGCACAGGACCTGTCCAGGACTTTTTACTTCCAAACACTTGGCAGCACCGTACAGTCAAGATCTGCGGACCAGAGCTTAATATATGTATTTTATATTGAGGAGGAGAAGAGGTGGCTAGCTTTAAAGGACAACTTTAATAAAAGTAAAGTTGTCCACTAAGGTGACTACAGACTTAGGACAGTAGTCAGCTATGATCTAAACAAAGGTACAAGCCCGCAAGTTCTAACCAGGCGAGCTTTGCATGTTTGCACTTAAGGAGAGGGGGGGGGGAGTTCTGAAGATAGGGGGTGTCTGGGAGAAAACAATTGGCCAATAAAAACTCCAAGCTGGCAAATTAACTGTCTTCTCAAGCTTGTGGTATCAGGGGGAAGCCTGCAGACATACAAATGCTCTCTTATATCAGTAGGCGTCTTATATCAGTAGGCGTCTTTACTCTGCACCATTGCTTTGCATTGCCTTGCAAGAATGCCTTGTAATGAATTTAAGGCATACTTTACATTTGTTATACCCTGTAAACAAAGCAATGATGTTCATGACACTTTGACAAGAAACAATAGCATTACCATGGTACATTTGGGCAGAGAGAAGAGATGAAATCTTCAAATTCATTTTCCTTTCCTTCTTTTAGCCGTGCGGTCGACTGCAGCATGTATACCAAGCAGCTTGCACCGCAAAACGGTGAAGCTTTGTCTCTCGAGGATCACTGCTAGATGTTTGCACTGCTAAGTAAATGTTAGCTTTGCCTTGTTTTCCTGAACTAACGGTTTGCAAATATAATAGCCTTAGAGGGGTGGGAAAAAATATATGCTCGCTGTCATACTGTTTAAAAAATATCGCCCAGGGCTGACCTGTCACTGAGATAGCGTTTTCACTTGCAGATGAATTTGTACAAGAGATTAGATTAAAATAATTTGCATTGGGATATCTTGGATCAGTTCTTGAAATGAAGGAAATAATTACATTGTTGTCTTTTTCTTCACAGCTGCAGCAACGGCAAGCTGGCCTCCAGCTGTCAGTTGTGTGATGGCTACTGCTATAATGGGGGCACTTGTCAGCTGGACCCAGAGACCAACATCCCAGTCTGCGTGTGAGTATGACTTGTGAAGTGTACCTCCTGACAATACACAGTCTGTGTGCATCCGAAATAGAACAGGGCCAGGTTGTTATGATTTAGTCTTCACCTTCTGCTGTGTAACCTGTCACTGCTAACACCGAATACCATCATGGGGTTATGTTCTGATGTCTCCAGCTCACATAAGTTTTAAATAAGTAAAATACTATACCTTGTTTTGTTCAGGGGATTGTAAAAGCTTTATAGTAATGAGCAAATACCCAAATGTAATACATTTTAAATTCTCAACAGTTAAAATTGGTTTGGAAGTGTCACTTTTATTTAGGTGGTAATAACAATGTAAAAAGGCCCTAAATAGAAAACATAAAAAGGTTATTAAAGCCTAGTTATAGTGTTCTTCAGAACCTGATATATCAAAGCCCAGGGCATAAAAACATTGTGTTTAAAAATCTTACATTTGTTTTTTTGCTTAAAGCTAAAGTTTATTCTACTTACATTTTATGTTTCTTGGTTTTTCCTTTATTTCTTTCTCAGGCCCATTTGGATCTGGTATGGGTTTTATGGGAGAACCCTATACAAAAAAACAAGAAAAATGAACGCGTGGGGTCCTACTCAAAATCCATACCAGGCCCTTTTCCGAACACGCAGCCTAGTGGGCCTGTGCACCCACCCCTCCTGAACCATACCAGGCCCTATGCCTTCAACATGAGATGGGTACTTTACCAGGTGGGACCTTATAAGGATAAAGGCCTCTTCCCCACAATCCTGGTCTGGTGGTTGTGGAAGTCTAGGGCGGGCTTATCAAAAAATGGAAGCCTCCAAAAAAAATATGAGGGAGGCCCCCAGATAAGCCCCCCTCCCATGAATGAGTAAGCGGTACATAATACCCCTACTTATTCACACACCAAAAAAAAAAAAAAAATAGTTTGTAATCACACCACACTTTTTCACAAGTCCCCAATAAAAGAAATGTAAAAAAAAAAAAAAAATGCCCCACAATTTAAATCCACCCTAAATCATGCAATTCAGTGTTACAGGTCCTTGTCAACTACCATGAATGATTTCTAGGCTGGTAGACTTCAAGCATCATCCAGCCTTCTCCTGATCCTCACTGTCCCTGGCCCACCATTTTAGCTATTTATTTTCTGCGCTGTCAATCATTTAGTCACAGCATCATGTGTGGATGTTACCTTGGGCAGTCTGAATGTAAATGCATTCCGCCTAGGAATCTGTACTTCTGAAGACTATGCAGCCACCCACATTCCCATCTATCAAGGCAGCTGTCATGCTTACCCCTAGCACAGGTGGTCAGGCACTATACTATAGCTGGCTTCTGTGTTCTTCAACTATTACAGCCCCCTTTCCCATAAGGCAAGCAGGCCTACCAGTACTCTGTTGCCCCAAGGTCTTATATACAATGCTATAGTCCCTGTCAGGGCAGGTGTGAACAAAGCACAGCAATCAGGCACTTGTGGTTGGCAGACAGGCAGAATGGTTCAATAACAGTCCAAGTACAAGGCAGGCAAGGTTCAGAATATTCAGAGTCAATTCTGTAGTCTAAAGGCAGGCAGAGTTCAGAGAATAGTCCAAGTTCTGTTGTCATAAACAGGCGAATCCAAACAGCAGAGCAGGGCAGACAAACAGGGAGTTTGAATCATGTGTTAAACATACTATCACAAGGATGGGACTGCAGGCCTTTCTGGCTAAAATCTGATTCAATATCCACCCAGACACTGGCTACATCAATCACCCTGCAGGTGGGAAGACAGAGAGGGAGAATGCATAACAGCCAAAACCAGGATGCTGGAAGGAGATCAGCAGATATCATGGAACGGAAGTGTTTACACACTCCCGACAGCAGCCTAACATTTACATACCCCCCCCCAAGAGCCAGGGGGAGACATTAAGGCGGGGTGGTTTGATGTTTACTGGAGGACACAAAAAGTACCCAGCCAGTCTCTCCCACCAGCTACAATCTTACTGTATAACAAAGGACAGCACTCAGACCCAACAATGATGCAGCTGGATCTCAAACAATTATATATTATAAAAGAAAAAAAATGGTTTGAAAATGTTAGTTGAATGTGGGTGGGGGAACAAGGGAATATACAGTATAAAATGAAAACATTACACTTCAGCTTTAAGTTCTACTTTAAGGGCCATGGTCATAATACAGAATGGTTACATTTAGGCACTGTATTCTGTAATGAAAATGCAAACACATGCAGATTTGATCTAATTAGGTACTTTAAAAATGCAGCATGATGCAGTTTAAAATCCATGGTGTGCATGAATGCATTGATTTTCAAACACAACTATTGGAAAAGAACCCTAAATATGTTTTCCAGTTGAAGTAAACATGGAACTCATATTATGGCATCTCTGTGTAGCAAAACACATGATTAAGCTCCAAGGGGCGAAGCAAAACACATTGGGGGCGTGACCTGGCTGGAGTCCAGGCTGAGGCTCCCTTTCATCTCACTTCATGCACATGGGTCTGCTTCATGATGTGCAGCTTATGGACCTTTTCCTAAACAGGAGAGTCTCTACCTCCCGTTTTTGTAGCACTAATTTTACCTGCTAGGCCATCTGTAGGTAAAAACTGTTGTTATAGCGTATGTATTTACATAAAATAGGACTTTGGGGTGATGATTTATAGAAGCTGAAGCAAAGGAATGTGCAGCAAATGTGCAAATGCTGCAGTAAACAACCAATCAGGTTTCTTTTTTTTTTTTATCCCGTTAGAAACTAAAACAAGCTTTTTGTGAGCAACAGTGCCACTTATGCTCCATCAGCTGTGATTTTTTTGATTGCATACGTCTGTTTGCTTAGATATAATGGCTCCTGGAAGCAAGGGTAGGATGAGAGTTCAACTGGTGGTCATAAATTGGATCCAGAGATGAGAGCCTAAAAAAGGGTCCAGAACATTTTTAATTTATAGTGGAAAACCTCTATAAGTCATGGAAAGAAAAACTGCTGAGCTTGAAATTTTGAGGTGCTTATACCACCTCTAAGGTGGTATAATGTGCGCCCTATGTAGAAGCTGCAGCTTTTATCACCAGTCAATGTAGGCAGCACCTGTAGAATCTAGCTGGATAAGGTTAGTAAATATGTAAAAGGAAAGTCCTCATTACCATTTGGACTTCAGTAGAAGCATACAATGAATACGCTGTATTTTTGCCCGTGGAACCAATAATTTGGTGATCATGAAAGTTGCATTTTGAGTAAATCTGTCAGAAACCTGGGCAATTAAAACTGAGAATATGAGAAAAAAACTATAAGAAGAGGTTAAACGTATCACCAGCGAAAAAAAGTCTTGTTGCTGACTTCTCATTGACATCATCATGCCAACACTATAAAGTATAAACCGTGGAGACCACAGACCACCTCATCAAAAAGTTAGGACATGGGTGGACTAGAGGTACTCGGCCACATTCCAACACTGAATATGAAACAGATTGTAGTTTAACTTTAAACTGCTCAGATGTTTTGCCCATAAATCAGATATTACCCCAAGATCATAGGTAAGGCAAATTCTGTAAAAACAAAACATTTTTCAAGGGTGGCTGACATTTACCTTTAAAGGAAAGTAAAAAAGAACAGAGGTGAGGAGGCTAATTGCCTTTTTCCCATTTAGCTTCAATTCCAAGTAAGGCCAGCAAGGTGAAAGAATGTTAACCATGTTACAGCTACACTTATCTCATTAAATGTATCACCATCGACCAAGGACCTCTCAGTCATTCTTGTCAGAAAAGCAGCGGTGAAATAAAAGCCACACATATCAAAAGAAAAAAAAAACTACAGTAAACAAAAGATTTTGCAAAGGCGTTTGAAAGGTGTTTAGTAAATTTATTGCCATTACCAGCCGACACCTAGTCTTCCACCGCTGATTTTGTCAGACCCCTGTGAAATCTGACCTAGAAAACAGCCGCTGAACACTATAGATGGTGCTTTTACTGAATCAAGAAACAAAACTCTTGTATATATAGATGAACTGCAGAACAGGGCAAACGTATATGTAACAAAGTATCTGTGCAGTCAAAAAAAGGTCTGGGTTAGCACATCCAAATATTACTAAATCATCACTTGCTTTACAGTAGAATTGAGCAATAGCTATTAAAAAAAATGTAATGTATTTATAATGAAATATGGGGCTCTTTAGTTAGCATTTACCATAAAAGTAAAAAACTAATAAAGGTATAAATGTGGAAATTTATATTTTTTAAGCCAGTCTCCTGCCAAAACAAAGGTTTTTTTTTTCTTTTTAGATTGAGTTGGGTGGGTAAGGTTTGTTCCTCTGTGATGTCTGTATTAACATCTGTGTCCCTTTTTGAGGAGATTTGTCCTTCTTTCCTGTCAGGACAGAAGGTAATCTCACCAATGGGGTTACAGACTAAAAAAAATGCAACTGGAGAAAGGCTTTAACTTTTGACAATGTTTTTTTTTTATTATTATTTATTGCTGTCCATTCCATTGACAACCACTTTTCCCATTTTTGGTACAGGGACTGGATGATAGGGAAACTCTACTAATTAGTGTGTGTGTTTGTGTTGGGGGGGGGGGGGTAGGTAGTTACCCATATATGTTAAGTGGAATGTTCTGCAAAGTACTAGCCTTTCTGTATACATTTTGTACAAGAAAAGCAAACATTCCTTCAAATCTATTAAATGCTCACCCCCATCAAGAATGGCAAAAATATTCAAATAAAGTGTCTATATATCCAAAACACTATGTTTTTGGGGGTTGGCGAAACAGGGTTAGAACCACTGTAAACTTTTTCTCTTGGGTTCGGCTTACGTGTTCGGCAGATTCACTCTTCCTATTTGTCCTGGTGACCATTATCACTGAGACAGAAAATGATGGGAAATCCAAAATGTTAGAGTTGCCAGAAGACCATGGTGAGGGTAATTCCTCCAATGGGGATCTCTGTTTCAGTGACAGTTGTCTTAAAAAGGAATTTCACTCACTTTTTAGAAATTTCTTCCCACATTCTGTTGACTCTGTGGAACAGGAAGTAAAAAGAAATCTCACCAATGGGGGACAAATAACAAAAAGTCAACTGACAGCAGTTTTAATTCTTCCCTACTCTATCTAAAACTAAAGAAAAGGTTTTGGCCATACATACTTGAAAAATTATTTAATATTTAAAGTGAAATGTTCCATTCTCCAAGCATGTACACGTAGTAATGCCCTTCATTATCTGTTCCTTTTTCAAAAACATTGAGACTAAGCAGACAGTGCAGCTACTGAAGCCTCTTTTGTCAAAAGTCATCATCTAAGCATCTCCATCTTCAACTGCCTCCCCTGCTCTCTGACATGCATACTGCCATGTAGAAACCAGGGACAGATGACTGTCAAAGATAGGGCAGGGTTGTCTTTAATGTGTAATCTGTAATTGACCGTCTGGTTTTATCTTGTCATGCCATGTAAAAGGAAAGATGGTGGCACCCAAAAGGAAAATAGCTGGAGACAGATTGGAGCAAAATGTTTGCTCACTAATAGTGTGTAGGTTGGATCAATTGTTTATATTCCAAATAGTTCATATATGCCAATAGTTTCTGTGATCACCGGAAAAGGAAAGGAGAAGAAAGAAAGAAGGAAAGAAAAAGAAAGAAAGAAAGAAAGAAAGAAAGAAAGAAAGAAAGAAAGAAAGAAAGAAAGAAAGAAAGAAAGAAAGAAAGAAAGAAAGAAAGAAAGAAAAATCTAATGATATTCATGAAAGTAGAAAATTGGCCATGACCAATTTGTGTGGAATCCCTCATGGGTCCATTCCTATGGGAGCTTTTTGCTAGAGATTTTCACATGCAACCCACTGGTATAGTTTAATAGTGTGGCATGATCTTTGAAGCTACTGTATCATTACTCATCATGCTCTGGTTTGCCAAGTAATGTAGGTGTCGATTGAAACTGTGCCCTACAAAGGGCTGTGAGAGTTTGGGAAGCAGGTATCTGAAATAGGATTGATATGTAGATAGCCAAATAAGAGGAATCGATGAGGCTGGTAGGGGCACATGAACATCTTTTACTTTAGGCTGATGGCCAATGCATTTTGAGGGTAACAGAACCCCATATTTTTCATAGTTTTGCATATTAACATATATTAAAAGATGATCATTTGCACCTAACCACATCCTTGATGAGTCCTTTTTGGTGCTCTTTTCCATCTAAATTTTTTCACCCTGGGTCTCTTAGAGAAAAGAAGACAACACTGGTTTAGGAGCAGCCTAACTGCTATTACTGAAATTACTAAACTTACAGTACTCCACATCATCAAAGTCCATTAGACACATCCATTAAATCCTTTCTGTCAAAAATAGGTGTCCCCAGCATTTATCCCATCCAGAAATGTATATATTCAGTGTTGGATGAAAGCTGACAGGTTCATTTATTTTTAAATCTTGGCTATCCACCTTGGAAATTGTAATTCCTACCCACCAAAAAAATAGGTCAGCCATTACAGCCCCCATATATTTCTCATAATAGGTTAACTTTGACACAAAATAAAATATTATGGATTCAGTAAGAGGATAGAAATCATTGTCCCAATGGAGAATTTGGAATGGACTTACTCTTCTATAGAAAATGCAAATGACATGTTTAAGTTTAAAAAATTGGGTCCTGTACTTCGCCTTATGTAGACAGCTTTATTAAATGATATCCATTTGTTTTTTATGAGCTACATTGGAAAAGGCAGATTACTCACTCCAGTTGTGTCTTACTAAAATTCTGCAGATGCTCTATGGGGTTTAAAAGTCAGCGCTGTGACCAGAAAGTGAACCCTTGTGATTACTACTGTCAGAATGAGGGAATTTGCACTTTAACAGCGTTTAATGAACCCAAATGCAAGTAGGTTAACCTTCCACTTAACGCTGTTTGTTATTTGACACCATCTACCATCATTCAGCACTTTGTTTTCAGACATCGGTGACCTGGCATCTCTCACTTTTATTTCAGAGCAACATGTGAATGTAATGCTCTTTTAAAGCAGACCCGTCATACCAAAACTCAAACATTTATCGCAATTGCTATAATCAAATTGGAATTGCAGTATAATAGTTACTTTTACATCCTCTTTTATGAGAAAAATAATTTGAGAAATTCTATTTCTCATTACGAAGAAGAGAAAAATGGAATTCCATGGCAAAAACTATTGCTCTAAACTGCTTATGCTTTGGAGATTCCATGAAGCAATGGGCAGCCTCATAAATATTTTTTGCCCAGACAAAGATAACGTTATGTAGACATGTTAACATTCTAAGGAACTGCATAGCAGTAATACATTGTATTAGGCTTATGTAATAAAGCAACATGCAAAAACGGCTGGCACCAAGTACACATTTTTTATTTTATTATTTATACAAAGTTGAATATATTTGCCAAAACTTTTTGTACTTGCCATATGATTATTGTGCCTTGCAGTGACTCATGAAATAAACCTTAGACATGTTTTGCTAGCACCATCTGTTCATACATTGGATAAACAAAAGGGTGACAGGTCTGCTTTAAAAAATATTTTGGCATTTCAACATGATACAGTCATCATTTGTGATGTTTACACATATGGTGTACCACTTCATTTGCAAACAGAGCTTTCCAGATATAAAAAAAAAATCATAGCAGTGGCAAGGTTTGCTTTTCTGGTCTGTATTGAAATAAAAAGCTATCGGAGAAGCCTCAGATTCAAGCTGCAGTTGGGGCATTGAAGTCACATTCTGGTTCTGGGGCAGCAGCATAGGTCACATTTTTCTAGTACCCACACCATACAAAACTTTTTATGATATATTCCAAAAGGCTCCATCCACACTGAAGCTCTTAAACGGCCATTGTTTGGAGTTTGGGCATTTTTTTAACAGCCCATTAACCCCCCTCTATGTTATCCTATGTGTCCATGCACACATGGACGTTTTAGGTTGTTTATCAGTAGTGGAGTTTATGGGCTGTTTTCTGAACACTAAAATCGCATTCTGGAATAATTTTTCCGACCACAAAAAAACACCAAACGCTCATAAACGCTGATAAACGTCAACAAACGCTCAAAAACGTGGCTCACTAGTGGTTTTTAATGTTTTTGATCCATTGAAAAAAAAAAAAAAACTAAAAAACGCTAATGTGGAAAAACGCTAAAAAAATCGCTATTACAAAATCGTCAAAAAACGTTGAAAGACTCACTGCAAAACTACTGGCGTTTTTATAATGTTATTTTAACATCCAGTGTGCATGGAGCCTAAATAAAATAAAATAACATAAAAATTTTGCCTGTAGCAAGCAGGTGTCAGCTGTATTTTTAGGGTAGATTGGGCAATGGAAGCTACTTTGGTTGTTGTGGGAGAGCATTTTCACATTTCTTGTTTTCAAGGTTTTTTTTTCCCATCTATACTGAAGATATGGATTGGTTTAAATAATTTGCACATATAATAGTGTATATTTACATATCTTAGGTCCTTTGCAAGTGCCATTTCTGACCTTAATTATCTTTTATCCAATTGTATGAGATGTCAATGCTAATGTCATAGAGATTGGGGTACACAGCTGGGGGTTTATAGCTTTATGAAGCCTAACACAATAAGTAACCAGCTACACTGAGATGATCAGTTATTCTTATATAATGTCCCATTGTGCCTACAGGGCTATGCTCATATTCAGTGCTTGTGGGTAGGTGCAATGTGGTGCGGCGGCAGTGATCAATCAGAGTCCAGTTGAAGGAAACAGAAATATTAAAGTTAAATTTCATAATTCATAACAAGCCCAAAAGAAAGGCAAACGACTGAGAACATTCACAGCATATAACAGTGATGTGTAGCAGAGCAGGTCCTGGATGTGCGGATAACATATGTCTTGAGGATTGGAATGCAACCTGGCCGGTCTGTACTCAAATGAGGAGGCTACCAGGAAGGATGGTCTGTCCCTATCCTTTCCCTACTCATCTGAAACCTCACCCTGCCACTGTTAACTGTCCCTGACAGATGGGTGACCTGTCCGTACATGACCCACATGTTAAAAGCGCGCCAAGCCCGGTATACAAGGGTCCCTGACTCAAGATGGCTGCCAAAGTCACATGTTGCAGCAGCATCCAATTGGATAAGGGTATAGTGTGTTACTCTCATGCTATCACTGTGTGTGAATATATATATATATATATATATATATATATATATATATATATATATATATACACATATCAGACTGCTGCTCGCACCCTATAGCTTATCTGTGGCTAATGTGGTAAATAGATAAATGGTAAATAGTGCTGCACTGTCAAAGAAACAATTGTGTCAACTCTATACGTACAAACAATAAATCGTGACATTAAACCCTATGCAATTACGTAAATACCCGTGCCAAGGATGGACACAAATAAATCCACAGATATACTTAAATAAGGGGTCTAAATAGACAAATGCCATGGAGAGAAACATGAAAACTTCAGTATATCGCATCCTTAGTAAAGTCTTTAGTAAATGTCCGTGATGTATCCCTTCACCGTGGATTTTGAGTGTCCATAATAAATAATAAGTGACTTGTTCCCTTTCTTCATGTGTCACCTCTGTGCTCCCTAGCCTCTCACCTGAGATATGCTTGGTATACAGCATATAATGATATCTCTCAGATGGTGATGTTATGCTAGGGAAGTGGAAAAAATATTGGGCAAATATCAATAAATAGTGACAGCTGCTACACAAAATGTGACCAAAATTTTAAATATTTATAGCAGATGTAATGCATTTGGGTCACCTCTGGGGGTCCTCTGTATCCTCTCCCAGTTCTCTGCTCTCTGTAATGGAAGTGTGGGTTCTACGGTGTTCCTACAGGGTTCTTTCCTGTGCCCTCCAGGTACGGGTGTATAAAAACGAGTTTAATAGAAAAAAACAGCTACAACTCACATATAAAAGCTGAAAAAATGGCAAAAAACGTTTTTCTTTTTCGCCGTTTTTTCGGCTTTTAAAATGTTAGTTAGAACTGTTTTTTTTCTATTAAACTAGTTTAAATGGTATCACACTACGAGAGTGTCTATTTATACACCGTACCTGGAGGACACAGGAAAGGACCCTGTGGGAACACCGTAGAACCCACACTTCCATTACAGAGAGCAGAGAACTGGGAGAGGATAAAGAGGACCCTCTGAGGTGACCCAAATGCATTACATCACCATCTCAGAGATATCATTATATGCTTTTATACCAAGCATATCTCAGGTGAGAGGCTGGAGAGCACAAAGGTGACACATGAAGAAATAGAACAAGTCATGTATATAGTTGACACAATTGTTTCTTTGACAGCGCAGCACTATTTACCATTTATCTATCCAATTAGATAGCTTCCCTAGTGACCAAGGAAACCATAGAGGAACTATGCTCCTCTTGACTTCCCCTTCAACTGTAATGGTACTGTAATGGCACTGCAGGTGAGCGCCATCTACAGTGGAGAAAACAGACTGCATATGCCTACATGCTAGTAGCCATGTTTTGTGCTTAGAAAAGTCAACAGTTATTTTTAGATTTTAACGAAAAATCAGGTAAAGCTAGTCATACATGTTAAAAAAGAAGTATGGCCAAATCTTTTTTGTGATACTTCTCTTGTGGATAACGGGAGTGCATGTGCTTTTGCTCTCCTGCGACTCAAAGTCAGCTGACAACTGGCGAATGCTCATTTTCAGATAATAAGGCAGAGCCACTACGGACACGTGGAGCTGAGAGGAGGAGCCAGCTGTGCCCCCTCCCCAACCCCAGCAGCCCAAGAATGGAGTGATCAGAGGTCATGTGATCACTTAGTTCCCAAGCTTAGAGCTGATGTGAGGCAGCTGCAGCATAGAGGGGAGTATGGATGTTTGCTTTCTCTCGTTTAGTCCTGCTGGCTGAATAAGAGAAACCATTTGATTCCCCCATCCATGCTAAACAGCTTGAATGGACAAATCTGAGTGCTAACCATTGCATGCATCTAATTGAATGCAGACATTTTCCACCTGACTCCTTCAACAAATGTAGAAAAAATTACTTTTGTTGGTGGTGGTGCCAGCAAGGTCACCCACAGAATGAATTCTGACCAAGAATCCGTTTGCCACTTTTTATCACCCATCTTGCATTTAGGGGCCCATTCACACAGGTGTATTTTTTGCATGGAATTCAGTTCTCTCTGGAAGGACTAGCAGAAGATTCTGCATAAAATATGCACTTAAAGTACTCATTGTTAGATGCTTTTAGATGCATTTGGACAAGTCTTCTAGTGACTTAATGGAGTGAATTTACAAAAGGCAAATAGACTGTGCACCTTGCAAGTGCAGTTGCACTTATTTTCCCCATCCATAATCCAATCATGTGCAAGCAAAAAATGTCCTTGCACTTGATTGGGTGTTCTTTACAAAGTGAAGCTTTACCACATTTACCAAGAAAAATAAGTGCAACTGCACTTGCAAAGTACAGAGTCTATGGGGTTGATTTACTATAGGTAAATAGACTGTGTACTTTCCAAAGTGCAGTTGCACCCTGCAAGTGCAGTTGTTCCAGAGCTTAGTAAATTAGCAGAAACTCTGCTGACTTCCATCATCCAATCATGTGCAAGCAAAACATTCTTTTATTTTTATTTTCCGTGCATGTGATTGGTTATTCTTTGCAAAGTGAAGCTTTACCTTAACAGTCTTTTTGCCTCTAGTAAATCCACCCCTATGTGTGTATGTGTGTGCATAGACATTTACATGCATGTATGGCCTCGGATACAGCTGTGCCCTACTTTTTTTTGTACGCCACCAAACACTGCGCACATTTTTGTTTGTAGATGCAGCTGTGTGTTTAGCCCTATTGATTCCTATAGTGCTGTGTTTAGATGCGAACAAAGCTATATACTGTATGCACACTATATTGTCAAAAGTATTGGGATGCCTGCCTTTACACACACATGAACATTAATGGCATCCCAGTCTAATGCCCCGTACACACGATCGGACTTTGTTCGGACATTCCGACAACAAAATCCTAGGATTTTTTCCGACGGATGTTGGCTCAAACTTGTCTTGCATACAAACGGTCACACAAAGTTGTCGGAAAATCCGATCGTTCTGAACGTGGTGACGTAAAACACGTACGTCAGGAGTATAAACGGGGCAGTGGCCAATAGCTTTCATCTCTTTATTTATTCTGAGCATGCGTGGCACTTTGTCCGTCGGATTTGTGTACACACGATCGGAATTTCCAACAACGGATTTTGTTGTCGGAAAATTTTATCTCCTGCTCTCCAACTTTGTGTGTCGGGAAAATCCGATGGAAAATGTCCGATGGAGCCCACACATGGTCGGAATTTCCGACAACACGCCCCGATCAGACATATTCCATCGGAAAATCCGACCGTGTGTACGGGGCATTAGTCTGTAGGGTTCTTTTTCAAGTATTTTATTGGAGAAAAGAAACCAAATACAATAAACAATTCACAGTAACATTTTGTGATATAAGGATCAATACTGTTGAGATTCAAGAATCATGTCTCGGAGAGATATGTGATACTAACAATGAAACAATCATCCTTCTTTGAACTGAAGTGAAACCAATCATAATGGTTGTGTGGAATGGAAAACAAATGCTTTTAGAGCAATAAGGTTTGTTGAGTCCATAGCATCCCAGGTATGGGGGTGTGCCCCATTGAACTGCTTCATTTAATTTCTATAATTCGTTCTGCTAGTAGGCTGGGTTTGTGTAGGTTGTCTCCTGCCCCAAGTGTCATGGCGGGCTTTTGTTGTGTAATAGATGGCGGGACAGGGGATAGTTAAGTGTATGGCATATGATTGTGGTGAACCATCAGATTGGAGCGAGAGGCATGAGTGAGGAAAATTAGAACAGAGGTTGGGAGTAGAGATGGAGGGTCAAAAGAGGGTAGAAGAAAGGATAGGGGGGAGACCGGGTCATCTAGGGGGCGTTGCGGTCATTGTTTCTCGCGTATGCGTGGTATGCTGCTAAGGAAGGAAGTAAGAGTGTATGATCAAAGTTGGAGGGTAAGTAATGTTCAACCCAAGGACTCCGGAGTTTTTTATAATTTGGGATCCTATATAGCAGTACAGCAGCTATTTTAGCATGAATCATAGCTTGTGTTATTCTATTTTGAGATGCTAGGACACAGAGGGTAGGGGTTTTCCATGCTCTCGCTATTGTTTGCTTGGCAGCTGTAGTAATCTGGAGGCATAGTTTAAACTGTCGGCGGGTGATGGTTGGTGGTTTCGGAGCGCCATTTTGGGGTCTGGGTCAATGTGTACATTACACAGTTTTGACAGGTTACGGAAGATGTCAGAACAGAATACTTGTACCACTGGGCATTCCCACCATATATGTAAGTGTGTGCCTCGTGAGTTGCAGCCACGGAAACATTGGGAGGGGTATTGTGGAAGAAATTTAGATATCCTGGCAGGGACCAAGTACCACCTAGTGAGAACTTTATAGTTGGTTTCTAGGATGACAATATTTTGTGAGGCCGATTTAGTGGCTTCCCATATGAGGGACCAGTCTTCGGGGTCTACAGAGGTGTTGAGATCTCTCTCCCACTTAGCAACGTAGGATGGAGGGTTAGTAGTTGTTGGTAAGAATAGTCGTTTGTATAGGTCCGAGATAAGTCCTCTCCTATGTGGGTCAGATTTGCAGGTGTGCTCAAAGTGGGTAAGCTGAGGGGATTAGGTGGGTCAGGAAGTGTTCGGGCTGAATATAACGAAAGAGTTCCAATGGGGGAATGTCATGTGTTTCGCAGACAGAAGGAAACGGGATTATTTTCCCTGCTTGTATGAAATTGTGGGCTCGGATCAAGCCTGATGTGGACCATGCCGAGAAGGAGGATGGGGACATCCATGCCGGGTAGAACGTCAGGTTTCAGAGGAAGGAGAGCATGAGTTTATGGTTAGATTGTAGACCATAACGCGTTTTGAGTCTGTGCCAGATATGGAGAGAGTGGTGCGTTATAGGGTTAGTTAAGGTGTGACGATGATACGGGGCTAGCTACAGAAGGTTAGCCACAGATAAAGGGTCACAATCAATAGATTCTAAAGCCACCCACAGAGGAACTTCCTTGGTAGCGTGATACTTAGGGAGTTGGGCCAGCTGGGCTGCATAGTAGTATGCCCTTAGGTTGGGCAACCCTAGTCCACCTTGCAGTTTAGGAGCGTGAAGTGTCGCCTTTGGGATACGGGGTTTCGATTGTCTCCAGACAAATGCAGAGATTCGGCGTTGTAGAATGCCCAGAAAATGAGCTGGGACTCGTATAGGGAGGTTTTATCGCCGTTATTCGTCCTAGCCATGTAAGGGGTATAGAGGACCATGATGACATGAGTGCAGTGAGGTACGAGAGTATTGGGAGGTAGTTTGCTGAGTACAGTTCGGCGGGGTTAGCAGTTAGTTTGATTCCAAGAAAGGGGATATGGTGAGGAGACCATGTAGATGGGAGTACTTCCCGCAATTGGTGCTGAAGGGAAAGTGGGAGGGAGACAGTGAGCGCTGGCGATTTGTGGGGATTGACTTGCAGGCCTGAGATACTGCCAATAATCTAGGACCTGGAGTAGATCTGGAGAGATGAGAGGGGATATCATGATAGCAGCACGTCATCTGCGAAGAGGCAGAGGTTATGCTGGGTGTTCCCGAGTTCAACCCCTTTGATGTTGGGGTCAGACCGGATCAGGAGCGCTAAAGGTTCTATGGCTAGGGCAAAGAGTAAGGGTGAAAGTGGACAACCCTGGCGAGTGCCTCTGGATTGGCATAGAGGGAGGAGACCCAGGAAAGAAAAGGTGCTCCAAAGCCCCATCTGTGTAGGACAAATTGAAGGTAAGGCCATGAGACTGTATCAAAGGCTTTGTGGATTTCGAGGGATAGGAAGCAAGAGGGTATTTCATGAGTATGTACAGCGTGGTCTAGGAGTATTGCTCGGAGAATGTTATCGCCTGCTTGGTGGGAGGGAATAAAGCCTACCTGGTCTCTATGGATCAGAGTGCCTATGGTTAGATTCAGGCGGCTAGAGAGAATTTTTGCCAATATTTTTATGTCTACGTTAAGGACCGAAATAGGTTTATAGTTGGACCATGCTGTATCGTCGGAGTGTGGTTTGGGGATCATAGAAATACTTGCTGTCAAAATCTCTGCCTGGAACTAATGTCCACTGAGTTCAGTGCCTTCTCAAGCATAGGTGCAAGGAGGTCGGCAATTATTTTATAGTATGTGGCTGATAAACCATCGGGGCCCAGGCATTTTTTAGGCTTGAGGGCTTTGATAGCCATCAGGGTTTCCAAGGTTGTGACGAGTTTATCTAGGTTCTCGGCGTTGGAGGTTGAGATTGTGGGGAGGTTGATTCGAGAGAAAAGGTTCTCGACTCTAGTCTGGTCGAATATGCCCGGGGCTGTATTTAAGTCAGTTAGTCTACGACTGAATTTGTGTAGTATTTTTAGGGTATTTTTAGGGGATGTGTGAGAGTTTTAAGCATACAGGTTTGTGGGTATGGTCCACCTTACTGAGGGCGAGAAACGTATCTGGTTTATTCGCCTTAGTATAAAATTTGTGTCGAGATTTGCATAGGGTTTTCTCAGCCAATTAGTAATAGGTCAAGGTTAAGTCGGGCTTTAACCAGGTCCCGTCTAGTGGCTGGAGAGGGGTGATTTTAAAATGTGGTTGATTAGTGTAGACCTAATCTACCTAATCATGGGTGAGCGAGTTTGGGGTGGAAGAACTGGGGGGTCCTGATCACAACCCGATAGAACATCTTTGGGATGAATAAGAGCGGAGACTGCAAGCCAAGCCCTCACGTCCAACATCAGTGCCTGACCTCACAAATGCACTTTTGGAAGAATGGTCAAACATTCCCATAGACACACTCCCAAATCTGGTGGACAGCCTTCCCAGAAGAGTTGAAGCTGTTATAGCTACAAAGGGTGGGCCAACTCAATATTGAACCCTACAGACGTACACTGGAATACCATTAAAGTGCATGTGCGTGTAAAGGCAGGTGTCCCAATACTTTTGATAATATAGTGTATCTAAATGTGGCATTTTATACGCCCATACGAATGAGCCCTAAAAGAAACAAATGATTTCCTAAATCTTTGTCTTTTCCATTAGCACTGTTATATATATATATATATATATATATATATATATATATATATATATATATATATTTTTTTTTTTTACATGTGACCGATGCTTTTTAAAATTAGAGAACAGCCTTGAACATAGCTGGCCTAGTTGCACGCTCTTCCTCCCCTATGACTAATACGGTCATACATGCCGAGCATTGTAAGCATTTTACAAGCTTCTGTTTTAAGTGTTGTTTCCTGCATTGTACAAAACTGCTGACAAAAGAAGAGTTAAGGCCAGGCTGTGATAGAGTTTCAGGTGCTTTAATTTGAACATAGATGAGCAGAGACAGCATTACAGAGCTGTGCAGCATCTATAAGCTGACCCTCCTATCATTCAGCTGTCATTCTATCTTGGATGACAGCAATGCTGGGAGCCACAAGGAATATTTTGTCAGCGACATACTCTATTTTATTTAATAACATGTTCAATTTTCTCAACACTCGGATAATTGAAACTTTGAGTGTAGAAAAAAATAAATCTAGCGGAGTCCCTGCTGTGTATTCTTAAAGGAGCAGTAAACCAAGAATACAAAATATGTATAAAAGATCTAATAACATTTACAAATATGTAACTGAAAATGTCAGTACTGCAGAACTAGAGATAGACAACATGTGTATCATTGCTGTGCTGTGTTACAGCCATGTTAAAGAGGATGCAAACCCATCTTTGTACCTCTGAAGGGACTGTCTCTTTAGAACGCATGCGCCGGTGACATCACCAGCTGCATGAAGTGCGAATATCTCCAAAACCGTGAAGGTTTAGGAGATATTTATACTACCTACAGGTAAGCCTATAATAAGGCTTACTTGTAGGTAGTATAAATATCTCCTAAACCTTTTTGGAGATATTCACACTTCACGCAGCTGGTGATGTCACCAGCGCATGTAGACCATGTAGCATGTAGATGTACAGTATACCCGTGACGTTCCTTCAGAGCTCAGTGGCGCGGTTCATGACACCCGTGTGCATAGGCAGGAGTGACATTCTCGCGGCACTGCCAATCAGACGGCCGGAGGACACGGACCCGGAAGGAAGACCAGGTGAAGGTGGAAGCGTCTGTCAGAGCTGACAGCGTAGCAGTGCAGGGCTTTGTTCTAAGCAGGCCGTCGCAACAGGACAAGCAAAACAAGCAATTGCTTGGGGCCCCAGCTGCGCCGCCGGCTGCCGCTTCCTATAAGCTGCAGCCTGTAGCGTGGCCGAGCTCCTCTTCCTTCCTCCTGCAGTCCGCGCGGTACAGGACTCAGGAGATTCAGTTTCCTGTTCCCTGCTGGACTGACAGGAAGTGCACACACTGAGTGCTCACTTCCTTTCAGTCCGGCCCGCCGGGAACAGAAAACTGAATCTCCTGCCGCGCGGTACGTGGTAGGGAGGGGGTTTAAAAAGAACACGGGGGGAGTAGTAAGGCGGGCTTTGCATGCGTGCATGCATGTGTGGGGGGGGGGTTGGGGGGCCTTCATGTTCATTTTGCTTGGGGCCCCCAAATTCCTTCAAATGGCCCTGGTTCTAAGGTACATTTTTTATAATGTGCTATTATGCGATGCCTACTAACACATTATAACTTTGCAGGGTTTTTTTAAAAAAAGAAGAAAATTGGGCACGGTTTACTTCCTCTTTAAGCTTAAAGTGGAATTAAACCCAAAATCAAAAATGTCTTATATTGCAGCTTACCAATCCTTAGATGTGGTGGATGCATTCGTTTTATTTTTTAGGCTTTTTTCCCTCTGTTTTTACCTGGTGATCTGGCCAGTAACACTCTTCCTGTACAAGGCCCAGTTCACACTGGTGCGACATGCGCTCCGACTTTGAGGGTTGCCACCTCATCCCTTTAAACCCGAACACATTTTAACCACTTCAGCCCCGGAAGGTTTACACCCCTTCATGACCAGGCCATTTTTTTGCGATTTTCTGCGTCGCTTTAATTGACAGTTGCGTGGTCGAGCGACCCTGTACCCAAACAAAATGTATCTCCTTTTTTTCCAAAAAATGGAGCTTTCTTTTGGTGGTATTTGATCACCTCTGCTGTTTTTAATTTTTGCGCTTTAAGCAAAAAAAGACCAACAATTTTGGAAAAAAAAAACATATTTTTTACTTTCTGCTATAATAAAAAAAAAATATAAAAAAAAAAGTATTCAACAGTTTAGGCCAATATATATTATTCTACATATTGTTGGTAAAAAAAGATTGCAATAAGCGATATTGATTGTTTTGCGCAAAAGTGTTAGCATCTACAAAATACGGGATAGATTTATGGGCTTTTATTTATTTTTTATTGTCTTTACTGGTAATGGTGGGGATCTGCGATTTTTAGCAGGACTGCGACATTGCGGCGGACAAATCTGACCCCAGGTGACACTTTTTGGGGACCATTGACATTATTACATCCATCAGTGCTAAAAAAAAATGCACTGATCAATGTATAAATGACACTGGTAGGGAAGGGGTTAATACTTGGGGGCGATCAAAGGGTTAACTGTGTTCCCTGGGTGTGTTCTAACTGTGTGGGGGATGGGCTCACTGGGGCAACACAGAGATCGCTGTTCCTGATCACTAGCAACAGCAGATCTCTGAGTTGTCCCCTGTCAGAATGGGATCCGCCTTGTTTATCTGTACCGCGATCATGGGTGGCCGGCGGACATCAAGTCCCCTGGAGCCGCGGCCTCGCTCCCACGGCAAGTGCCCACACTACCACATGCACGGACTGATGTACAGGTACGTCGGTTTGTGCAGCTGACCGCCTTGCCGCAGTATATATGCGGAAGGCGGTCGACAAGTGGTTAATTACACAGGTTCTGAGGCTAATTTAATGCAGATAAGACACCAAGTGAGTTTATTTACCATTTTAATCAGCCACAGAACCTGTGTAATTTGTATGTGTTCAGTTTTAAAGGGATGAGGTGGCAACCATAGTCGTGCCCCATTAAGTGCATTGGAACCGTTCGGTGCGACCTTAGCACGACTTGCATTGACTTCCACTAAAGGAGTCGTATGCAAGTCCTGCCGAAGTCGCACTGCGATGTCGGCTTCAAAGTTGTGCGAAAGTTGCGGTGTGAACCGGGCATTAGAGTGCCCCAACTCTAGATGAAGGAACACAGGGGGCACCTTTGGACAGCAGCATTGTTATGCCCTGTACACACGGTCGGATTTTCCGACGGAAAATGTGTGATAGGACCTTGTTATCGGAAATTCCGACCATGTGTAGGCTCCATCACACATTTTCCATCGGATTTTCCGACACACAAAGTTTAAGAGCAGGATATAACATTTTCCGACAACAAAATCCGTTGTCGGAATTTCCGATCGTGTGTACACAGATCCGACGGACAAAGTGCCACGCATACTCAGAATAAATAAAGGGGTGAAAGCTATTGGCCACTGCCCCGTTTATAGTCCCGACGTACGTGTTTTACATCACCGCGTTCAGAATGATCGGATTTTCCGACAACTTTGTGTGACCGTGTGTATGCAAGACAAGTTTGAGCCAACATCCATTGGAAAAAATCCTAGGATTTTGTTGTCCGAATGTCCGAACAAAGTCCGACCGTGTGTACGGGGCATTAGTCTGGGGGAAATGGAGTGTTAGATCTACTAGCAGATATAAATACACTAGCAAATTGAAGCCAAACCCCAGCTTACACTTTATAATCAGATACAGAAAAAAGTGTTTTTCCCTTTTGGGATAAAGGTTTTACAGAAATAAATGAAAGCTAATGATCATTATAAGCACCCTTGCTGGTAGAATCTCTTTATTAGAGGTGCCTGCACATACCTTTAAACAACTTTCATTGCCTTCATTACACAAACGCTAGGTTATTCAGAGCAGGCAAAGTGTTGGCACATGAGATGGGAAGGGTGACAAACTGTTGCTATAGTGCCTTGAAAAAGTATTCAAACCCCTTGAAATTTTCCACATTTTGTCATGTTACAACCAAACATGTAAATGTATTTTATTGGGATTTTTTTAATAGACCAACACAAATTGGCACATGAAGGAGGAGAGGAAGGATCCCTGGTGCCACACACCCACAGTGTCCTATGATGCCCCCAACATGTTTCCTTCCGCCCCTTGGAGCTTAGTCATGGGGATGTTTTTATGGCTTTCTTTCAACAATGGCTTTCTTCTTGCCACTCTTCCATAAAGGCCATATTTGTGGAGTACACGATTAGTAGTTGTCCTGTGGACAGATTCTCTCACTTGAGCTGTGGATCTCTGCAGCTCCTCCCGAGTTACCATGGGCCTCTTGGTTGCTTCTCTGGTTAACGCTCTCCTTGCCCGGCCTGTCCGTTGGGGTGGACCACCATGTTTTGGTAGGTTTGCAGTTGTGCCATACTCTTTCAATTTTTAGATGATGGATTGAACAGTGCTCTGTGAGATGTTCAAAGCTTGGGATTTTTTATAACCTAACCCTGCTTTAAACTTCTCCACAACTTTATCCCTGACCTGCCTGGTGTGTTCCTTGGTCTTCATGATGCTGTTTGCTCACTAAGGTTCTCTAACAAACCTCTGAGGGCTTCACAGAAAAGCTATATTTATACTGAGATTAAATTACACACAGGTGGACTCTATTTACTAATTAGGTGACTTCTGGAGGCAATTGGTTCCACTAGATTTTAGTTAGGGGTATCAGAGTAAAGGGGGGCTGAATACAAATGCATGCTGCACTTTTCACATATTTATTTGTAAAAAAAAAATGAAAACCATTTATAATTTTCTTTCCACTTCACAATTATGTGCCACTTTGTGTTGATCTATCACATAAAATCCCAATAAAATACATTTACGTTTTTGGTTGTAACATGACAAAATGTGGAAAATGTCAAGGGGTATGAATACTTTTTCACGGCACTGTATCTGGAGGTGCTATTTTAAAATGGCCCTGGCAGTTTACATTAACATAAGGTAATAATAGTGGGCAAATAGAGCTGTGGCCAGGTGGCTTACAAACCATTTGTGCAGACTGTACAGCTGCAAAAAAGCCCTTAAGCCTTCTGGGACTTAGGGGCCCATTTATACTAGATGTGGGTCTGATATGTGTGTAAATCTCTCTCACTGTCACATAGTTCTGGACATTGCTCACTACTATTTAGCTATTC
This sequence comes from Aquarana catesbeiana, assembly GCF_042186555.1. Classification (NCBI taxonomy): domain Eukaryota; kingdom Metazoa; phylum Chordata; class Amphibia; order Anura; family Ranidae; genus Aquarana; species Aquarana catesbeiana. The sequence goes on from NC_133329.1 coordinate 378,483,839, forward strand.
TTTGATACACATTAAATAAATTATTTCATTAGCCAGCAGTTGCATGGAGACCAAAAAACTGGTCTTGAGCAGGGGCTCTTTAGTGACTTTTTTGCCATTGGTTTCTGTAGGTATAGGCAGCCACCTCTAAGTGAAAAGGTCACTTTAAATTCAGAAGCTTTGCGGCAGTCATCCCATTAAAGTGCATCCATCGTCTGTGTTAGCAATCCTGGCATTGACTTGCACTGGAGCCTGTAATCAGTGCTTCTCTGTCTGCCTTGGGAAACAATACAAATGAACGGGACTGCAGAATCAATGGAGCTAGAAGGTGCAGTGTGTGTCTCATTTTAATGAAGAGCAATGTGTACATTTCACTGAGTACTTATTTATAATGAACCATTTGCCTTAAGGTACCCTTGAAGACACAGGCATCTGAGAGTACATGGCATGCTCCAGGAAAACCTGTTAAATTACCTGTTTGATGCATGTGTGTACTGCGCCTGATGCCCAGGCAGATCTGTCCCTTCCTCAGAGAGGCGCTGTCACTTTTCCCAATATTATTATTATTATTATTATTATTAATAAACAGGATTTATATAGCGCCAACAGTTTTTCAGCGCTTTGCAACATGAGGGCAGACAGTACACTTACAATACACATCAATACAGGAGGGATCAGAGGGCCCTGCTCGTTAGAGCTTACAGTCTAGAAGGGAGGGTCAAGTGGAAACAAAAGGTAATAACTGAGGGGGATGAGCTGATAGAGAAAATGAAAATACAGTTGTTAGGTGTGGGTAGGGTAGGCTTCTTTGAAGAGAAGGGTTTTCAGGGATCGTCTAAAAGCTAATAAAGTAGGAGATAAGCGGACAGATTGGGGTAGGGCATTCCATAGGATTGGAGAGGCTTTGGAGAAGTCCTGGAGGCGAGCATGGGAGGAGGTGATGAGGGGGCTAGAGAGCAGGAGGTCTTGAGAGGAACGAAGAGAATGAGTAGGTTGGTATTTAGAGACTAAGCTAGTGATGTAGCTGGGGGTGAAATTGTGGATGGCTTTGTACATAGTTGTTAGTAATTTGAATTTAATTCTTTGGCCGAGTGGAAGCCAGTGGAGGGATTGACAGAGAGGAGTGGCAGACACAGAGCGATTAGTAAGGCGGATGAGTCTGGCAGCGGCATTCATGATGGATTGAAGAGGTGATAGACTATGTAGAGGTAAGCCAATGAGAAGGGAGTTGCAGTAGTCAAGAGATGACCAGCGAATGAATTAAGAGCTTTGTTAGCATTGGTTAGAAAGGGGCGTATTTTGGAGATGTTGAAGAGGCTGAGGCGGCAGGATTTGGACAATGATTGGATGTGTTGCTTGAAGGAGAGTTGAGAGTCCAGGACTACACCTAGAACTTTGGCATGTGGGGATGGGCTTATAGTTGTGCCATCGATTTTGACAGAAAGATCAGGGGAAGGGGAATTGGCATATGGGGGAGGAAAAATTATGTTTGGTTTTGGATAGATTGAGTTTGAGGAAGTGGTGTGACATCCAGACTGATATATCTGATAGTAAATTAGTGATATGTAAGGAGACAGAGGGAGTGAGCTGAGGGGTAGAGAAATAGATTTGGGTGTCGTCAGCGTAGAGGTGGTATTGGAAGCCATGGGAGGCTATCAGCTGACCCAGGGAGGAGGTGTAGATTGAAAATAGGAGAGGTACAAGAACAGAACCTTGGGGGACCCCAACAGAGAAAGGAAGAGGAGAGGAGGAAATAGAGTTGTAAGAAACGCTAAAGGTTCGGTTGCAATAAGAGAATAGTAACTATGTTTGCGCGTTGGCCACCACCTCCAGGCATGTATTACTTACCCAACCATGCTTCCTTGCAGCCTTCCAGCTGCAGCATCCACACCTGCCTAAGTTCCGATGCTGACTACAGGAACATTAAGCCAGATTAAACCTCCACCGCATTTTTTTCTTGGGTCCCAGGAGCTTTTAGTTATAATGTGCAATTATGCTTAACCTAGCTATTGATCCTGTTAGTCATGGGCTTTGCCATCTTCTCCCGTTCTTCCTTCCTGGTTCCGACTCCTTGACTGCTTGGTTGGCCAGGCTGCATTGACATTGTTCCTGCACATGTTCATTGGAATTACATCATCACGACAGAGAGCAGTGCCATAAATATATGTGGAGCTGCCCATGTGCTGCTCTGTGTACAAAAATGCTGCTTGGTAGGGAAATGGGCTTAAGACAAAAAAGGCCAATAGGTTGTGTTCTAGTTTAAAAAAATTTACCTGTCAACATTTTTTTTTCTAGATTTAAAGTATTAATAAACCCACAACAGTAAAATCAGTCTGTATATGCAGTAAAGCATGCTTGTTATACACACTAGGGGGGTTAATCCTCCGCATTGTGAAAAAAGGCTGTTTGATCCTATCTTCTCTAATCTTCCTCTTCTTCCACTGTCCCCAATCCATCTCCTGATAAAAAAGAGCCTTTGGAGCCACCCTGCACATGCTCAGTTTGGTGTACATTGTTATGCCCCGTACACACGGTCAGACTTTGTTCGGACATTCCGACAACAAAATCCTAGGATTTTTTTCCGACGGATGTTGGCTCAAACTTGTCTTGCATACACACGGTCACACAAAGTTGTCGGAAAATCCGATCGTTCTAAACGCGGTGACGTAAAACACATACGTCGGGACTATAAATGGGGCAGTGGCCAATAGCTTTCATCTCTTTATTTATTCTGAGCATGCGTGGCACTTTGTCCGTCGGATTTGTATACACATGATCGGAATTTCCGACAACGGATTTTGTTGTCGGAAAATTTTATCACCTGCTCTCCAACTTTGTGTGTCGGAAAATCCGATGGAAAATGTCCGATGGAGCCCACACACGGTCGGAATTTCCGACAACACACTCCGATCGGACATTTTCCACCGGAAAATCCGACCGTGTGTACGGGGCATTAGAGAGTTTTTTTTTTTTCTTGGGAGCGTGCATGCGGTCGGCACTGGGCCAATAAGCACTGTCCAGACAGAGGGTCAGGGGTTCTGCAGCCTTATAGGACAGTCAGAGTAGAATGAAAACTCCTCCTACAAGCTTTAACCAGACAAAGATAGAAATCACAAGACTGCTATATACTGCTGATGAGAAAAGGTATTTAGCAGTTTATATTTACTAAAATAATTGCATTTCCATATTCTGTTTATTGTGGGAGACCAAATATAATGAATGCAGGGTACTGGGTTTAGTAACACTTTAATTCCTTTTTTATAACTCAGTGGCTTTCTGGCAGATGGAAGGTATTTACTGTATGTGTACATGCAGTGTTTTAAAGGAGACAAAAAAAAACATGGAGACATGCATATATGTACTGAATACTGTATGTGCTTTTTTTTGTTTCTTTACAATTTAAAGGAAACCTGTCACCATTTATTTCAACAACAATCTACCTATAAGATTATATGAGCATCTGATATATTTAAGGCATGTTATTTAAAATCCTCCCATGTGAAGACATCCAAAAGCTCAGAGACTGCTGCTGGGTGCCACCATCTTGGATGTAATTTCAGCAGTTTCAACAGAGCTCTCACACTCTATAGTATTTTCTTCACTAGTTCCCAGGCAGCTACATAAAAGGTTACATAGAGAGGTAAGGGGCTGAGGAGCTAGGTCGGCACAGACAGTAATTAGACACTCCCAGAAAAGGAGTGGGGTCTGACTTGCAAAGAGGGAAAGGACCGTGCTAGGGAATTGACTCTTTCTGAAGCAGTCACATTTTCTAACCAGTTCAAAGTACTGTAGAGATGGGCTGAACACCCCCCTGTTCAGTTTGCAGCAGAATTCCTGAACAGGGGAAAAGTTCTCGACCTGAACAGTGAACACCATTGAAGTCTATGGGAGCCCCCTGCCCCAAAGCACCCCCCATGTTGAGGGCATGAAGCCTGGTATGGTTCAGGAGGAGCTTTGCTCAGATAAGGGTCTGGTATAGATTTGGGGGGGTTTGAGGGGGACCTCCTCTTAAAATCCATCTGGTATGGATGGGGGGGGACCCCACGCCATTTTTTTAAACAATTTTTTTACCAGCAATTTATTTTTTATTTTTATTCAGCTGTCAGTGGGGAAGCCTATTGACAGCTGATGACTCATCAGTTTTTAAAGTTGCCGCAGCTGGCTTCCTGGTCCCACTCCTTAACAACCAGCTTTTATTGTGCTCTGATTGGGCAAAGCTTTGCCCAATCAGGGAGCAGAATGCACTGTGCAGCGCGCAGTGCATTGCAGGGCGTTTAGCAGGACGAACACCCGCTGAAAACCCTGCAAACTCTGGTTTTCCCCGAGCGGGGCGAACAGCCAATGCTCAGCCTGAACTCATGCTCGGGCCAATTTTTTGCCCATCACTAGTTCAAAGGCACATTGCAAGTTAATAAAAATGTTTATGTACATGCAAAAAAACACTCTCATTAAGCATTTGACTTCTCCATGCTTTTCCATACAATTTTTTTTTAAGTTGATTACAGAGTCTCTGAAATTATTTGTACAATATATGATTTGCATCAAGTGTACAGCAAGTGTAGTGAAACACACAATGGGGTTTTTTTACTAAAGGAAACACCACTTTGCACTGCAAGTGCACTTGGAAGTAAAGTCGCTGTAGATCCGAGGGGGACATGCAAGGAAAATAAAAAACAGCATTTTAGCTTGCACATGATTGGATGATAAAATCAGCAGAGCTTCCACTCATTTCAGATCTACCCCTTAGATTTAGAGCGACTGCACTTCCAAGTGCACTTGCAGTGCAAAGTGGATTTGCCTTTCGTAAATAACCCCCAATGGGCCTAAGTCATTATTATTTTTATTTCCCCTATTTTTTTTTCCTTGAAAGTAAGAGATTTCCCACTTTCGACTCCAGATTATCTCCCCCTAGCAGCAGATTAGTCCTTTGATAGCACTGTATAGATTTATCTATTATTCCACAGCACGCTACCACATTCTGACATCCTCACACAGAGCCACTGAATTTCATTACTTTGTATTTATAAACCAACAGATTATTTGTATAGTACTTCACCAAAGGGAATATTCAAGCTACTTGTACATTTTTACGGACATGCATGACCATTACATACAGACCTTTTGGACATGACTACATGTACAATAAGTTATGAATTAAGTCATAGAGATGAAGGTCGTATGTAGACACCCATCAAAACATCCCAAAGTCTGCAGGCTTTATAAAATACAAATACCAAACACAGGAATTATTCATCCCTAATTTAATTCAGAGGTTTATGTTTCAATAATGTAAACCAGTCAAAATAAACTTTGTGGATGCATATGGAGGGGGGGGGGGCCTTCATGTTCTGTTTTTTTTTTTATCATAGTATTAATTTTTTTTGCTGCAGAACCCACCATTGGCTATTATCAATAATCTAGTGATCCTTGAACACACCTGTTGGTGACCCTGGAAAACACCTGCTGATGATGCTGGAACACACCTGCTGATGATGTTAGAACATGCCTGTTGGTGATTCTAGAACAAACCTGCTGGTGATTCTGGAACACACCTGCTGGTGTTAACAAATCGTACCTGGTGATCCTGGAACAAACCTGTTTGTGATTCTGGAACACACCTGCTGGTGATCCTAGAACATACCAGCAGGTGATGTTAGAACACACCTGTTGGTGATTCTAAAACAAATCTGTTGGTGATTCTGGAATGCACCTGCTGTTGATCATAGAACATACCTGCAGATGATGTTAGTAAACACCTGTTGGTGATTCTTGAACACACCTTCTTGTGTTAATAAAACATACCTGCTGGTGATGTTTGAACACACCTGTTGGTGATTCTGGAACAAACCTGCTGATGATGTCGAAACACACCTGTTGGTGTTTCTGGAAAAAAACTGCTAGGGATTCTGGAACAAACCTACTGGTGATTCTGGAACACACCTGTTGGTGAATCTGGAACACACCTGTTGGTGTTCCTAGAACATACCTGCTAGTGATGTTAGAACAAAACTGTTGGTGATACTGGAACAAAACTGTTGGTGATTCTGTAACAAACCTGCTGGTGATTCTGGAACAAACCTGCTGGTGATTCTAGAACATGGTGGTGACAGCAATGCATTCTCATGTGTAATAAATGATCCCATACTGCCAACATAGTTTGTTCATTTTTATTGGTGGAATATTGCATTGTGCAATATTGTATATTCACATCAGTCCCTGCCTTCAAGGAGCTTACAATATAAGGTCCCTAACTCCCCCACATACATACACATACTAGGGCCAATTTAGACAGGAACCAATTAACCTTCCAGCATTTATTTGGAATGTAGGAGGAAACCAGAGTACTCAGCGTAAACTCACTCAAACACAGGGAGAACATGCAAACTCTAGGTAGTGTCATTTTTGGAATTCCAGCTGATGACCCTAGTGCTGCAAGGCAGAAAGTGATAACCACTAAGCAACTGCCCTGACATGCACTTTAGGTTATTGAAAGTTAGGCTGTCCAACTTCAGTCCTCGAGGGTTGCATAACAGTCATGGTGTATCTGCAGGCAAATTTTAGTGAATTAATTAATTGTTTCAGGCAAATTCTGAAATAATCATTAAGTCCCTGGAGGACTTAGTTGGACAGTACAAGCTAAATAGAATCACTTTATACTCAAAGGTCAATTCAACATTTCACAAAACTTTGAAAAAAAAGTTTGCTTTACTTAAGAAAAAGAAAGATAGTAGAAAGAGACAAGATCATCCTGAGTTTTTTGTTGAAATGTCTATGCTTTTTTTGTGTTTTTATGACATACTCTTTAGCAGGTTGGCTTTCTAGCAGCTGGCGTCTATTAATTTTGCTGTTTAATTGGATCTTTGTAGATGTTCAGCCAACTGGTCAGGAAAGCAGTGTGAGAGGCCGGCTCCCAAGAGCAGCAAGTCTGACAATGCTGGTTCAAGTGAGTATCTCAAATTAGCATCCACAATTACTGGCAACTTATTTTGAAGTTTAAAACATAATCTGAACAAGTTTTTCACCCAGTAGTGATGATTACACTGGGCTGTGCAGGCAGAGTGCATAAATCTGTTCTTGTAAATTAAACGCTGATGTTGAAACATTTTATATTATGAAGGTAGAGGTGTTTTTCTTAGGCCTAATGTACACTGCTGCTGGTAAACGGACGTTCAGAGGCAGTTGGCTGCTTTTTTCAGCTGCCCCTGAACTCATTCAATGTTATCTTATGTGTACAAGTACACAGATTCGTTTAATGTCATTTTTAGGTAGTTGAATTTAGAGGCCTTTTTTGTAAAGCAAAAAAATTAGTTCAGACGGTGAATTTAGAGGCATTTCAAGCGCCAAACGTGTCTAAACGCGGCTAAACCTGGTAACACGCATTTAGCCGCATTTCGTTTACATGCGTTTTTCATTTTTGCCTATTTTGAAAGAAAAATAATAATTTTTTTCAAATGCTTCTAAACGCAAACACGGCTAAACACGGCATGTAAATGCGGCAAAATGGACGTTTTAAACGTGGGTTACTATCTGTCAAGTTAAATCATTCAGGAGAGGTTGGAAAAACGTCCCGTGTACATTAAGCCTTATCGTTTATCCAATTTTGCCAATTTTAAATAATACGAGGATGGCTAAATTGTAAATCATAGTGGAATATATAACGGACATATAGGTTATATTAACAAGGACTCCTGACAATTGCATCTATATAAACGTGTTAAACATCCTATTGCAAAACCATGGCCATTCACATGAAATTGTCCCTCTGTTTGTGGGTATAACAGCCTCCACTACTCTGGGAAGGTTTTTTCAAGATTCAGCCACAAAGATGTTGGTTGAAGAAGACGTGGTTTGTAATTGGCATTCCAATTCATCCCGAAGGTGTTCAGTAGTAGTTTCAAGGTCAAGGTTTGTAGGCCTCTTGACTTCCTTCATGCCAAAGTCATCAAATTATGTTTTTATGAAGCTTTCTTTATGCATAGGACTCATGCATAAACCTTTCTACAATGCTGGGATTGCACAATTGTCTAACATGTCTTTATATGCTGACTTTTTTTTTCAAATTTTGGAGGAATATCCACCTACTTTTGGTCCTGTAGTGTATTTGTGATGGCCAGCTGTTCACAAATGTTTGACATAGTGTATCATGAGAAAATAATGCTGTAAGGTGAAGTAAGACACCAGGAACCCATTTGCTATTGCTCACTGCAGGCTTCGGTTTCCACCATGTACAAGAAAGGGTGCTTCTAAGTGCAGTAAGCCAGTGATTTTTTTTAGAACACAACGGTTACAAACACTTGCAGGATGTCAAAGTAAGACAGGCTCATCAATCTAGTAGGTGTTCCTAAGTTGCTATTTCCTGTCTCTGTGCTGTCCAGCAGCTGCAGGAATGAAGAGTCCGCAGTGAAGCGTTTTGAAGCATGCTCAGAAGCTCCTTCTTCAAGGGTTTTAAAAAAGGAATTTCTTCATGCTCTGAAACGTGTCACCACCCCCTTTCTGATGTCACTTATAGCCCTTGTGTTCCACGGTGGTTCCGGAAGTGCGGCAAACATCTTGCTCCCGGGACTCTTTGTTCCTACAGCTGCTGGTCAGCACAGAGACAGGGAATACCATCTCAGGAGCACCAACAAGATTGATGAGCCTGTTTTACTTTGACAACCTGAAAGTGTTTTTAACTGTTGTGTTCCAATAAAACCGCTGGCTTACTGCATTTAGAAGCGCCTTTCTTTGTACATATTTGTTCACCAGAGCCTGCTTCTCTCCTATAAGTGCTGCTCAAGTGCCGTACCAGATTTTACCTTGGATGATACCAATTGATTACAAGCATCTTGAGGACTCTTCTAGCAGAAGCGCTCCTATCCTCTCTTTGGTTTCCACCAGCACCATCCGCTCTGTGATAACTCTATTTGTACTAAAACCAGTGTATTTGGTTCTTGCTAATTTATTACAGGCCTGTGAGTGATCAAAGATCAGTAATTGGTATAAGATAAGATCTGCTATAAAGCAAAATACATGTGGGATTGGGCTGTCATGGAAGCAGATGTTCCTTGACTAGTTTTGTTGCAGCAAAGCTAAAACTTTTACTGGTATTGTTGCCATGGGGCTATTACTCTGCAGACTCTTTAGGGAAGTGCTATTTTACTAGCTTTTTGGTAGAGCCCCTTTAAGTGTCATTATCTATTCAAGCTCAAGCTGCCTGGATGTTACTATACAGAAGATAAGTAGACAAAAACTGCGGGGGGGTTAATTTAAAATTTTTAGGTTCAAAGTGGGAGAACTTTCCTTTATCAAGTTACCTTCAAGGCTTATTTTGAATAAAGAGCTAAATACACAGTTATTGTTCATAAATTTGTACTGTCCTTCCTGCCAAAAGATTGATAATTCTGTTCTGCCGATTTTGTGATAAAGCTACCCTTTCTAGACAGTATAGGGATCACTGATGTTACTCTTTTTTAGAAAGTAATACTGCTTTAAAACTCATCTGCCCCCATGCCAAATAGGGACAATGACGGAGTATTACTGCACTGCTCAAATCATCCATCTACTGATACCTCCTGTAAGCAAGCTACCAGCGTTAGATTAACAGCACTGTGAAATATTGTACAACCTGATTAGCTAGCCTGTGCCAGTCTGAGTCCTGATGGGTAGAGGATTTCAGGAGGCTATTAAAAACGCAGATTCAGTTATTTGCAATCCATACCTAAAATGTATTTTATAATTTTCTTAAGGAATGCATTTCTGTATTATATAACATTCTATACAACTGCTTAGACTGAATATCCAATAAGGTATCATTTGCAGTATTTTATACATGTTTGTACAGTGTGAAACTATTTTTTTAAAACTTTGAAATAGTACACAAAACTCCTATTGGCATACCCTGCCCCAGATCGGGTAGTCAGCCAAGCCAGAGTCCAGTAACCAGATCGGGTAATCAGCCAAGCCAGAGTTCAGTAACCAGATCAGATAATCAGCCAGGCCAGAAGTCAGGGATCCAAGTAAAGGAACAGCAAGCAGGATAAGGAGCCAGAAGGGATGTCAGCAAAGCCAGTCTTTAAACAGGAACGCAGGAGATGGTTTCTTGTGATGTGACCAAGGCAAAGGCAGGAATGAAGTGAGCTGGAGATCTTTAAGTAGGCGGGACTGACGAGCAGATCCACAACAACTGGTTAACTGTGGAGAGAGATGAGAGCTGGCAATTAGCCGACAGCTGAGCGGCCAGCTCAGAGAAGGAAGTCCTGAGCCAGCCCTGACACCCTGTGCTGCCATGATGCAAAGATGTATTTTTTCGTCTAGAACAAACAATATACTAATGTTTATACTAACACTTTTATTTTCCTGTGACAGGCAGCATTGCGATAATCGTGCCCTTGGTTCTACTTGTGACCCTCATAACAACCTTGGTAATTGGTCTTCTGCTGTGCAAAAGACGGAGAAGGTAAATTGGATCTTTTTCTAAGCGTTATTGACATAGAACTTACTCTGAAGAACAACAATCCACTTATTAAGTGTCTGCTTTCCCAGGAAACAGAAAAACATGTATAACTCCAAACCAAAACTCCAAACCAAAACTTTTTCTTTTACTATGGGATAAAGAGGGAAAAGGGTTAGAACCTATGTTAAGCTTTTTATTGTTCCCATTGGGAAGATTACCCTATATTCCTTATCCCATTGACAACATTTTTACTTTCCAAATAATACCTCTCACTTTTTTCAAAGCTAAAAAATAGTACACAGTACAATACAAAATTTACTAGCACTTAGCACCATTAGCATCTTAAAGTACAAGTCCTGCATGACGGTCATAACAAGTACCAAAACCAGTTACTTTGTAATGCAAAGTCTTTCAGGACTGAGCCAAATCATCCTTCATTTGTGTCTCACACGCTCCTCTTTCCAAACACTGCAGCTCACAGTAGGAGGTTTTCAGCAACAGAGGCTATGTTGCCAATCTAGAAAGCAGTAGGCAGGACTGGGTGTGGTCAAAATTTGACTGGTCCTTGCAGAACCCACTGAGTTTCAATCAGTGTATTAAGAGAAAATAATGCAGATATGCTTAGAATTATGTGCTGCAGCACCTTTTTATTTAATAGGAAGCCATAGTTCTGCTTTAAAGTACATCAAATGATAGCTCCGCCTCCTACCCTATTCTGCACTATGTCAACTGGGAATCAAGTTTAAGAGTAAGGAACTCATCATTTCTGTAGTCATCCTTTTTACTAACATATGTTCTTCCATAACAGGGCAAAAACAATAAGAAGACAACCTATAATCAACGGCGGAATGAATGTAGAAATTGGAAATCCATCTTATAATATGTATGAGGTGGACCATAGTCACAATGATGGAACGCTATTAGACCCTAATTTCATCATAGAACTAGATAAGGTAATATACTGTCTCACACAATTTATTAAGAGTAATTGTTTGCTTTACGAGTGACTGTTCTTAGGTTTTCTGTTTGTGGTTTGGAAGTTTGTGCTTTGATAGCTTTTGGAATATGTAGGATATGTTTTGTTGTGTTTCTCAAACTTAGTTCTGATATATTAAATCTTTTAGGCCTTTACAAGACTAGCTGTAGATATATACAAGATACATTTCCACCAAGTTCAGTCTTTAACAAAGTGTTTATCAGTGTTCATTTAGCCATGAGAAAGACAAAAAAAACAACTGTTACTGATATCAGAGCAAAAAATCTTTCCTGATCCTATAAATGCTGGATTAATTCCATGGTGCTAATTGTTCCCACACTGTCCATTAGTACCTGTGGTTGTAGAGAAAATATCAATTTAATTTGTATATTTATATAAATGGATGGGTTGTAGAGTAGAGATGAGGAAGGGCTATGTAGATGAGGAGAGGGGGTTAATAAGGTTATGGTGATGAGGAGAGGGGATGTGGTGGGTTATGGAGATGAGGGGGGGGGGTGAAGAGATTATGGAGCTGAGGAGGATGGGGCAGAGGAGGAGGACTTATGGAGATAAGGAAGGAGGAGATGAGGAGAGGCTATGGAGTCGAAGAAGGAGGCGAAGAGTGGAGGTTACGGAGATGAGGAAAGGTTATGAAGATGGAAGGAAGGAGGAGTTGAGGAGAGATTATGGAAATGAAATGGAGAGGTTATGGAGATGAGGAAGAAGGAGATGAAGATTAAAGAGGGTTAAAGAGGGTTAAAGAGATGAGAAGAAGTTGATGAGGAGGGGTTATGGAGATAATAAAGGAGAAGTTGAAGAAAGGTGGTTGAGATAAGGGGGTGGAGGGAAAGCAGAGAAGTTATGAAGATGAAGCAGGGTTATGGAGATAAGGAGGATAAAGCAGGTGAGGAAGGTTTGTGGAGCGAGGAGATGAAGAGGGGTTTTGGAGATGAGAAGGGGGCGGAGATGAGAAAAGATTATGGAGATGAGAAGGTGGGAGAAAATGAGGAGTGGTCTGTGTTTTTTGTAATCCATCAGAATTGAAGCAGGCTAATAACACGTGCTTTGGAATTTAGGGCCAAAAATATATTGTGTTGTCATGTCAAAGAGCAAGGTGCACTATCATTCAGGTATATCAAGTTACTTTTCAGTTTTTTTTTTCACCTTGATCTAGGGGTGTCCAACCTGCGGCCCTAAATGGCTATGAATGAGGCCCAACACAAAATCATAAACTTACCTAAAAATGTGGATTTTTGAGGGATTTTTTTTTGTAAAAATGTGTTTACACTTAGCAAACACATGCACCTGAAGAAAAAATTTACAGTGGGGTTTATTTACCAAAGCTAGAGATGGCGAAAGTAGTCACAATTCTGCAGAGAAACCAATCAGCTTCCAGGTTTTATTGCTAAAGCTTAATTAAACAATCTGAGGTTGGAAGCTGACTGGCTTCTCTGTAGAATTGTGACTACTTTTGCCCTCTCTAGCTTTAGTAAATAAATCCCACAGTCTTTTTATTAGACTTTTATAAGTTTTATCTTCCCAAAGAAAATACCCCACTCTTCACAATTACACCTTATTCATGTCATCAGTTTTCGGCAGCACCTACAGTATATTTGTGAGCAACGATTTTCAAGGATAAAGCACACGAAGGGCAAAATTGGAACCAAAATATCTGATGAGCACCTTAAGAGTTCATTTGGAATTACTACTACATCCATTGAACCAGATATTGATGCGTTCGTTTATGAAAAACAGTGTCAAATATTGCACTAGTTTTATGTTGCCCTCTTTTATTTTTATAATAAAAATTATTACAAAAAATGAAGTTTTATTACTCAGATAGGTACATTATCTATATCAGTGATTGCTAACTTGTGATCTGCCCAACTTTTTCTGCTCATCAGCTATCCTTATTGTTAGTGTTTTTTATGTGTGGTCCAAGACAATTCCTCTTCTTTCAATATGGCCCAGGAAGGTCAAAAGGTTGGACACCCCTTATTATTATTCAATATTTACATAGCGCCAACAGTTTACGCAGCGCTTTACAATGTAGAGGGGGGACAGCACAATTACAGTACAATACAGAAGGGACAGGAGGGCCCTCCTCGTAGAGCTTACATTCTAAAGGTAATAGATGCGGGGAATGATTTGATGAGGTTGTTAGGTGGATGTGGGATAGGCTTCCCTGAATAAATTAGTTTTCATGGATCTCCTAAAGGTCGGCAGGTTAGGGGCTGATCGGATATACCGGGGCAAGGAATTCCAGGGGGTGGGAGAGGCTCTGGAGAAGTCCTGAAGACGAACATGAGAGGAGGTAACAAGGGAGCTAGAGAGCAGGAGGTCCTGGGAGGAGCGGAGGGGACGTTTTTGGCGATATCTGAAGATAAGGTTGGTGATGTAGCTGGGGGGGTGATGTTGTGGATGGCCTTGTATGTTGGTGGACTAGCCTCGTTTTGTATTTTAGGTGTTTACATGTTTAAAACAGGTTTTTCTGCTAGAAAATTACTTAGAACCCCCAAACATTATATATGGTTTTTCTTCTAACACCCTAGAGAATAAAATGGCGGTCATTGCAATACTTTTTTTTGCACCGTATTTGCGCAGCATTCTTAAAAGCGCACTTTTTTTGGAAAAAATTCACTTTTTTGAATAAAAAAATAAGACAACAGTAAAGTTAGCCCAATTTTTTTTTATATTGTGAAATATAATGTTACGCCAAGTAAATTGATACCCAACATGTCATGCTTGAAAATTGCGCCCGCTCGTGGATGGCGTCAAACTTTTACCCTCAAAAATCTCCATAGGCGACGTTTAAAAAATTCTACAGGTTGCATATTTTGCGGTACAGAAGAGGTCTAGGGCTAGAATTATTGCTCTCGCTCTACCGGTCACTGCGATACCTCACATGTGTGGTTTGACCACCGTTTTCATATGCGGGCACTACTCGCGTATGCGTTCGCTTCTGCGCGCAAGCTCGTCGGGACAGGGAGGTTTTAAAAAAATTTTTTTTTAATTTTATTATTTATTTTACAAATTTTATTTATTTTTACACTGTTTTTAAAAAAAAATGGTGTCACTTTTATTCCTATTACAAGGAATGTAAACATCCCTTGTAATAGAAAAAAGCATGGCAGGACCTCTTGAATATGAGATCTGGGGTGAAAAAGACCTCAGATCTCATATTTACACTAAAATGCAATAATAAAAAAAAAAAAGTCATTTAGAAAAATTACATTTGAAAAAATGTGCCTTTAAGAGGCGTGGACGGAAGTGACATTTTGACGTCGCTTCCGCCCAGCAGTGTCATGGAGACGAGTGAGCGCCATCTTAGCCTCACTCGTCTCCAGACACACCACGGAGGAGGACGCGATCGCCTCCGCCGCTACCAACGGCTCCGGTAAGCGGCGGAGGGCACCGGATCGCGGTGGGAGGGGGGGGCCCTCTCCCGCCACCGATAAAAGTGATCTCGCAGCGAATCCGCCGCAGGGACCACTTTTATTTAAAGCCGGCCGCCACACGAAAACGGGGATACCGGGGTTATGGCAGCTAGCTGCTGCCATAACAATGATATCCCCGTTCAAAGTTTGGACGTACATCGTCGTGCGGCAGTCTTGAAGTGGTTACCTTATTCACCTTATAATCATAATCACCTTATTTAATCATTCTCTACTATATGCAAAAATAAACATGGATTTGCATACACTTTACCTTTGAAATACAAGCTTATAATCTAAAAAAAAAATATGCAGTAAAAAAATTACTGTATTTAATAAATTGGTAATTTGGATTTACAAAGATGCAGAACTTCCAGCTGGATACATAATATTTACTGGCATGAAAAGCAGTCCACTTTGTATCACTAAAGTCACATCTTCAGGTTATTGGTCCTCTTTGAGAAAACTAGGCTCACTTTGCATGACCTGTAAAACTAATGTCTCTGGGTGTCTACAACAAAAACAAAAATGGTATTAAAAAAGTAATCTTGCTAGTGAGCAAAATACAGGATCACAAGTCAAATATCAAATTACAAT
This sequence comes from Aquarana catesbeiana, assembly GCF_042186555.1. Taxonomy (NCBI): domain Eukaryota; kingdom Metazoa; phylum Chordata; class Amphibia; order Anura; family Ranidae; genus Aquarana; species Aquarana catesbeiana. The sequence goes on from NC_133329.1 coordinate 378,499,257, forward strand.
AAACTTTCTGTATTTATTTTCCTTTCAGACTGACTAAAAGGAAATCACCATAATTTGTATTCATGAATGTCTCCACTTTATGTAGCAAGTTGACATCTTTCTTCGTTTAAGGCTAAACTTCAAAACTTAAATTTAAATATTTTCCTCAATAGCCACAGAGGATATAAATCCACTTAGTGTGCATCAAGTGCCTTTGCAAACCCAGACATTCTCTTGTAAAAGTAACAGTGATATCATCATTGTGCTGCACATAGCCTGTGTAGAGAGCAGAGCTGTGGGAGGGACTTAGCAGACTCCATCCACTACTGACTGCCTGTAGAAAACTACAGGAGGGGGCGGAGACAAGACTATCCCTGCACCCTACACAAGGAGAAAGAGCAGCAGTAACTGGTCTTTTTTACAAAATAAAACAAATCAGTGCAGCACACTGCAAGTCCCAGCTTTCATAAGTATCTACATAGTTACATAGCTTAGCTAGTCTGTCTGGTTGAAAATAGACACAAGTCCTTCTAGTTCAACCAATAAAAGTATCTGATAGGAATGTAGATGGAATTTAAATGAACAGTGGAGGCTGGTGCTCCATTAGTTGGGGGGAACGGCAAACAAACCAACCGCCCCCCCATGTTCAGTCGGTCAATCGCTCGATCCCCCCCATCGCTCAGCCGCTCGCCCGCCAAACCCGCCTCTGTCGCTCACCTGTCCACCCAGCAGCCCCATACTTACCCCATCCAGGTTGCGGGCAGCTTCGGTGGCTTCCCCCTGCATCTCCTCCTCTGTGACTTCCCCCCTGCTTCTGCTCCCGGCCGGACAATACGCTTCTCCTCTCAGTCAATCGGGTCTTATAGGGGCATGGCCTGACCATGGCGGTGTAAAGGAGTTCATTGACTGAGCTCTGTGTGGCTGGAGTGGATTCCACAGCATTATACCTCACCCGCAGGCTCAATCACCTCATGTCTAAGAAGGGGAAAGGCTCTAAATCCCTGAGCACCCCCAGTCACCTGTATATCACCTGGTTCTTGTCAGTCCAGGCCTCGGCAATGCCAGCGGTGGATCCCAAGATGGCGCCCACTCAGCAGGGACAGCGGGACAAGGGACCTGAGCACACTCCCAGCCGGCAACAAGTAAGGTATCATTGATCCCAGGAGTAGTGGGTCACCCACTTCCTCCCATCCTTACCCCAGCTGTCCTGCAGATGAGTCCAGCGGGGACATCCAGGGATCCACACAGCCCTGTCAGCTCTGTCCCCTTGACAGACACAGACTTGAGACAACTGCTCCAAGCACTACCCACAAAGGCTGACATCCAGCAAATGCTAGGGCAGTGGAAGGGGGCTCTGAAGGAAGATATTGAGGAGCTGCGGTCTACTGCCCAGGCTACTGAACTACCTGTGCAGGCTGTGAAGGAACAGCATACCACTACAGATCCTCGGATGTATGTGATGGAAAAGCAGCTTATTTCCCATCAAAAACAATTCACTACCATGCATCTATGGATGGAGGATGCAGAGAATCGCAGCCGGAGAAATAAGCCACTGCAGGGTCACACCTCCGTGTGTCAGTTACCGCAATTTTTAATCAATTGTTAGGGGACACGCCATCTACTGTGACTGAGATTGACAGGGTCCACAGAGTACCAGCTTCCAGAGATAGGTCTCAGGAGACTCCCCAAGATGTGCTATGCCGAGTCCACTTTTTCACTGTGAAAGAAAACATCATGCAGGCAGCTTGGCAGAGAGGCCCACTGGACTTTGATAGAGCTCAAATACAGCATTTTCCTGATCTCTGTAGACATAACTTATACGCCGGAATCTGCTGAAACCACTCCTGGAACTCATTCGCTCATCTGGGGCTAGTTATAATTGGAGGTACCCGCTCTCCCTGTTGGTTAATAAGGATAACCGGTCATTTTCCCTATACAATGCATCCCAGATACAACAACTGTTCTTGTTCCTGGACTGTGAAGCCATAGATGTTCCAGACTGGATGGCTCTGCCGAGAGCCTGGGATGCCCAGACCGATCAACAGCCGAGACCTCAGCGGGACCGCAGATCCAGATCACGCCGGCCTCGCTTGCCAAGAGCCCCTTCTAGCCCTGGTGCCCTGAAAGATTAAGTGAACTTCTGTATGCATATTCGATTTTGGAACTACTCATGTAACGTATCAATAATCGAGTCCTGTTTCAGTTACGTTTCAGACATCTCCTGGAAAGGTGACTGCTTGCCTTCACAGCTATCACTTACTGATTGGGGGTGGGTAAGCACTCATGCTGTTTTGGGACACTTTTTGTCTTTGTTTCTTGTCCGCTGCACCCCCTCTTTGGCAATACTAGACCAATGGTAAATCCCTGAGTGCTACAGGAGGCCAAGGTTGGGGGGATTTGCCCACTTCAGGTGTCAGTGAGAAGTTAGGGCAATGGCTGCCATTTAGTTCACCTTTCTGGGGGTGTAGGGGGAAATAGCCTCTCCAATTTTCATGAAGATGATTCTAACAGGGCTCGAGACTCAGATTTTTGCTGTTGTGCTTTTCACTATGTTCACTTAAGTTACGTGTCTAGAATTTGTACTACTTTGGGTGGCCACCCTCGACACCTTTGATTATGTAGGGCTGGGTACAGATGTTAAATATTGCTAAAATTCTGCTACAGTCCTGGATACGGGACAATGGTCTGTGGGCTGGGGGGTGACTTCTCAGAGAGGCCTATATACACTGTGCCCCCCAGAGGCAAAGCGGTCATGGGGGGGGTCTCTGAGGTTGTCCTTCTGTCCTCCTTAGGGGGTGAGAGAACGGCATGGACCTCGTTCTTGGAGAGGCCTGCTCCTTGGCCAGAGATCCAGGATTGCGGTGGATAGGGCTCTGTGGCGGGTGCCCTGCAGCTCACAGACCAGGAAATAAGCCTATTTGGGAAACTAAACCCAAGCTCATATGTCTTATGGTTTTTTATTTTTGGTTAGGGGTGATTTCATATATTATGATCTTAGCTGGGTAAACGCCGGACAGATCTACTATGTTTTTTGGTTTATATAACACTTTAAAAAAAAAAGGCCCAGCTGATGGTGTGGTTAGTTTTTGATTGCCAGTTAATAGGAATCTGCCTTAGGTGCCAGCACATCTCAGTGTACTGCTTTGGTTGTCTACTTCCCCCACGATACCCGCTTCTCCTCAATATGGTGGATAGACAGAAGCATGGCAATATTTTCTATTTTGATCTGACAGGATCTGAAAGAGGACACTGGTGAGAAATTCATTAGCGATTGCCCAGACCTTCCGGGAATATTACACGACCTTGTACATTTTGTCTGCACACAAGCCAACTGCTTCTACAGATGGCAAACAAGTGTTGGCTCAACAATACTTATAATCTTTGGGGATTGCAGGTCTCTCGAATGAGGTTGCCCTGGAACTCGATAATCCGATTTCCACAGACAAATTCCTGGCTGCTCTGAAAACCATGAAAGTGGGCAAGGCCCCTGGCCCGGCTGGGTATACATTGTCTTATTATAAGACATTTTGGACTTACTAGCCCCGCTTTTTGTCTGAATTCAACTCTTTATGAGATGATCATACTATCCCTGACTCTGCAAGTGCATTTTGCGGTGATCCCTAAGGAGGGGAAGGTTGCGGCTCAATGTGCCAGTTATCGCCCCATATCGCTCCTGAATGTAGATCTAAAAATATTCACTAAAATACTGGCCAATAGATTGCTCCCACATATCCTCTTATATCTTATCCCCTCTTTAATCCATGCTAACCAATTGGGTTTTACTCTCGTTAGAGAACGCCTTGACAACACTCAACGGGTGCTGAATGCGATTCACCATGCCCAAAGCACTCATTCCCCCTTGGTGCTCTTCTCTGCTAATGCAGAGAAGGCATTAACAGGGTGGATTGGATATTGGATAAGTCCTCTCGGAGGCTTTTCAGATCCATAACCGGATGAGGCAGGGCTGTCCCTTGTCACTGCTAATATTCATATTGACACTTGAGCCCCTTCTAAGAACTATCAGAGCTCATCCAGATATTAAGGGTATCAAGACTAAGACCTGTGAACATAAATTGGCTGTGTATGCAGATGATATAATATTCTTCACCACATCACCAATTGTCTCTCTTACATCTCTTCTTTCAGAACTCAATAGATTTGGCCAACTGTCCAATTATAAAATTAATTTTCGCAAATCAGAAGAATAATTGAGCCAATTGTTCAACTTTAGGTGGACGGATCCTTATATCCGTTATCTGGGAACAAACATCCCCTGCAATCTTGGTAGGGTGTTTGAATTAAATTTCTTCATCAACTTAAACTAGACCTCTGTCAATGGGATAAAGAAACGTTTACATGGTTTGGGTGGTCTAATGTCCTCAAAATGAATGTCATTCCATGTCTTATTTACTTATTCCAGACATTTCCTATTAAGCTCCCACACAGTTTTCTGTCCGATTTATGGACAAGATTTACACAGTTTGTTTGGTCAGGCAAACCCCCTAGATTCCGTAGATCTATTATGTCTCTCCCTAAAATTCGGGGGGGGGGGGGTATGGGTTTCCCAGACAAGGTAAAAAACTATGAAGCCTCGCATTTAACTAGAATAATGGAGTGGTGTGTGACGACGGAGCCCAAATTATGGGTAGACCTTGAATGGACACTTCTGCGTTCTTGTCCACTGACAATTACCCAACACCCCACGGTTGGGGCGACTTTACGGGTGACCAGACTTCTCTTTAGGACAACACCGGCGCTTTCCCCCTTGCCCAGCCCTCTTAGTCCGGTTTTGGGGACCCTTATTTTTTTACCGGGCTTGAAAGACTTAAAGTTCACGACACTTTGGAGACTGAACCGGTTTTCGACTCATTAATTTTGCAGTAAATCGTCAGCTTATGTCCAGCAGGGATATTGAGGCACATTTTCAAACTGAACTCGATTCCTTTTGTCGGGCACAACTGTCCACTTATCTACGCTCACTGCCGGCGGACCATCGCAGATTACGCCAACTCACACTGCTAGAACAGAGATGCTCTGACAGGAATCAGCTTCCTCGTTTGCTCTCTCATTTCTATGCCCTCTTAATGAATCAGGGTGACATTTCAGACTTACCTTTCATTAAAAAATGGGAGCGTGACCTTCAAGTCACATTTTCCCAGCCCCAGGAGGACAAAATTGTTATGTTCGCCTATAAAGCCTCTTTGACAAACAGGTACCAGGAGGGTTACAAGCTTTTAACACGGTGGTACAGAAAACCGGCTAAGCTACACAAGATATACCCCCAGGTCTCAGATACTTGTTGGCGCTGTGGGGAGGCTGTGGGAACTCTTCTACATGTTTTTTGGGCATGCTCATAATTACCAATGTGGAATGATGTAGAAACTACAACTGAGACCCTGATGGGAGTTTCCCTTAACAGGAACCCGGCAGCATATTTACTTAATGATACCCCTCATCTAACAAAAAATGTTTTACTCAGACATGTAATTACAGCCGCCAAAGCCTGCATTCCGGCTTTATGGGAAAAGTACATGTCTTCCCACAATAGCTCATTTGTGAACAAGACTGGCAGAAATTCAGGTTATGGAATATCTCACCATGGCTTTGAAGGAACAGGAGAAGAAGTATTGAAAGATTTGGACTCCTTACTTCTATTACAGGGATCAGACACCGCTTGCATCTCAGTCTCCATAGTTTTTTAATATGCCAGTGAGTGTACTGGGTCATGAAGGGTGTTCGCTGCTGGAGAGACCTCATTCCCTACCCCCCCCATCCCTCTTCTCTCTTTTGTGTTTTATTTCTCCTTTTGCTTTCTATCCTGTCTAAGGAGTCTACACTCCATATTCTATACTATACTGTGCTTTCTGGGACCGATTATTCAGTCTCATACATAAATGTGTATAAAAGTCTTTTCGGGGAATTGGTTACTTGCTAGGTAAGAACATCCTATTTTTTGGTAATATTGGGAACACCTGGACTGTTGAGTTTTACAGCTCGATTAGATGAGCTATGCATGTTTTTTTCAGGTTGACTGTGTTTGGATGTTACTTGGTGCTACTCTGTAATGCTGTACCAATTTCCTTGATACCTAAATAAAGAATACCTAAATAAAAAATAATAAAAAAAAAAATCGGGTCTTAAGTCCCGCTTCCTGATTGGCCGGGAGGAGAACCAGGAAGACAATAGCGAATATTAATTCGCTATTGTCACACAAGTGGGTGGGCTCAGGGGGCACAGTGCTCTGTGCCCTAAGCCCAACCTTTTTGAAGCCAATTAGAGCCTAAGGCTCTAATCATGTGCTAAAAAAATCAAAACATTGAAATCCATGTGTCAGGCGCCCTGCATGTATATTAGGGGCCGGGTGCATGGATTAGCGGGGCAGCGCCCCTAATGCAGCAGTTGCCACTGCAAATGAAGTTCACTGGCCATGCAACAAGGATCCTGCAGCTTCCAGTTTAGAACCGGGAAGATCAAGAGAGCTCAAAAAACAAAAAAACATCAGTGCAGGATCCCCATCAGCATAGTAAAATTAATTTATTAAAGACAAAAAATAGCCCACTTGCATATAAGATTCCTGACATCAGCACAAGGATTACATGTAGGCATCATCAAGTTTTTTGCATGCATCAGCAGCTCATGTTCCTCAAGTGGCATGAGAGGAATCTGTTTTGACATCTGTCAAAAAGCCGCCAGTGTCCCGCAATGCTATACACTGCCTTGTGGTAATCCCTATGTGAGACTAGAAAGGGTGGGCGGTGAAAGGGGGAGGTAACACGTTTCAGAGGGACAATCCCCTTTGACATAACTCAGTCATAATATGACAGGACAAGGTGGACAAGGAGGATTGTCCCTTTGAGACGCGTTACCGACCCTTTCACCACCCACCCTTTCCAGTATCACGTATGTATTACCACAAGGTAGTGTATAGCATTGCAGAATGCGAGCTTCGGTGGCTTTTTGACAGCTGTCAACACAGGTTCTTCTCATGCTGGCTTGAGGAACACGAGCTGCTGATGCATACAAAAACTTGACGGTGCCCACATGTAATCCCTGTGCTGATGTCAAGAATCTTATATGTAAGTGTGCAATTTTTGTCTTTAATTCATGGATTTTTACTATGCTGATGGGGTCTTTTTACAGGAAGCTCCTGCACAAAGGCAAAGTTTCACACTGGATTACTGCACGGATCTGGAATAACTACACTAAGGACAACAATATTCCAATAAGAATACACAGGTTCCCTGTATTTTGATAATAATTTCCTGTCCCCGGAGTTCAGCTTTAATTGTATCAGGAAGCAAAAAATGTGAAACATTTGGCAAACACTTTTTTTTATGAATGCCAAGGCAAAATGTAATTTTTATACAGAATGCTAAACCTTTATTTCTCATCTGCTTCAGATGCAGATGCTTTTTAAACAGATGCTATTGAAATTCTCATTATGTTCAGGTATTTTTTGTATGCCTTAAGAAGGTTAAGCAAGTGGAAATAAATTGTAGATTTGCACTAAGAGCAATGAAAATAACAACATTTTGTACTTTAAAGCCATTTAACAATTTTACATTGGGTCTCAAAACATAAAAGTGTTTGTCACTGCTATAGCTTGCAGTTTCTGATAGATGAAGAATAAATCATGAACACTTAAAAGGAATACATACTTTGACCAAAATTTAAAAATGTATTGAATTAGTAAACATAAACTTTTATTCTGTACAACTTCAGCTGTTTGTCAAAATTTGAAAATCCCACATGTTCTAAATGCTTCATACTAATAGATTTTTTTAATATGTTTTTTATTGTTTAAGAAACAATGGATGAGAAAAATATATATAAAAAATACATATACAGTATGACACAGTCAGACACTAGGTTTAACACAGCAGTTTTTTTTATTTTTCCAAGTATCCCCTGTAACATAGAATAATTGCTTGTTGATCCTGTCAGTGGACCTGCTATTTTTCCTTCTCCTGTAACAGGGTGACTACATTGTTCATTATGCGGTGAAATCGAATAGCAGCGTTGTCACCCTGTGGACAGAGTATGCAATTCTATATTTTGGTGGTACTTTTCATGTATGCTACATACAGTATACATGTATATAAAATTTATTTTATTACATATATTAAAATGCACAATAAAAATCAAGGCATTACATAAGGCCACAATAGTAATCAAGACATATTGGTTTTAATTTGTTTCTCTCTCAATGTGTTTTGAACAAACTTAGTGTATTCTTTGGGGGACAAGGAATCTGCAAGTTAAGCAATGATTAATAATCATCCAATAGTAGGTATCTACTCATAGTTACATAGTTACATAGTAGATGAGGTTGAAGAAAAACACAAGTCCAACCTATGTGTGTGATTATATGTCAGTATTACATTGTATATCCCTGTATGTTGTGGTCGTTCAGGTGCTTATCTAATAGCTGATACCACCGCCTGTGGAAAGGAATTCCACATCCTTGCCACTCTTACAGTAAAGAACCCTCTATGCTTCATAGTTACATAGTAAGTAAGGTTGAATAAAGACACCAGTCCATCCTGGGTGAGTGTCTACAATTGTCCCTATCCCTGTACATTGTGTTTCATTAAGATGCTCATCTATTATATTATTTTATTTAAGGTACCCATATAGCGCTGTCAATTTACACAGCGCTCCACATCATACATCACACACTCACATCAGTCCCTACCCTCAGGGAGCCCACAATCCAAGGTCCTCAGCTCACATTCATATACTAGGGACATTTTTTTGGACAGAAGCCAATTAACCTACCAGCACGTCATTGAAGTGTGGCAGGAAACCGGAGTACCTGGAGGAAACCCACGCAGGCACAGGGAGAACATGCAAACTCCAGGCAGGTAGTGTCGTGGTTGGGATTCGAACCAGCGACTTTTTTTACTGCTAGGTGAGAGTGCTACCCACTACACCACTGTGCTAGCCATGTGTCTTGTTAAACTCCCTTCCTCCAGTTTTATCCCTATTGTGGGGTCACCAGTACGGTATTTATAAATTTAAATCATATCCCCTCTCAAGCGTCTCTTCTCCAGAGAGAAAAAGTTCAGTGCCCGCAACCTTTCCTCATAACTAATATCCTCCAGACCCTTTATTAGCTTTGTTGCCCTTCTCTGAACACTCTCCATTTCCAGTACATCCTTCCTGAGGACTGGTACCCAGAACTGAACAGCATACTCTAGGTGTGGCCGGACCAGAGTCTTGTAGAGTGGGAGAATTATCATTTTATCTCTGGAGTTGATCCCCCTTTAATGCATGGCAATATTCTGTTTGCTTTATTAGCAGCAGCTTGGCATTGCATGCCATTGCTGAGCCTGTCATCTACTAGGACCCCCAGGTCGTTTTTCATCCTAGATTCCCCCAGAGGTTCTTCCCCAGTGCATTCAGATCTTTGCCACCCAAGTACATTATTTTACATTTTTTTACATTAAACCTCATTTTCCATTAATTTCTTTAGATCTTTTAGCAAGGTTTCCACATCCTGCAGAGAAGTTATTTCCCTACTTAGCTTAGTATCGTCTGCAAATACAGAGATTGAACTGTTTATCCCATCCTCCAGGTTGTTTATGAACATATTAAACAGGATTGGTCCCAGCACAGAACCCTGGGGGACCCCACTACCCACCCCTGACCATTCTGAGTACTCCCCATTTATCACCACCCTCTGTACTCGCCCTTGTAGCCAGTTTTCAATCCATGTACTCACCCTATGGTCCATGCCAACGGACCTTATTTTGTACAGTAAAAATTTATGGGGAACTGTGTAAAATGCTTTTGAAAAATCCAGATACGCCACGTCTAAGGGCCTTCCTTTATCTAGATGGCAACTCACCTCCTCATAGAAGGTTAATAGATTGGTTTGGCAAGAACGATTGTTCAAGAATCCATGCTGATTACTGCTAATGATACCGTTCTCATTACTAAAATCATGTATAAAATCCCTTGTGATCCCCTCCAAGAGCTTGCATACTATTGATGTTAGGCTAACTGGTCTGTAATTTCCAGGGATGTATTTTGGGCCCTTTTTAAATATTCGTGCTACATTGGCTTTTTTCCAATCAGTTGGTACCATTCCAGTCAGTAGGCTGTCAGTAAAAATTAGGAACAATAGTCTGACAATTACTTGACTGCATTCCCTAAGTACCCTTGGGTGCAAGCCATCTGTTCCCGGTGATTTAGTAATGTTAAGTTTCCCCAAGTCTAATTTTAATTCTGTCCTCTGTTAACCATGGAGGTACTTCCTGTGATGTGTCATGAGGACAAACACTGCAGTTTTGGTTACTGAAGCCCCCCGATTATCCAGTGAAGACTGAGGCGAAGAATAAATTCAATACCTTCACCATTTCCCCATCCTTTGTAACCAGATGACCTTCCTCATTCTTTATGGGGCCAATATGGTCTGTCCTCCCTTTTTTACTGTTTGCATACAGTACTTAAAGAATTTCTTAGGATCTTTTTTGCTTTCCTTCGCTATGTGTCTTTCGTGTTCTGTCTTAGCCGCCCTAATTGCACCCTTACATTTTTTGTTGCATTCCTTATAAAGTATAAATGCTGATGATGATCCCTCAACCCTGTATTTTTTGAAGGCCTTCTCCTTTGCTTTTATATGCATTTTTACATTGGATTTAAGCCATCCAGGACTTTTGTTCGCTCTTTTAAATTTATCACCCAATGGGATGCATTGGCTAATGCCCTTATTTAATATGCTTTTAAAGCAAACCCATCTCTCCTCCATGTTCTTTGTTCCTAAGATTTTATCCCAGTTTATACCTTCTAGCAAGGTCCGTAGTTTAGGGAAGCTGGCTCTGCTTTAAGTTGAATATGCTTTAAGAACATATTAAATAAGGGCATTAGCCAATGCATCCCATTGGGTAATAAATTTAAAAGAGCGAACGAAAGTCCTGGATGGCTTAAATCCAATGTAAAAATGCATATAAAAGCAAAGGAGAAGGCCTTCAGAAAATACAAGGTTGAAGGATCATCATCAGAATTCAGACTTTATAAAGAATGCAACAAGAAATGTAAGGGTGCAATTAGGGCAGCTAAGATAGAACACGAAAGACACATAGTGGAGGAAAGCAAAAAAAATTCCAAGAAATTCTTTAGGTATGTAAACAGTAAAAAAAGGGAGGACAGACCATATTGGCCCCATAAAGAATGAGGAAGGTCATCTGGTTACAAAGGATGGGGAGATGGCAAAGGTATTGAATTTATTCTTCGCCTCAGTCTTCAGGAGGGAATCGGGGGGATTCAGTAACCAAAACTGCAGTGTTCATCCATATCACACATCACAGGAAGCACCTCCATGGTTAACAGAGGACAGAATTAAAATTAGACTTGGAAAACTTAACATTAATAATTCACCAGGACCAGATGGCTTGCATCCGAGGGTACTTAGGGAACTCAGTCAAGTAATTGCCAGACCATTGTTCCTAATTTTTACTGACAGTCCAATGACTGGAATGGTACCAGCTGATTGGAGAAAAGCCAATGTAGCACCAATATTTAAAAAGGGCCCACAATACATCCCTGGGAATTACAGATCAGTTAGCCTAACATCAATAGTATGCAAGCTCTTGAAAGGGATGATAAGGGACTATATACAAGATTTTAGTAATGAGAACAGTATCATTAGCAGTAATCAGCATGGATTTATGAAGAATCGTTCTTGCCAAACCAATCTATTACCTTCTATGAGGAGGTGAGTTGCCATCTAGATAAAAGAAGGCCCGTAGACGTGGTGTATCTGGATTTTGCAAAAGCATTTCACACAGTTCCCCATAAATGTTTACTGTACAAAATAAGGTCCGTTGGCATGGGCCATAGGGTTAGTACATGGAGTGAAAACTGGCTACAAGGGCATGTTCAGAGGGTGGTGATGAATGGGGAGTACTCAAAATGGTCAGGGGTGGGTAGTGGGGTCCCTCAGGGTTCTGTGCTTGGACCAATCCTATTTATTTTGTTCATAAACGACCTGAAGGATGGGGTAAACAGTTCAATCTCTGTATCTGCAGACGATACTACGCTAAGTAGGGCAATAACTTCTCCACAGGATGTGAAAACATTGCAAAAAGATCTGAACAAATGAATGGGTGGGCAACTACACGGCAAATGAGGTTTAATGTAGAAAAATGTAAAATAATGCATTCCGGTGGCAAAAATATGAATGCAATCTATACGGGGGGGTGGGGGGTGAACCTCTGGGGGAATCTAGAATGGAAAAGGATCTGGGGGTCCTAGTAGATGATAGGCTCAGCAATGGCATGTAATTCCAAGCTGCTGCTAACAAAGCAAACAGAATATTGGTATGCATTAAAAAGGGGTCCACTCCAGAGATAAAACGATAATTCCCCTGCTTTACAAGACTATGGTCCGGCCACACCTAGAGTATGCTGTCCAGTTCTGGGTACCAGTCCTCAGGAAGGATGTACTGGAAATGGAGCGAGTACAAAGAAGGGCAACAAAGCTAATAAAGGGTCTGGAGGATGTTAGTTATGAGTTTAACCTTAAACTACGTAGAGGGTTCTTTACTGTAAGAGTGGCAAAGATGTGGAATTCCCTTCCACAGGTGTTAGTCTCAGCGGGGAGCATCGATAGTTTCAAAAAAACTATTAGATAAGCACCTGAATGACCACAACATACAGGGATATACAATGTAATACTGACATATAATCACACACATAGGTTGGACTTGATGGACTTTCTTTTTTCAACCTCACCTACTATGTAACTGTAGAAGTGATTGATTGCCAGTACAGCCACCCAATCACTTCTACAATATAGCAGGCTATCTGCTCTTAAAAAGTAATCAAGCTCATGGCTCCTATTGCTGATTTTTTTCTAGTAGATGAGGAATAAGGTGTAATACATACCATACTTCTTGCCCCCAGCTGTACAACTGGTCCTCCAAATCCTCTTCTATAATGTGCCCTGGACTGTGTTTGCACAATGACATCATCAAGTACAATGTAGGTCCAGTAGCTCTGATTGTACTTGAGGATGGCGAGGGACAGTAAGATAAGTATTACACCTTATTCATCATCCCCTTCAGTTTTTTTTGTAACTTCTGGAGTTGAGCTTTAAATGGATGTAAAGCAATAACTTCCATAAAATGTTTATTTCTCAAAGAAACCAACAAAACCAACATGAGGCATGCCTGAGGCTGCAATCCTGACTCATGGTGGTTTTGTTTGTTTCTTTGCAAAATAACAATTCTTGATGAAAGTTACTGCTTTAGATTACATTCAAAGAACCCTATCACAGGCTATTGCCACTGTGACAAGAAGGCTTGGACAGCAATAAAATATTGTGAGTTTTCTATGCCTTCCAAATGTACTAAATTGTGTTTTTTAAAGGTTTTGCTGCCTTTGTGCCTGTTGGAGAGATTTCTCAATTTCTTGTTGCTTCCTGTACTGGCATAGAAAAAATAGTAGTAGAAAAAGTTTTTCTTTAAAAAAAAAATCACTCACCAATAGAATTATTTGCATTAAACTGATCACATTTACATTTATCCAAAATGCTGAAAGAATATTTTTAGTATCCTTTAAAATGGAGAAATGATTTATATGATGCCATTGCTTAATAAATTCATTTGTCTATATTTCCTCTTTGTGGCCCCCATAGTGAGCAAGTGAAGGGTGCCTTTGTGTGGTGGTTGGAAGCTTGCAACTGTGTTCTTGTGTTAGCGTTAGAATTAAATTTGACTAATATTTAACATCATTTACAGCAAGGTCTTTGTAAATGAGTAATTATGAAAAAATGTGACAAGTAGTTAGACAGCGAAGAGACATGATGACCATTATAAACAGCGCAGTTGGATAGTTTCCTTATTGGATTTTTCATTACACCTTTTTGTCTTGCTGCGCAATTAAAGTAGATCGTGTTGGATGGCTGCACTTCTCTATTGTTATTCCACCAGTGCCGCTTGTTACAGAAGAGCCTGGAGGCCAATTAAAAGCAAACAATACAAATACAGTACTGACATTTGAAAGGCTGATTCCATCCAACACTGATATTTCAGATTTAGGAGGCCGTCTTAATCACAGACCAGTCTCTTATCTCAATAAGACTCCAATGGGTAGATTTCTGCTGTAAGGAAAAGGTGTATTTTTCTCAGAGCTGGACTTAAAGGGTATGAAAAGCCTAAGAATGTTTAGTTTTGGAATATGTTTACTGTCAGGTCTTTTTTTTTCTCTCTCTGTGTCTCAACGGAGAGACTTCCCTTCACTTTCTCACTTTCTGTCCCAAAACACAAAAGGAAATAGGAGAAGATCTTTTAAAATAAAGGGGATATTGTTGTCTCCAGAACCAGTTTACCCATTGAAAGATTTCCACTCACCTCCTGTTAATGTGACATCTCAAAAGTTATGGATTTCTTTCCGTTGCAGTGACATTCACCTTGAGAAATTGAGAGTGTGAATCTTTCCAGCAGGGTCCAAAACAGCAATAAAAAAAGGTCTTATAAAGTCCCGTGGGTTATTACTAATTTTTTGTGCTTGCACTAATTGAGACTTGGACACACACCTTTCTTTACCTATATCATACCAGCTCTTCTTTTGCAGCAATAAAAAAAATGTTTCCCTACATTTTATACAAAACTTGTTGACATTATATACCCCTTATATTTTAACTTTATTTTTGAGTATGAGAATGCAGTTGACAGTGAGAGTAGCCGGAATACTTGGCCGACTGGGCAAAAGATAGGTAACTTTAGTCAATTTAATAGCATAGCATGCAGTTAAAGTGGTTGTAAAGGTAGAAGGTTTTTTATTTTAATGCATTCTATGCATTAGGATAAAAAACCTTCAGTGTGCAGCATCCCCACTAATACTTACCTGAGCCCATCTCGCTCCAGTGATGTTGCATGAGAGACTGGGCTGTCCAAGACTCTCCCTCCTCATTGGCTGAGACAGCAGCAAAGCGCCATTGGTTCCTGCTGCTGTCAATCAAAGTCAGTGAGCCAATGAGGAGAGAGAGAAAGAGGGGGCAGGGCTGGTCCGCAGCTCCGTGTCTGAATGGACACGTGGAGCTGCAGCTCGGTTCAAGTGCCCCGATAGCAAGCAGCTTGCTGTGGGGCCACTCAACAGGAGTGATGGGCCAGGAGTGCTGAAGAGGGACCAGAGAAGAGGAGGATCTTGGCTGCTCTCTGCAAAACCACTGTACAGAGCAGATAAGTATAACAGATCCTCCTCTTCTAGGGTCCCCCACCAATGCTCCTGGCTCCTCCTCTTCTAAGTGTGTCATCATAGGAAGCTGCTTTCTATTGTGGGATACTTATGGGCTTGATTCTGAGCCATAAATTGTAAACAAACCATTAAAACATAATTTAAAAAAAATAACTCTTATTACCTGGACGGGAAGTAAGGGAAATTCATCCTCATGGGGACACAAAGAGTAATAACATCCTAAACTACATTTTCCACATTTTGCTAGTGTGTTTTTTGCTGCCTTTGTCCTTGTTGGGTGGATTTTCTCTCACTTCCTGTTATGTATGCCACCTAACAGGAAGAAGGGGTACAGACATATATAAAAAGTTTCAAGTTTTGTAAAGAAAAAAAAAAAAAAGCCCTAAAGCATGGTTGGCAGTCCAGTGAGTTATAATTCATCACAGTGAGGCCTTATGCATGTGTTTGCCTTTCTCCTCTGGACAACAAAAAGCCTGGCAGGAGAAAACCTGCTTAAAAATGTGTCTAAAGCCATGTCAAGCGCTTGAGCAATATGGGATTTGATTGGGAAGAAGTTTAAATCTTTCTAGCCATTGGAATGCATTAACGCACAAACGCGCCTAAACACATTTAGTGTTAAGACAAACCAAGCATTTTTGTTCTACTCAAGGCCTCCTTTCCTGAATGCAGGTTTGATGTTTTTTTCTGCTTGTAAGTACTCCCCTTTTAATATAACTGTAAACATCTACAGTATATGTGCAAGGACACATAGGCTAAGATTGAGGAGCTTTAACAGGCTGAAAAAAAAACAAATGCCTGTAAAAAATGCATGAGTGTGCATGAGGCATAATCATGTGAAACAGACAATTAAATTTAGAAGTTCCAAGGGTCCCACCTTCATCAAGGCTGTTAAACTATCAACCAGCCCTTCTGCTGTTATCGAATTTAAACCTCCAGAAGTTTCAAAACATTTCTTTTACCAGACCTACTTTTCAGTTAAGCATCAATAACCTTGATTAAAGGGGGCCTCTTGTAACCCACAAAATGCATTGCCATTTTTTAAAGAATTATAGCATCAAATAAAGTTTATTTAGAATGTCAACCATATTTTAAGCAACAAATCTTGAGATGTTATGTTGAGGTCAAAATCTGGGCCCATCATGCTTATGGGAGCTGCCAAGTGCTGTCAAATTAGATTGGAATACTCACCCACTCCAAAGTAATATTCAAAAATAAAAAAGTTGAAAAAGTTTCTGAATCTTTGCTACTCTATTCAAAGCTGAAAAAAAAATTGAGCTAGGCTTTAAAGTGTATGTAAACCCTATTAAACGTTTAAACTACATTCATGTGTTCCTCATAATCCACATAATACTTAATTTACTTTATAGAATACATTTAAATATCTGGTGATCTTGCCAGTTACCTTGGGTTCCTGTACTTTTGTTGAAGTGTTAACCAATAACCATGTAAGTAGATCCATGCTAGCATGGTCACGTCCACATCCTTTCATCTTGCAATCACACCTACAGGATGCCATGCTGGTGCACGGCATGCAAGTAATCCCATAATTCACATAAATTCACAAATACATCTCATAGTTTCCTTCTTAATCAAGGAGTTCATGAAAACTTTAAATTCAGGTTTAAAGTGTAAGTTCACCTTTACATAAAAATCTGTAAGGTGAACTTACACAGAAGTTCCTCCTTGCCCCCCCAGTCCCGCTGACCTGGACCGCAGCAATTTCCCGTTCTAAGCCCCGGTATATCGGCGTCCGGAGTCTGGGGCTTAGAAATCCTCTGTTGCAGGGTCTTGACAATCTTCTTATAGCCTAGGCCATCTTTTTTTTCAGATCGTCAGAGAGTTCTTTACCACGAGGTGCCATGTTAAACTTCCAGTGACCAGTATGAGAGAGTGAGAGCGATAACACCAAATTTACACACCTGCTCCCCATTCACACCTGAGACCTTGTAACATTAACGAGTCACATGACACCGGGGAGGGAAAATGGCTAATTGTGCCAAATTTAGGCATTTTCACTTAGGGGTGTACTCACTTTTGTTGCCAACAGTTTAGACATTAATGGCTGTGTGTTGAGACATTTTGATCGGGCAGCAAATTTACACTGTTATACAAGCTGTACACTCACTACTGCTATACACTCATTGTAGAAAAGTATAATTTCTTCAGTGTTGTCACATGAAAAGATATAATAAAATATTTACAAAACTGTGAGGGGTGTTCTCACTTCTGTGAGATACTGTATATTGAAAAACATATCATAGGACATTGGTTCTGATCTATAAAGGCTGTATTTAAAGAGACCCTGCCATCAACTTAAAAAAGCAGGTAAAAGCACAGAAAAATCAAGGATCTAACATGCTTACTATCTGCGTTTTTCCTTTCCAATGTGCCTTTGAACTTGCTGAAAAATGTGACTACTCCAGGAAGTGTTAGTTCCTTAGTACAGCCCACTCTCTCCTTGCATGTCATAGCACTCTCCTCTTCTGGGGGTGTCTTATTATTGTCTGTGCTGTCTCAGCTGCTCCTCCCCTCCCTTTATCTTTAAATAATTTTTTATGTAGCTGCTGGGGGAGGTGCAATGAGAAAGACTATAGAGGGTCACTTGAGTGAGAGATTTGAGTCTGCCGGGGCTGCTAACATCACATTGAAGATGGCGGCATCCAGCAGCAGTCTCAGGGATTTTGGGTGTCTACACAAGGGAAGCTTTTACAGGTAAATAGCACGCATAAAATGTGTTAAATGCAGATACAACCTTACTGGAAATGTTTTGTTGAAATGAATGGTCTAGTGGTTCTCAACTCCAGTCCTCAAGTATCCCCAACAAGCCATGTTTTCAGGTTTTGCATCTTGCACAGGTGCTTTAAATCAGAGTCAATGGCTTGGTATTTTGGACAGCTATTTTATCTAAGGCTGGGTTCACACTGGTGCGACACGACAGCCGTCCTACTTTGGATCCGACTTTGCCCTGCGACATGAAGCCGGCATGTGTCCGACTTTCAATGAACGAGGATCCGACTTGGATCCCCGCCAATGCCGGCACTGTGTTTGGTATGAATCTTTAGGGGGGAACTCCGCGCCAAATTTTAAATAAAAAACCGGCATGGGTTCCCCCTCCAGAGGCATACCAGGCCCTTGGGTCTGGTATGGACCTTGAAGGGAACCCCCTACGCCGAAAAAACGGCGTGGGGGGTCGCCCCCAATCCATACCAGACCCTTATCCGAGCACGCAGCCCGGCCGGACAGGAATGGGGGTGGGGACGAGCGAGCGCCCCCCCCCTCCTGAACCGTACCAGGCCGCATGCCCTCAACATGGGGGGTGGTGCCTTGGGGGAGGGGGGCGCGCTGCGGCCCCCCCACCCCAAAGCACCTTGTCCCCATGTCGATGAGGACAAGGGCCTCTTCCCGACAACCCTGGCCGTTGGTTGTCGGGGTCTGCGGGCGGGGGGCTTATCGGAATCCGGGAGCCCCCTTTAATAAGGGAGCCCCCAGATCCCGGCCCCCCACCCTATGTGAATGAGTATGGGGTACAGCGTACCCCTACCCATTCACCTAGGAAAAAAAGTGTCAATTTAAAAAAAAACACTACACAGATTTTTAAAGCATTTTATTAGACAGCTCCGGGGGTCTTCTTCCGACTTCGGGGGTCTCTCCGGTTCTTCTCCACGCTCTCCGGATCTTCTGCCGGGCTCCTCCGCTCTCTTCTGCTCTTTTGCCGCTCTTTTGCTAAAGCGGAGGAGCCCGGTCTTCGGTCTTCAATCTTCTGCCTTCTGCCTTCTGCCTTCTGCCTTCTGCCCTCTTCTCCTGATGTTGACACGACGCTCTCTGGGGCTAGAATGCTCTCTGTGCGCTCTGCTCTGACTTATATAGGCGGTGACCCCGCCCCCTTATGCCGTCACAGTCCCTGGGCATGCTGGGACTGTGACGTTTTAGGGGGCGTGGTCATCGGGTGATGACCACGCCCCCTAAAACGTCACAGTCCCAGCATGCCCAGGGACTGTGACGGCATAAGGGGGCGGGGTCACCGCCTATATAAGTCAGAGCAGAGCGCACAGAGAGCATTCTAGCCCCAGAGAGCGTCGTGTCAACATCAGGAGAAGAGGGCAGAAGGCAGAAGGCAGAAGGCAGAAGATTGAAGACCGAAGACCGGGCTCCTCCGCTTTAGCAAAAGAGCGGCAAAAGAGCAGAAGAGAGCGGAGGAGCCCGGCAGAAGATCCGGAGAGCGTGGAGAAGAACCGGAGAGACCCCCGAAGTCGGAAGAAGACCCCCGGAGCTGTCTAATAAAATGCTTTAAAAATCTGTGTAGTGTTTTTTTTTAAATTGACACTTTTTTCCTAGGTGAATGGGTAGGGGTACGCTGTACCCCATACTCATTCACATAGGGTGGGGGGCCGGGATCTGGGGGCTCCCTTATTAAAGGGGGCTCCCGGATTCCGATAAGCCCCCCGCCCGCAGACCCCGACAACCAACGGCCAGGGTTGTCGGGAAGAGGCCCTTGTCCTCATCGACATGGGGACAAGGTGCTTTGGGGTGGGGGGGCCGCAGCGCGCCCCCCTCCCCCAAGGCACCACCCCCCATGTTGAGGGCATGCGGCCTGGTACGGTTCAGGAGGGGGGGGGGGGCGCTCGCTCGTCCCCACCCCCATTCCTGTCCGGCCGGGCTGCGTGCTCGGATAAGGGTCTGGTATGGATTGGGGGGACCCCCACGCCGCCTTTTCGGCGTAGGGGGTTCCCCTCAAGTTCCATACCAGACCCAAGGGCCTGGTATGCTCTTGGAGGGGGAACCCATGCCGGATTTTTATCTAAAATTTGGCGCGGAGTTCCCCCTCAAGATCATCTGAGCACAAGTCGCGTGCCGAAGTCGGATCATGCGAGACGGCAATCCGACTTTGATCCGACTTCAATGATAGTCAATAGGCTGAAGTAGGATCAAAGTCGGACCAAAGTAGTACAGGGAGCATTTCTAAAGTCGGAACGACTTGTGTCGGACCAGTTAGGACGGCTCCCATAGGGAAACATTAAATTTCACACGTCATGCGACATGAGCTCCCAATGTCGGAGCGTTTGTCGGACCAGTGTGAACCCAGCCTAAGAGAAATTACAAAACATGGCCTGTTGGGGGTACTTGAGGACAGAGGTTGAGAACCACTGGTCTAGGAACAGGGCCTCTTTAACCGGTTTCAGTATACGCTATAAAAAGCTTACAGCATAGGATTTCAGGAGTTTGTAAAAAGACTTTTGTATCTGTTTACTGGTTTGGTAAGAACAATGTTGGAAGGTGATCTGGTTGGTTATTGGTGTGTCTGAATTTAAATGTCACTATGGGGATGACAATCCCTTTTAATGATCTAGGACAAGGATATGCAATTAGTGGACCTCCAGCTGTTGCAGAACTACAAGTCCCATGAGGCATAGCAAGACTCTGACAGCCACGAGCATGACACCCAGAGCCAGAGGCATGATGGGACTTGTAGTTTTGCAACAGCTGGAGGTCCGCTAATTGCATATCCCTGATCTAGGACATCAACAAGCATTCTGTGGAGTCATGAAAATTCCTGTATTGTTTGAAAAAGTCTTTATGTATCTTGCGAAAGAAGAATTCTACAGGATCCCCCATACTAATATATTTATTATTTGCATACAGTCCAGGTTCATAGCGGGTGGGCCTACTGCTTTCAAAATAGCCCACACTGCACCTCCTAGCTACCTAAATTCAGATCTGAAAGGACCGCTAGCACCAGGGGTGAGACTCTCTTCACCTGACATTGCCATTGCATGATTATTTCGTGTTTGTATTTTTGTTCTGTATTTACAACTCCATCATGAAATCATCAGATTATTTTGTTTGATGTGGCAAGGTTAAGTGAATGTTGCTCATCATGTGTAATTTTGTGTTCTTGTGAAATTGCTTTAACTGTGTTTTGTTCTAAAAAAAAATGAAAACACATTATATTATTATATGTACAACACTAGTTCAAAACAGGATGACTAAAAGAAGGTTGCAGGGACAATGCAAGAATTTTCCACTTTGACTATCTACCTCAAGTGGCACTAAATTTCCACCCTTGTTGCAAGGGCCAACCATATGGCCAAAACATCCACTATTGGCTACTCACACCACTAAAATTTTTAGTAGGTCTTTCCTCCTCTCCTTGGCATTAGTCACCCAGTAATGACCCAAAGAATAAAGACATGGATAAACTAAACCATCATCCTTAGAGCATTATGACTTAGAAGAGGTACACATGGGCATTTAAAATATTAGCTTGCAAATCATGGGAACAAGGTGCTTTGGGGTGGGGGGGACGCAAAGCCCCCCTGCCCCAAAGCACCCACCCCCCCATGTTGGGGGCATGTGGCCTGGTATGGTTGGGGGGGGAGTGCTCGCTCATCCCCCCCTATCCTGACCTCCAGGCTGCATGCTTGGATAAGGGTCTCGTATGGATTTTGGGGGGACCTTACACCAATTTTTGTTTTTTTGGAGTTCCCCTTAAAATCTATACCAGACACAAAGGGCCTGGTATGGACTGGGGTGGACCGTACGCTGTTTTTTTCATTGATTTTATATCTATATTGCTGGGAGTCGGCAACACATTACAGCTGTGAGCAAGTTCAAATTACATGTTTTCCTTTAGAAATGTCATTATTGCTGCAGCACTGTTCTACACATCACACAGATGCGCCACTTTACAGGCAGACTAAGGGAACCCCCAGGCACGATATTTAAAAGAATATTTCATTTTTATTGTTTCACTTTAAGCATTATCAAAAATCAATGCTGCTGAAAAAACGATAGTTTTAAAAACTTGTTTTTGCATTGATACATATCCCCCAGGGCATTATCCAGTCCCCATACACTTTTTATGGCAATAACTTGCATATAAGCCTTTAAAATGAGGACTTTTGAGTTTTCATGTTCATGTCCCAAAGACTTTACCAGGGCTCGCATGTTCGCTAGAACTTTTTGCCTGTTCGAGGTGTTCTGGTGCCAACCGAACCAGGAGGTGTTTGGTCTATCCCAACTGTTTATATTTACCCCAAATGAATTAAAGTTGTAGTTAGCCTTAATTCAAGGAAAATTTGACCACTAGTGCCAGGATTGTTATATACTTAGATGCAGAACTCTAAAAATTTCAGAACACACAGATAGTGGAAAGTGGTAAAAGGAGATACAAACATTGACTGCATACCTTCTATCACCTGTTCAACAGAGAGAGCAAAGGGAGTAAAAGAATGTTGTGTTCATTTCAATCATCCAATCATATACAAGGAAAAATAACCTAGAAATAATTGGGTCATTCTATCTTACACAGCTTTGCTATGAGAACATTTTACAGTCCTTTACTAAATCAGACCCATGTACAGAAGTTGGCTACTCCACTGCTTTTCAAGTATTTTTAGCACTAAAGTATCCTCATGACTAGGGATGAGCAGCAAAATGTAGTTAGTGTTTCATTTCACCAAACATTTGTCTTCCCATTCACCCCAATTGATTAAAAAAAAAATATATATATATATAAATATAAATCTTTTGTGAAAATGGCTTAACCTTTGGCAAAATTGTGTTGACATTTAGGCTAAAATGCATTGAAGTCAATGAGAGAGTGGATTCCAACAAATGCTGCCACTCTTCCCTGGTCATGGGAATACTGTTGTGCTAGAGATGTTTGGATTGGTGTGGCCGGAGGATAGTAGTTCTCAGAAACAGAATCTAGCCATTGCCAACCATAGGAAGGAGCTTCATGAGATAAGGTTCCATCCCATGGTGATGATGACACTAACTTGAAAAAGTCATCCAAACTTGTAAGCATTTTGTTTTGCTTAAAACGACTAGATGAAAAAACTTTAATAAAGACCAACCTGTAAACAAAAGTATTAATACGTGTCCCACTGTCTGCACCACTGATCTTCGTTCTGTTGCAGAGCTCTCTTTTTCAAAGATCAGCAGTTTATGCGGTGGAACCGGTAAGTATTAGTTCTTTTCTTTACAGGCAGGGTTTTTTGCTTAACTGTTTTCATCTAGTTAATAATTATCTTTAAATGAAAAAGACCCAACAGTTTAAGCCTACAAAATTAAAGTATTAAAAAAAAAGTTTGCTTTTTTTTCTGTGCATAATAAAGTTTATCCAATGTTTCCTATCCCAACAGCCAACAAATTACTCCAATCCAGTGTATGCAAAACTTTTTGTGGATGGGCACAACTGTCGGAATTCCTTAATCAGCGTAGAAGAAAGACGTGAACTTCTTCCAAAGAAAATAGAAAATGCTATCCGGGAGACTGTGGCTTAAGCTCCGCTGTTCCGTTACCTTTTCTACTCTGTATAAATGTATAAAATATGATTACTTTTCTATGTACCAACAGTATTCTAATTGTTTTGTCATCAGCATTACCTCTTTTTTCATTTTCGGTTTGTTTTGCTGATGACTAGACTGACCATTTGTATGGTATTTTTATGAAAAATAAACTGCACTACAGTACAATTTAAAAGAAAAAAAAAATATGCTGCTGTAATAGGAGACCGTTTTATTTGCTAAATCGAAGGACACACTTCCTTTGTAGGGTAAGAAAATGAAATATTCATTTTATATGAACTTTTTTAGGTTCACTATTGTCTTTTCATTAAATAATCCAAAAAAAACAAACAAAAAAAGACGACAGTCACTTTGTTAGCTATTGGTTTGAATTGCGATCTTTAGAATATTTTAATTATATATGCAGATTTATGCTTGTATTTGGGTGATAATTTACAACAATTAATACAGACACACAATCGATGTGGCAGCCGTCAAAGGATTGAAGACTATTCGTGAATGGACGTCAAACATGCCTTTTTTTTTTATTTAATTAAAGGGTCCCTTAACAAAAATGATTAGCTGTTTTCTATAAAAGTGGTTTAAATAATGTTGATGGATTGATGGATTGTCAATGTTTCAAATGTTTATCAGAACAGATGATGGTCTACTTAGTTTCCTGTAAATCGGGCATGTCAAGCCCAAGTGAAACAATGGGTCGAATTAAGAGGATTCAATCTTAAAAGAGGCAGCATTATGTCTATTGAGGGCTGCACCTCCTTAATTATAGAAAAAGACAATGGCACCTTGGAACTTAACATTATAGTAAAAATTGCAACTTACAAAATGTATTCTCTTATGTGAGGAAGTATAATTTGACAACTGGAGAATAGTTGAGGATATATTTATTGGTTTTAAATCTTAAACCACTGAGGGGTGCAAGAAGGCCACATGCAGTTCTTATACTCCAATATGACATGTCTGCTGTAAAGTAATAGATGAAATCTACCAACTTTCATTTTGTCCCCTATTTTGCATCATATGGCCATGAACGAACAACAGGTTTTTGACATCATATTGAATTTTTTTCTTCAAGTTTACTGGTTATTTAAAGCAGAGGTAAAGTTTATTTTTATTATGGAAGCACTCTGAAATTGCAAGTTACAAATATTGCATTCATGCATAATTGCAAATCTGTGTTTTTTGTGGCTTTCTCAATATCTTACCCAGCTACTGCACAGGCATAGCAGCAGGATCTAAGATTCTCTTTGACCTCATTGCCTTATCACTGCTGGCTGCACAGCTTAGAGGTGATATAATTCCACACCTCCCTCCCCCTTAAGTATTTCATTTTATTCATATACTTGCATAAGGCCTCATGCACACTGGGCATTGAGCCCTTGTACATGACATCCCTGTGTTTAGGTGTGGCGAGAAAGCACAGGTGCACCAGCAGAGAGAAAACTCACATGCTGCCATCTCCAAAACAAACAAATACAAAAAGAAAATCTGCTGCAGACACCCCTATAGTGATCCCACACTTTAGACTGAGTTCACACTAGTGCGAATTGGATGCAGCTTTCCCCCATCCAATTCTCATGACAGGGTAGTGTGTTCAGCCCTCAATGAAGCCGGTACTTACATCTCCCTGGTGGCTGTGGAGTAGATTGCACAGGGATCCTGTGCGTCTTTGGCTCTATTTCAGGTCCGAATTCAGGCAAAAATTCAGGCCTAAAATGAAGATGAAAACGTGCTGACAAAATAAGTATTACTTGAAGAAGTGATAATCAAGCAGCTGGCAAAAAACAGCCAGATAAACTGTGCAAAAATATAAAAAACAAAATATTGCAGCGCTAAAAGTCCATGAATAGTGAACAAATAATAATAATGCAATGTGCAAATGAAATCCAAAAAATAAGATCCAAGAAAGGAACGACAAATAAAAGCTCATAGCTTGGTGCAAAAGAAATAGTGCGTGATCCAGCAATCACCAACGTGCTCCAATACCCAGTGTGAGATGGACTTACCAGAAAGGAAGGACTCTATCACAAAGTCATTAAAGCTCAGCTATATAAATGGACATCGATCGGCTACCACAGACCCTTCCAGGGGCAGGCGCTATTTAGATGGTCCCATCAGGACATGGGGCACACGGAGTGTCTCATAAATAAAGGAGAGCATCCAATAGTGTGATAACGTAATCACTGGTTTATTGCACGTATACAATGTAAAAGGTACTCACATTTAAGAAGATAAACCCATGCATGTATGCAATTAATTATGCATGAAGATCAAACAATAATTGTACACAGTAGAAAACGGCACGTAAATAGGCTTCACCCTACATGTTTTGTCACAACTGACGTCATCGGGGGCATGTACGTACAACAAAAATTGAGGCCTGATTTGTCCCTGAAATGGAGAAAAGAGACGCACTGGGCCCCCTGCTGCAAGCCGCATCTGTGTTAAGTGTAAACCCAGCCTTAAAGAACTAATAACAAATGAATTGATGCTGCACTGTTTACTATAATAAATAATAAATATGATCCTAGCAATAAACACCCTACAGATGTGTTAACCCCTGAGGGAATCATCAGTCTGTGATCACAAAATGTGCTTGAATGAGTGAAAACTGTGACAAAATGATTCATAAAGAACAATCAAAACTATTACAATGCAAAATTATTAAATACAAATAATATGTAAAAAGGTAGTGCAAATCTTAGAGAGGTGTAGCCCCACCAAAAATGCAGCTGAAAATAGAGTAATCTAAAGTGCATATGAATATATAGCAAACAAAATAAAGGACAATATACTTGTAGCACTATACTATTATATAGAAAGTCTAAATATGGGAATGGTGTTACTTCATATCCAACACCCGTGCTCCATACACAACATGACTGTGATCCTCCACCGGCCAGCCTGCACGCTTACCTCCAGCAAACAACCCCAAGGGTCAGTGAGCACTTTGTTAATCAAACTCCAATTCTCCCCACTCAGCTTGGCCATGGATGAGATAAATCTACTCAGTCTCCTCCTGATAGTCCCAGGGTGTTCAGCTCAAAGGAATAAAAGAGGCGCTTCCATAGTGCAGTAGATTTTAAAATGTTTAAAACAGAAAAGATACACTCACATGGGTGTATATAACATCAGACTCAGTGAAACATCACAAGGACTAGCAATATGGCCTAGTTCCGGTCTTGTCAGGAAGTGACATCACCTGCTACCATGCTGACGCGTTGCGTCACATGATACGTGACTTCATCAGGAATCTCTGCGTGGCTGATAAAAAAACAGCTGGAGAAAAGGCAGATTATGGTGGAGATGGAACCAATCTATTATACTATACAAAGAAAAAAAAGTAATTCCTACAGAGAACTTCCTGTTAAGAAATAATTTCATCACTCTCTTCAGACAGTAATATGCTTTCATAACTTTGCACTAATGCTGAGGAAATGTAATTGAATATAATCAGCAAGATGGCATATTTATAACATAAGGATAAAGAAAAAGATAACATTGATTTGCTCTAATGCATGCACGCACAATTTAACTTTCAAAGTTTGCATAAAAAAAGATACTTTAGTATCTTTATGCTTTAAGAGATTATTTCACCAATTTCTCTAAAGCTTTTGAACAGAATCTGGAATGCTAATCAACATCTACAACTATCATTTATCTCTAGAGTTTTAGTGCTAAGATCCAACACTCTGGGTTCAATTTACTGAAGACAAATAGGCTGTTCACTTGGCAAGGGGGTTTTCCCTTTTGCTTAGTGAATGTGGTAAATACTGTATATACCCAATCATGTGTAAAAAACAAAACAAAACAAAAAAAAAATACAGTATTTTGGTTTGCACATGTTTGGAAGATTAAAATCACCAGGGCTTCACCTCATTACCTAAGCTAAAAGAATTTTCCTTGCAAAGTGAACAGCCTATTTGCCTTTAGTAAATAAAGCTTTCTCTTTCATGGTTTGGTTTAGGAAGATTAATGTTTATAGGGACTGATGGTTGAGGGCCAACCCACTCTGGAAGAAACACAAATTGTTAGAAAAAGTGTCCCAATAACTTTTGACAAACTTTTGGACAAAATTCTAATCCTCATTCAGCAGTTCTAATATAAATACTTAAAGCGGAACTGCACTACACCTGAGCAGCACAAGCCAAAAATGCTATTTAATTAATTTAAATATTCAAAGCAAACACCACCATCCATCCATGTCTCCATGCTTTATTTTGCTGGGAAATCGCTTTGAAAAACACCCCCTAGCATTTTTGGCTGCGGCCATCTTGAGTAAGGGCAGATGAATTAAGTAACATTTACTTCCTGGAATCCATTTGCCCTTAACTCATGAAGGCAGGTAGGAGGGTGTGCTTAGCTTAGTAAAACCCCTTCTCCCCTCCGCCTGGGCATGGAAACCAGGAAGCAACTGAAGAAATGTAGAAAAAAGTCTAAAGCAAGTAAATATGATATATATTCCTATCTATTTACTAATGCTAGCAGTAAAGGATTACAAATAGTCAATCTTGATTCAGAGAGTGAAGTTCCCTTTTAGGCTGGCCATACATTATACAA
This sequence comes from Aquarana catesbeiana, assembly GCF_042186555.1. Lineage (NCBI taxonomy): Eukaryota > Metazoa > Chordata > Amphibia > Anura > Ranidae > Aquarana > Aquarana catesbeiana. The sequence continues at coordinate 378,527,308 of NC_133329.1, forward strand.
TTTTCTTATTCAATTTCCTTTAGGTTTATATTCAACTATGTAATACAAGGACCTCCCTGATACAAATTGAAAGTGTTTAGGTTTGACCACATATTATATGGTTTTGGTTAAATGGTTTTGGCCAGCCTTACATTACAGTGCTGTTAACGAAGGTGCAATTGATTTATATTTTTTTTATATTTTTTTTATATGCCGTCAAGAGTAACTATGACTTCAATCTTGCCGTCTATGTCTAGTGTCTATGGTTTACCTCTAATACCTACAATTTTGGACCACAGTTACAGTATATACATATTCAATCTTATTTCCACCTCTCTGTGCTAAAATGCACTTTTGAATTAGTTCCAAGTCTTTTTTTTTTTTCAGTTATTTATACAAAACTCCAAAATGAAAAACCTTTAAAAGTAAAGTGCTATGTAAGAAATGGCTTACTGGCCCTCAATGAAAATCAATGGATTACACCTGGTCCCAAATTCTGAAAAAGATCTTTCACAAAAACAATTCCTTTAAGCTGTTAAACATAGACCAATATTAATTACAGAGTGGTGTCCATGGTAAAAACAATAAATAGTTTTGACTTTTTAGAGAAAAGTTCTATGCCTTATGAATGTCTCAATAGGTATCTGAAAAAATAGATCTGAATCATATTGTATTTTACATTGCTAGTTAAATATTTTTTTAAAACTGTCAGAGCTATATCTAAAGGTTATATTTACGTTCATAAAAATGTGCACTTTGACTTAATGGATTCTTAAGTTCAGAATGTAGCTAAGGGGGAAAGAGAAGAACTCAGGAAAAATGTGTTTAAACAGTTCTAGAAGAACGATGGGTTATTGACTCAAGTCATGTAGGAAAATGAACCTGCATTCAGTTTGAACATCCAATCATTTGCAGAGTAATTTTAAAAAGTGGGAACATTCTTTGCACAGCATTGGATGATTGAAGTGAATGTAACATAAATGAGAGACATGAAAATTATTTAGTCTTCAATAACCTGAGATACATTTTAGAAGGAATACTGGCCCTTAGGATACCACTACCTTGGAATTAGTATGCAGTAGGAATTGGCAACTGCTTCCTCCACAGCCTTTTCACATGGAAGTTCTTTACAGTATTCCAGAATTCCTTCAACATGCAAAAGTAACACAGACCATCTGGTAACTTTAAAGGAACAACAATAAAAGTTTAAAGCTGAACTCTAGGCAGGTGTGTTTTATACCTGACACAAATTGATGCAGTTCTGTATTCTTTATTACATCATTACATTTTTTAAAAAAATGCAAGCAGTGTAAGTATCTGAAATTTGACTTAGCATTAGCCTCTTGCAGTCTCTGTACAGTACAGCTCAGACCGAGAGGGAGGGAAGCAGTTCAAGGAGCCAATCCAGTAGAAGAGAGATGAGCTCATCAGTCTTCTGCCTCTCTTTTCATCGTCCAGTCACAGGCTGAGGGAGGAACAAAAACTGTACGCTTTGTAAATCTCAGAACCTGATGGAAAAGAACAGAAATCCTTTGTATGGAAAACTGTTTACATATATGTATATTACCGTATTACCCAGAAAATAAGACCTATCGTGATTTTCCAGGATGGCTGCAATATAAGCCCTATCCCAAAAATAAGCCCTAGTTAAAGTCCTTGTAAAATAATGTAATCCATGCTGTAAAAGAATTATATAATGTCCAGTGTTTGTCTTTAGGTAACATTATTGTGGAAAATACCTTATTTACAGTGCCACTGGGCACTCACATGACCTGCCGGAGCTCTCTTCCCAGCTGTCGTCAGCAGCCTCTTCCTCTGCAGTGCTTGGGGCGGGGAAGGAGACTCCGGCAGGTCACGTGAGCGCCCAGCGGCGCTGTAAATAAGGTATTTTCCACAATAATGTTACATAAAGACACATAATGGACATTATATAATCCTTTTACATCGTGGATTACATGATTTTACAAGGACTTTAAATAGGGTTTATTTTTGAAATTACAGGATTTTTATAATGCTGAATCCTGAGCTGACAGGGAGAGAGGGGCAAGAAGACAGGGGACACAGGAACTTTTTTACATTTCGTTATTAAATACGGTATTCTGAACATACAGAAGATAAATAAGGCATCCCCTGAAAAGAGGCCCTAATGTGTTTTTTGTAACCAAAATTTATATAAGACCGGTCTTATTTTTGGGGAAACACAGTATCTGTGTATTTAGCGGTTTGTCTTGGAGCAAAAACCTTAGTTTTGTAAAGCCCATCTGCCCCATTATGACACACCCACAGTGTTGTCAAGACACACTTGGAATTAATTATGACCTAAATAGAAGAGAGACAATAGAAAGTAGCACATATATATAATTTAGCACCCCCCTGCCCCCAAAGCATGTAAGGTACCTCAGAGACAGGGTAGTCATTTGGTCCCAGGGTCTAGTCCTTGCCAAAAGTGTAGCAATGTGAACAGATGGGTGTCAGTCACCTTTTGATGCACGAAATGGAGTTTATTGACTCTCACTCAACACTCCAAGGAGAACGGGCTAGGGCACAGAACACCCATGGATGTGGCAGACTCCAATTCAAATACAATAAGTACTTGCAATCTTCACAGATAGAAAACTTTTAAGCCAACCCAGCAATCTGTGAAATCATCTCCTGACTGTAAGACACTAGTTGGTTCATTACAGACTTCTTGATGAGAGAAACTACCACATATCAGTCAGGGACCAAGCTTCACCCAGCTTTTCAGGCCCCTCAGTTGGGCAGAAGTTCCTCTATAGTGTTTCAATCACATTTTCAGCATACTAGGCCTAAAACCTAAGCCGCTATCCTGGCACTTGGCCACTCTTCTCAAGCAGCAGGCCTGACAGGATCAGAGACTGACTCCCCAAGGTTACTCCTAAATATTTATACCATCTTCCAGCCTGTGCCACTGGCAATAAACCTCCAAGTCAATGGACAGGGAGATATAAATATTCATAACACTGATTATGGCAGCCTCCAATGACACTTCCCAGAAGCAGACAGAAACAAAAAATAACCAGAGCTCAAGAGAGACCCAAGAAGATGAACTATAAATCCAGCTCAGGCTAACTACAACCTAGAAAATACTAAATTTGAGGCAGAGTGGCTACACTTGTATGAGTACTATCTTTGTAGAATAAATTGTATTTTTTTTCTTTTAATTAGGAAGAGCTTGTTAATAAATATTTAAGGATGAACTCCAGACAATTGTAAAATTAATGCAGCTCTGTATTTATGAATATGTTAAATTCAATGCAACCAGTGTAAGTACTTAGATTGGATTTGCCATCAGCCTCTTGCACAAGGAACAGTACTTACATTCAACGACAAGTGTCCCTTGCTGGTGGCTGCTCTCTTAGTTGGAATCTTCTGTCCCCTGCCCCTATCCCCATCCCATACCTCCCTCAACAGTAATATTCCAGTGCTGCTGAGGTTTATATGAACCACTGGACCTATCATAGGCACTTGTCAAGCGTGCTGATTATTTCAGACCTTTCCACCCACCCCCTGCATTCACAGAAGTGGTACTATAGCTTCCAACAATAAAAAAAAAACTCTATGAATGGAGAAGGAGGACCTTTCATCCATCTTCCCATCCTCTATTCATACAACAGGAAGCTAGGGTATGTCTTCTATGAATGGAGGAGGGGGTACAAAGGAAAGGCAATAGTAGACAATTTTGAGGAGTGCCTATGACCAGTCCAGTGTCTTGTATTAACCCCAGCAGTACCAGAAGATTACTTCTGAGGGGGTTAGGGGGCAGAGGATGAAAGATTTCAACTGAAAGAGTAACCATCAGCACAAAGACACCTCTCAATCAATATAAGCACTGTCAATTGTGCTATTTTTTTATTAAATGTAACTAAACTTAGGCTGGGGAAGGGGAAAAGAGCTGTAAGTGTTATTGAACTGCAGCAGAGAAAAATAGACCTCCTCACATATCAAAGAGGGTAGTGCTGAGTGACAGGACTATGTAAATCTCAGAACTAGATGAACAGAAATACAAATTATTTGGCAGATAACACAGTTCCTTTATATGTATTTTATCTGTACATTTAGCTGATTGCCTGGAGCTCAGCTTTTACCCTACATAGGCAATTATTTTTTGGGAAGAGGTTAACTGTCCATTTTTTTTTTTTTACTTGTATAATGTTATAAAAGTCAGAAAGTGTATAATTTCGTCATCAGAGTGAACAGCTGTACATATTTCTTAAAAAAAATATTTATACTATAGATCTTTAAAAGGCACAAAATATGCAGTTACTATCGAATCATACAAAACAGGGCTTCTGAATATTCATTATATACAGTATATATTTTTTATCATAACCAAATAGACTAATTGTGTATATGTTCTTTTATTTTCCTTTGTACAAGGAAAAAAAAACGAAAACAAAAACTTTTATACTTCTTTTGTTGTACAATGTGCATGCAGACTACCTATTTCTAAAATCTGCCATCTTGGGGCCTTTATAAATAATTTCATTTATGTAATATTTGTGCAATTTTGCTCGATAAAAGAAAAAGGAAAAAGGTTCTGCGTATAAAATATACCCAAATTCTTGTTATATTCTATTTAGTTTACATTTTTTTGTCTCAAAGAATTATTCAATTCTGTTTCTATAAAACAGGTTTTATAAATTATAGACAGAATAGCTGATGCAGTGATTATAACAGAAATGATGCTTATAAACTTACCTGCAGTTTGTATAGCTTATCACTAACACATTGGTAGCTTAATAAAGTTAAATTATTTTGTCCTGAAAGAACGATAAAAATGACAATCAAATCCATCACTGTTTTATGACAAAAACAACCAACAGAAAAGTTTTTGAGAAATTTTGTGCTCATGGTATTTTCAATAGTGAAAGGATGTCCTTGTACTATGCTCATTAAAAGAAACATTGTTTTTTATATTCAAATGTTGCTATGGGTGACTTTATACTAATTTTTCAAAAACACATTTTGTGCCATTAAAATGGTTTTACAATTTGAAACTGTTTTTGTAGATAACATGTGAATGCGTGTCTCATGCCGGTAACCTTTGTTTTTGTTAGGGTAAATGAGCATTGCTCAAAAAAAAACTTAGTATTGGCAGGTGTGCAAGTTTTTTGTATTTGCAGTTTCTGCCTTTTCTTCACTCATTGTGCAGCACAGTAATCGTCCCAAGAGCCAATGGTAGCAGATTATAGGATGAATATTTTTGAATAGGAGCTGAACATTGCTTGGTTAAGGGAAGATCTTACTATGGCAAGATCCAAGTAACAAAAGAACACAAAACATTGTCATAAAAAAAAGGAAGGCAAAAAATATTTGATAAAAAGACAACTGTTAACATACATAGGGCAAAGTGAGAAAGATGCCTCTGTCCCAACCCCCTTATACTCACCTTGCCTGCTCTCCCTCAACCCCACCCTCTGTTACATTCGATTACACTACCTAGCACTTCTAGGTACAAGGGAGCAAGTGACCTGCTCTGCTGCGACAATGCTTAGAAATAGCAGTCTATTTCTAGGCCTGAGAATTGTCACATGACTGGGGAAGTGATGTTACCACTACCCCTGCTGTGGACACCAGCTGTGACAGAGGAAGAAGTGTCAATGGAGAACAAAAGGGATGGGGGGGGGGCCTTTTTAGAGACACTTTTATTTTGCTCTGTGTGTGACAGTGGGGTTGATTTACTGAATCTGGAGAGTGCAAAATCTGGTGCAGCTCTGCATAGAAACCAATCAGCTTCCAGATATTTTGTCAAAGCTTATTTGAACAAGCTGAAGTTGGAAGCTGATTGGCTACCATGCAGAGCTGCACCAGATTTTGCACTCTCCAGTTTCAGTAAATCGAGCCAACTGTCTCTTCAAGCCCCAAGATGAGTATCCCAAGAAAGTGACTCACAATTAATCCAATACTCTTAAAATGAACCTGTGTTCATAATATAATAAAGCCGATAAAATGAAAGCAAACACGTGAAGTGCACTTCAACATGCCTGCATATACTATATGTTTTAAATTTTTCTGTAATGTCCATAGATGCCTAAAGTGAACAATGCAAACAGCAACTTATGGCTTACTGTTGGCCATTGAGCATGTCCATCATAATGGTGGTCCAGTAGTGACATTATGACAGTAGTGACATTATGGACATTATGATGGACATGCACTTGACCCCTTCCCATTGGGAATTAAGGGCCTGCTTCACATATCTGTTTTTAGTTTACTTGCTTTCATTTGAACATATGTTCATTTTGGTCAGAAGAATCGACTACCAGATCCCAGCATTGAGTATCTGAGCATACATGTTTATGTGCTATTCAGATGTGACCAGTGCCGATCTTATCTAATGAAAACAAAGTTGATACGAAGTTGAAAGTCCAGCTCTGTTTCAGAGGTTAGTTGATTGGAGAGGTGGTATACATGATTATTACTCTTTAGTTCAATGACTACCAAAGCCTCATCACTGGTGGTCAAAGTGGCATATGCCAACAACTGACAGAGAGCATAATGACCAAAGACATGATCTTAGGATCCAACCTTGAACCAATATGGAGAGGTGCGCAATGTCACATTCAAGCTATATCTGTTTTGACAATAGAAATGAATGTTAAAATAGACAGGAAAAGTAAACTATAGTAAGCAATAAATATTCCTACCAAACAGAAATGTGAGAAATTTACACATGTTCACATTATGTGAACATGACATCACAAGGTAAAGATTTGCTTTCATATATGTATATCTAGAAACATGAATTGTGCCTAAGCAGTACCCTGAAAACATACCTTCTGCTGTAAATTCCTATTGAAAATCCTGTGCCTTGAGCCTCATAGTTTTATATCTGCAATGCAAGATCCTCTGACCAGGCTTGGTGAAGTGAGATTTGGTGATATCACTATTGTGTTACTTCTGGAGAAGAATCTGTACTTGAGCACCTGAAGCACAAGGACCTCCTTGATTCTGCTTCATTCATTATGTGGATCTGTGCTTTTGAACTTGTCCTGCTTTCTTCACCAGTCATCAGATTACAAGTCATTTGGGGTCAGCTCTGACATGAGAAAGCAAAGCCCTGCTGCTTTACCAAGGTGGCCTCCTCCATTTTAGAGGGGTGCTGCTAGCAGATATGGCAGATCGAATGCTCCAAATGCAGAGGCTCTCTGGGTATTTTGGAAGAAGCTGGCATATACTTCTAGCAGAGTGCCCCAAAAGCTCTTGAATTTAGAACTCTCAATATGATATATCTGCCTCCAGGCTCCAACCCCAACTCCAACTTGTATCTTCCTCTCCTCATCCTATCGTGTAATTCTATGAGCTTCTACAAACCAGCTAAAAAGATGTCTAATATAAACTTCTGTTTTCAGAGCCAAAAGTCCACATTGGTGTTTTGAAGGCTAGGCATCTGGGCCCACTGGAAGACTACAAAAATACATTCTACTACTAGTTTTTGTAACACACTTAACATCAACATTTAGCTGTTTTCTGCTGTGCAGCCTCAGAGCAGCTTGGACAGCAGAACTAAATAAATTAAAGTACAACACTGGCCAAAATGTTCCTTTTTTTTGTTTTGGATAGTGTGGAACCCCTTTCAGGTTTTCTTTATTGTCTGTGTCCCTGAAGGGGAGATCTAACCTCACAATTTGCCCTGTTGACTATTGCCACTGGAAGAAAAAGTAAGGGCAAATTGAAAATGTTACAGTTGTCACCAAAGCAGGAGTAGAGGGGAAACCTTCCAGAAGGTTACTTGTTTTGATGACAGCTGTTAGAGTTGGGATCTGCCATCATTTTTGGGAGACTTCCACTTGATTCTTATTGTGTTTTTAAAGACACAATGGGGTTGATTTACTAAAGGCAAATCCACTTTGCACTACAAGTGCACTTGGAAGTAGAGTCACTGTAGATCTAAGGGGAAGATCTGAAATGAGTGGAAGCTCTGCTGATTTTATCATTCAATCATGTACAAGCAAAAATGCTGTTTTTATTATCCTTGAATGTCTTCCTCAAGTCTACAGCTACTGCAGTTCCAAGTGCACTTGCAGTGCACTTGTAGTGCAAAGTGGATTTGCCTTTAGTAAATAAACCCCAATGTACTCTAACCATGTAAAAAAGACAACACACAGAGAGCAAATGCAAGCACCCAAAACATCCAAAAATATCATATACTGAAGCAGACCTGGTATTTAGGCCCTTTGCACACAGGGCCCTCTAGAAGCAGTGCATTCTTTACAGTACTTTAGTGCACCCAAAAGGGACAAGTGCAGCGTCCAGCCCTGCTATAGGCAGTCTGTCAAAGTTTATGGCAGGCTGTAACTGGATTGGGCTAAACTCTGTACTAAGCAGTACCCACAATTTGGGCCTTATGTGTTCAAGGATAAAGGTACAGAGTGAAGAAAGTCTGCACTCCAGACCTTCATCCTCAAACACATAGAACGCTAAACAAGAGTATGTAATTACATACATTAGAGAAAAGGGTGGGACTTTAAAGGAGTTGTAAAAGCAGAAGGTTTTTTTATCTTAACCACTTCAATACAGGACACTTCCCCCTTCCTGCCCAGGACAATTTTCAGCTTTCAGCGCTGTCACATTTTGAATAAAAATTGTGCGGTCATGCAACACTGTACTCAAACTAAATTGTTATCATTTTCTTCCCACAAATAGAGCTTTCTTTTAGTGGTATTTGATCACCACTTGGGGTTTTTATTTTTTGCTAAACAAACTAAAAAAGACCGACACTTTTGAAAAAAAATGTTTTCTTTGTTTCTGTTATAAAATGTTGTTTTCTCCTTCACTGACGAGCACTAATGAGGCGGCACTGATGGGCACTGATGAGTTGGCACTGATAAGGTGGCACTGATGAGGAGGCACTGATATGTAGAATTGATGGGCACTAATAGGCGGCACTGATATGCAGCACTGATGGGCACTGATAGGCGGCACTAATATGCAGCACTGATGGGCACTGATAGGCAGCACTGATAGGTGCTGATAGGTGACACTTATGGGCACTGATAGGTGGCACTCATGGGCACTGACAGGCGGAACTGATGGGCACTAATAGGTGGCATTGATGGGCACTGATGGGTGGCATTGATTGGCACTGATAGGCGGCACTGATGGGCACTAATAGATGGCACTGATGGGCAGTACTGATGATGAGGTACTGGCAGGTTTTCCTGATGGGCACTGATTGGCACTGTGGCGGGCACTGATTGGCACTGCTGTGGGCACTGATTGGAACTGTTGTGGGCACTGACAGGTGTTTCTGATGGTGGCACATCTGATGGAGATGTGCTGATAATCAATGTGCAGGTTATCAGCACAGACCACCCCTCTGACAGGGAGAGCCACCGATCGGCTCTCCCTGTCAGTGCGAACCGAGGAAAGCTGTTTACCGGCACTTCCTAGTTCAGGCTGTGAACAGCTGTGATTGGTCGCAGCTGATCACGTGGTAAGGAGCTTACATTAGAGGCTCCTTACTACGATTGGAGATGCAGGGTGTCAGAGTGACACACAGCATCACTGATTGCTGCTGGACGTCATATGACGTCCAGTCAGGATAACTGAACCACCGCCTGGCCTTCATTCTGCTATAGGCTGGGCGGGAAGTGGTTAATGCATTAAGATAAAAAGCCTTCTGTGTGTATCAGCCTCCCCAGGACCCCCTAATACCCACCAGAGCTCCATCTCTGTCCAGCAATGTCCATGAGTCCCTCAGCCGTGAGACAAAGCAGCCACACCATTGGATCCCGGAGCTGTCAATCAAGGTCCATTAGCCAATCAGGAGAGAGAGGGCGCAGGGACCAACAGCGCTTCCGTGTCTTAATGGACACACGGAGCTGCGGCTTGGCTCGGGTGTCCCCATAGCAAGCTGCTTGCTGTGGGGGCACTCGACAGGAGGGAGAGGCCAGGAGCAGCGAAGAGGGACCCGAGAAGAGGAGGAACTGGGCTGCCCTGTGCAAAACCACTGCACAGAACAGTAAGGGGGCGGTGAAGGGGTTAAGTGTGTCCTAGGGAGTGATTCTAACTGTGGGAGGGAGGGGCTACACCAAACAGGACAGCGATCACTGCTCTCAATGACAGAGAGCAGTGATCTCTGTCCTGTCACTAGGCAGAACGGGGAAATGCTTTGTTTACAAAAGCATCTCCCCATTCTACCTCTCCGCGACACAATCGCGAGCACCCCACGGACATCGAGTCACGGAAATCGCGGCCCACGGAACCGCTTCTTAAAGGGGACGTACCTGTACGCCCTTTTGCCCACCAGTGCCATTCTGCCAACGTAAATCGGCGTGCACTGGTCGGCAAGCGGTTAAAGGTGTAGAAATCTCCTCTCAGAATGATTGTCTGAACACAGATATAGGTTAAAACAGTTTTTGTATTATTACAAAGTTCATTAGAAATATATTGGGGATAAACCCTTTAAAACCAAACAAGTCTCAACTCATACCCCAACACCCCTGAGGGTGGTGATTCCTCCCTCTGTGTGTGTGTGTGTGTGTATATATATATATATATATATATATATATATATATATATATTTATATATATATATATATATATATATATATATATATATATATATAATGTTGTCAAAGTATTGTAATCCAACCAAAATGACAAAAAATATTAATGAACATAGAAATATTACATTGGGGAGGATTATCACAATCCAGACGTGTGCTTGCTTGAGTTGCCCTTTCTCCCACAAGACATGTTGTAAGGTTAATTGGCTCTTATCTAAACTGGCCCTAGTATGTAAGATAGGGACTTTAAATTGTAAGCTCCTTAAGGGCAGGGACAGATGTGAATGTACTCTATGTAAAGCACTGTGTAAACTGGTAGTGTTATATAAATGCCTGCAAAAAAATGTACAATTTTATGTTATCCTTGACTTTCAGTCCTGGTGACAATGTTCACCAAAACAAATAGTGCAAAATCATCCATCCATTAATTTCTCCATGCTTTATTTTATGAGGAATCACTTTGAAAAATACCCTCTGGAGATTCTAGCTGCGACCATCTTGAGTAAGTAAGGGCAAATGATTCATGTAGCATTTACTTTCATTGAATTCATCTGCCCTTAGCACATGCATGCAAGCAGGAGGGTATGCTTAGCTAAGAAAGCTCCTCCTCCCCTCCTGAAGACTCCTGTAATGTATGACATCATTTTGACCAGAAACCAGGAAGCAACTAAGGAAATGTAAATAAAAAAAATAGAAAGCATAAATCCTCCTCATGTGGACAAAGACGCGATAAATCCCTGTAATAGTTCTAATCTGTCATCACTTCACAGAAAACTATAGATAAAATGTATTGTTGCCAGTCGCATTTGCCCATTTTTACTGACGACATCTAAATAATAATTAATCACGGGTGCATTTCCACTCCATGCTCCCAAACCATAAGTGATTAAAGTGTCCTTTACAACCCAAGCTTCCAAAAGTGGCGCCACCGCATGTGGTGAGTCACATGGATAATCTGTCTGCTATTTTCATTACAATCATTACTATAAAAAATGTATGTTCATTGAACTTTTTATTTAAAATGTCAGCGCCAGACATTTGTTAAGATATAGCAAGAGTGGCTGTAATTTGAATTGCAAAACATAACTGGCACCACGGTGGTAATGACACTACTGTAGTAGATCCAATTAAGTGTTAATCAATGCAGTCTCCCCAATGTAGCGGAGTGACATACACGAGGGTGACAAGACACTAACCACATAAGGCTCGTTGAGAGCAAATTAAAGTAGCTTAGTTCTCCAGTCGTGCTTGAAAACACATACACAATGTTCTCTCATTAGCAATTCTTTACTCTTAACTTTGTGGAAACTATCACTTCGAATAAGCTAGTTGCTGATGTGAGAATGAGGAGCCATTTTTATAACTCATTCAGGCACACGATAGCCCTCTGCCGCCCCTATTGTTTGACACGTGGCTAGGAGCCAGCCCCCTCACTGCCTGCTTGAACCCTGAAAAGGTTGAACCACCATGTGGCAACTGCATGTATTGCACGCAGTTGCAGGGCGGTTGCAGTGTAGCCCCATTCACTTAAATAGGTTGCATTTGGCAGAGGTACTGCCTGCCAAATGTTATAGGAGGCTTAAAGTGGAGTTCCAACCTGGAAGAAAAAAATTAAAAGTCAGCAGCTACAAATACTGTACCTGCCGATTTTTAATACAAGGGCACTTACCTGTCCAGGGAGCCTGCCATGTCGGCACCCCAAGGCGATCTGTCCATTGGCTCCGGGTGCAGGTGCTGGCATTGCCAATAAGGGAAACCGGTAATGAAGCCTTCAGACCGAGTTGTCTTTTTGCCTGGAACCCTGCTATAATTTTTGTTATGGCATGTGTATACTCCTGAGCAGTTACATGTCTGTGTCTAGATGGACCGTCAACAAAACCGTGGCTCCACCACCTACTGTTACTGGCCCCTGGCTGCCCATGTGAGTGAGCCTTTAACCACTTAAGGACCGGAAGGATTTACCCCCTTAACCACTTGCCGACTTCTGCACGCCGATACATGTCGACACAATGGCAGCGGTGGGCAAATGGGCGTACCTGTATGTCCCCTTTAATATGCAGGGCTAGTGGGCGCACGTTCTGCCAGCGGGGCACCCGTACAGCGTGACTGTGCCCATGGGTCCCGCAGACTCGATGTCCCTGGTGTCCCGCAATTGTGTCACGGAGCGGCAGAACGGGTAGATGCCTGTAAACAAGGCATTTCCCCATTCTGCCTAGTGACATGACAGGGATCTACTGCTCCCTGTCATCGGGAGCACTGATCGCTGTCATGTCAGTGGTAGCCCATCCCCCCCAAATTTAGAATCGCTCCCTAGGACACACTTAACCCCTTCATTGCCCCCTAGTGTTTAACCCCTTCCCTGCCAGTGTCATTTACACAGTAATCAGTGCATTTTTATAACACTGATCGCTGTATAAAAGGTAATGGTCTCAAAATAGTGTCAAAAGTGTCCGATGTGTCCGCCATAATGTCGCAGTCATGATAAAAATCGCAGATCGCCACCATTACTAATAAAAAAAAAAAATTATAATAAAAATGCCATAAATCTATCCCCTATTTTGTAGATGCTATAACTTTTGTGCAAACCAATCAATATACACTTATTGCGATTTTTTTTAACAAAAGTATGTAGAAGAATACATATCAGAATAAACTGAGCAAAAAATTAGTTTTTTAATATATTTTTTGGGGATATTTATTATAGCAAAAAGTAAAAAATATTGCTTTTTTTTCAAAATTGTCGCTCTTTTTTTGTTTATAGCGCAAAAAATTCAAACCGCAGAGGTGATCAAATACCACCAAAAGAAAGCTCTATTTGTGGCAAAAAAGGATGTCAATTTTGGTACAGCGTTGCACGACTGCACAATTGTCAGTTAAAGCGCCGCAGCGCAGTGCTGTATCATAACCTTGGAAGACATACTAGCACTGGAAGTGACTGTGTTTTTAGTATAAGTGCTAGCCTGATTTGATCTAATGTAAAGGATTGTTTAGTTATGCTCTCCTGGAGCGAGGAATAAGGAAAGTATTTCCCTTTCAATAATTTTTTATTTTTCAGAAATAAAATACACAGAGTAGAAACAAGTGTAGGACCAATCGTCCCGCCAAGGCCAACATGGCCACAAATTGGCAATCTAGTAATTGTAGAAAAAGGTGAGATACAATTTAATTACATATAGAAGACTTATGAATTATCGTTTTCAGTTAGCATGAAAAACATTTGCTGATGGTCATTTAGCCTATGCAATTATATAGAAAGATTCTGGCCTGAGAGTCCCGTGGAGCAATCCAGCCACCCCTAATGGGATCACACTGTGGCTGGAGCTCCAACCCTCCTAGTTCGATGGCAAATGAGATTCTTATACACTCTAACAGATCATGCTAAGGTATAAAACATACAGTGAATGAATAGGTGGGAAGCAGAACATCTTGTGCTCACCACCAATCAACCCACCTGTGTGGGCAGGACATGGCTATTATTATTACGCGCCCCATCCTCAGAGATGAATGGGTTCGCAAAGGTGTGGGCCTAAGCCCACTTTCCTCTGAGAGATGAGAGCAAACGGAGAGGAAAGAAGAAAAGTAGAGAGAAAAAGAAGAGAAAAATAAGAGAACAACCGACTAGGGAAGCGCTGGAGGGGGGGAGATAGCGTCCGAGTTAGAAAGTAGCTTAACCTTAATGAAGGTGGCCCAAGGATCCCACACCCTTTCGAATTTTTCCGTGCGGTCCAGGAGTACGCTTGCAACCTTCTCTTGTGTCATAATCCAGGAAATGTTCCTCTTTGTCAATAGCGCAGATACAGTTGGTTTTTTCCATGCTTTGGCCAGAGTTAGTTTGGCACCTAATAGGATAAAGAAAATCAAGCGTTGCGTACTTCTGGACACTGCCCTGACTGGAAAGTTTAGAAGAGCAATTAGAGGAGATGTGGGGATGGGGGCTTTGGTAATCTTACGTATCCAGGAGAAGACTTTGTTCCAGAAACTCCTTATTCTGGGGCATCCCCACCACACATGTAACATATCTCCTTGAAGGTCACATCCCCGAAAGCACAGGGGGGAAGACGTCGGGTACATCTTGGCTAATCTTGTGGGGACAAGATACCACCTAGAGAGGACCTTTATGCTAGCTTCCACAAGGGTGGTGTTAAGAACGCCCTTGTAAGATTGAAAAAAGTTTCTATTCCAAGTTTCCATTGTTGGGAGAGATCCTTCTCCCATGCCAACATGAAGGAAGTCTTGGAATGAGTGGTAGAAAGTGCCCTGTATATTACTGTGATTCCTCCCCTCTGCTCATCTGCCTGGCCACACCATTGTTCGTATGGTGTAATACGGTGACTGTTCGTGTGTGCCTTCCAGTGTTTGTGTAGAAAGTTTGAGATCTGTGCATAGCGAAAGAGTTCCGACTGAGGCATGTTCAGATCTTCAATATAATATGCTTTAGGGTGAGGGCCCGTGGGTCTGAGGAAATGTCCTATTCTGTACATTCCCCTATCAATCCACCATCGGAAAGCATTGACATTTAGCCCTGGAGGAAATGCTGGGTTGTGGAATAAATGTTTTAGTGGGGTAATGGGTGACGTCAACTGTGCGTTAGCTTTAAGTTCATCCCATAGGGCAAAAGAGTGAGAAAGTGTTGGGGACATTATAGCGGGTCTAAGTTTTTTATGGCACCACAATAAATAGTCTAGGGTGTGGCGTGGTACTGCCTGGCGTTCAATGTGTATCCAATCTGGTAGTTCCCACTGGGAGTAAACTGCTGAGATCTGAGCTAGTTGAGCCGCCTGGAAATACCGAAATAAGTTCGGGAGGCCCAGACCACCCTCCTCTCTTTGACAGAAAAGGACCGATTTCGAAAGCCTGTGGCCCCCACCTCCCCAAATGAATTTAATAATTTTGTTTTGAAATTGTTTTAGATGAGCCTTAACCAGGGGAATAGGAAGTGCTCTAAAGTAGTATAAAATGCGCGGTAGCAGTGTCATTTTAATCGCATTGATTTTGCCCAGCCAGGAAAGAGATAACTGCGACCACCTGGAGAGATCAGCCTCTAGTTTGTGGAATAGCAGGGGGTAGTTAGCTTGGTAAAGGAGTTCCATCTTGGAAGTCAGCTTGATCCCCAGATACGTGATGGACTTATCGCTCCATGTGAATCGGAAGTCCTCCCAAAGCCTGGTGAGCAGGGAATCTGGAAGATTAATGTTGAGCGCCTGGGATTTACTGTAGTTGACTGAAAGTCCAGAGACTTTCCCAAAGTCATCTAAAATTCGGCATATGTTAGGGAGGGAAATCAGGGGGGAAGAGACGAAGAGGAGAATATCATCGGCGAATAACGCGCATTTATGTGACCGAGAACCACTGATAATGCCATGAATATCCTGATTATTTCTGATAGCTATCGCTAGGGTCTCAATTGCTATGGCGAAAATTAGGGGTGAAAGCGGACATCCCTGTCTAGTGCCTTTATAGATTTTGAAAGACTCAGAGTAAAATCCCTGCAGACGTACCTGGGCTTCTGGGGAGGAATATCGGGCATGTAAGCTATTAGTAAAGGTTTCTCCGAATCCCCAGTGTTTTAGGGTAGCAAAAATATAGGGCCAGTGGATAGAATCAAAGGCCTTTTGGAGGTCTAGGGAAAGAAGACAGCCCTGTCGTGGAGAGTCGTTGTCCCAGTTTGAGTTGAGAAGGGATACTATGTCAATCGCTCGGCGGATTTGGTCTGGGCCTTGTCTCCCAGGGATGAAGCCAACTTGGTCCTTATGGACGTATAGGCTGATGAAAGAGGACAGGCGGTCTGCAAGGATCTTAGTCAGAATCTTCAGGTCATTATTAATGAGCGAAATCGGTCTATAGTTACATACTGAGCTAGGGTCTTTCCCTAGTTTGGGGAGAACAGTAATATACGCTGAGTTACTGGATATGTCCAGCGGGTCTCCGCGAAGCAGTGCATTAAAGAAGCGTGCCAGATAGGGAGCAAGTGTCGTGGAGAACGTTTTGTAATAAGGGACGGAAAATCAGATTGGGACTTTAGGTTTTTGATAACCGCGCAAACTTCCTCCGACGATATCGACGCTTCCAATTTCAAACAATGTCTGTCCTCTAATCTGGGAATCTGGATATTGTCCAGAAACTGGTCTACTGTGTTTTGGGAAGGGTGATCGACTTTGCTACACAGCGCTTTATAGAAGGCTTGGAATTCCTCCATAATACGCTGTGGGTTCTGGGAAAGAGTTCCACCCTTAATTTTAATTTTGGGGAGAGTAAAGGAACGGACTTTCGGTGTGAGCCTACCTGCGAGCATAGAACCTATTCTATCTCCTTGGCAGTAGAATCGGGCCCTATTCCAATGCAACCATTTCTCTGCTTTTGTAGTTAAAGCCAAATTCAGGGCTGTTCGGGCTGAGTCAATTTGTTCCATAAGGACAGAACTGGGGTTTGCTTTGTGTTTTCTTGTTAGAGTAGAAAAGTCTTGCTCTAATTTTGTTATTTCAATTCTCCTGGCCCTGTGTATTTGGGAAGCTATTTGAATGAGTTTTCCCCTGATTACAGCTTTATGAGCCGCCCAGAGGCAAGAAGGTGTAGTGTCAGGGACATCATTTGTAAGAAAGTAATTTTCGATTGCGCTTTTAATTTCTGTAGCTCTGATCGGGTCACTTAAGATGGATTCATTTAGTCTCCAGCGACCGGGAGACCTTCGGCCCGAGGGGTGCTGCAGAGTGAGGAAGACCATGGAGTGATCCGACCAGACCGAGTCTCTAATGTATGACTTGGAGGCCAGAGGAATCTGAGCTGTGGGAATGAATATGTGGTCAATCCGAGCAAAGGAACTGTGAGGACTAGAGTAGTGAATATAATCTCGCATTGATGGGTTGATTTTTCTCCAAATGTCAACAAGGCCGTGATGAAAAATGAGTTTAGCAATACGTAAACTCTGTGTAGTGGGTCTGGTGAGGCGTCTGCCCGGAGGGCGGGACTTGTCTAGGCCCTGGTCAAAAGCAGTATTAGAGTCGCCTCCAAGTATTACCGTACCTTCCAATAAGGGTGTTAGGGTCTGCAGCATAGATTGAAAGAAGGGGAGTTGGCCTTTGTTAGGGGCATAGTACGAAAGGAAAGAATATGTATGGTTGTCCAGCTCCCCTATAATTAAAATGTACCTGCCGTCTGGGTCCTTATGTTCCGATTTAAGGGAAAACTTGCATTTGTGGGAAAAGAGAATGCCCACCCCTTTTGTTTTGTCATCTGCATTGGCCAGGAAGAAAGTGGGGAATTTGGAGTGTAGAAATGTTGGACAATAGCGTTTCGGGAAGTGTGTTTCTTGTAGGAGGGCTACGTCAATTTTTTGTGAATGAAGGAATTGTAGGACTTTTTGTCTTTTGACCAGGAAGTTTAGGCCTTGAACGTTGTGGGTCACAACCTTTAGGGAGTGCAACTCAGGGGGGATATCAGCCATGGAGCAGAGGGGGGAACCATATCAGCATAACAAGGGCACCTACCTTTTCAGTTTCACTAGCTACGCAGCGTTCATCTTGTAAGAGGACGGTCTCCATCTTTTCGGTTGTGAGTAGAGGGTCTCTTCCTGAGTCGGTTGCTGCAAAAAAATAGTTAGAAAGATACAGGTGGAAGGAAGGAAAGAGAGAAAGGAGAGAGCCGGGAAACAAGAGAGTTTCCCGGGGAGTGGAGGATATAGGGTCCTCCATCCTTAAGATGAACCAAAGAGAGGATCCCCTCCGTGGAGAGGGGATCAGTCCTGTCAAGAGAAGAGTGTAGAACCTGTTCTACAAGACAGGAAGGGGAGCATGAGTACCACTCCAGCCGCGAGGCCAATTCTAAATAAACATCTAACTGGTTAAAGCGGGCCTAATGTCCGCAAACATATCGAGCACCGATATAGAAATTATCGTTAAAGGGAAAAGCCAAAAAACAAAAAAAGGGGGGGGTTGATAAAGAACAGACCTAAGACTATATCCTATACCAGATAAACTTACTGAGTCCCAGGAAGAGGGTAGTGAGAGACGGGGGAAAGAAATAGGCAGGGATGGAGGAACGGGAGAAGGTAGGGGAGGGAGGTGGAGAAAAGACAGGGATGGGGAAGGTAGGATCGGGGGAGGGAAGATGGGGAGGGGGTTAGAGAGGGCAGTAAAGTCAGCAAACTCTAGCTAGGTGAACCGGAACATGCCTACCTTGAAATGGGACCATTCCTGTCCCTCTACCCCCAACCCAGGCAAGGTATCAGAATCTATGGAGCGGGTGAGAACCAAAATGAAGAGCCCTTAGGGGTAAGGATCACCCGGGTCCAACCAAACTGAGGCAAAAATTTATATAAAAGAAGGGGGGTACACACGAGTTCAATGTAGCCCAGGTAGATTAAAAAGGAGAATGGGCTGTCCCTGTAATTAGGGAAAAATAAACATGAGGTCCAGGAGGTCTGAGCGTCTCAGGGTGGAGGTGTTTCCTTAGACTTCTTGGATCTGGTGGTTTCCCAGACCGGCTGTAGAGGGCTAGTAGGTAGTTGTCTTTTCGATGAGTTATGAGCCTGTCCAGAAGATTGGAGATTCGGGTCTTGTCTGATGAGTCCCAGTTTCAGAAGAAGATTTTCTCCCTCCTGTATGGATGCAAACGTGTAGGGTTTGCCCTTGTAGATGAACTTGAGTTGAAATGGGAAGAGCCACCAATATTTGATTTCTTTTTCTATCAAGATTTTGAGCAGTGGTTTGAGGGCTCTTCTCTTTTGAATGGTGGATGGAGACAAATCAGCAAAGACTTGGAGCTCATGTCCCTGAAATGATAGCTGAGATAGGGCTCTGGATTTGCGCATCACCTCTTCTTTAACAGTATAAAAATGTGGTTTCACCACTACGTCCCTTGGGAGACCATCTGACCTCGGCGGGCGCAGGGCTTCATGCGCTCGGTCAAGCTCCAATCTGTGAAGAGGTATTTCAGGAATAAGTTCCTTAATGAAGGAGCGAATGGCGTCAGGGACATCTTTGTAGGATTCTGGAAGGCCTCGGACCCTAAAGTTGTAGCGCCTGTTTCTGTTCTCGAGGTCGTCGATTTTAGCATGCGCTGTCTCGAGTTGATCTTGAAGGGTCTGGATACAGCTAGTATTTTGATTCGTTCTAGCAATGGTAGTTTCAAGATGGGTTTCTATTATCTCTATGCGGGATCCTATGGTGTGTAGGTCTGCTTTGATGTCGTTGGTAATCCTAGTGGCTGTGTTTTGAAGACCCCTGTCCAGGAGCTCAGCAAATTTAGTAAACATGTCAGCCATGGATACAGGCAGAACTAGGCCCGAATCCCTGGGCTGTATTAGCTGCTGGGGCTGGGGGGGGGGGGCGGCTTCCATGGGGGAGAGACCGAGTTCTTCTAGGGTCAGTTCCAGCAGGGATTCTGAGGATGCAGGGGAGATAGGACCCAGAGCAGCTGTACTCACTGTGAAGCCGAGTGTCTGTAGAGGGGATGGAGCTGCATTCTGAGTGCCTGTCAGGCGATCCTGGGCTGTGTGAGGTGGAGCGGCCGCCATCTTGGGACTCGCGGCCCGCTCGTTCTCAGGCTCAAAGGAATGTGTGAGGCTTCTCCTCACTGTCCCCGAGTGCATCGGGGGTCTGCGGGGTGTCCGCTACCCGCCGGGGGTTGATGTGTGCGGAGAGCGGGGGTGCTCGATGTGCTGGCGGCCTCAGATGGCTGGAGTGGGACGGAGCTCACTGACTAGACGTCCATGTCAGGAGCTGCCGTGCATGCGCCCCCTAAGAGAAAGTATTTCATGAAATTTCAGTCCCCCTAGACAACATGAGCATTTGACCCTTGCAGTGCTGAGGATGCCCCGCTGCAAGGTTAACTTCTTCTTCAGCTTAGAGTTCAACATTAATGAATGGGCATATTCATTATTGATATGTGTTATAAGTCAATTTTTTTTAAAACGGAATGCGAAGGAAGCATGTTCCACCTTGTGGATAAATTTCAGTGCTGACTGCAAGAGGCTAAAGCCTCATACACATGATCAGATTTTCCAATGGGAAATGTTCGATGACATGATGTTGGCGGAAAATCAGACCGTGTGTATGCTCCATCAGACAATTATTTCCGCGGACAAATGTTGGCCAGCAGGTTTTAAAATTTTCTGTGGCCAAATGTCAGTTGTCGGATTTTCCGAGCGTGTGTACACAAGTCCGCTGGACAAAAGTCCAAAGTACAAACACGCATGCTTGAAAGCAAGAACGAGCCAGAAGCAGTTGGTCTTGTAAACTAGCGCTTATAATGGAGAATTAACATTCGCAATGTGGCAAATTGTGAAATGTCGAAATGCAGCGCAATGTCAGGATGGGCATGCCAGCTCCCAAGATGGCTGCCAAAGAAGACGACCTGTTACCTCTGCCTGTCAGGAAGGGCATGCCAGCACCCAAGATGGCTGCCGAAGAAGATGACCTGTTACCTCTGCCCCTGTCAAAATGCCATTGGTGCACACGCACCCTGTGACAGCTTTTGACGCCCAAACAGGCTACTTAAACTCAGTAAGTTTCCAGACTCAGTGCTGTCTGCTCTACAGCGTTCCCTGTGTATCCTGCAATTACTTACCTGACTTCTGTTCCTGTTGTGACCCGGCTTGCTTTCTGACGTTCCTGTTTCCTGCCTGCATCCGACCCCGGCTTGTCCTCTACTCCGCACCTACCTGCTCCTTCTGCCACTTCGCTGCCAGTCTGCTTACGACCCAGCCTGTAATCTGATTCCGCTTCTGCTTCAGCCTCTATTCCTGACATGCCCGTTTGTATATGACCCGGCCTGCCTGTACCTGCCTTCTCTTCAGCCTCGAGGGTGCCACCATCCCTTCTGCTGCACCTGCACTTCTGTCTGTGGGGACCGGTTGTCTACTCGCTCCAGCTACCTGCCTACCACTGCTCTGGGATTCTTACAGACACCTCTACAACCTGGCCGAGTGCTCCAATCCAGCTCCAGGTTCAGCGATCCTGCCAGGCACTCGTGCGACTCTGCATCTCGGTGCTTCCTGTCAGCTCTATCAGGGACTCCAAGTCAGAGTTGTAAGAGAGGCCGTCCTCTGCATATCAGGCTCCATCACCAGGTACGTGACACGCACATTCTCTTCTTCTTTAATGGGATAATAATGAAGCTGCTTTGCTGGTGATACTGATGGAGTTATTGCAAACACATTTTCAAAGGCTTTTTTTTCTAGTGATATCAAGAATAATATTATTTATTTTTTTTATTATTTTTTTGGGGGCAAGTTACCACAACACCATTATCCCGTCGTTTTTAAGATCAAAGATACAACTATGTTGGTGTCCCTTGTCAATTTTACATTGTATTTTTTTAAATGTAACTGCCTACTCCAAAACTGTCATTTGAAGTAAAACACACAGCCAAGTATTATTCTCCACAAATTTTTTATTGTGCATTAAAAAAAGAAAACAAATAAAATTAAACATGCTATCTGCCAATAGAACTTAACCAAAAAGCACATTCTATGCATCCAAAAATATAGAAAATATACCAAATAAAATCATTATTCAACCAAAAAAATAATGTCAAAGCTATAACTCCAAGGCCAATAATAAATAACATGTTATCTCCTTCGATTCTGCAACATGTCTGATTGCCGAACGGCCATTCAGAAATGAACTGAAAAGCATGAAATGAAAAGCGCAAAATGAAAAGCGCAAAATGAAAAGTGCAAAATGAAAAGCGTGAATCAACACTCACCAAACTTCTACTAACACGAAATTAGCAGAAGAAGCCCAAAGGATGGTGCTAAAGAGCTGAAAAAACATAGTATGTCACTACGTTCGTGCCGTGTATATGCAAGGCAAGTTTGGGCCAACGCCCTTCGGACAAAGTCCACGGTTTTGTTGGCCAACAATCAGGCATTAGGGTTGGTGCGCCCAAAGTTAGTAGAATTTCTATGTTGGTGCCAGCCCTTCTGGCTGCACTGGTCAGTACTGAACCACTGTACTCTTTTTTACATTATTTTATTTTTTTATTTTTTTAATTAAAGATTGTGAGACAACATTTTTGGATTACTAGCACAAACCAGTCTGAGTAAGCCAGGTGAATTTGCTGCAGATCATATTTTTAGGTTTTTTTTTGTGCAACTAAAAAAGTGTGACGGTGCTACAACCCCCCCCTCTCTTTATACCATTAGATTTGGGTTTGTGTCTGAGCCCTTGTTTTCGGTGCATGCAGCTGCCCAGTGATAGAGGTTGCATACAGGTTCAAAAGTCGATTACGACTATATAACATTTTTTCCAATCTGGTAGCGCAGGAATAACCCCCGTTTTTACTGGTGCTACAACCAAATTATAAATATCAGTGAAAGGTGACAAAATGAATATATTAAACATATGATATAAAAATGAACTCTAGATAAATCTAATGTAGTCCACAAAAAGTCCAAATAATTAGTTCCAATAAGATCGTGGTAAAGTGCTCCGTACACTCCCCACCAAAGGTATCACCAGCAGCCACCATCACCAAGAGTGCGATAAGGTGCTTGCTTACCAGATTTTCATGTCCCTCATTTTTTTCAAGAAAAGTCATGTAACGCATAGGGAATCACTCCAAAACTGCCCCTCTACTTCCCCCAGCGCTCTCTCATCATCTAGAATTTCGCCACTGGGTAAACCAACCAAAACTTCAAAAATAGGTATGCATGTAATGAAAGAAGAAAAGCACCCCTCCATAAGGCAAGAAAAGCTAGTAACATATTTATTGAATAGGTAAATACACTCACATCAGTATAAAAACACATGCGCATGTAAACAAAAATCACCAATCCGGCATATACCTCTAGTTCCAGGAATGTGATGACATCAGCATGAGGCGCCTCTGATGCGTTTTATCAACAAAAGACATCTTCCAGGTCTTATTAGCATAGTTTTATTACCTGTTAATCTTGTCAGTAGATATGGAACCAACCCTTTAACACTGTTGACGATGCTTAAAATAGTTTGAATTGGTGTTTCCAAAAAATGAAAAAGATGTGTTTGTTGCCCAAAAGAAGCACCCGTTTCTTTTGGGGCAACAAGATTCAGGTGATTTTTAAAGGTGCGTTTTGCCACGTGATTCTGTCATGTGACAATCGCGGCAAAATTGCACAGTGTTTGGGGGGCCATTTAGAATGACTGGCACCCAAACATGCCTTGCACATTTTGCAGCAGTTGCCACATGATTTGGAATCGTGAGCAGAATGCTGCCAATTCCACTTGGGATTCCAAATCAAAATGGAGCCTTAGCTGTAGTTGAGCTTTAATTTGTTTATATTTCACCTAACATGGTACTAAGCCTGGTTCACACTAGAACATGGGTACAATCAGCCTGCCAACACATAGTTAAAATCTTGGCCAGTCCCTGTTGAACTGGCGGAGATTCCAACCATCTATGGCCAGCTACCCAATCCATAGCTGTGCAACTTCACTGCAGAATGAACAGCGTTGCCACCCTGTAGAAAAATAATGGAACTACTGACAGCATCAACAGGCAATAAAACTATGTTAAAGCGGTTGTATACCTTTATTTTTAACTTTTACCTACAGGTAAGCCTATAATAAGGCTTACCTGTAGGTAAAAAAAATATCTCCTAAACCTGTAAGGTTTAGGAGACATTCCCCTCGCAATGAGCCGCTGACTGCAGCGGCGCATGCGCACAGGGGATTCTCGGCTGACAGTCTGGCAAACTCCAGAGCTTGCCGGGCAGAAGTCTCCCGCGCGCATGCGCGGGAGTGACGACATCGCAGCTCTGGCCACTCACAGCGCCGGAGCCGCGATACCCGGAAGACACGCCGAGGGGAGATGACAGCTCCCTCGGTGTGGACCAGGTGAGATGCCGGCGCCTCGTTCTAAGGTAAGTATCTCATAATGAGCTAGTATGCGGTGCATACTAGCTCATTATGCCTTTTCCCTTGAAGGTGTAGAAAAAAAAAAAAAAGACAGCGGGTATACAACCACTTTAAAGGTGAGAAAAAAAAGAAAGAAAGAAAAGAAAAAGAAAACTGCTTTAATAATGCTATACAAATATGTACAGCCTTTAGTTTTTGTAAATGCCGCTGCCTCTCCCTCCTGGGACTGGAGTGCGTTTCACCACCAGGAAGTCCAGGCCGGACCTGACATCAGAAGTAGCCTGAAGTGACGACGCCTGTGAGGCTTCCAACTAGTTTTCCAAATCGCATCTTCAGGTGGGTATTTCCAGCTACTTCTGACGTCACGTTCAGGCCAGACTTCCTGGTGGTGGAACGTATGCCGATCCCAGAAGGGAGAAGAGACGGTATTTACAAAAACTAAAGGCAGTGTACATTTGTGCCGAGTCAGGACACAATTGATGCAATAAAAAATACTACACTATAGCATCTTCTTTGGTTTATGGTGGTGAAATCATTTGGAGAGAGAGAAAGACAGACTAGGATAATTATCTGGGGATCTGATGATGAGACTGTGACCGATTTGGATGGGCCAAAAAATATCCCAAAGCGCTTACTGACCTTTATTCATTTAGAGGTCACTGGAGCTTCGGTGGGTGGGCACCTCTCACATAGGTGGTGGCAATTGGTGTTTTGTTGGAAGATCACCTTTCAGATATGAGAAGATTACACATTCATGGTGTGAGACTACCACAGTTATTCTATGGACTTTATTTATGGACCTTTTTGTAGTTGTTTTAAGTTGAGGTTGGAATAGCGTTGATTTCTTTTTGGGTTTACTGTTTTATAGTATTTTACTATAAGAAAGGCAGTTTCAGTTTTTCTTTTCACAGGGAAGTAGGCGCCTTTATGTTTATGGTGATTAAAGTGGATGTAAACCCTCTTCTATACCCAGTGAAGTGAACAGCCTCAGATGATACACAGGGATCAAATAAATCTCCCTACATAAGTTTTACATGTATATCTGCTGTCTTCAGCTTTATATATTCTTTAGAAAGTGCACATTGTGTTAGAATTTTTACTTCCTCCTCCAGCAGTGGGAGGGGAGTCTGGGCAAACACTGTGTGAGAGCTGACTGGAGAAAAGGCACCCCCCCTCCATATAGGCAGAGGAACAAAGGTACTTGCAGAGCTGTGCTGTGAATAGGCCAGCTCTCTGCTAATCTCATTATAGAAACCTCCCCAACACAAATTTTCAGCTGCTTTTATCTCCCCTGTTAGAGAACTTGTCAGAAGTTATCATGCTGATAACAGAGGAACGAAGCAGCAGAAAGACACAGGACTCAGGGCTTTGGAGAGAAATAAGTAAACACTACAGATATACAGCATGTGCCCAGGTCAAATTTCATGAATCGGGTTTACATCCACTTTAAGTATTTTCCTGAAATACAGTACCACAATCAAGAAAGTACTGCACATGGTCATTAGAAGGAGATGATGGTCATAGGAAATCTACATAGTAATCCCATTACAAGAATTATTTTCTACAGCTGTGTGAATGCTCAGTAATTCATAAAACAGAAAATTTCCTATCAAATACTTACTGTATTTTTTTTTTCCTGATGGACTCCATGGCAGCCTATGTATGGGTTAATCCCGCCCTCTCACACCTCATAGGACCCTTCTCCCATAAATCTTTTTTCCGGGCCAGAGGCCGTGTTCCGTAACTTAGCCTACTCCAGCCAATGGGGGGGAACTCCTGCTGCCATGGAGTCCATCAAGAAAGGAAAATTACGGTAAGTATTTGATAGGAAATTTTCAGTTTTCCTGACAGACTTCATGGCAGCCTAAGTATGGGAAATAACTAGCCATACATACCCGGGTGGGCAAATGCTGGACAAAAGAAAAAGGTTTAATTGGCACCATCAGACAGATAGAATATGTAAACCAAATTTAAAAGAGGACAAAGAGGCCTGTTCTACGCAGTAGTGCAGCATGAACATGTTAATTGAAGACCACGGGGCCGCCTTGCAGATCACTTTTGGGGCAACATGTCGGGAAGCTGCCCATGATGTAGAAACGCTCCTGATCGAATATGCGGTCAACGTCTCTGGGGGCATCAAGCCCTTAGTTTTACAGGCCCACTGTATGGCCTGAACAATCCATGCTGCAATAGCTCTGAAAGAGGCACCCAAGCCCTTGTTTTTCCCATGGAAAAGAATGAACAGATGATCAGGCTGACGAAAAGGAGCTGTGGCTTCTAGAAACTGTCTCATAGGTTCTCCAACATCTAGAGGATGAACGCTGGAGTCTTCAGCTGACCTAAACGTGGCCTCTGGCCCGGAACAAAGATTTATGGGAGAAGGGTCCTATGAGGTATGAGGGGGCGGGATTAACCCATACGTATGCTGCCATAGAGTCTGTCAGGAAAGATATTGTTTTCATAAAAATCGACCCCAATGTGTTGCCCAGCCCTCTCATTCTATCTATCCAGTAAGGCTTAGCAATCACAACACACAGATAGCATGTGTGACACCATGAGTTGTGTGGTGTCCCTTGTAAATGGCTGTCAGTTTCCATAGCTGATTTTTGTAGCACAGAGAGAAGTCAAACATGGTGATATGACTTTATCAAAGTACATTTCTTATATCAGTGGTCATCAACCCTGTCCTCAGGGCCCACTAACAGGCTAGGTTTTATGTATTACCTTGGGGGAGATGCAGACTAGAATACTGCAATCACTGAGCAGCAAATTATATCACCTGTGATGTATTTCAGTTATCTTGCAAACCTGGCCTGTTAGTGGGCCCTGAGGACAGGGTTGATGACCACTGTCTTATATGGTTTAATGGTCATAAAGTAATTCTATGGTGAACTTTCACTTTAAGGATTTTCTCACCTTTGTTGGCATCTCTGTAAAATAAAATCATGAAGTGCTTTTAGACATGAACTGTCAGGCTGTAATACCACATTTTCTGTCTATAAAATTGCAGCTCTAGTTCTGCAAGACAGCGAAAATCCACTTGTGATTTAGAGTTTAAAAATCCCTTTAAATTACTGCTGTGGTTGTGTTAGAAAATAATTAGCTGTCATGTATAGCAGCCTTAACTCAACTGCCTGGTATTATATTCAACATATGTGTCTGGTGTGACCCATAAAGTGCTAAAGGTTATATTTTTCGGAGACCTCCTCTGCTTGTTTGATTGTCTTCATCGCGCATTATGCAAATGTATGCTTGGCGGCTGGGTCATGAACAACAATGTGTGAACCTTGAAACAGTCATGGCGCAGTCATTATAATTAACGAGATACGCAAATGTGAGCTTATATGGTAATTGTGGATTCATATTACTTGTTTTGAACCAATGTCAGTGCAAGGTTTATTTATTCTTCCATTAGACGCCGATTTCCTTTTAGGATTAAATAAAAATAAAAAAAACAGCAACATAATTTGACCTGATAAGAAAAACTACGCCTTTTATAAGTGTGACCTTCATAGGAAAATAATATTATGCAATAAGTAATGATATTTACTTTGATATCTACTCTGAGGTGGAGATTTGTGACGTACTTGACAAGTTTAATATGTACTGCCCTT
Organism: Aquarana catesbeiana; assembly: GCF_042186555.1. Classification (NCBI taxonomy): domain Eukaryota; kingdom Metazoa; phylum Chordata; class Amphibia; order Anura; family Ranidae; genus Aquarana; species Aquarana catesbeiana. Next base: position 378,555,269 of record NC_133329.1, read on the forward strand.
GCTAATGTCACAGACAGAGAACCAATAGGATCAAAGCCATTTGAGAGTCAATGGGATTAAAGAACCAACAGGTGGATAGACTTTCATTGGCTGAACAGGAAAGGCTCCAACAATAGTCACTACGGCAAGCCTGGGTTCACACAGAAGCACTGGGGGAAACAAAGTTATTCAGACAGGAGTTGCACCGCATTCCTGTTCAAATCACATGTCATATTGGTTTCAGGTATTGGAGCATTTGCATGAGTACCAGTACTTGTGCAAATGCTTAGTACCAGCACTGATACCGATACCGGTATTGATGTGGGTGCCACCCTAATTGTTTGGGTTTCTCCTTGCTGAAGGCTGCCATTTTGCTGAAGCCCTGAGCAGCAGTAAATCTTTAGGCTGTCAGTAGATCGGCCTCTACCTTTTTGGCACAGTGCCGAAAAATAGAGAGCAACCGAGCATGTGAGAACAGGGCAATTTTTTAAATTGTTTTATACCTGCAAAAGGGGCCAGCCTGAAGAGATCTAGCAGGACCTGAGATTCTGACTAAAGTTCCACTTTAAGCAAATCGTTTGTTTGTGAATCTAATGCAAAGTTTCCTATAGGTAACTCAATGGCCAAATGAAGACGCTTGCTTGGCAGGTTGACAACTCTGCAGATAATTGAGAGGCAATGGATTAGTATTGTCAGCCTGCAACAGTAGAAACTGTTACTGGCATGATCTGCAGGTAATAAACCTTGGAAGAGATTCACAAAAAAAAAAAAACAATTGATTTTTATTAAGCAAACGATACACTTTGAGGTGTCATGCCAAACATGTATACAGAAATAGATAAAGAGTTTAAAACCACTTCAAGACCGCAATACGTAAATATATACATTGCAGCTTTGAAGTGATTTACCGGGATTATGGCTGAAGATAGCAGCTATAACCCCATTATCGTTTTGTACAGCCAGCTGTTGGTTTTTTCTTGAAAGCGCTCCGAACAGCTTATAAGCCGCTAGAACGCTTTCAGAATCGGCAGGAGGGGACACCCCCCCTCCCGCCGCTCGCCGTTGTTTGTCAGGCTTACTGTTTCCGCCGGTTTGCCCGAGAAATGATCTGACGGTGCAGCCGGCTTCTTCCATAGGCGATCAAAGAGTAGATCCTCTTTGATTGCCTCTATGGTTAGTTTTCATTTTCGTTTCATTAGTTTTTTGTTTTTTTTTCATTTTTCAGATCATTCAAATGATTGCAATTCATAAATTTGCTAATTCGTAAATTCGCAAATTCGTAAAATCACAAATTTGTAAATTCGTAAATTTGCAAATTTGAAAACCTGAAAATAAGAACGAAAATCCGAAAATTCTAAAGAATAACTAACTAATAATAATAACTAACTATTAAATTATAGGTATTGGAATTTCCTTACAAATTTGGCTGTGAACATAACAAATACAAATTTTATCTGAAGTTACAGATTCTCCGAAATAAGGAATGCCACATCTAAACAAATGGAACGGAAAAAAGTAATATTAACCCCTTACCGCCGAGCGTATGCAAATGTGCGTACTCGGCTTTCGGGGGTTATACCGGGATGATGCCCGCAGCTGCAGGCATTATCCCAGTACTGTTTTTTAGAGCCGGTGATCGGCTTTCCAGGTATAACAACCGATGTGGCTAAAAGCCGTTCGGCTGTTATACCAGAGGAGCGGGAGGGGACGTCCCCCCTCCCGCCACCTCTCGCCGCTCTTACCAGGCCTCCCGATCTACCGGGAGGCCCGATCACCAATCCACCACCTTCGGCAGCTAGTTACAGTCTGGAACTAAGCTGTAAGCGGCTTTGTTCCAGCCTCCTAATAGTAAACACGGAAGCGACGTCATGACGTCACTTCCCATTTACTCGGCTGCCAATGGCGCTGGTTTTAAAAAAATAGACAGTATTCAGAACCGCCGAAAACAGCGATCTGAATGCTTTGAAGTGCAAAGGAGGGATCGGGGGTCTCTTAGACCCCGAATCCTTCCATAAAGAGTACCTGTCACCACCTATTACTGTCACAAGGGATGTTTACATTCCTTGTGACAGCAATAAAAGTGATCAATTTTTTTTTTAAACACAATTTATAAATATAAAAATAAATAAAATAAATAAGAAAAAAAAAATTTTGAAGCGCCCCCGTCCCCGCGAGCTCGCGCAGCAAAGTAAATGCATATGGAAGTCACGCCCGCATATGTAAACGGTGTTCAAATCACACATGTGAGGTATCACCGCGATCATCAGAGCAAGAGCAATAATTCTAGCACTAGACCTCCTCTGTAACTCTAACCTGGTAACCGTAAAAAAAAATTTAGAGCGTCGCCTATGGAGATTTTTAGATACTGTAGTTTGTCGCCATTCCATGAGTGCGTTCAATTATAAAGCATGACATGTTTGGTATCTATTTACTGGGCGTAACATCATCTTTCACATTATACAAAAAAATTGGGCTAACTTTACTGTTTGTTTTTTTTAAAATTCATGAAAGTGTCCCTTTTCCCAAAAAGTTGCGTTTAAAACACCGCTGCACAAATACCGTGTGATATAAAATATTGCAACAATCACCATTTTATTCTCTAGATTCTCTGCTAAAAATATATATATATATAATGTTTGGGGGTTTTAAGTAATTTTCTAGCAAAATATATGGATTTTAACTTGTAAACACCAAATGTCAAAAATAGGCTTAGTCATGAAAGGGATAAATAATAAAAAGTTTTTATTATTATTGTTATTAATTATCAATAATTTGTTAAATTCTATTCGTTTAGATACGGCATTTGTTATTTCGGATAATTCGTAACTTCGGATAAATTCGTATTCGTTACATTCACTAACAATAATTTAATAGTTAGTAATAGTTAAGTTATTATTAGTTAGTTATTATTTCAGATTTTCGGGTTTTCGGATTTTCAAATTTCGAATTTACAAATTCTCGCATTTACGAATCTACAAATTTTCGGAAAAATTTGTTAAACGGGTTTTCATTAATTCGAATATATCCGAATTAACTAATTTGTCAAAATTCATTTAAAAACTAATTTGGAATGAAACTAATTGCACATGTCTAATGAATGACACCCGTGCTCAGCAGATGACCTCCTGGGTTCAATATGCAACAGATGCTCAGAATAGGACCTATAAGCTAATGGAGATTACTGATGTAGTGATGTCAGTTACCCTCTTCTAGAGGAATCTTACAGGTATGGTGTATGCATAGTTACATCGGTTCAAGCTGGACCAATGTAACTATGTAGAAATATCCATTGCTGGGATTTTTCTGTATTACATCATTAATTTGAAATGCAAGCAGTCTAAATACCTGAATGATGCCTGGTATTAGTTCTTGTATCATGCTGTACAGCAGTGGCAAAGTGTGAGAAAAATAAGCAATACAAGGAGCCAGTCAGTTCATGGGTTAACAAGAAGCTGATAGAAGGAGAAAGCAGAGGGACAGGGAGATGAGCTCATCACAATGCATGCTTCTTCTTTCACAATCAATACATTCCCAGGAATGCATCACACAGAAGGAGCGTTGAATGATGCTGGCCACCAAACTGATGACATCTGGTGTCAGAAAGAAAGTACTGCAGGAGAAATATCTGGGTTGAAGGTGAATATTGCAGCAAATGCTGAATTTGTTATTTTATCTTTTAATTAAATATTAATTGTTAGGTTGGAAAAAAGTCCATCTACTTCAAACAATAGAAAAAAAAAAAAAATTGAAAACCTCAATATGCAGGATCTTATACCCACAATTGATCCAGAGGAAGGCGAAAATGAAAACACTTTAAAGCAGGAGTCTCAAACTGGCAGCCCTCTAGCTGTTGCAAAACTACAAGTCCCATGAGGCATTGCAAGGCTGACAGTTACAAGCTTTACTCCCATAGGCAGAGGCATGATGGGACTTCTAAGACAAGTACTAAGGCTTTAGTGAGATGCAAATCATAAGGTATCTCTAAGTTGTTAAACTCAGTGGTTACAGGAAAAGAATGGGCGTTTTTTTTTTCTTTTGAAAGGTAGAAATTAACTTTTATGCAGCGTACACACGAGCGGACTTTTCGACCGGACTGGTCCGATGGACCGAGTCCGGCGGACAATCCGATCGTGTGTGGGCTTCATCGGACCTTCAGCTGACTTTTTCTGTCGAAAGTCTGACGGACTTTAGATTTGGAACTTGCTTCAAATCTTTACATCGTAACTCAGCCAGACCCAGAAATCCGCTCGTCTGTATGCTAGTCCGACGGACTAAAACCGATGCTAGGGCAGCTATTGGCTACTGGCTATCAACTTCCTTATTTTAGTCCAGTGTACGTCATCATGTACGAATCTGTCGGACTTTGGTGTGATCGTGTGTAGGCAAGTCCGTTCATTAAAAAGTCAGTCGGAAAGTCCGTCGGACCAGTCCGGTCGAAAAGCCCGCCCGTGTGTACGTGGCTTAAGAGTTTTAACGTGGAGATATTTGCAGTGTGTTTAAACCTATTAAGTTAGAACTAAACCCCCAAGTCCCCCAAAACTCAAGTTTTGTAGAATGCGTTAAATAAAAACACAGGTTCACATTGTTTTTTTTCTTAATTGCGAAACTACAAGTCCCATCAAGCCTCTGTCTGTGGAAGTCATGCTTGTAACTGTCAGGTCTTGCAAAGCCTCGTGGGATTTGTAGTTTTGCAACAGCTGGAGGGCCGCCAGTTTGAGACCCCTGCTTTAAAGCATGGTCCGAGTTGCTCCAGTGGGTTAAAATAAATTCCTTTATCTTAGAGCCCTTTCACATTGTGCCTTCTAGGGCGTCAGTGGTAAAGTGGTAAAGTTTTAACCCCCCGTTTTAACCCCCCGCTAGCGGCCAAAAAGGGGTTAAATCCACCCGCAAAATGCCGCCGGAACGTCAGCGGAATCTCAGCGCTGCCCCATCGATTTTAATGGGGAGCAGCGGTGGAGGAGCGGTGAGAAAAAATAAAACAATAGAGAAAAAAATGCCCATTCTTTTCCTGTAACCACTGAGTTTAACAAAGAAATACCTTATGATTTGCATCTCACTAAAGCCTTAGTACTTGTCTTAGAATCCGTAGAAGACACACACAGAAGAGTCGCTGTGACTTCATATCCCAAAGAATGTGTTTGTTGCATATTTTGTACATTTTTCACTGTTGAGTGATGTATGCTAAACTGCACCCAAGGAAGAAAACACATTGAACAATTCAATGATTTAAATGAAAATAATATAAAGTTAAGGTTCAAATATTCAGCCCTCGGGCTTTCACACTGGAGTGAATGGAGCAGCTGTTTTAGGGGCGGTTTGCAGTCGCTATTTTTAATGCTATAGCGCCTGCAAAACGCTCCAGTGTGAAAGGGGTCTTATTGTTTGTGGTTGGAGTTCAACTTTAACAAAATGCATAAAAAAAAGAATGTGAACCTGTTTTTTATTTAAAACAAAACTTTTGTGGGGGTTTAGATCTACCTTAATAGGAGTAAGCACACTACAAATATCTCCATGTTAAAGAAAACTTTTAAAGACAATTTCTACCTTACAATAGAGAAAAAACTGCCTATTCTTTTCCTGTAACCACTGAGTTTAACAAAGAAATACCTTATGATTTGCATCTCACTAAAGCCTTATGGGGCGTACACACGGTCGGACTTTTCGTCTACAAAAGTCCAACGGACGCCGACGGACTAAAGCTGGCTGGTAATCCGATCGTGTGTGGGCTTCTTCGGACTTTCAGCGGACTTTTTCAGCCTCAAATCCGACGGACTTTAGATTTGAAACATGCTTCAAATCTTTACGTCGTAACTACGACGGACCCCGAAGTCCGCTCGTCTGTATGCTAGTCCGACGGACAAAAAAACGACGCATGCTCATAAGCAAAAACTAAACGGAAGCACTCGGTCTAGTAAAACTAGTGTTCGTATTGTAGGTAGCACATTCCTCATGCTGCAAAATCTGTGATCGTTGAATGCAGCGCATTTAATGTCTTCTTTACGAATGCTATAAAGAACGAAGATGTTTTGCTGTTCATATTCAAACAGAGTTCTCCCAAACAGATTTCTGGATTCTTTTTCTGTTTGATCTCATGAATGACATGGTATGCTTTTTCAAAACAATGTTTCCATACTAATAATACTTTTAAAATTTTTTTTTTTTTTGGTGGAGTCATCTTTTCTTGTAATTTTTATCCAAATATTTATTTTATGATTGTTGTGGAACTTTTTTTCTGTTTATCTATATTTTTTTTTGTAAAGTTACCACAGGGAACCCATTTTTATATATATTTGTTAAATTTTTTTTAATGTTTGTAAAGTTACCACAAAGAACCCTTTATAATTTTTGTTTTTATAGTGATTTTTTTTTTTTTTTTATATAAAGTTAACCCAAAGAACCGTTTTTGGTTATGTATCTTTTTTTTTTAAAATACTTACCACTCGAACATTATTAACATTATTTTAATCTATTTTTGGTGTGTTTTTGCAAAATCAATGAGATTGTTGTCCCTTGTTAATTTAAAACATGTGTCTAAAATCTATGATTTAAAATAAAAAACCTAAACTCAAAGGAAGGAAGTCAACGCTGGAAAAAGTATGTGTACAAGAAAATGGGGATCTTGAGGAGTCCATATAAGAGGGAGCACAATCTGGTCCAAGAATCCCAGAGATCAACAGCACCAGCAGATGATATAGATGTCCCCAGACTGTGGTACTACAACAGCCTGCGTCTTCTGTCAGACCAGACTGAACCCAAGTCATCACGTTCTTCTCTTCCCTGCAGCCTTTCCTCCACGCTGCCCTGCAGCCTTCCCTGCAGCCTTCCCTGTAGCCTTCTTTCGAGGCTGTGGCTCTGGTGTTTCAGTTGTGGCAGGAGGAGGAGGAGGAGGAGGAGGAGGGGGGGCTGCCTCATGTAGTTGGGTGTTTCGTGTTAGCGTGCCCTGCAGCCCCTTCTGGATTGTTTCCCCAAATAGTCGCTCACAAATGAGGCGCTGCTCCCAATCCATTTGAAGAAGCCTGCTGGCTAAGTAGCAGCCATAGGACTCTTCCGCTTCGGGGGGGGCTCTTTAAAAAACGGGTGGCCTCTTGCATGAGGCGCAGGGATGCCTCCTGTGTGACCGTCCCCTTCCTGGCCCTTTTTTGGGAAGGTGGAGGGGAGGCACTTGGGATTCTGTCAGGCTCCTACTGAGCCCAGCCACCTCACTTGGCCCAGCCACCTCACTTGGCCCAGCCACCTCACTGGGAGCAGCCACCTCCTGCCTGACACTGGGCCCAGCCTCCTCCAGGATGATGGTGAATCCGGCCTCCTCCAGGCTGTCCATGGGCCCGGTCTCCTCCTGCCTGCCACTTTCCCCACATTCCTCCTGGATGGACTCATCCTGTGTATAAAAAAAGGACAATAGTTTTAGTATATTTTTTTGGGTTCATCAATGACACACAGTTTGCTTCTCATGATTAGCAAATTCAATGTGAATACATCTCTTTAATAAAAGAGTCTAATCAGACACCCTAATTATTTCAAGCAGGTGCCAAACATATTTAGCCACTACTGTCAATTTATATGTATACACAATTTTGAGGGCAAAATTATTTTAGACAATTATAACATCCAGTTAACATCATTAATATTAGTACAGTAAATATTTGTTAAAATAATTTACCTGACTCCAGATGGTCATATCCGGTTCATCCAGGATGGAAGACCCAGCTTGCTCCTCATCAGCCTCTGCTGGGGTGGAGGGAAGGGTGGAGGGAAGGGTGGAGGGAAGGGTTGAAAGTGATGCCCTGGCTTCAGTCTGGTCATCAAGAAAACGGAGTTGATTGTAGTACCACAGCCTGGGTACATAAACATCATCTGCTGATGCTCCTGATCTCATTGATTCCTGGATCTTCTTATGTTCCCTCTTATACATGTTCCTCAAGACCCCAATTTTCTTGAGCAATGTCTCCATTGTTGCTTCCGGGATGGTCGCGTGGACAAAGGCCAGAAGTCTCTCCAGCGTTGACTTCCCCACATGCTTTGCATAATACTGTGGGTGTTTCACCTCCCACAAATTCCTCATCTCTCTATATTTAGAAATAAAAGCAGTAAGGAACTCTGGATCCTTAAATAGGGGATTCATAATGTCTGTATAAAAGATAAAGTCACAAGACAAAAAACACTTTTATTGGGTTTCTGCTAAACCCTCATCATCTTATCCCTATGTAGGCCTCATCAATCTGTCAAGCCATATAGGCCGCTTGCTACAAAGTCTTGACCAAAAGTATAAATTTTAAATTACCTTCGTTTAGTAGCGTCCCGGTCCACTATCACCTACGCACAGAACGTACGTACGACACGTGCGCAAGGCCCCTCTTTATACACTACGCATGTGTGAAACTCCGCCTGCGTCGCCCGCCCCTGACGTTCGATTTTAACTCATGTTCTCCGCCCCTTAATTCTACGCACAGAACGTACATACGACACGTGCGCAAGGCCCCTCTTTATACACTACGCATGTGTGAAACTCCGCCTGCGTCGCCCGCCCCTGACGTTCGATTTTAACTCATGTTCTCCGCCCCTGAATTCTACGCACAGAACGTACGTACGACACGTGCGCAAGGCCCCTCTTTATACACTACGCATGTGTGAAACTCCGCCTGCGTCGCCCGCCCCTGACGTTCGATTTTAACTCATGTTCTCCGCCCATTTTTAGTTACGGCCCGTAGTGGGGTGAATAATGGCGGAGACACATGACATGTTAACTACCTCAGGTAGCGAAAAAAGCCCGGAGGCCGGAACGTCAACAAGATCTGTGAGGCCTAGATTTAAGGCCTCCAATATGAGTTTTGAAGAGATGGTGGAGATGGTGGCCATTCTTCAAAAAAAGGACTATGATGGGAAGTATGGGCCGTACGCCCGGCCAAATTTGCGCAAGGCCAAAATAATGGCGAAGGTGGTGGACACTTTACAGGCTTCTTTTGGGGTACAGCGCTCCAAGGATCAACTTAGAAAAAGATGGTCTGACCTGAAACTCAGGGAGCCGGATCAGTTCAGACGGATCCGTAAAGTGTTGCAAAAAAGTAAGTACCTGTGTTTTCATCTTGTGTTGATTACCTCGTATACCGCTCCATGTGCTTTTCATTCCTATACGATTGTTTGCATCGTTTGAAACGATCTTTTAATAAACATCGTTACATATCTATATATCTATATATAATATATACATATATATCTCTCTCTATATATATATACACATAGACATATATATATATATATATATATATATATGTCTATGTGTATATATATATATATATATATATATATATATATATATATATATATATATATATATATACACATATATATATATATATATATATATATATATATATATATATATATATATATATATATATATATATACACACACATATATATATATATATATATATATATATATATATATATATATATATATAAATATTATACACACATATACATATATATATATATATATATATATATATATATATATATATATATATATATATATATATATGTGTATATATATATATATATATATATATATATATATGTGTGTGTGTGTGTGTATATATGTATGTATATAGATATATAGGTAGATATATAGATAGATATAGAATTTTTTTATTTTTTTTTAATTAAATTAATATCTATTTTTAGATTTAGATTTTGTTTGAGATTGAAGATTTATATTTAGTTATAGATATATAGAGAGAGAGAGATCCAAAGATTTTTTGATATATTTTGATATTGATATCGAGATATCTATCCATCTTGATATGTCTTTAGAAATTAAAATCTTGAAGTCTACTAGGAACTCTACACAAACAGACAATTTGTACACCACTTCACTACAAATGTTTGAAGATTAGTATGTACTAAAATATCTGTGTGCTAAGTATATTAATTTTTGGCTTCACATAGGGGAAAAATCACTCAGCCAACAAGAGGAACCCAGTCCCCCCCCAGCAAAAGAACATACTTGGGAAATCAGCCCAAGCCCCACTGAGGATGTGGAGGAAGGAGAGGTGGGCGACATGGGCACCCCACCAGGTGAGTGTCTGACACACCAGCTTACGGTAATCTATGCATGGCTGCCTTTTATTTTATGTAATTTTTCTACTCTATTTTAGGTGATCTGGTTGTGCTTGAGTCAAGCAACAGCGCCACCCCCGAGGATGTTGAGGAAGTATGCGACATGGGCACCCCACCAGGTCAGTGTCTGAGACACCAGCTTTATGGTAAGGTAAACTATGTGTGCATATTTCTAAACATATTTTTTTTTTCATTCCACTATAGGTCCAAGTGACTATTTCACCACAGACAGTGCCCAACGGCTAATTGCTCAAATAATGGCCTGGAATGGGGAGATCGATCAAATGCGGAATCGGCTGGATCGTATGCAGCAGGAAATGAAGGACATGATTGATGTTTTGGGTCGAATCTAAATGCCCTTTTTTAAACCCCAAAACATCGATCATGTCCTTCATTTCCTGGTTTGATGACCCCATTCTGGGCCTTCTCTTTATTATTTTTTGTTAAATTATATGCCTGTTTAACAACATTTAAAAAAGGAGGCCTATTTTTCCAAATAAACAAAAAAATAAAAAAAAAAAGGATTTGAAAAAAGACCAAAAAAAAAAAAAAAAAAGGATTTTAAAAAACACCAAAAAAAAAAAAAAAAGGATTTTAAAAAACACCAAAAAAAAAAAAAGGATTTGAAAAAAGACAACAAAAAAAAAAAAAAAAAAAAGGATTTTAAAAAACACCAAAAAAAAAAAAAAAAGGATTTGAAAAAAGACAAAAAAAAAAAAAAAAGGATTTTAAAAAACACCCAAAAAAAAAAAAGGCCTGTTTGCTAAAATCAAAATGCCCAACAAATTTTATTTTTGATTATCTAAAAATATTTAACTCTAATTATATTATTCTAAATTTATTTAATATATCTTTATATTTTTGGCTAGGAACATTTTATACTAAATGCATGACTGAATGGATACCAAAGATTAAAAACATCTGCTTTGAATTAAATAAATGTGTGGTTTGTTATTTCAATGCTCAGTATCAGTTTGTTTATAAATTTCAAAAAAGTGGTTTACAGTGGCAATGGAGCTTATTTAGAAATTTACAAGGAAAATACAGTTGGCACTACAACTGCTCGACCATAACCTAGGAGAAAGCCCAAAAGAAAGGCAAGCCATAAATATAATTCAAGATTTCATCAAGATTGTTTTTATTTTAAATCTTTAGATATCCTGGCCCATTGCAATGGCCCCCCTACCCATAAAATAATTAACATATTGCTGTCTAACTTGACGGGCACTTTGGGGGGCCAAGCCAGTATGGACAGTATCCAGGCCCGTAAGATTATCAACGATAAGTCCGGCCTCAGGCCCAACTGGCACCATATAATTTTGAGAATGTTTGTTTAAAAAGTTGTGCAGGGTGCAGCACGATAAAATGATAAAATTAAGTTTGTATTCCGCCAAATTAATGGAGGTTTGAAACAGGCGGAACCGGCTGGCCAGAATCCCAAACGCATTCTCAACCACTCTTCTAGCTCTGGCCAGCCGGAAATTAAAAACCCTCCTCTCCGGGGTGAGGGTTCTTTGGGGGAATGGCCTCATGAGGTGCTTGCTCAGAGCGAAGGCTTCATCGGCAATGAAGACAAAGGGGAGTCCTTCCACGTTATCCGCATCAGGTGGCAATCCCAGGCCACCACTCTGGAGACGCTGGCAGAACTCCGTCTGGGCAAATACTCCTCCATCCGACATCCGGCCATTCTTCCCCACGTCCACATATAGAAATTCATAGTGTGCCGACACCACCGCCATTAAAACTATACTGTGGAACCCCTTATAATTAAAATAGTATGACCCCGAATGGGGTGGTGGCACAATGTGGACATGTTTCCCATCTATAGCCCCTCCACAATTGGGAAAGTCCCAACGGGTGGCAAAATGGGATGCCACAGTCTGCCATTCCTGTGGCGTTGAAGGAAACTGGGGAATCAAACAAGAAAACAAAAATCAGTAATTTTGAATCGAACATGGCAAGAAAATTATACAATTAAAAACATTATTCCACAGCATCAGTATAACATTAAATAATGTATATCTTCTGGAAGAAATAATATTGAAAGGCACACTTATCAGATTGCTCACCCCCTCTGATGGAACATTGATTACATTTTAGGGGGTGGGGAAATTACCAAAAAATATTAATTTTAGGACACACAGGGATTTATGGACTAAAAAGGCTACAAGACTGCAGTTGTTCCACTCTGCAAGTGCAGTTGCTCCCCAGCTTTAAGTAAATGAGGTAAGGTAAAAAGGCTTTCATGTTGCAAGGAGTACACAACCACATGCAAGGGCAATTAATGAAAACACTTTGTGGCTTGTATATGATTTGATTATGGAAATCAGCAGAGCTTCTGCTCATTTACTAAAGCACTGGAGCAAATGCACTTGTAGAGTGCACATGCATTTTGCAAAGTGCAACATATATTTGCTTTTTAAAAATCAACACCACAGAAGATTCTAGCAAATTATTAGGGGGGGGGTTGAAATCAAGCTAATTATAAGCACACTATTTGGATAGAGTTTAGGGGAAACAAAATACAATGCAGCTGACTAAATACATTCAAACTGAGAAGACAAGGTGAATATGTGACCAGCATTGTATGCTGGAGAGGTTATTGAAGGCAAATATACATGCATGACAAAAAAGAACATGAAACAAATCAAGCATGCGTGAGAAGAAAAAGGGGACATTCACACTATATTACAATGATGGTAAGTAGTGTTTGAGCTAAGAAATACATTACATTATCAAAGAATAAATAAAAGAACATGTGATGCTAATAAAAGAAAAAATTCTTACCTTAATATAGTCCTTCTGCAGGACCTGGATGATAGCAGAACAGGTCTCTGGGATAATGATCCCCAGAGCCTGGGGGGAGATGCCTGTCGAGAACTTGAGATCCTGCAGGCTTCTCCCCGTCGCCAAGTACCGCAACGTGGCAACTAGCCTCTGCTCCGGAGTGATGGCTTGCCTCATGCAGGTATCCTGCATGCTGATATAGGGGGTCAGCAAAGCCACCAAACGATCAAAAACGGGGTCCGTCATCCGGAGAAAGTTCCTGAAATCCTCAGGATTATTCTCACGGATCTCACGGAGCAATGGCATGTGACAGAACTGGTCACGCTGGAGCAACCAATTCTTGGTCCATGAACTCCTCCTCGCCCTGTTCATGGACTGGTCTTGGTCTGAAGAATAAACTACAGCACCAAGCACATACAATGCACAAGCTCGACGACGAGTACGTACAGGTAACATGGCTTCAAAACGGTCGGCTGGTCAGAACGCACTTAACAGAACGCACTGAAGAACAGCAAGGCCTGTGAAGAACGACCTGAAAATCAGGAACGAGCGGACAATAAAAGAAAGATTTCTCAATGCCAACTGACCAAACGCACTGAAAAGCAGATACAAACCTCACAAGCACAGACTGAACAACAGTTAAAACGAACTGAAAAATACGAGTCTCACAAGCGCGAATCGTCTCTCACCAAACTTCTACTAACACGAGATAAACACGAGATTAGCAGAAGGAGCCCAAAGGGTGTCGTACGGGCTATTGAACTTCCGTTTTATAGTCTCGCCGGACTTGATGTACGTCACCGCGTACTAGGCTGTCAAACTTTTGTGTGGTCGTGTGTAGGCAAGTCCGTTCGTTAGAAAGTCTGCCGCAAGTCCGCTGAAAGTCCGCAGGAAGTCGGTCGGACCGGCTGTCGGACTTTTGTAGATGAAAAGTCCGACCGTGTGTACGCGGCATTAGTACTTGTCTTAGAAGCTGTAGAAGACACACACAGAAGAGTTGCAGTGACTTCATATCCCAAAGAATGTGTTTGTTGTATATTTTGTACTTTTTTCTCTGTTGAGTGATGTATGCTAAACTGCACCCAAGGAAGAAAACACATTGAACAATTCAATGATTTAAATGAAAATAGTATAAAGTGAAGGTTCAAATATTCAGCTGCTTAAGAGATTTGTGTATTGGCAGAATAGAATCTATTGCTTAGGCAACCATGTAAGTATTGTATTTTGTCTTGGGTTGGCTGCTTTGAAGCTGATAACAAACATCAGATGTTATATGAATGTGCCAGGGCAGTCAGAACAGTAGAAAAGGTCTGTAGGTCCTGTTTAAGGTGTAAATATTGGGATTAAGCTCTTTTTGGGCTATAGAGAAAGTACTCAACATAGGCAAAAAACATATACAGATCTGTGCAATGCCAGCAATTTATGGATAACAGAACAGAAATCAAATGTGGTTTTGGTCAAAGGGTAACTCCACTTTCGTGGGGAAAAAAATAGCAAATAAAGAAAAAATAATATAGCGTATACAATTGCGACATAAGTCATATTGTAATTGAATTTTATTAAAAATTACCTTTCCTTTTACATCTGCAACCGCTGTAATTTTCTGTAAATGCAAAGCAATATGGCTACCTGGAGTTGTTCTGTACACAGAGTGTGTACTGACCACCCCCCAGAAACATCATGTCCTGCTTGTGTGACTGGCTCACCAATTTGTCCAGAAGTCTGCCTAAGATTCAAGTCAGATTTCAGGCATCCATAGCAACAAAAATGTCATTTTTAGTGAGATACTCCCAATAAGAACACGTCTAAAGGTATGCAGGCCCAGTGGATTTTCTCATTTGTGCTGTGCAGGTGCACATATTTACGATAATTATGAAATCACTCCCATTAGGCCCACTGAGCACAGAGGAACATACAGGGATTTCTTCAGAATAACAAAAGGTAGGAATCTGCAAGAAAGGTTGTTATAATCCTTGCACTGTACATTGATCACCCAGAGGGGAATGTTTTTTTCTCAACAAAAGTGGAGCTACGCTTTAATTATTTCCTTTTTGGATGTCTCAGCCGATGATGGTCACCATACAGTGGACATTAGGTCATTGATCAAAATGCCTGAAATGGTCTAGTTTGAACAGTAATTAACCACTTGCCGTCCAACCCATAGGAGTTTAACAGTGATTCTTCACTTGCGCCTAGGGGGCTTCTGCTGCAATTAATCACAGCAAAAGCCGATCTGCGGGAGCCGGGCACTGGATGTCCACCAGCACCTGCCGATCATGTGAAAATCACAGAGAATGGAGATCTGCCTAGGTAAACAAGGCAGATCTCTGTTCTGAGAGGAGGAAAGGGATGGATTTTGTGTCCCTGCAAAGATCCCTGTCTTCCTCTAGTAAAAGCAGTACACAAAAACACTGGCTAGGCACACATTTAACCTTTTAACCTTTTAATCTTTTCATTTCCCTAGATATTTAACCCCTTCCCAGCCCGTGCCATTAGTACAGTGAATTACACAGTACACAGAATTCCTGTTGCATCAGAGGAGAACGGGGTCACCCGTACACGTCACTGGGAAACCCCGGTGTTTCCCCTTGTCAGAGGGGGACGGGGTCACATGACGGGTGGCCCCGCCCTCAGCTACATAAGAGCTGTCAAGCTAGTGCCACATCATTGGCTGGGTGCCTCCGGTGGAGGCAGGATCCTGTGCGTGTTCCTCGCTGGAGTCACTGGAGATCATCCATCGCTGGAGATCCTCCATCGCTGGAGATCGAGAATTGGTTTACATCGTTGGAGTAGGAGCATGGATTTATTGGATTACATCGCTGGAATCTCTTTTTTATTTTTTTAATAAAGGACTTGTCCCAAGCCGTCTCCTGTGGTTTTTTAACATTTTGACACTTTCTTTTTGTGAAATGGTAGGGGTACAATGTACCCCTTACCAATTCACATGGGGGGCGGGATCTGGGTGTCCCCTATGTTAAAGGGGGCTTCCAGATTCCGATAAGCCCCCCGCAGACCCCCACAACCACTGGGCAAGGGTTGTGGGGATGAGGCCCTTGTCCCCATCAACATGGGGACATCCTCCCCATGTTGAGGGCATGTGGCCTGGTACAATTCAGGAGGGGGGGACTCTCTCGTCCCCCCTCTTTTTCTGCGGCCTGCCAGGTTGCGTGCTCGGATAAGGGTCTGGTGTGGATTTTTGGGGGAACCCCACACCATTTTTTTTTAAATTTTGGCGTGGAGTTCCCCTTAAAATCCATACCAGACCTGAAGGGTCTGGTATGGATTTTTGGAGGGAACCTCACACCATTTTTTTTTCATTTTGGCACGGAGTTCCCCTTAATATCCATACCAGACCTGAAGGGCCTGGTAATGGGATTTTGGGGGACCCCCACACATTTTTTTTTTTTTTAATGACTTTCAATGACTTTTATGTGTATTGTCGGGACCAACAATTCATTAATAGCCAGCACTAGCGCTAGAACTTTTAAATTACTTTTTTTCCTTTAGAAATGTCATTTTGCTCTCGTACTGTTATAAACATGGGAAATATGCGCAACTTTACAGGCATACTATAGACACCCCCAGGTATGAAATTTAAAGGAATATTTCACTTTTATTGTTTCACTTTAAGCATTATTAAAATCACTTCTCTCTAAAAAACGGCAGTTTTTAAAACTTTTTTTTCATTGATTCATGTCCCCTGGGGCAGGACCCGGGTCCCCAAACACTTTTTATGACAATAACTTGCATATTAACCTTTAAAATTAGCACTATTGATTTTTCATGTTCGTGTTCCATAGACTTTAACGGTGTTCGCGTGTTCTAACTAATTTTTTGCCTGTTTACATGTTCTGGATGCGAACCAAACAGGGGGGTGTTCGGCCCATCCCTAATAGGTAGCTCCTCCAAGGTTAGTCTACTCCGAGTCCACATACAAGGGAAAGAGGCAAACCCTGAAAAAAAGTAACATTGAGTCATATGTGGCTGCCACAACCATTATGGAGGAAACTCAACCTTCCTTCCATTAGCTTCTCACTGGAATATTGAGAGACACTAAATAGTATTGAGACGGCACCTAAATGTCCTCATATATGACTAAATATTAGTCTTATTGAGGGTTTCCCTCTTACCCTTGTATGTGTACTAACCTTGGAGGAGCTGACCTATCTGTTCCAGAAAGTTTACAATTGGTGGTTTTGTGTATCACTTTATGTATGATTGCTTTATATGTAAAATACAGAGCTTGTTGCTATCTTCCTGATGAAGCGGGCATGAACCTGTGAAACGTGTCAAAGTCACCGTAAGCATTGCATCATCCAAGTCTAATGGGGATGATGAGTGGTGATATATTCATTTTTTTTTATGTATTTGCAATATTTATGTGTAATACTGTGGTTTTCTCAAACCGTCATATATGTTTTTTAACATTTGTAGAATAAAAAAATTGACTTTTTTTTTACAAATATGTGGTACCCTTAAAAGTCCTCCTTTTCTATTGCTGCTCCCAGCCAAACAAAATGTTTTCTATATGATACCCATGGCAGTGCCAGTCACTTCCATTACATTTTTTTTGACAATCCCTTGCCAATTAGCCAAAAAAATGTCCAAAACATGTAAAAAGGCGCAAAGCACAGTTACCTTAATAAGGAACCGATTAGTCCAAAAGCTAAAAATTAGTTAATAGGATGCATGTGTGAGTTCATGCATGCATACTGGGGGACATGTAGCAGAGGTCAGTCAGGGCAGCCACCCAAGGAGCCAAAAGCGGGGTCCAACGAACTCTAACAACAACAAGGAGAGGGGCGCCTCTGAGTATGTATCATAAAAACATTTTATTGAAACAACAATATCCACTCACATTAAAGCTAGATGAGTTGCATTCCGGTCTATTAGCTGGGCTGAAGAGATGCGGTGGGACTACAGGTCACAGCGGTTCCTGCAGGGCTGATTCCATATCAAATCCAGAAGAGGAAGGATGGGATGGGACAGCAAGGTGCAGTCTCTTATAGCTGATAGTCTAATTCAAATCCTGCTATACTAGGAGCCTGATGGTATCCAGGGTGCAGAGATAAGGGTTCCAAACGGGGGGAGGTGGGACACCAGAGCCGCCGGTCAGCCGTGCTGCTGCTCTGCACTGGATGGTGAAGCCTCGGGGATAGAACACGGCCAGCTGTGTATAGGACCAAAACGAGGCTTGGGGAGCAAACATAGCGTGGCGCCCGGTGATGACGTCACACTTATGCAACGCGTTTCAGAACAAGCTGGCAATTGGTGGACGAATGGCCGCATTCCTTTTTCAAGCATGGGGAGTGTAAAACACAGTAAGCTTTAAATAGGCTCCTAGTATAGGCTCTGGCTCCTAGTATAGCAGGATTCGAATTAGACTGTCAGCTATAAGAGACTGCACCTTGCTGTACCATCCCATCCTTCCTCTTCTGGATTTGATATGGAATCAGCCCTGCAGGAACCGCTGTGACCTGTAGTCCCACCGCATCTCTTCAGCCCAGCTAATAGACCGGAATGCAACTCATCTAGCTTTAATGTGAGTGGATATTGTTGTTTCAATAAAATGTTTTTATGATACATACTCAGAGGCGCCCCTCTCCTTGTTGTTAAAAACTGTCCAGAACTGTTTTTTAACATTTGGCTCCCATTTACTTCAATGGGGGTATCGGATTCGGCATCCCAACTTTAACCACTTCAATACCAGGCACTTTCAAGAGACACTTCCTGCCCAGAAAACTCTCCTACCCCCTTCCTGCCCAGAAAAATTTTCAGCTTTCAGCGCTGTTGCAATTTGAATGACAATTTCACGGTCATGCAACACTGTACCCAAACTACATTTTTATCATTTTCTTCCCACAAATAGAGCTTTCTTTTGGTGGTAGTTGATCATCTCTGCGGTTTTTATTTTTTGCGCTATAAACAAAAAAACGCTGACAATTTTGAAGAGAAAAAACTGATAGGCACTGATAGGCGGCACTGATAGGTGGCAATGCTAGGCGGCACTGACGCCACTAATAGGCGGCACTGATAGGCGGCACTGGGGGGCACTGATAGGCGGCACTGATGGGCACCGATAGGTGGCAATGGATAGGCAGCACTGAGTGTCATCTGAAGGGCACTGACAGGCATTACTGATGGGGCACTGATTGACACTTTTATGGGCACTGATTGGCACTGTTGTGGGCACTGATTGGCACGTTTATGGGCACTGACAGACGTTCTTTGTGAGGCACAGTCTGGCAGGTGATACACTGATTGGCAGCTGATGGGCACCTCTGATGGGGGCTGCACTGATAATCAATGTGCTGATTATCAGTGCAGACCCCCCCTCTGACAGGGAGAGCCGTGGATCGGCTCTCCCTGTCAGCTTGAACCAAGGAAAGCTGTTTCCCGAGACTTCCTCGTTCATGAGATGATCAGCTGATCACATGGTAAGAAGCCTCTGTCAGAGGCTCCATACCATGAACAGAGTTGTGGTGGGTCAGACTGACACACAGCACCTCCAGTCGCCGCACTGTGCGCCCCGTGTGCGCTACGGCTTGTTATCCTGATCATGTCATGTGACGTCCGAGGTTCACTTTACAAAGACTGCCCTATCACGTGCAAGGAAAGTTTAACCACTTGACCACTGGGCACTTAAACCCACTTCCTAACCAGACCAATTTTCAGCTTTCAGTGCTCTCACATTTTGAATGACAATTAGTCATGCAACACTGTACCTATATGAAATTTTTTGTCCTTTTTTTCACACAAATAGAGCTTTCTTTTGGTGGTATTTAATCACTGCTGGGGTTTTTTTTTGCGCTATAAAAGAAAAAGGACTGAAAATTCTTTAAAAAATTGCATTTTTCTTCGTTTCTGTAAAATTTAGCAAATTAGTAATTTTTCTTCATATATTTTGGCCAAAATTTATACCGCTACATATCTTTGGTAAAAATAACCCAAACCGGTGTATATTATTTGGTCTTTGTGAAAGTTATAAAGTCCACAAGCTATGGTGCCAATGTTTGAAAATTGATCACACCTGAAGAACTGACGGCCTCTCTCATTTTTTGAGACCCCAAGGGTCTGTTCACACAGGGGCAACACGACTTACAGTGCAACTTAGCAAGGCGACTTGGAGGCGACTTCAACGCAACTTCAACGTGACTTTGAGCAACTTACAAAACGACTTCAAGTCACCCCCAGGACAGGCAACTTTGCCTGTGGACAATCAGCTCTTGTGACATACAATACCTGCCCGCGAGAATGTGTTTCCAGCGCGATCCCATCGCTCTGGTTCTCGGTGACAGGATACTGTACATCTTGCGCTCGCTGTTATAGGAAAAACACATTTTCCTATTGCAGCGAGCGCAAGAGAGAATTCCCCTCCAAGAACATACCAGGCTCTTAGGTCTGGTATTGATGTTAAGGGGAACCCCCTACGCCAAAAAAAAGGCGTGGGGCCCCCCAAATCCATACCAGACCCTTATTGGAGCACGCAGCCCGGGCGGTCACCCCCCCTCCTGAACTGTACCAGGCCGCATGCCTTCAACATGGGGGGTAGATCCTTTGGGGAAGGGGGGCGTCCTGCGACCCCCCCACCCCAAAGCACCTTGTCCCCATGTTGATGAGGACAAGATCCTCTTCCCGACAACCCTGGCCGTTGGTTGTCTGGGTCTGGGGGCTTATCGGAATCTGGGAGCCCCCTTTAATAAGGGGGCCCCCAGATCCCGGACCCCCACCCTATGTGAATGAGTATGGGGTACATCGTACCCCTACCCATTCACCTGGGGGGAAAAAAGTGTCAATAAAAAAACACACTACACAGGTTTTTAAAGTAATTTATTAGACAGCTCCGGAGGTCTTCTTCCGACTTCGGGGGTCTCTTCTGACTTCTCCACTCTCTCCAGCCTCTTCTCCGCTCTCTTCTCCTGCTCTCTGGCCTCTTCTCCTGGTGTCCAGTTCTTCTCTCGCTCTCCGGTTCTTCTCCCGCTCTCTGGTTCTTTTGCTGGGCTCCTCCGCTATCTTCTGCTCTTTTGCTGCTCTCTTACTAGCGTATATGGGTATACAGAGTATGGATGAGTATGCAGAGTATGGATGGGTATGCAGAGTATGGATGGATGGGTATGCAGAGTATGGATGGATGGGTATGCAGAGTATGGATGGGTATGCTGAGTATGGATATGGATTGATGGGTATGCAGAGTATGGATGAGTATGCAGAGTATGGATGGGTATGCATGGCTGAGTATGCAGAGTATGGATGGGTATGCATGGCTGAGTATGCAGAGTATGGATGGGTATGCTGAGTATGGATATGGATTGATGGGTATGCAGAGTATGGATGAGTATGCAGAGTATGGATGGGTATGCATGGCTGAGTATGCAGAGTATGGATGGGTATGCATGGCTGAGAATGGATGGATGGATGGATTTGTCACTGAGCAGCGCTGTGGGCACTACACATCCAGCCCACATCGCTGCTGCCACGATCTCTCCCCTCTCTGCTCACACTGGATAGAGAGGGGAAAGAGGAACTGGATATCACGCCGGTTTGTTTACATGTGATCGCTCCGTCACTTGACGGAGCGATCACGTGGTAAACGGCCACCATCATCGACCGTGTACCATGATCCGTGATGCGCTGGGTCCTCTGGACCCGGCGGTCATGGATGTGTTCGGGTGCGCGCCCCAGGGGGCACACCAGAGCGGGATTCTGGGAGGACGTCACTGTACGCCCTCCTAGAGTTATGCAGCCGCCCTGTAGCCGCCATTCGGCTATGGGCCGGTTGTTAAGTGGTTAAAAACAGCATTTTTGCAAGCATGTGATTGGATGATGATTCTCATTTACTAAGCTCTGGAGCAACCACTCTTTCAGAGTGCAACTGCACTTTGAAAAGTACATAGTAGACATGTGCACAGCACAGTCTACTTGCCTTCAGTAAATCAACCCCATTGTCTACAGTGCATGGCTGTATTGCACCCAAGATGTGTCAGGCTTCTTGACTAGCTAGTTAGACATTTTTCCCTGCCAAATGGCGCATCCAATATACAGAAATAATTAGCAATTCACAAAGTTTATTAACTACTGAACATTGTGTACTGTCTGGAGTTCTAGTTACACTGACAGCAAATGTGGAAAACATTTTTTTTTTAGTTTTTCTCCAACAGGGAATAAAAAGAAAATCTATTTGAAAGGTGAAATTGTTTTTTATGTAAATTAATTACAGGGCATGTATTACCTCCAGGTTTTAACACAATAACTTACTATCCTAGCTTCTCTGAAAACAATTAATGCAGATGAAGATAGCTTGTCTCAATATAAAATGTAAGAAAATAATTGTTTGCTCTGCCTCTTTTTGTAATAATTGTAGAGGCTTTCGCCTTATGTAGGAGTTCAGAGCCGATGTACCTTATCCATTCCATTACAAGTTTCCAATGGGGATTCCTAATTAATTATATTCATTTGCTTCCTGAAAGAAACTGGCATAATGGAATATCATTTTGTATGTACAACATTTCTGCTTTTAAGCACTTGGGAAGGAGAGAAGTATTTGAAATAGAACATTGTAATTAACAAGGAGGAAGTCAAAAAAATAAATAAATAGAAAACTCATGCTATCACTGACATTCATGAATTAGCCCATCAGACTTTATATCTAGCATCAATTTATGTTGAATTCTTTATACAGAGTTAAAATATATTTTGGAGAGAGTAAACAAGAGTTATAACCCTTGTCAGTTTTTTGGGCCCCCTGTGTCCTATTGGGGAGATTTTCCTTTACTCCTGGTCCATATCCAAAACAGAAAGTGAAAAAAAATCCCTCTGAAGTGGGAAAGAGGAAATCCCTCCCTGCTCTCCAGGGTCACGAGAACTAGTTTCCCCAAAGATTTCCCCTTTATTACTGTTTGGGGGAAAACCCAAAATGTGGGGGTTTTCGTTTAATTTCACTACTGATGACAACAGGGGCACAACTAGTAACGTGTTCTAATCCCACTCCACTCCACTCTATCCAAAACTAAAAAAAAAATTGGCTGTAGGTATATTTTAATATAAGACGGAAATATGTTATTTAAGTCTCTCATCTTTGTTCATAAAGGGCCAAGCCACAGGTTCACTTGAATTAGGATGGAAATAATAAAAAAAAAGAAACTGACAAATACAAAATAAAGTATGAAAAGCAGCTGTAGACAAAAACTCACCTTATACCTGAAGCTGTCCCCCAAGCCCCCCCCCCCCCCCCCCCACACACACACACAGTACTTCTTTTCCACTAGCATCAGCCAGCATCATTCAGCCCAAACCTTCTGAAACCCCTGCACAGTACTACATTGAACCATGCTGCTCAGCAATCCTGAGCGTTGTTGCTGAAAGAGATGACAGATCCCCGGTAGCTTTTGTTTGTAATTAAACCAGTGGGGATCCTGAGTAACATCAATGAGTAAATATGGACATGACCATATTTGGTCAATGACCTTACCTAGGTTGCTCCAGGATAGTTTCTATAAAGAAGCCGCTGGAGATCTGCCATTTGCTATGAAGTAGTGGTGGGTGAAGATCACCAGGTGTGGTGGGTCTCTGTAAGCAAGTTCACCGTGTGATTGATGCTATATTTTTTAGGCTGGATTTATACTGTGTGACTTTTTTAATTAATTTTTTCATGGTTTGGGTGAGTTTATTTGTTAAATGAGTTATTCATTCACCCTAAAGTGATTGTAAAAACTCATTTTTTTTTAAAAAATAACAAACATATCATACTTACCTCCACTGCGCAGCTCGTTTTGCACAGATTGGCCCCGAACATCCTCTTCTGGTGTCCCACGGCAGCTCTCGCGTCTCCTACCAGCATCAGATAACCCCCTAGGAGAAGCACTCTCCCAGGGGGTTACCTTGCAGGTGCGCTCCCGAGTCCAGCATTTACATCCATAGACAAGAATTCCGGACTCTGCCCTGCCCCCTGAGTCATCGGATTTGATTGACAGCAGTGGGAGCCAATGACTGCATTGCTATCAATCTATCCAATCAGGAGCTGAGAACCCTGAGCAGAGGAAGAGCGTGTCTCCGCTGGGTGAAATTCCTGGGCTCAGGTAAGTAAAATGGGGTGGGCTGGGGGGCTGGGGGGCCAGTCACTGCCAGGTGTTTTTTCACCTTAATGCATAGGTGAAAAAACACGAGGGTCTACAACCCCTTTAAGGGGTACAGATATATTAGAGTATGCGTGCATACTTGCATATCTGTGTTTTTGTGCAGCCATTAAGCAGAACCTGGGAACATCTAAAAACTATTGGCTTGGTCTCTACAGGCTGCATAGCTCATTATCTTTTCACACCTTCCTCCAATTATGTCACAATGGTCTTACTTATCTGTTCTGCCTTGAAGATTATAAACTAATCTAAACTGAATATAATTCAATATAATTTTATGCATCCAGCCCATAAACTCCAAAAATATTTCTTACAAAAGTGTTGTGGTTCCCCGATGTACAAAGGCAATGTGTGTTGTATTATGTTACAAAAAAGGAGCTTTAGGCTGTACGTCAGGGTGTATTGACAACCCATTAATTTTAAAAGGCTCTCTGCATTAAGCAAAAAAGTGGCTGATAAAAAAGTGAAAGGGAGTATTAGGAGGACAGAACTACCCCATTATACGCCCAGTTCCTGGCAAATAATAAAAATAGTTCCTACAGAGAACTTCCTGTGACAGTAGCATCACCTCCAACTAATGCTGGAGAAGTAAAAAAAATAGACTGCGCAAGATTGCATATTTTTAAAATAAAATATACATAAAGAAAAAGTTAAAGTGATACTAAACCCATCAATATAAAAAAAAGGGCGGGGGTGTGTCTGGCCTCCAGGGATATAAGGAGCTCTTTCTCTTTGCTCCACATAGATCCTGCATTGATCCTGTAGCGCTGACGCTGTACCAAGGGCTGCAAATCGTCTCAACACCTTCCTCATCATCCTGTGCAAGACCCGACATGGTAAAGTATGGCAAGGACATCCCGCCATACCCCAAGGATAAGCCAGCCTGATCCTCCCAGACAATCCAAGATGGCAGCCTCAGCATGGCTCTCGGGATCAGTGCTTCACAGTCTGCCATTGGGAACTGGCAGGAGGGGGGTGATGAGTGCTCATTAGACTCAAGTATGGAGCCCGCTCTGCAGATAAAGGAGCCAACTCTGACACAGATAATGGAAGCCATTACAAAATGCCATTCTTCCTGAACCAATCATATTGAAGCCATCAGGGTGGACTTCTCACTCACGAGGGAGGATGTGAATAAGCTGCGCCATAGAGTGTCCAATGCTGAACAATGAATCAGTTCAGTTGAAGACGATCTATTTCCTTTACCAGCTTCTGTTAGAGACATAAAGACGGAGCAAAAATCTCAGACTGCAAAGCTAGGGGATCTGGAAGCCCGCCTGTGCCCTAACAACCTCAGATTTCTGGGATTCTCAGAGGGATCGGAGAGGGATCGGAGGGGAGAAGGCCGGAGGAATTCCTAAGGTAGTGGATGAAAGCAAATTTGGGTGTGAATACCTTTTCAATGTTGTTTTCTATACAGCGGGCTCATAGGCTCCCTTCTCGAGCCCCCCCCCCCCCCAGGAGGCCCACCCAGACCATTCTTGGCAAGAATCCTACATTTTCATGACTGTAATGCTGCCTTACGGAAAGCTCGAGAGCTGGCGGATATCAAACATATTAATAATGTGATAACCATGTTTTCGGATTTCTCTGCTACAACATAGAAGCAAAGGGCTGCTTTCTACAGTGTGAAAAAGCATATGCGGGAGAGGCATCTACCCAACAGCATGTTTCACCCGGCCAGAGTGCGGGTGGTCCTTAAGGGCCGAGTGCAATTCTTTACTAATCTGGCGGAAGCTGACCAGTGGCTGGATTTCATGGGCAGATCCTGATTCATCTATATTTGTCGGTGTTGTACCTGTTTCTTCTCTTGAGAGAATCGGTCTTATCTTTCTAATGCTGAATAGTTTCTAAATGTGAGAGCTGTTCTACCTGTTATCGTTCATCCTGACTTATTTTTACCTCGGTGCAGGGAAGCGAATATTTAAATATCTTTACTAAAAGTGCGGTCCCAGAGGTCAGCATCACAATTTCAGGATTTTTTTTTCTCCATCTTCCGTTTTTTTTTTTACCATCCTTGATGGACTAGTCCCTCTGTAGGAAGTAGTAACTTTCTATCGCCCGTTTCAGTTTTTTTGGTTCAGGGTGAAAGCTCGTGAGAGTTGGATTTACAAGCCAGGTGGGAGGGAATTGTGCTTGTTCATATTTGGGACAATGTTCAAATGTCCCTGGGTTTTTTTATTGTATTTTTCTCTCCTGGTGCTTGATTACTTTGAGAACATTTGCAGCCGAAGTTGGGTTTTCTCATCCTCTCCTGTGCTGGAAGGATGGAGTTGTCCTACTGATATAGCTCCATGATATGTGAATTGTCTTTAGAAACGCTAACAGTTATGTCTTGGAATGTTAGAGGCCTTAACGCCAAGGTTAAACGTTTGCTGGTGTTTAATTATATTCAGAAGCATAAGCCGCATTTGATTTTTTTGCAAGAAACGCATTTGATTGGTTCCAAAGTCATGGCTCTTAAAAGAGCATTTGTAGCCCCTAGATTTCACTCCACCTACTCCAATTATGCTAGGGGTGTGACAATTTTAATTGTCAAAGTGCTCTGTTATACTCTTAAATCTATAGTCATGGACCCCTATGGCAGATATGTTATTGCAGTCCTACAAATTAATAATGCTGTTTATACATTCGTGGCCCTATATATACCGCCCCTATTTACGGTTATCTTTTGGGATGTAGTTTTGTTCCAATTGCTTCAGATAGCAGAAGGCCCGATCATCGTATCAGGGGACTTCAATTCGATGTTGTCCCCTGACAGATTCAAAATGGATTCAACAGCCTCCTCCCCTCTAGCTATATGTGTTGGCAAATATAATCTAGTGGACTGTTGGCGGTTGCGGAATCCTTAGGTTTGGGAATATTCATGTTACTCGTCCACGTGTCTGGTTTTTCCTGAGATACTTCCCTGTATGCTCAAGCTGTCTTGCATACACACAGTCACACCAAATTCCGACCATCCAGGTGACGCGGTGACGTACAACATGTACAACGGGACTAGAAAACGGAAGTTCAATAGCCAGTAGCCAATAGCTTCCGTCTCGTACTTGCTTCAGAGCATGCGTCGTTTTTGGCACGTTGGAACAGCATACAGACAAGCGGTTTTCCCAATAGTAATTGGTTCCGTTGGAAAAATTTAGAACATGTTCTCTTTCTAGGTCCGTCAGAATTTTCGACGTAAAAGTCCGATGCGGCATACACACGGTCGGAATATACGATGAAAAGCTCCCGTCTGACTTTTTCTGTCGGACATTCCGCTCATGTGTACACGGCATTACTATTATCATGCCCAAGGAGATATGTCACTACTGGTTGGTTAATACCGAAGGTACATCCAGGGGAGTGGCCTGGGATGCCTTTAAGGCTACCCTGTGGGGTTCTGTTGCAGGGGTGATCAAGAAGTTAAGAGATCTTGCTGAAATTCTTCTCATACAGCGATCATTATCCTTGTACGCTATCTATTGCACTAAACAGACTTTTCTTACAGATGAAAGGACACTGCAAGCTATCCGACGCCTGAGACTGTACTTTTTTGCTGTATGCCCAACCATCCCTTGGGGCCGGTATGGTTGCGATAAATTAAGTACTAACCAGATGGATTACATACTTATATATGTTAGCATTTACTCCCTCATCCTCTAACCACCTCTGTCCTATATTTTATGGTCAAGGATGTTTATGATTTGAATATTGGACCTCTGGTTCGACCAGTAGCCAGAGACAGAACATGTAAGACACGAGGAGGAACCTCTCCTCAATCAAGACAATACAAACTAAAAACTATAGCAACCACTCGCCTTCTGGCCTGGTTTGGTCGAACAGTATCACCTCCTCAGCTATCCTGGGATCAGGGCCGATTGGGTGATACTCAGGTTCTCAATAGGATTCAACTGCAAATGTAATTTATCATTTGTTTATATATTCCTTTGTCTGACCCTTCATGCACTAATTCTTCTTTTATATATAAATGGTTATACAGGTTTACTTATTAATTCCCCAGATCTACGGTTCGACCAGACAGGATTTAGGGGAACCTCTTTGACTATCTTCCAATTCATAGAGTTTAGAGACTTTAGTTAAGGGACTGAGAGTCCATATCCCAAAAAGTGCACCATGATACATTTATAAGGTTCTTTTATACCCTGTCCTACACTGGTCATGCAGTAGCCTCCTTATCAAACTCAGGAATGCAGCAAAATAGGTGCTACTTGTTGTCACCCTCAACAATATGTATTACCATGTAATACTACCTATTCTAACACCCAAACTGTCTCAGGGACGTGTAGGTGCAGTTAAGGTTTGATTATTTCTGAATGTTACCAATTAGTTATCGGTTACTCAGTTACTCATGGGGTACGTTTAAACTAGTGAATATGTTTATCGCTATACTACCTTATGTTGTTCAATTGTTTATTTATGTTACTACCCAAATGGCTGGAAGGGGTACATGAATATTAAAATATTAATGACTTTATTTCTAAAGCTGCAGTAGGCAAGGGGAGGCATTTATACCCTATATTACAACAGGTTTGCTTTTTTGTTACCTACATTCCTGTAGTAATAACCTTCCACTGTCTCTACCAACGGATTCTATTCAGCCATGTAGCTGAACAAAAATCCCGTGATTCTCTCTTTTAAAGTTTATACCAGGAGACGTTATACTTCAAGCTCTCTATTATTTGGACTCTCTCTCTATATAGAGCATTCAGAAACTAATATTCTATCACTCCTTTCATTCCTTTTCTTCCTGCTATTACTTTGTCTTTCTACCAGGGGATCCATTAACAACAACCACTTAATTCAGATTAACGGTTTGTTCAGTAGACCATGACTTACTCCACACTTCACAAGCAACCTTTTTTGGTCTCTCATAACATTAGAGGCCTAAATACTCCAGAGAAATGAGTCTCACTACTTAGAGAACTACAAAAGGTAAAATCCAAGGTAGTTTTTATTCAAAAGTCACACTTTATAACACAAAATATATCATGACTACACAATAAACATTACCCCTACGTATACCATGCAACCAATAATATCTCTAAATCTAAGAGGGTATCAATATTGCTCCACAAAAACTCAGGATTAGAAATATCACAGCAACACGCAGACACAGAAGGGAGATTTCTGTTCCTTAAAGGACACTGGGACTGGATACCAATCACTTTGGCAAGTGCGTATTTTCTGAATTCGGCTCAAGTCACTTTCTGTCAACTGTGGTTGAGGAGCTGAAAAGCTTTGCCAGAGGATGCATTATACTAGGAATGGATTTCAACGTACCGTTGAACCCACTACAGGATACATCTGATGGCAAATCAAGCTTACCATATAGAAAACTGAGAAAAATCAAATCCTTGCAAGCTTCCCTTACACTGCTTGATACATGGCGCACGGTTAACCCTTCTGGCAATGATTTCTCATATTTCTCCGTTTTACATAATAAATTTATGTGTATTGATTACATTTTTCTTTCTTAGAGGGATTTGCACCTACTGCAAAATGCCAAAATAGGTATCAAATCCTTTTTAGATCACGCCCCTTTTTCTCTAACCTTACGGACACCTGTTAGAAGCCCTAAAAGTAACACATGGAGGCTAAACCCATCCTTGCTAACAGACAACCCAAGCGTTGTCAAAATAACAGAATCCATAAAAACTTACTTTACTGAAAATGATACAGAAGAGCTTTCTCCACTATCAATTTGGGAAGCCCATATATGTGTGGTTAGGGGAGAGTTTATCAGGCTAGGTGCCGCGAAAAAAAGGGAGGCGGAAAGGGAATTGAATGACCTGGTAGCTCAAATTGGCGAATTGGAAGCAAAACATAAACAAACCCTAGCACTGGAAACAGCTACTAAATTATTAGACCTGAGAAAAAAAATTACAATCAATTTTAAACTTGAAAACACAAAGGTTCCTCTTTTTAAGAAAGGGATTCTACTACGAACATGGAGACAAAACAGGGAAATTCCTCACTAGAGCGTTAAAAGATGTACAGTTGTCCACAAACATACCTGCCTTAAAAAACAAAAGCACTCAACTAGTGCAAGACACTGAAAAAATAGCACAATTATTTCATGACTATTACACGGACTTGTATAATCTCCCGGAAACACACAAACCGAAAGACCTCCACGGAACGGGAACACCAATAATTCAACAATTCCTTACAGACAGCGGGTTACCCACATTAAGTGACAGTGACTCACAGCAATTAGAAGACCCAATTAAAAAGGACAAACTACCACAAGCTATTAAATCTCTCAAAATAGGGAAAAGCCCAGGCTCGGACGGGTTCATTGCACACTATTATAAGACCTTTTCTACACTCCGGATTCCACACCTCTTGAAAACCCTCAATTATCTAAAAGATCCTAGAGAAGTCCCAATAGATTTCCTGAGAGCACCTCACAGTGATTACCCAAACCAAATAAATATATTATAACAAATTAGGGACAGAACGGCGCTACCTGAAAACCTGTTTGCTAAGCATATACAGGAAACATTAGCATAACGTTTTTTAACTATCTCATACGTCAAGATTCTTAACCCCTCAATGGTATATGGGAGGGGGTGCTTATACTACTGCAGATGGATAGGAGACGTATATATATATATGTCATAACCATTAATGCATATAGCCTGTAAGAAAGATGATATGTATAGCATATACGAAAAAACACTGTATGGATATACTATATGGCACTAGTAGATCAATACCCAATCTCTAAATTAATAGCCATATCCACCAGTATTACAAAGCAGCTGGAGACATATTATATATTGCAGGGAACATATACTGGTGATGTTTGCTAATTCCCAGGGAGAGAGGCTACATCCCCCACATATATACATGTATCAGTGTTTACACAGTTCATATATTGCAACAATTGAGGCACAGTGAGGTATGGTAGTCCCATGCACTTTTCACGGCAGCAAGTCAGGATGTTCCCAATGGTGACTTTCGTGTGAACAAAGTTGACAGGTGACTTCTGTGCTCCCCCCTCCAATTGCCTACTCACCGACTATTGGAACCTCTGCAGGGGTATCAGGCCTGTAGTGCTTTCAGTGGGCTTCGCTGCTCCCTGCTGTTTTTTCATAGGTGTCTCGGTTATATTCAGGTGGGTCAAGGTGCGGCAATACCCTCATGCATCAAAATATAAAAAAGGCTTCCATGGTGTGATAAAGTACCAAACTTGTTTATTAAAAACCACTCGTCTCTGGTACTGACTCATCTGCTCACCAATTGAGCACCAGGTCACTCCTGTCCTGGAGTGACCTGGTGCTCAATTGGTGAGCAGATGAGTCAGTACCAGAGATGAGTGGTTTTTAATAAACAAGTTTGGTACTTTATCACACCATGGAAGCCTTTTTTATATTTTGATGCATGAGGGTATTGCTGCACCTTGACCCACCTGAATATAACCGAGACACCTATGAAAAAACAGCAGGGAGCAGCGAAGCCCACTGAAAGCACTACAGGCCTGATACCCCTGCAGGGGTTCCAATGGTCGGTGAGTAGGCAATTGGAGGGGGGAGCACAGAAGTCACCTGTCAACTTTGTTCACACGAAAGTCACTATTGGGAACATCCTGACTTGCTGCCGTGAAAAGTGCATGGGACTACCATACCTCACTGTGCCTCAATCGTTGCAATATATGAACTGTGTAAACACTGATACATGTATATATGTGGTGGATGTAGCCTCTCTCCCTGGGAATTAGCAAACATCACCAGTATATGTTCCCTGCAATATATAATATGTCTCCAGCTGCTTTGTAATACTGGTGGATATGGCTATTAATTTAGAGATTGGGTATTGATCTACTAGTGCCATATAGTATATCCATACAGTGTTTTTTATTATATGCTATACATATCATCTTTCTTACAGGCTATATGCATTAATGGTTATGACATATATATATACGTCTCCTACCCATCTGCAGTAGTATAAGCACCCCCTCCCATATACCATTGAGGGGTTAAGAATCTTGACGTATGAGATAGTTAAAAAACTTTATGCTAATGTTTCCTGTATATGCTTAGCAAACAGGTTTTTAGGTAGCGCCGT
The DNA here is from genome assembly GCF_042186555.1 of Aquarana catesbeiana. Classification (NCBI taxonomy): domain Eukaryota; kingdom Metazoa; phylum Chordata; class Amphibia; order Anura; family Ranidae; genus Aquarana; species Aquarana catesbeiana. Next base: position 378,587,359 of record NC_133329.1, read on the forward strand.
TCTGTCCCTAATTTGTTATAATATATACGTTTGGCAGGGCATTCCTTGTGAGTGTTTTTGCGGAAGGGAGGCAGCAACCTGTGTGTTTTTTAACCATATAAACTTGTCCTAAGCGCGGTTTTTCAGGAATATTATTTATCCAAACCAAATAAAGATCCATTAGACTGTTCAAATTACAGACCAATCTCTTTGCTTAATCTGGACCTGAAGCTGTTCGCCAAAATATTGGCGAATCGTTTGAGGCCCCTATTGCATCAGATAATTGACCCAGAACAGACAGGCTTTATGCCAGGTAGAGAAACCAGGGACAATGTGATGAAAGCACTAAACCTTATCCATAAAGCACAGATGGAGGACTTTGAAGGCATGCTACTATCCACAGACGCGGAGAAAGCCTTTGATTGTGTATCGTGGGACTTTCTACTTGCGACCTGTACTCATATTGGACTAAAACCACATATGCTATCATGAATAGCGACCCTTTATCAAAACCCTACCACAAAAATAAAAATCAATGGCACTTTGACACGGTCTCGATACGCAATGGAACATGACAAGAATGCCCCCTTTCCCCACTGCTCTTCATTATTACCCTAGAACCCCTAATTCGTACAGTGAATAATTCGCCATTTATACATGGCTTCCAAGTTGGAGAGAAAACATACAAATCTGCAGCTTACACTGACGATCTTTTGTTTTTTATAACCCAACCACATATAACTATGCCCAATTGATGCAAACTATTTACACAATACAGCTATATTTCCTAACTTATAATTTCCCTTAACTTCAAAATAAATGATAAGAAATCAAAAGCATTGAGCCTATCCTTAAAAGACAATACGAGAACACTCATTCAAAACAATTGCACCTTTAAGTGGGGGGAAAGGACCCTTAAATACCTAGGTATATGGCTAACACCGAATCTTGGCTCGCTCTATGCAATGAACTTTAACCCCCTATTACAATAGGGACTTAGTGAAATGGTCTTTAAAATATTTCTCATGGTTTGGTAGAGCGGCCCAATCAAGATGACAGTCCTGCCCAGAATTCTGTACTCTTTCAGACCATCCCAATCGTTTTATCAATGAGCTTCTTCCATGCCCTAAACTTCATGCTCAGAAGATTTCTATGGGCAACGAAAAAACCCAGTATTAGCATCCAACTACTCGCACATGCCAAAGAAAGTGGAGGTTTGGGATTTCCGAACTTCAAACATTATCATTATGCCGCACACCTTTCGCAAATTATTGGCTGGATGTGTCATGCTGAAAATAAGTATTGGGTGGCTCTGAAGTACAATATAGGACCAATACCAGTGACGTGCTCCCCGTGGATACCCTGGGAATCCTGTCCAATTCAATTGAAACAACATCCCCTAGTAGGAGCAACGCTTAAGACCCTACAAAAGATTAATCAGATATCTGACCTAACTACTTCCCCCAGACCTTGAACCCCATTAGGCTACAACCCAGACTTCCCGCCAGGAATGACAAAGCCCACACGGATACAAACAGAAAAAGGTAGACCCCTTCTAGCCACACACTGTTTCACTGGAGGCAGGTTGCAAACATTGTCAGAACTTCAATCAGAAGGGAGGCAATTAAACATGACAAACTGTGATTATCGCCAGATCCACAGTTATGTCTCCAATTCTAAAAAACACAAATACTTTAAGAGAGCATTAACCCCCTTTGAGACAGTATGCTTCAAGGCGATCGAAAGTGAAAAAAACATTTCATTAACTTACACCTGGTTACACACCTCCAGATCCACAGAGCGAAATAAACACAAGGAGTTTTGGAAATCTGCTCTAAGCACCTCTTTTAGCGATGACCAATGGCTACATGCTTGCGTATTTGCCCATTATTGCACAATCAGTACACGCCTACAGGAAACATCGTACAAACTTTTGACTATTTGGTACAATACACCAATTAAGATACACAGATGGATCCCTGCTTCACATCTCAAATCGTTCAATGAAAACATACAAACAATCACTGACCAGATTCCTACTCACTGCTGCAAAAGCGGTAATCCCTAGGCATTGGAAATCCACAAACACCCCCACGATTAAGCAATGGCTCAAAGAGGTACACAACCTATATGCAATGGAGGAAATAAGGGCAACTGCACACGAAACAACTGAAAAGTTTAACAAAACATGGCAGCCTTGGGTCATCTTCAAATACTCTGTGGATTATGACTCACTGACTGGAAACTAATCATGGAAACCCTTGGACCCCAGCACTATTTGCTCTATACCTTTTATCTGTTTCCTTTTTCTTTTCCCAGCTCTTCTCCCTCACCCCTACCATCTATCTATACTTCTTGTTACACATTGTTACTCGTGCCCACATAGCAGGTACCATGGTTACACGAATTAGAGAAAACACTCAGACCATATGCAACAAAATGAATGATGATTACATCAGTTTTTTCTTAGTTTTAAAATCAGAATTTCACATAAGTGACTATATTGTTTTTTCAACTCATCTTGTGTATTGCTTAGGAACAAATTGCTGAAGTTAAATATATGTTATGACAATCATACTATTGATGTATATGTATTTACAATGGTTATACTCTGGTACAATTTGTACAAATGTTGTTCTCTTTACATCTGCAATAAAATATTATTGTGAAAAATAGAAGTTAAGAAATGACAGGGCCTGAAAAATATCCTCTCATGAACAGGCAGTTACGGCTGCGGATCTGGAGTAAATCAAAAACCCCTCCTCCTCAAACTATTGTATTTGGAGGGATAATTCCAGGCAACTAGATTTGGTTTTGTTAGAAAAAACCCACAAGAAATTATTGTACCAGAAACAATGACTTTTTGAATATGGGGATAGGAATAGTAGGATCCTGGCATATCTCTCCCACGCTGACTATCCCCCTCCCTCCATCTCAGGGTGTGATAGCTCCTCTGTGTACCATAGGTAGAGGGAAGAGATCACCAGTGTTTTTGCTAGCTTCTATACCAACCTATATAGCTCCAAAGTAATGTATACTCAGGATGAATTGGTTGCATATTTGCATGATGTTTCAGTAACAGGCGTGTCTGAAGAGGATGCGACTACCCTAGATTTGCCCAGTACTAGAGAAGAAATAAACGCAGCTATATCTACCTTTGCTGCAAATAAGACCCCAGGTTTGGATGGGTTCTTTATTGAATGGTATCGCTCATACTCAGAGTATCTTACCCCCAAATTACTAGATATGTATTCTGAAGCCTTTGAACAAAATGTATTACCCGATTCCTTACGTGAGGCATTGATAGTACTAATCCCAAAGCCGAACAAGGACCTTAAATATTGTGAATCCTATTGTCCAATCTCCTTGATTAATGTTGATATAAAAATTGTTGGCTCACAGACTGAATGTGGTAATTGCCAAGATCATCCACCTGGACCAGACCAGTTTTATACCAGGGCATTTGACGGCTATAAATTTACATCGCCTGTTTAAAAATTTACAGATCCCCTCAGACCTCGGGATACGAGAATCGTGGTTTCGTTAGACACACATAAGGCATTTGATTCCATTGAATGGCCTTATTTGTTTGGGGTCCTTGAGCGGCTTGGTTCTGGTCCTAAATTTATTAGATGGGTCAAGTTATTGTATACTCACCCACTGGTGCGAATTCGGAATTCAGAATTTCTCATCACAGACCCTTTTCCAATACACCGTGGCACTCTGCAGGGGTGACCGCTGTCACCCCTGTTGTTTGCCTTGGCAATAGAGCCCCCCTACTGATCCAACATACATGTATCCATGGCTGTAGAATAGATACTTTGGAGGAAAAAATTTCCTTGTACACAGACGACATGCTTCTGTACTTGGCAGACGCTGATACCTCCCTATCCACTGTCTTGGAGACAATTGCCCATTTTGGGCATTTTTCGGGGTTTAAAGTAAATTGGAGTAAGTCAGTTCTATTACCCTTTGACCCCCAATACAGCCAAGTGCTACACCCATGAAATACTTTACAGGTGGTTGCTAAATTTAGATACCTGGGGGTGGGGGTGCAACAACCTTTACAATCCTATATAAATAATAATATCTTACCGCTGGTACAGAGACTTAGACATACCCTAGCTACCTGGTCTAAATTGCCCCTGAATTTATTGGGGAGAATTAACATAATCAAGATGATATATCTCCCTCGTTTTCTGTATTTATTCTGGCAAGCCCCAGTTTATCTCCCTAAGAAACTTTTTAGTCTAGATGTCCTTTTTTCCCCATATTTTTTTATGGGGTTTAAGCCCTACTAGAATTTCCTTGGCTACTTTGAAGTTTCGCAATTGGGAGGGGGGGAAGGGGGGGTTGGCGATGCCTGATTTACAATCCTACTACTTGGCAGCCCAATTAACGCATATACGGTTGTGCTCATAAATTTACATACCCTGGCAGAATTTATGATTTCTTGGCCATTTTTCAGAGAATATGAATGATAACACAAAAACTTTTCTTTCACTCATGCTTATTGTTTGGCTGCAGCCATTTATTAACAATCAACTGTGTTTACTCTTTTTAAATCATAATGACAACAGAAACTACTATTCATATTCCCTGAAAAATGCCCAAGAAATCATAAATTATGCCAGGGTATGTAAACTTACGAGCACAAATGTACATGCTTGGGTTTTCCCAGATCTCCTGAATGTTGCAGTTACAACCCAGGCAGCATTAATGGGATCTTATGAGGCCCTAATCAATTATACAGGAATGGCACGTATCCATCTGAGTGGGTGGCAATCCTTAAATTATCAAACAAAATAGTGCATATGTGCAGTAAAAGACTACTAGGAACATCTTTAAATAACTCTCCTAATGCTCCCTTGCGGTATAACCCAAATAAATTTAAAAGAGAAGTATGGGTTTTCTGTTTTTTCCCCAGTCATACTTACCTAGGTGGATGCAGCATCAAACCAATCTGTTCCCTGTTGGTCTCTTCAGGAGATAAATTAATCCAGTTAAAGTGGAGTTCCACCCACTTTTACAACTCTTCAGCATCCCTCACTAAACTGTGCACTGTAAACAAATTGGATATTTTTTAATTTTTTTTCTCAGCACCTACTGTATATCTGCTGTATTCATTTTTCACTTCCTCCTCCCTGGCCGCGGCCCATCGCATCATTTCCTGTTTGCAATGCCTTCTGGGAAGGGGGGCAACTTCCTCTGAAACTGCCGTTGCTATGGAAACCTGACCTGAAACCTAGTACACTGCTTGTGCTGCACTGAGCATGTTTGAGATCTGCAAGGATGAGATCCAGGAAGAAATACAGTCTGGCTTCAGATGCCCACACTTAAGATGGCCATGGCCTGCTGTAAGTTTATAAAATAACAAACTACTGCTATAAACGAACAAAACAGACCTTAGTTTACAGACTAACTTTACTAGAATACATTAAGCTTGTGTATTATAGGGGTATTTTTATTTAAAAAGTATAATTTCAGCCGGAACACCACTTTAAAATATTACACGCCTTGCAGACTATATAAGATGGGAAGATCACAATCTCCAGACTGTCAGAGATGTCAAGCTGCTGTCTGGGATTTCTTCCAAATGGTCTGGGATTGCCCTAAGATACATAATTTCTGGAGGGAATGTGTACATTCATTGAGGAGAAGCTGGCTCTCCCTAACATTTGTACTCCTGATAGATGTTTATTGGGCAACCTGGATGAGGATGATCTTAGAGAATCCCAAAAGTCCCTACTTTGACTTCTTTTTTTGTGCTAAAAAATCTATTGTACTGCAGTGCAAGAGGCCGGATCCTCTTTGTCTAGGGACTTAGATTGAGCTGGTTAATAAGGCCTTAGCGATGTAAAAATTGACATATCTTGCAAGAGGTGGCCCTAAGAAACTCGACAAACTATGGTCAGGCTGGGTAAATACTGTGTCTGGTGATATCGACATCTGAGTGGCAATATTCTCATAAGGGCCTTAGGTTTGACTGAGTTACTCTATTTGGTTCTAAAAGGTTTGGTTTATTTTGTGGATAAAATCTACTCCTTTTGGAGGTTTCTTGACCTATAAGAACTTAACATCTATACTCTGTAATAGTAGCAAAGCACCAGCTGGTTATTGGTTGACTTCTTGTTGTGTTCATCCATGTACAAACCCCCCCCCCCAAAACTGTATATGTATATCCCTGTATTGAATGATATGCTGTACCGGTATGTTTTATACATGAATGTTATTATGGTGGGAGGTGTCTTGCTTTCTACCTCTGTTTCAAAAACACTAATAAAAGCACCTTTAAAAAATATATAAAAAAGGGCACCCACAGCCCCGCAGTGCCAACAACTTATAAATCTTTTTTTTTTTCATTAAAATATTACTGTTATATACCTTTTTAGTTGCTCAGTATACAACGTTCACATGATACAATGCAGGGTCCGCCCGAGTGCTGAATGTTCATGTAGGAGGAGATTTCAGTCTCCTCTGATGAAAATTCGGATGCATTAGTGACCCCTGACCCTTGATCTGGTCAGTGCTGATTGGCGCTGTGCCGATGACATGAAGTTAAAAAACAACAACAACAAAAAAAAACATACAAACTTTAAAAAATAAGTTCAAACAACACAGCATAATGTATTGTTAGAAAACTCGAACAACAAAATATGCATTATTAATCAGTAATATATTCGTGTGTGCAGAGTTACATGTCAGTGACATTCTGCTTCACTCTGTTCACACGGCTCCAATCCAGAAACACTGTCATTGTATACAGTAGAGACCAAACTGAGCATGTGCAGCCCAACTGAATGAATGAATGAATGAATGATTTGTAAAGCGCTGCAATTGCGAACTGAATCGCCTCAAGGCGCTAGATGTATTCTCTGTAGCCAGCTTCTAGAAAAGGAAGGTCTTTAGTTTTTTCCTGAAGGCCTGGTGGTTTTCTTCCATGCGGAGGTTGGTTGGGAGAGCATTCCATAGTCGAGGTCCTTGGACTGCAAATCTACGTTCTCCCTTTGCTTTGTAGCGGTATTTGGGAATGATGAGGAGGTTTTGGTTAGCTGATCGAAGACTGCGATTCGGTGTGTAGTGTTTTATTTTTTCCCGGAGATATTGCGGAGCGTTTCCTTGTATGCATTTATGGGTGAGGCAGAGGGTCTTGAATATGATCCGATTCTTCACAGTTAGCCAATGTAGGCTTTTTAGGGATGGGGAGATGGATTCCCAGGGCTTTTTTCCTGTTAACAGTCTTGCCGCCGTATTTTGGATGAGTTGCAAGCGCGCAAGCTGATATTGGGGTAGACCTACGTAGAGGGAATTTGCGTAGTCGAGTCGGGAATTGATGATTGTTCCCACGACTGCCGCTTTGTCCTCTTCTGGGATGAAGGGGATGAGTCTGCGAAGCAGGCGGAGGAGGTGGTGGGATCCGCTCACCACCGATCCTATTTGTGCATCCATTGTCATTCCTGAGTCAAAGATGACTCCGAGACTCTTGACTTTGGTGCTGGGGGAGATGGTCTGTCCGAGGATGGAGGGTGGTGTCCACGGAGTCTTAATTTTGGAATTTTTGTTGGCTTGCAGGAGAAGAAGTTCTGTTTTTGATCCGTTGAGTTTGAGGGAGTTAGTGGTCATCCAGTCATTGATTAAAGTGAGGCATTTCTGTAGTTGCTGATGATGATCTTTTTGTCCGTTAATGCGAAGGTAGAGTTGGGTGTCGTCTGCGTATGAGTGGAAGCAGAGGTCCGTTTTCCTGATGATATTGAGAAGCGGGCGGATGTAGATGTTAAATAGCACTGGTGACAAGGGTGAGCCCTGAGGGACTCCACAGGAGACTGCCCGAGATTCCGAGGTGAATGTTCCTAGTTTCACTGTCTGAGAGCGATTCTCTAAGAAGGATGTAAACCATTTTAGGGCAGAATCTGTGGCTCCTGCAACTTCTGAGAGGCGGACAAGTAAAGTATTGTGGTCCACTGTATCGAATGCTGCGCTAAGGTCTAACAGTACCAGGAGACTCGGTTCTCCGTCATCTGCTGCTTCGAGGGCGTCGTCCCATATTTTGAGAAGTGCTGTTTCTGTGCCATGGCCTGGGCGGAAGCCTGATTGCAGAGGGTCCAGGAGGTGGTGTGTCTCCAGGTGGTGTTGTAGCTGCTGTACTACTGCTACTACTACCCTCACTGTGTCTTTGCAGGCTTGACCAGAGTGATGGTGCAGGAGGGGTAGGATCTGTACATACAGGATCAAAGAGCATTTTTACACAATGCAGAGGATTAACCCCTTAAGTTCCACAGTGAGTATAACAAGCATGCTTTACTGCATATACAGATTTTACTGTTGTGGGTTTAGTAACACTTTAACACAGATTTGCAGGTGTACATACATACGCTTACTGTCATATTTTTTATAAACTGCCTTTTTATTGATAATATTTTTTTAACTTACAAAAGAGAGAGAGACGAGGCACTGTAAGACCACAGATAAGAGACAGTCAACATACAAAGCAAAAAAGTATACAATGACGTTTTCAAAAGGAATCTGTCTGACAGGCTTAATAAGTCTTGTATATTGTTAAACTTGTTCATAAAATCAGTAGTGTCTTGCAGGAAACTCACAGTGTTCGTGACTAGCATATTTTCTACAAGGCCTGAGATATGTTCGGTAAACTTAACAATATACAACAATTACCACCAAATGCACTTCTAGTCATTAGGATGTAGAATCTCTGTATAGTAATATCCCTCACAAGGATGGGTTGGTGGCATGTCACAGATTTTTATCATCGTCACCAAACCACAAATACACTGCTGAGGATGTTACACAGCTCATTGAATTCATTCTTACACACTTCTTACAAACTACTTCACTTTCAACAATGCCATCTCCAGTGTATGGGTACTGCTTTGGGAAGTAAAATGGCACCCCGATATGAAAACTTATTTATGGCTGACCTGGAAGACAAATTCCTGAACAGCATACAACAAAAGCCATACAGATATTATCGCTATATTGATGATATCTTCATGATATGGATTGAAGGTGAAGAAAATATAAAACTATTTTTCTCATTGATCAACACTTTTCACCCATCTATCAAACTAAAAATGGATTATTTGAACACAAATGTCAACTTCCTACAAAACACTACAGTATACATCAGGGATGACAAGCTTCACACTTCGATTTACAGAAAACCAATTGACTGGTGCAGCTATCTTCATAGTTCCAGTTTTCACCCCCAACACACTAAACGGGCCATCATACACAGCCAGGCTATCAGATATCGCCAAATATGTTCAGACCCAGAAGGCAGAGATAAACATCTCAGAACCCTGGCAGACTCCTTCCATAAGAGAGGTTACAATGACAAAACCATCAACAACAGCATAAACACAGCCTTGAAAACCCAAAGAGAAAATATCCTCCAATACCCAGAGAAAAAAAAATAACCGAGTACCTCTAGTCACCACATACAACCCAGCACTAGAAGGGATCAAACAGATAATCAAAGATTTACAACCCATTATAACAGAGGATGAAACTCTGAAAGAAATATTCCAACAACCCCCAATATTGGCTTTCAGACAACCACCCAACCTCAGACATAAACTAATCAGCAGGAAACTTCACTCCGATTATAAAGTCACAAATAATGAAAGCAAACCCTGCAATAAAAAATGCTGCAAACTGTGCAACCAGTTCAATCCATCCAAAAGTGTCATACACACAAATGGGACCTTCAATATCAATATCATGGGATCATACAGCTGTACCTCCAGTAATGTTGTGTACCTCATCCAATGCAAAAGGTGTAGCAAAGGATCTTATGTTGGAGAAACAGGACATAAGATGCAAGCAAGGATGAATTTGCACAGGCATACCATCAAGGAACATAAAGAAGACAGTTTCTGCACACCTGTGGGACATCACTTCTCACAACCGGACCACACTATAGAAGACATCAATGTTTTAGTTATTAAAGGGAATTTCAAAACTATCCATGAAAGGAGAACGTTTGAACTAAGAATGATACTTCTTTTTGACACAAAAAATAATGGCCTAAATTTAAATATTGGTTTCCTTACCCATTATACTACAGTTTTACGACCCCCTTTGTGACTGTCACCCCCCCCCCCCCCCCCCGCGGTCTATAGCTCTTCATCTGTCTTATCTCACTAACTCTGCTGCTAGCTTTATTAACATTACTATATACATTGATATGTATGTGTTTGTTTCTTTTTTTTTCCTTTCCCTCAGAGATTGTGAGGTTTTTTTTTTTTCCTTGTCAAAAGAAGTTTATTGAGTATACAATGTTATAAAGATACATAAAGTAAGTTTACAAGGATCTATAAAGTAAGCTCATTGTTTTACAGTAGGGTTTATATAGGTAAATATCATGAAATTTCAAATATTAAACATTGGGTTCACGTAAACCTAAATTAAAGATATATATCATTTCCTTAGTTACTTTTGTAGGTATTTAAATGATTTATACCTACTATACATATTGTTTACAAGTAGAGTGTTTATAGGTCAAATAAATTCTGATAATGAGCTTTAATCGTAAGGTGGAGAAAAGGAAAGAGAAAGAAGAAAAAGGGTTGAAAGGTAGAGGTATGGTCCACAAGGTTGTCCCGCTCGTCAGTTTATTATTCTTTTTAGTTCTCTTTGAAGCCTTAGAATGGGTGTCTCTGTAAGTCATTTATTCTGTTACCATGGCAACAGGACAAAGTCATTGAAGTTTGACAGGAACTGTTGTTTTATCCAAGAATGCCAAAGTTTTTCAAATTTTGGAATTTGATTTTGATCGCTGGCTACCATCTTAGCATGGGACATTGTATTATTCATTCTGTGAATTGTTTCTGCTAGTACCAATGTAGGAGATTTCCATGCCTTGGCCACTGTTTGTTTTGCAGCCGTTATTAGTTGGATCATAAGTTTGAATTGAGAGAGTGTTAACCATTCCGGTTTTAGATTAAGTAAAGTTAAATATGGATCTGGTTGTATTATTTTTTTAAATATTTTAGATGCAATCACGAAGACTTCCTTCCAGAAGGTTTGGATTACTGGGCACGTCCACCATATGTGTAAATATGTGCCTATTTCTGGGCATCCTCGAAAACAAAGAGCTGAGGTATTAGGTGAATATTTTGCCACTCTAGCGGGTACAAGGTACCAGCGAGTTAGGACTTTATAATTTGTCTCCAGTGCTAAGATGTTGGGTGAAGATGACTTAGATGTGAGCCATATGTTAGACCAGTCCGTGTCTTCTAAAGTTCGTCCCAGGTCCTCCTCCCACCTCTGAACGTAAGAGGGTCTATTAAGATTTGCTACTCCATATAATTGATTATAAAGTGATGAAATTGTACCTTTAGCAAATGGATCTTTTGTACGGATTGATTCAAAAATGGATAATTGGGATAATGGTGTATCCCCCTTTAGGAATGGTGTATAGAAATTTTTGATTTGGAGATATCTAAATATCTCAGAGTTTGGTAGATCATATTTTTCTCTAAGCGATGGGAATGAAAGGAATGATTTAGATGCTATGAAGTCAATTAGTGTCTGAATGCCTGATGTTGTCCAAAGCTTTAAAAGAATTTGGGTAGATCCATGCTGGATAAAAGGCCGGAATTTTGATAAAAGAAAGGAGAGGATTGTGTGGAGATTGTAACTGATATTTGGTTTTTAGTTTATCCCAGAGAGATAAGAAGTGTTTAGTTATGGGATTATGAATTTTAAAGCGGTCTTTAGGATCAAGCCATAATAAATTTGATATTAATAGAGGGTCATTTTCTGAAGCCTCTATAAATACCCATAATGGGATTTCCTGTTTTGCATGGTATTTGGACAGACTGGCCAAATGTGCTGCTCTGTAGTAGTTAGTAAAATTAGGGTATCCCAGGCCTCCTTTATTTTTGGGAAGATGTAGTGTGTGTATAGGTATACGTGGTTTAGAAGAGCCCCATATAAATGAAGTTGCTCTTTTTTGTACTATTCTCAAAAAATAGGAAGGAATTGAAATAGGGAGGACTCTGAATAGATAAAGCAATTTGGGTAGAATAGTCATTTTGATTGCATTAATCTTCCCTATCCAGGATAAAGGAAGTTGCGACCATTGTTTTATTAGATCTGTGATCTGTCTTAATACAAGAGGATAATTGGTTGAGAATAAGTCAGAATGAGATGCTGTTAAATGAATTCCAAGATATGGGATTGATTTTTCTGCCCATGTGAATGGGAGTGCAGCCCTAGCCGGGATCAATTCCATGTTTGTGAGTGAAATATTAAGCACTAGGCATTTCTTAGGATTAATCATAAGGCCGGATAGGGCTGCAAATCCATCAAGAGCTGGTATTAAGTTAGGACCAGAGACCTGTGGTGATGATAGAAAAAGTAATATATCGTCTGCAAATATACATAATTTGTGTGTAATACCTCCTACTTCAATGCCAGTTATAGTTTGGTTTGTTCTGATGTATTGGGCCATGGGTTCGAGTATAAGGGCAAATAATAAGGGAGATAATGGGCAACCCTGTCGGGTACCTCTTTCGATATTAAAGGCTTCAGATTTGTATCCAGCATATTTTATATAGGCTTTGGGTTTATTATATAATGCTTTGATCCATGTTAAAAAGTGGGGTCCAAAACCCCATTTTTGTAATGAATATTGCATATATTGCCAGGATACTGTGTCAAATGCCCTCTTAATACCGAGAGATAGAAAACATAAAGGGATTTTCCGTTTTTTAGCAATATGTGCCAATAACACTGCCCTGCGTATATTATCGCCTGCCTGTCTATTTGGCATGAAGCCTACTTGATCTCTATGTATTAATTTTCCTATAATGCTATTGAGGCGTTTTGCTATTATTTTTGCTAATAATTTAATATCGAGGTTTAACAGAGAGAGAGGCCGATAATTCACACAGGAAGTATCATCAGAAAGGGGGTTTGGGATCATACAAACAATTGCCATTAGTGTTTCTTGCCGAAAAGAATGTCCATCTAGAAGTTTGTTAAAAGTTTCAGTGAGAATGGGAGAGAGTATTTCTGAGAATGTTTTATAGTATAAAGCCGAGTAGCCGTCTGGGCCTGGTCTTTTGTTAAGTTTTAGGTCTTTTATGGCGTTAGCAACTTCATCTATAGTTATAGGCTCATCCAAACTGCTTTTTTGATTCTGAGATAACTCAGGTAAGGTTATTTTTGAGAAGAGGGATTCAGCCTCTGTAGGATTAAATTCATTGTTTGTCTTGTATAAAGTTGCGAGATGTGAGTGAAATTTATGGACTATTTTAACTGGATTACAAGTGTAAACATTTTTTGATAATTTCAAACGTATTGGTTTGAAAGATTTGTTAGTTGAATTTAATGCCCGAGCCAAATATGTACCTGGTTTGTTTGTATTCATGTAGAAATTGTGTTTGGAGCGTTTGAGGGATTTATCAACTGACTCAGTGAGAAATAGATCGTATTCCAATCTAGATTTTTCCAGATGAGATTTTGTACTCTGAGATGGATTATCTTGAAATGATATGTAGGCTGCATTAAAATTAAGTTCTAATTTTTTTGCTAGATTTTTGCGTTCCCGTTTAAATAGTGCCATTTGTCTTTGTATTGTACCACGCAAGACAGGCTTATGAGCTTCCCACAGTGTTATTGGGGAGATGTCTGTTGTATTATTAATTGATACGTATTCCTTTAAAGCTTGTTCAATGGCCATCTGATGTAGTGGGTGTTTGAGCATTATGTCTGGTAAGTACCACGTTGGGTCATGCGCTTTTGGTATGGCTGAGGCTATAGTAGTGTATACTGCATTATGGTCAGACCACGGAATCGGAATTATATCTGATGCAATAATTTCTGGTATCATTCCTATTGTTAGAAAAATATGATCTATTCTGGTGAAGGTTTGATGAGGGTGCAAGAAATAAGTGAATTTCTTTCTCATTGGGTTACTTTCTCTCCACGAATCTACCAGATTATATTTGGAAAGAAGTTGAGAAAAAGGTAATCTAGAGGTTATTTTGGATGGTGTAAAAGGTGATTTATCTAGAAATGGGAGGAGGACCTGGTTCGAATCCCCACACATTATCACTGTTCCTATTTTGTGTGTATTAATCACTTGTAATATATGTGAGAGGAATGGTGTAGGTTGTTTGTTAGGAGCGTAGTAGGAAATCACCGTGATTGCTGTATCCATTATATAACCCATGAGTATCAGGTATCTACCTTCTGGGTCTTTAATTTCTGATGATAAGGTGAATGGTGTGGATCGGTGAAATGCAATTAGAGTTCCCCTTTGCTTGGTACAGGCAGAAGCCGTGTAAATTTGTTGATAAAAAGGAGAAATATATTTTGGAGTAGAATCTTTGGTGAAGTGTGTTTCTTGGAGGCATACTATGTGAGCCTTCTTGTTATGGAAAGTACGGAAGGCTTTGGTCCTTTTTTGAGGGACATTTATTCCCTGAACATTCAGGGAAAGTATATTCAGTGGTGCCATGGCAACAGATCAAATAGTTTTGACTTACTTTTTGTTATGCAGAGCTGACTGCGCAGATCAACCTGTGTGGACTGAAGAGATGAATAGATAGAAAAGAAACCAGTGAATTCTGGCGTAAAGAGTAAACAAAAAACATATGAGATTAGATGATACATTGTATAAATTATTTTTTGCAAGTAATCACAATTTACCCGTGAAAGAGAATAAATATCTCTCTCAGGGGAATAAGTGCCTTCGTCACACTCCCACATAATATGGTTAGGAGAATGAGGAGGGCTAATGGGGGTACACGGATCTTCCGCTTACAGGAGAGAAGTGCTATGTCAAAAGACATCAAAATGATGTTTCATTAATTGGAGTGCAGAATATAGTTTTTGTTGAAATTATTTATTCCAGGGTGGTTGTATATGGTTAGTCTTGCCCTAGGCTAAATAATTCAGTTAGAAAGGTACTGTTAATAACTTTGGTATTGATGAAGATAGTTTGAATTATTTTGGGATTTTAACCCTTTTAGAGTAAACAATTACATATTTTATTCATATGTAACTGTTTAGATATGTTAACTCATAAAATTGAGGTTGTATTGCTTCAGATTAGAATAAACAAAAACATAATTCTAGGAACTAGTTAGGTAATAATATATTTGTTTTAAGAAAAGAAAGAAAAAGCTTCCATTACTTCTGGATTATTGAACATATTTGTCCTAAAAAGTAATAAATCTATTGTTATTACCTGATAATATATAACTGAACAAGAATTTCCTTATTTGACTTATATATTCTAAGGCTATATGAATCAGAAGTAATAAGAAATATAACTGGAATGTAACATGATCCCACACAGTGTGTGACTATCAGAATGCAGTTACATTCAGCTATAAATACAGGTTTTTTATAGAGAACCATCTCTTAGTATGATAAATAAAGAGATATCAGGAATTAGGATGTCAGTCCATTGAGTCTTCTTGGTCCATGGATGATGTGGCATAACGGCCTCTTTTGTGAGAATGATGATTCCCATTTTGTTCTGAAATTTTCTGAGTGCTGCCTGAAGGTGAAGATGATGCCATTCTTATGCGTGTGCGAGAGTTGCTGCTTGTGGGTTCTGTCAGATTTAATTTTAAAAGGGTTTGTTGTAGTTCATCTGCTGATCTGCTTCTGTAAATTGTACCTTGGTAGTTAAATCTGACTGAAAAGGGGAAGCCCCATTGATACATAATGTTGTGGCGTTGCAGTTCCATTAGTTGTGGTTTCATGGATCGTCTTTTAGTAATAGTAAGTTGGGATAGGTCAGCAAAAATTTGATAATTGTGTCCTTGAAAATTAAGTTCCTTTTTTTCTCTTGCAGCAATTAGTATTTGTTCTTTCGTTCTGTAATAATGAAATTTTGTGATTATATCACGTGGGGGTCCATCTTTCTTTTTGGCTGTGAGGGCTCTGTGTACTCTGTCCAGTTCTAAACGTTCAATAGGGATATCTGGCTTTAGTTCTTGTAATAGAGCAGTAATAGTAGATTGCAGGTCTGTCACAGTTTCAGGTATTCCCCTTATGCGCAAGTTTGAACGTCTGGCTCTATTTTCGTAATCTTCGAGCTTAGTTTGAAGTTTTAAATTCTCTTCTTTTAATTGTTCCAATTCTGTTATATTTACTTGGGTTGTAATTTCAATTTCATCCATTTTTATTTCTAGGGCTGCGGTGCGGTTTCCCAGCTCTCTTATTTCTTTGGCTAGGCTTTTTGTTATTTGGTCTGAGGTTTGTTTTAAAGCCTTATGAAGCATCTTTTCAAATTGTAATAATATTACTGGGGATGCTGAGGAGGCTTGTGGAGAAGTTTGTGAGAGGATTTGTTCTGTATCTGACTCAAATGGAGAGTCTTGCTGTGACATTTTCTGTCTGTGAGAGCGCCCTGATGCTGTATATTGTGAGGTGACTGGAGCTGCTTTAGTTGCAGTGAGTGCCTGTGAGCTCTTTGTGAGGTGATTTTTATTTCTGCCACGGTTTCCTCCCAGTATCATATTTCCTGCCCAAACTTTCACAGTTTGTTCCCTGGGGCAAAAAGGTTCAAATGGATACCTTTTGAGCCTGCAGGCTCCGCTTTGTCCTTCTCTTCTCTCCTCAGCGGTGCGGAGCTCTAACAATGCATGTCTGCTCTGCTAGGCTCCGCCCATCTCCCCCCAGGTTTTTTTTTTTTAACATTTTAACATTCTGCTAAAACTTATGTGCATCAGTACTGCTTGGACCTTGAAGAAGGGGACATACAATTGTATGTTAGTGCAAATAAAAAAGTATCACAGACAGTACTCAATTTTCTCTATCTAAATTGCACTAATACGGCTATAATCACCTCAAGTATAAAAGTTGGAATTAAGCTTTTATGGTATTCATATTTTCCTTTGTGATATTTTTTTATAGCTGGTGCAATACCTCAATTTTGGATCCTTTGTTCGAGATGATCTATTTTACATGGGGTTTCTGATGCATAGGAATACCTTATCCTGTTCTGTATTTTGTATTTTCTTGCAAAACCTTAATAAAGAACTATTGAAAGAGTAGAAATGTTTTGGGAGTAAAAGTTATCCAGATGTCAAAACGGCAGGAGATCAGTTTGCCAATAAGGTTTGATAAGGGGGCAATACCAATATATATGTTAAATTGCTCAGTGGGCCCTCCTGCATCTCCAGCACCTTTTGTCAGCTGCAGTGTACAGGGTTTGTAGCTTATCTGGGGTATCGTACCAGTGAAGTAATTTGTATTGATTTTCTTTGTAAAGCGTACATATAAGCAACTTGAGACCATATTAGTTGCCAGGTCTTCATTTGGTCACGTATGGATATTTGGGGGGAAGGGGAGGAGAGCAGTACCCTATAGATTTGTGAGATTAACTCTTTACTCTATGGCCCACTCAGGCTTATTTTTTTCAAAAGGTGCAAGATCAGGGGAAAACTAGCAAGCCTGTCAATGTTTGGGTGTAGTGATAGATCTGTATTCAAAGAAAGCCTCCCTAGTGAGTTTGTAATCATTTTGAAGATCTTGAAAGGAATGCATTCTCCTAGTTCTGACACCCACAAAATGGCCAAAGTGAAGCAAGCCTTTTTCCTGTCAGGGTTGAGACATCTGCAGAGTAAGGCTATCCCAAATAGAAGGAGTAAATAAAAAGTAAGTTGCAAGAAATGCATTAGTCGTTAGGGTCTATAAATATTTGACTCGTCAACAGAGGGTGCAGGTGAGTGCCATGGGTCGTAATAAGTCAGACATACTCATAGAGATATACATAGTATAGAGTTGGGTTAGTTGGGCACTAACCACAGTTGTTCTATTTCAAACCACCAGTTAAAATTGTCTAGAGCAAGACAAGAGGCCAGGGAGAGTAACTGAGCTGCAAAGTAGTATTTGGAAATATTTGGAAAAGCTAGGCCCCCTTGGTCCTTTGGTGCAAAGAGTGCCAATTTATAAACACTGTGGTGTTAATAATTCCATATGAAACTAAGCAATTTATTTTGAAGCGTCTTAAGGAGGGAAGTCAAAATAGCACATTTATACTGTCATACAAGCTGTACACACACTTCTTTACATTGTAGTGTATAATCTTCAGTGTTGTCACATGAAAAGATATAATAAAGTATTTACAAAAACGTGAGGGGTGTACTCACTTTTGTGAGATACTGTATACACAATGCATGTGTGTGGCTCTATCCCTGTAGTAGCTGCTGGATAGTATGGGTTCTCTGTTCTTTGCATCAACCTTCTCAAGAACCTCAGCCCCTCTGACACACCAGGTTGAGTGTACAAACATACAATATTATAGGAAATCACTAAAAAGTAATACATAGTGCCCAATAGTAGTGCTGATATGGTCTCCCACTGGCAGGCATATATCCAGACAGAGGTGCTCTCTCTCTCTAACTCCTTCAGTGCCAAGAGAAAAAAACTTTCTGGGGCAGTGTAATAAAAATCATCTCTCCACTCCTCCTACTGCACAGTGCCTATTGTGATCTGTAATCTAGGAAGTCTAATACCCAAAATGGTGTAGAGCAACTCTCCCCTAAAAACAAATAAGCACCAGGTCACTAACATTAGTGCTATGTATCAGCAACCTCAAAAAACAATGTGCATAAACATAAATAACACACCTTAATAAAATGTGCAAAAAAGGGAAAAAATAAAAAAGTGTTTAAAAATTCCTTCTGTGTCCCACACACAAATCCTCCAAAAAATTAAATACAGTCCAACAATGTCCACATATGAGTGTAAATTAATATCCGCGCTCAGTAAAAAATCAAACAAAACAGCAGCTGAGCACCACAACCCAGATATCAGGCACTAAATCAAATGTAAAAATATAAAGTACAGCGCTTCAAAGGCGAATCAAATAAAATGCATAAATGAATATGGCATATAATATCTATAAAGTTCAAATGTGCAAAAATGATTACTATGTGATACTGATTATGCCTGACCAACACAATACAGAAAAAGATACATTGTAAATTAAAGTGCAATTATAAAGAGAAATAGCATATAAATTGCCAAAAAATAAATCATTCAGTGAAAAGTTAATCAAATGGCTGGAGTTTAACCTCCCTGGCGGTATGATTATTTCAGATTTTTGCGTCTCAAAGCAGTACAATTATTTTGCAAAGAAGTTTGGCGTTTTATATTGTAGGCCTGTAATTCTTAGCAATAACACACTTAAATCTGTCCACCAAGAGTCTAGTAGACATTCCGGGTATGATGAAGTTTGAAACACAAAATCATAAATTATAATATAATAAATAAATATAAATAATTAAAAAATAATAATAATATAATAACAAAATAAATTTCCCCACGATTCACTATCGCTCAATTCTGCAAGTGTCCACTTTTGACGTAAAGGGATACTTTTTGGTTGCTATTGACAATCTCAAGCTTCCAGGCAGAAAGAACAGTATATATAATATAAAACTGCATGCCGGGCAATATACAAAGCACTGGGGACAAAAGGGAAGTGAAATGATTTCATACAGTACTGTAATCTGTAAGATTACAGTACTGTATGTGTTATGATTTTTACATTGTTTTGAATATACCGCCAGGCTCCACCCCTGTGCATCGCGATGCTCGCAGGGAACGGAGCCTGGTACAGAGAGGCTTCGGGCAGAGGACAGAGTCCACAGACAACACGGGGGGGGGGGGACATCGCAGGATCCTGGGGACAAGGTAAGTAACCTTCACCAGGATCCTGAGATGTAATCCCGAGTGTGGCTCGGGGTTACCGCTAATGGTGCTGAAGTTTAACCCCGAGCCACACTCGGAAATACCGCAAGGGAGGCTAAAGAAAAGATCCCACGTGAGATATAGAGCCTGGATCAAATGCTTGACCACGTGATACTTATCACCCTGCTCACTTATAAGCTTTGGCAAGCAATTCATTTAGCACTATTTTTTTTTGATTGATTATTAATAGATTGTACTGATTGATCACTTATTTGAATGTAGGGAGTCTATTCATCCCATTATATGGCTGTCATCCCAAACTACAACTCCCAGGAATCTCAGCACACTGCATAGAAGTCTATGGGCTTGCTTGGCTTTAGAATGCCCCCTGCTGGCTGGAGGAGAATGGTGCAGCATATATCAGTATCTCAGTAAACAAAGAGAAGGATAAAGTCTATGGGGTTGATTTACTAATCCTGGAGAGTGTAAAATCTAGTGCAACTCTGCATAGAAACCAATCAGCGTCCACATTTTATTGTCAATGCTTAATTGAACAAGCTGAAGTTAGAAGCTGATTGGCTATCATGCACAGCTGCACCAACCCCAATGTCTCCTTCTCCATACTGTTGTAGCCCAGCACCTGGCTTCATATGCAAACAAGAAAGTGACACAGCACCTTCTGAAGATATAATTAATACCAGCAACCAGAGACCTATATATAAAATATACAATTAGGGACACAAAGTAAAAAGAACAAAAATATTGATTGAAGTCTATTATAATTTCCCTCTAAGGTATATTTGTTTTAATTCAACCTTTCAACCAACAAACTGAGAAAACGCATTAGACCATTTAGACTGCTGCCTAATTAGGGGTTGCCAGAAGGCCTTTGCATGTTTGTAAAGTAAATATCCCCAACATATGATCTGTCTAATGAGATGCGCGCATACATAGTTGTTAATGCTTCTTCAGTATTTTTCTTTTTTTTTTCCCTATCCTAAGGAATCAGTGCTACTATTATCCAGATAGGTTCTCGAGACGATAAAACCTTTGATGTTCCAGCTGGTTTGCTTCTTGTTACATCAGAATTTTGTTGCAGATGCTCCTGAAAGATGCAGCTATCTCCTAATGGCTTGTGCCGTGTTTTAATGCCCCCGGGTGTAAAGCCGCTAATTATTTGCTTATAACGAATGTTATTTAAATACTTCCGCGGCCTTATGACAGGCCGTACGCAACAGCGTGACAGATTAATACCTGGAAATGGGGATATTTATAGGAAGCTCCGGAAGGCTTCTCCGCAGCAATTACATTTAATAGCATCAGGTTCTCAGGGCAGCCTCTTATATTTACCAAATGCATTCACCGAACAAGAAGGCAGGTGAGAGATTAATAACAGAGTCGATGATCTGTTTATGAACGATTTCATTTGTTAGCGTCTTCGTCAATATGTTTCAGTTTGTTCCACCTGATCAGAGGCAAATATAAAAACTACAGCAAAACAGGGTTTCTCAATAGAAAATGTTGGATAGTTTATTAGTGAGGATACATTTCAAAGTAAAACTGAAGTATTTTTTTGAAGTGTATCTAAGCCCGAACAATTAAATTCTCTTATTAAGTATTCCCTTGTAAGTGTTTTGTTATATCTGTTTGATAAGTTCAAAAATACCTAGTGATCTTGCCAGAAATCTGCCAGTGCTCTCTGCCTGTGCTGAATTTTGCAGAAGTACAGCTGTCTATGTTATTTATGTTATTGACAAGTGGTCTACAAACTTTCTAATCAAAGGCCAGTGTAAGTAGTCAATGCCTTAGGCTTGGTGATCAGTGGGAGTAAAAAAAAAAAAATATATATATATATATATATATATATATATATATATATATATATATATATATATATATATATATATATAATCTCACAAACTTCACAAAAGTTAGTACACCCCTCACATTTTTGTAAATATCTTATTATATCTTTTCATATGACAACACTGAAGAAATGACACTTTGCTACAATGTAAAGTAGTGAGTGTACAGCTTGTATAACAGTGTAAATTTGCTGTCCTCTTTGAAATAACTCAACACACAGCCATTAATGTCTAAACCGCTGGCAATAAAAGTGAGTACACCCCTAAGTGAAAATGTCCAAATTGTGCCCAATTAGCCATTTTCCCTCCCTGGGGTCATGTGACCTGTTAATGCTACAAGGTCCTAGATGTGAATGGGGAGCAGGTGGGTTAACTTTGGTGTTATCGCTCTCACTCTCTCATACTGGTCACTGAAAGTTCAACATGGGACCTCATGGCAAAAAAACTCTCTGAAGATCTGAAAAAAATAATTGCTGCTCTACAGAAAGATGGCCTAGGCTATAAGAAGATTGCCAAGACCCTGAAGCTGCAGCACGGTGGCCAAGACTATACAGTGGTTTAACAGGACAGGTTCCGCTCAGAACAGACCTCGCCATTGTCGACCAAAGAAGTACATGTGAGTACATGTGATATATATATATAAAAATGTTCATTTGGAAAACAATCTTTTTTTTATTTTTATATATATATATATATATATATATATATATATATATATATATATATATATATATATATATATATATATATTTTTTTTTTTTTTTTTTTTTTAATATTATTTTATATTTTTTATATATATATGTACTCACTATATATATAGCCATGCCCCATCAGCTCAGCAGGGGTGTCCGGGAAGCTTTATAGTTCATTTCTGACTGAATAAATTAAAACATTTTACTAACCCCCCGCTCCTACTTGCTTTCCAGGGTGTACTTACAATAATGGGGCCCAGGAAGTGAGAGCACTGAAAAGAATGTATTCCCATTTTCGGGGGGGGGGGGGGTGTAGGCAGATAAGCCAGTGCCACATAATGCATGGCACATGTTCTAGTTCCGGCCGCGGCTGCCCACTGCTTGTACCATCCCTGGCGGAGTGATTCATGTGAACACCGCCCCCTCAGTATAGGCCGAGGACTGAGGGAGAGACTTTTGTGAGATGGGCAGGCGGCTGAGAGGGTGCAGGAAATCTAATCTGCTGCAAGTGGTGGTGCACAGCTTCAGGCAAGGGGTAGCAAACACTGCACACAGTCCCACTAACTACTATAGAAGAACAGTAATGGTCACAAACATGTATTTACTTACCAGATATCATTATGTCATGTCATCTTCTTGGCTGCATGATTCATATAAAGTCCCAAACTTTGCTCCTAATTATTTTTATTTTACTATAGAAAGAAGGTACAGCCCCCTGACTCCCCACTGTATTTATGATTATCGTCGTCATGGTGATCACAGCACTTTAGATCCTCTATTACTCTTCCAAAGTGTCC
Organism: Aquarana catesbeiana; assembly: GCF_042186555.1. Lineage (NCBI taxonomy): Eukaryota > Metazoa > Chordata > Amphibia > Anura > Ranidae > Aquarana > Aquarana catesbeiana. Next base: position 378,610,375 of record NC_133329.1, read on the forward strand.
ATGGCTATTGGGGCTGAGTGTGTACAAACTGTAAAACAGGACAACCATAACAAAGTCAGCCCCAATAGCCATGTGACATTGTAGAAGAGTAATAGAGGATATAAAGTGCTGTGATCACCATAATGACGATAATCATAAACATGAGATGTTACACTTGCTACTTGTTTGGAGGGAAGGGGGGCAGTGAAAACATGCAGCTGAGACACATTTTGTAACCACCCCCCAACCATTCCTCCTTAAAGAATCTTTCATTCAAGCTTTCCAATTATTTCCGCCTGTCAGTTTTTCTTCCGGATCTAATTGAAAGCTCCATGTAGGATGAAGTCTGGATGTTGTAAATGGATTTGAATCTGTTTACACCTGCCTAACTGGGTCTATTCAGGTCCAGAAAAATAATGGAACTGCATTTTTTCCAATTTTTCCAGACCTAAACATGGCAGATCATAGGTAGCCTCATGTAAGTGGATAATCACCGCTTCGGGTAAAACAATGCCCTTTCTGAGTCACAGGGTGATGGTCCAGTCCATGACCTGGGTGTAGCAGAAGATGTGGAAGGAAGATTGACCGCACTCTCAGCTTCAGAAAAAATGAGCTTTCATGTATAAAATCCACAAAGAAAAACATCACAAACCCACGATACAGAGAGATAGTAGGATGGTTAATGCATTTCATGAAATAATTTGCTTAATCATAACCCAATGCCATGCTGCTATCTCTCTGTATCGTGGGTTTGTGATGTTTTTCTTTGTGGATTTTATACATTAAAGCTCATTTTTCTGAAGCTGGGAGTGTGGTCAATCTTCCTTCCACATAGCCTGATGTAATTGGATACAAATCAAAATTTCCATTTGGCCACCTATAGAGACATCACAAGTCCACCCCTGTCTACTGTGTGGTATATGCAGACGCAAACTGAACAGACCTGGACGTCAAAACACTGACATCTGTCCCATTTAGCTCTAATTCAGCAGAGAATCCACTCATCAATCCCTTGCTAAGTGGATCAGCACTGTTTGAAAGAGCCCTTATGCTGGAAAGGTAGTGGTGGGGAAATTACATATGCTGCAACCACAATGCTTTTTGCACAGCAAAAATTATCCCCACTGTAACGACCCACGATGTTCCCTGCTGAGCATGATCCCTTTCAACTACTGCTGGGATTTTTAAGTGGTTTAAACAGGTGGTGAGAAGGTTCACCACCAGCCAAATGCTGTCTGAAGAGCAATCCGGATGTAGATTACTCTTCAGAGAGCTATGCTAGAATTAGCCCATAAAGATTTTAAATAATTATTGGAGTGCATGCTTAAGCTGATTTAAAGGCATAATCTATGTGGCTTAAGAAAAATTAAATCCTTAAGTCAGCTGCAGAACTCTCATTCCCTAGCAGGAATGAGCTCAGGCGTGTTCAGATCCTAGTTTAATCAAATTTATCACAGCCTAGACAAAGATAAATATCACTTGAAATATCCCTTTTGCCAGGTGGGGTCAAGGACCGGGTTGGGGGGCCCCATCAGATAGGCTGTACGGGCTGGATTACTAACAGTGGCCCTGACTGTGGATTCACTAGCCTACAGCTTGTCATCTAACACCTGGCCATACATTGTTCTGCCCACTGCTTTCTGGATTGACAGCCCTGCTTCTGTTACTGAAAACCTCCCACTGTGAGCTGCAGTGTCTGGAAGGGGGAGCATGCAAGGCTGTCACGTTCCTGCTTGAAAGCCAAATTGAAGAGAGGGCTCCATTTGCAGCTATGGTCCAAGCATCCCTGGAGCTAGGGAGTACAAGGCACAAAGAGGCATGGGTGCCGATTGACCAGTTTGTTGCTGGCTGCTCCAGGAAGTGATCAACTGGGTAGACAGGAAGACTTGGACCTCAGCAGGAGCACATGAAACACTGTGGAAGAGCAGGCCAGGCCCAGTAACTAATGTGGTGCTGATACTGGCAGTAGGTAAAGACAGTGCAGGATATGGCCAGCAGGAAAGGAAATAGGGTGGTGTTATTGAGGTCAGGATACAAGCCAAGGTCCTACATAGATGGTCACAAGAATAGAAGATGATAGAGTCATTAGGAGCCAGACCCAGAGTCATACACAGTGGATCAGAGGTGTGAAGACAGTAGAGTGGTCAGGAGCCAAGTCGATGTCATGCACGATTGATCAGAAGACTCCTTAAAAAAGCAGAGGTTACAACCAGAGATCAGGCAGATGGGAAATCCAGAGGCAAGCTAAGTCAGTAACACAAAGTTAGCATATACACAAGGATACACGGAAGCATGGGTCACGGACAAGCTGAAGATCATCCAGTTGCCCTCTGTGATTGCTTCATTTCTATAAATAGGGTGTTTGGTGTCAGCCCTGGAACTAGGTATGCACGCATGCGTGACTGCACATGCAAATGTCCTCTTCATGCAAACGAGTGTGCTCACTCATGCTGGATACTGATGGAAGTTGCTGGCCTGTATATTGGCGCACCCACTCCTATCATCCTGACAGACACGAAAGAAGGAGGATTTGACTTAGGAAAGATAAAGAGATTTTTTTTTTACTTTATGTGGTTTTGTGCGTTACATAGTAACAGGATTTGGCACATGTCTAGGCTGTCATACAGGAGCCTTCAGTTGTACTTTAATGAGATTTAAAAACATTGAATGTGACTTTTAAATTTACAATAGCATGTTAAAGCTTACATGAGATTTAAATGACATTCCTTATACGCAAATAATTAGTAGTTTTACACCCAGGGGCATTAAAACATGGCTCAAGCCATAAGGAGAGAACTGGATCTTTCAGGATTGCCTGCAACACAATTGTGATTGTAACAAGAAGAAAACTAGCTGGAACATCAAAGGTCTCATTGTCTCGAGAACCTGCCTGGGTAATAGTGGCATTGGTTGCTTGGGACAGAAAAAAAAATCTGAAGAACTCACAGCTGTGTATGAAAGCATCACATTAGAAAGACCATATTTAAGGGGATGTTCATTTTACATTACATGTAAATCTTTCTGACAATCCCTAATTAGGCAGCAGTGTAAATGAACTAATCCTTTTTTAAATTTGTGAGCTAAAAAGGTTAAATAAAAAAAAAAAATACACAAGCCTCATATCTTAAAGAGAAAATATAATGGATTTAAATCAAAGTTATTTCAGTTTTGTGCAACAAATGTGTTTAATTGTAAAGAATTACTGAAGAAGAATTTGGCTCAGTTGGGGAAAGTGAAATAATTTTTATGTGTATTACATAGTAACTAGATTCTGGACTTATGTATGGATTCTAGAAGCTCAATAACTCTGGTAAGGCAGCTCCCACACAGCGAGGCTTCCCTCAGTGGACAGCCAATGGTAGCTTAAACCATAGAGATACAGAAAGGAGCACCAGACCAAAACCAGATGAAAAACACCAAGATAATTTGAACTGTTGCTAAAAAAGTCATATAAACACTGCAATGTGTTTGGGGGCAACACCACTTCCCCTTTACCAGGGCTACAAGAATATACATAAAACATAGTCATAATAATTACATTTTTTTTTGTGTACTTACTTTTGAAACCAATCAGTTATATTTAATCATATTGCAGGAACCAGACACATTTTGATCCATGTATGAGCAGGGAGGTTGTAGAGAAGTTCATCTACAAACTGACTTCTGTACAACCACCCTGTCGCATTTTCCCCACTAGATCAGTGCCGCAGGCTATAGCTGGCAGCACTGATCAGTGTATTCTGATGGTGAGGATGTCTCCCTGCTGTCAGAATACAATAGCCCAGAGGGAGCATTCCCCTATCCACATCAAATGTGGGGATGGGGGAATCTAATCTAGGCCACTGGTTGAACAAAAAAAAAATGATTCATGTATGGGCTGCTTTAGTGTGTTTTAGTACTTGTTCTAGTGGCCAATTAGTCCTACTACAGCAGCTGGATTTTACAGTACTTTTTTGCCCATTTTCTTTTTTAATGCAGTTTAGTATGCAGTATGTCCACATTTTATCTACTTTCTTTATTTGATGTTTTAGTATGTATATCATTTGTATCCTTATCATTTCTAATTCGAGACAACTGAAGTTCATGTGACAATTTTTTGCTATTATCTGATATACTAGAATTTGTGGTAAATACTTATCTCACAAAAGAGAGTACACCCCCCACATTTTTGTAAATATTTTATAATATCTTTTCATGTGACAACACTGAAGAAATTACACTTTGCTACAATGTAAAGTAGTGAGTGTACAGCTTGTATAACAGTGTAAATTTGCTGTCCCCTCAAAATAACGCAACACTTCGGCCATTAATGTCTAAACCCCTGGCAACAAAAGTGAGTACGCCCCTAAGTGAAAATGACCAAATTGGGCCCAGAGTGTCAAAATTTTGTGTGGCCACCATTATTTTCCAGCACTGTCTTAACCCTCTTGGGCATGGAGTTCACCAGAGCTTCACAGGTTGCCACTGGAGTCCTGTTCCACTCCCCCATGATGACATCACGGAGCTGGTGGATGTTAGAGACCTTGCGCTCCTCCACCTTCTGTTTGAGGATGCCCCACAGATGCTCAATAGGGTTTAGGTCTGGAGACATGCTTGGCCAGTCCATCACCTTTACCCTCAGCTTCTTTAGCAAGGCAGTGGTTGTCTTGGAGGTGGGGTCGTTATCATGTTGGAATACTGCCCTGCGGTCCAGTCTCCGAAGTTAGGGGATCATGTTCTGCTTTAATATGTCACAGTACATGTTGGCATTCATGGTTTCCTCATTGAACTGTAGCTCCCCAGTGCCGGTAGCACTCATGCAGCCCCAGACCATGACACTCCCACCACCATGCTTGACTGTAGGCAAGACACACTTGTCTTTTTACTCCTCACCTGGTTGCTGCCACACGCTTGACACCATCTGAACCAAATAAGTTTATCTTGGTCTCATCAGACCACAGGACACGGTTCCAGTTATTCATGTCCTTAGTCTGTTTGTCTTCAGCAAACTGTTTGCGGGCTTTCTTGTGCATCATCTATAGAAGAGGCTTCCTTCCGGGATTGACAGCCATGCAGACCAATTTGATGCAGTGTGCGGCATATGGCCTGAGTTCTGACAGTCTGACCCCCCACCCCTTCAACCTCTGCAGCAATGCTGGCAGCACTCATAAGTCTATTTTCCAAAGACAACGTCTAGATATGACGCTGAGCATATGCACTCAGCTTCTTTGGTCGACCATAGCGAGGCCTGTTCTGAGTGAAACCTGTCCTTTAAAACTGCTGTATGGTCTGGGCCACCATGCTACAGCTCAGTTTCAAGGTCTTGGCAATCTTCTTATAGCCTAGACCATCTTTATGTAGAGCAACAATTCTTTTTTTCAGATCCTCAGAGAGTTCTTTGCCATGAGGTGCTATGTTGAACCTCCAGTGACCAGCATGAGAGAGTGAGAGCAATAACACCAAATTTAACACACCTACTCCCCATTCACACCTGAGACCTCCTACCACTAATGAGTCACATGACACCGAGGAGGGAAAAGGCTAATTGGGCCCAATTTGGACATTTTCACTCAGGGGTGTACTTACTTTTGTTGCCAGCGGTTTAGACATTAATGGCTGTGTGTTGAGTTATTTTGAGGGGACAGCAAATTTACACTGTTATACAAGCTGTACACTCACTACTTTACATTGTAGCAAAGTGTCATTTCTTCATATGAAAAGATATAATAAAATATTTACAAAAATGTGAGGGGTGTACTCACTTTTGTGAGATACTGTATATGCATGCATATTAAGACATCATTTCGGGTCCGAATGTATTAATATTCTGTCCCTTAAAATCAATGTTAATATTCCAGAGAAATGCTATAAACTTTGAGCCAGGTAGTACTCCTCACCAGTGGTCCTGCACCACACTTTTTGGATGATATTCCAGATACTTGCTGGAGATGCCTAGATGTTATTGGCTTCCTCCTACATATTTGTGACAAGAAGATCTTTCATTTTATCACCTTCACCAGTGAAAATATTTTGCTCTTTCATCCCACCTCATGCCTCTATCACCACATCACGATGACCATGAAATATTATACAAATGCTCTTTAATATTTTACCTACTAAATGAGCCCATCCACCAACTATCAACAGTGAACTTTCGCGTAACAATACAGTGGTCACCATGGCAGAATTGGTCTACATAGGCCAGGAAAATAAGTCCCATTTTCTGTTGATCTAAATTAGATGGCACCTCTTTAAGGCTACCACCACTTGATTCACCCCACCACCGATTTGCCCCATTGGCATAAACACCCCCTCTCAAACCTGTTCCTGCCACAAAGGCAATTTATGTTCACTCACAGTATCAACCAAGTGTGGGCAACAGAACATGATGAATAGGCAAGCAACAGTTCACACCTTGGGAACCTAGCAAAACAGGATGCTGTAGCCTCATCTCCCCAAAGCCTCTCCTATCCTCACGAACCCTCTGTACATTACCCCCCCCCCCCACACTCTTCCCTTTCTGTTATCGTCTATCCATTACACCATCACACTTCCTCTTCAGATTCTCTTTCACCTCCCCTTTTCCTTTTTTCTTTCTACACAACTCAGGTACTGTGGACTCCCACTTGCCCTTACATTTTCCCATTTCCCTTACCAGACTTCGTATGGAGCACTGAGGGAAGGAGAACTGCATGGAGATAATGGCACAGTCCTTTCTGAAACTATCATTTAACACAAGCAACTGAGCTTACAGAGACCTGGGACTATAACCTCTATGCTTCATAACTCCCTCATCCTATGTATGGTTGTAACATGTACACCAGTTTTTTTGTGTATTACTCTAACTACTAAAAAATACTAAAAAATATTCAATAAAAACTGTTTGGGAAAAAGGTTTCATTTTTTTGTGTTCAGTTTTGTTAGTATAGATTCTTAGTCCATCACTTCCAAAGACAAGAGGATGTCTTTTAAAGTTTCAAATATATTCCTTGTCATTCTTCTCTTTAATTTCACTGGAAAGGTATAATTAGCTATAATTTCCACATAATTATCTTTAAACATATGCATTAAAATGTGTCCATACTCAGTGACTAAACTCTTTGCTACATACAGCAGATTCTAAGAAGAATATCTTCTATTTGTCAACTTTTCAGTCCTTTTAATTTGTAGGGAAAAAACAAAAACACAAAAACAAAAAACACAAAATCATGTGTTCTAAAGCAGTGGTTCTCAACCTCAGTCCTCAAGTACCCCCTCGACGGGCCATGTTTTGGGAACCTCCCTTAGATAAAATACTGTAGCTCTTATCAATACCATTGATATTGATTTAAAGCAGCTTTGCAAAGTAAAGAAAACCCGAAAACATGGACCGTTGGGGGTACTTGAGGACTAAGGTTGAGAACCACTAAATAAAGATAGAATCATTGCCAGAATGTCCGTATCTATACAAAACTTCATGATTAAAAGGTAACTGTCATCTTTCAGTGAGTTCTCATTTTGGGTTATTAATTTTATGTTAGGTTTTCAAATTGCACATTTAACAAGTCATTACTCTGCCATATTTTCAAGATCATATTTCATATTCAGATGTCGAGGTGTGCCTTGAAAAATGTTTTCCCTAGTTAGAGATAGAATAAAAAAGGTTTAGAACCAAATGGGAAGACTTCCCCTACATTCCTATATGACCATATGTGGATAAATGGGAGAGAACTCTTCAATAATTATAGCACTCTCTTTTTATACTGCGGGAAAGGATTAGACCCCTCCACACAACTTTTGCTAATTGGGTAACCATTATGCAGATTGTGTTATTCTGTGGCTTGCCCTGCCCACACAGACACCTTTCCTCTTGCTAGATAAATAAATATTTAAATTAAATATAAAATAGTACTTCATTTATATAAATATATAACATGATTTCAGTTCAATATTTATATAATAATTAATATTTATACATTAAATATAAATATTGAATTGAATGATAAATTGATATGAGTGATTGCCATAGTTGCATTGTTGGATATGGTACAGACACATATTAGAGGGTCTTCTCCTGCCTTGAGAGATGTTTGGCATCTGGTGTGTTGTTATACCTATAGAGTCCATTCACATCAGGGCTGTCCACTGCTGTGCATTTAATGCATGTACTGTATGTTACTGCTTGTTATGCCCCACATTAATTAATCTTGTGTTAAGGCAGCCCACTCACGTCAATGGGCTGTCAAAGCACTACAAGGGGATTTAAATTGCTCCTGCACCAAGTTTTAAGGGAACTGAGTATCCCGTATTACTTTGCTCCTGCACCAAGTTTGCTGTGGACGGCACACTACATTACATGGTAGTGTGGTGGGCTGCAACAGAGGTGCATTGGGTAAGTGTGTCTGGGTGCCATTTTAAAGGAATGGCATTGTGGCATACCAACATACGTAATGTGTATTTTGCAGTACACTGGTTTGACTAGGCCCTCAAGTAGGATGGGGCTTTCTCCAAAGCATATCTACACAAAGGGATTCTATATTGGATGTAGATATCAAAAGTAATATTGCTTCTACCACTAAGTTTTTGAGCTAGATTGATTGGTTTCTATATTGGGAAATCAGATCCCATTATAATGCTCGACTGATATAATGATATACTGCCAGTTATTGATACTATAAGGATTATGCCACATTTTGGTCTCTGTTTTTTCTGTTTATATGTTTTTCTTTTGTGCTTTAATTGTATTGATATTTAAGTATCTGTTTGTGAAAAAGTTAAATTGTGGAAACCTTGCAAAAAGACCTGAACAAATTAATGGGGTGGGCGACTACATGGCAAATGAGGTTCAATGTAGAAAAATGTAAAATAATGCATTTGGGTGGCAAAAATATGAATGCAATCTATACACTGGGGGGAGAACCTCTGGGGAAATCTAGGATGGAAAAGGACCTGGGGGTCCTAGTAGATGATAGGCTCAGCAATGGCATGCAATGCCAAGCTGCTGCTAATAAAGCAAACAGAATATTGGCATGCATTAAAAGGGGGATCAACTCCAGAGATAAAACGATAATTCTCCCGCTCTACAAGACTCTGGTCCGGCCGCACCTGGAGTATGCTGTCCAGTTCTGGGCACCAGTCCTCAGGAGGGATGTACTGGAAATGGAGCGAGTACAAAGAAGGGCAACAAAGCTAATAAAGGGTCTGGAGGATCTTAGTTATGAGGAAAGGTTGCGAGCACTGAACTTATTCTCTCTGGAGAAGAGACGCTTGAGAGGGGATATGATTTCAATTTACAAATACTGTACTGGTGACCCCACAATAGGGATAAAACTTTTTCGCAGAAGAGAGTTTAATAAGACTCGTGGCCACTCATTACAATTAGAAGAAAAGAGGTTTAACCTTAAACTACGTAGAGGGTTCTTTACTGTAAGAGCGGCAAGGATGTGGAATTCCCTTCCACAGGCGGTGGTCTCAGCGGGGAGCATTGATAGCTTCAAGAAACTATTCGATAATCACCTGAATGACCGCAACATACAGGGATATGTAATGTAATACTGACACGTAATCACACACATAGGTTGGACTTGATGGACTTGTGTCTTTTTTCAACCTCACCTACTATGTAACTATGTAACTATGTAAATTCAGAATCATTCAGATATATTCAGATTACCTACAGCTGACCCCTTCTTGGGTGTTTGGGGAGGCTCTCCTGACTGTGTAGTCATGATTAAAGTGATATTAAAGCTTGTTTTTGTTTTTTTAATAACAACCATGTCATACTTACCTGCTCTGTTTAATGGTTTTGCACAGAGCAGCCCTGATCTTCATTTCGGGTCCCTCGCAAGGGCTCTTGGCTCCTCCCCCTCAAGCAGTGGCCCCAGAGAAAGCTGTTTTCTCTGAGGGCACCACTGCGCGCTCTCTCCCAAGCATAAGACACATCGATCTGCGGCTCAGCCCCCTCTCTCCTTGGGACAGCCGAGGCTCTTGTGCACATCGTTGGATGGAGAGGGGGTTCAGGTAAGTATTGAGGGGGAGAGCTGTGGGGGGGAGCAGCACACAGAAGGCTTTTTACCTTCATGCATGAAAAAAAACCTTCAGCTTTAACAACCACTTTTCAGTTCCAGGGAGTGTAAGAGGACACTGGGCCACACGATGAGACTGAAAGAGAAGCTGCGTAGAGGGTCTTTCACTGTCAGGGCAGTGAAGATGTGGAACTCTCTTCCACAATTGATGGTGTCGGCAGGAAGTATGGATAGATTTAAAAGACTCTTGGATGGGCATCTTAGCGAAAACAATATATGGGGATAAGGGAAATTATTTTTCTACACACACACACACACACACACACACACACACACACACACCTACACAGGTTGAACTGGATGGACTGTTGTCTTTATTTAACCTTACCAACTATGTAACTATGTAACCACTTTAAATCCTGATGTAGTGTGAAACACATAGACGTTTCTCATGCCCTACAGTACTGTGTTGCTGTGATGTGTTACTTTTATGATTGCATAAAGACGGGTCATTTTGGAATGCAGCTGTGAGGACTCATATTGGGAAACTGGGGTATCATGAAAGCGCTACACTATTTTTTGATGTCACTATCATGAAATGTAGGTGTCCAAAATTTCACTCATTTATCGAAAGAGCAAACATTTCCTTCATGACCATTTGTATAGCCATTTGTAGAGCCATTTTCCCAATGCTTCCTTCATTCAATATCCTTAGACGATAAGGCTGTATGTAGACAAGAGTAAATAAGCAGAGGGATCACTAAAACATCAGCGGTGAGACAAATATCCTTGAACATCAATTCAAAACATTAAAAAAAAAGAAATTGATTCCTTTTAATTCTTCCTCTTACTCAACGTTGATCTGAGTAATTAAACCACTTTATCTAGTTTCTGGTAGTTTGTAGCCGCATAGCAACTGGTACACCAAAGGCAACATTATTTAGCTTGCATTTGTTCACAGAGTTATGGTTGGATTGTTTACTGTAAAAGCTAAAGGCAAAAAGAAAAAAAAAATATTCAAAAAAAAAGAAAAGAAAAGAAGAATGTTATGTTGGTTTCTGCATAATGGCTTTAGGGACAGAAAGGAAATAGTGGTGTATTTTCACCAAGGGAAAATCTGAAAAGCAATTTAATGTTTATGTAATAGAATTCTTTGTTGGTTCAGTGTAAAAATGAGAAAAAAATAACTTAATACTTAATACAAAGCATATAGATGTGTAGACAGGGATAGTGGACTGTAAATAGAGAAAAGACTGCCTCGGAAGGAGCTGCTCATGACATATGGGCAGAGGCAGTATAATAATAAGTTGAAACATTACAGGGCAGATCTTCTCCAGCCCCCCCCCCCCCCCCCAGGTTAGTGATGGGTGGTTGATCAGATAGGACGGCCAACAGAGAGCTCAAGAAGAATCACACAGAACTAAAATATACAGTATAGAGATAATGAAAAGTTATAAACCTACATTTATGTCTTTTTTTTTTTGTTTGATAATGGAAGTATGGACTTCTAAAAAAACAAACATTTATACTTACATAGGTGGATGCAGCATTCATTTGATGTTACATCTGCCCCCACCAGCTCTGCAGTGAGAACTAAGAGATCAAACACCGCTGATCGCTCAGTTCTTCCTCTCTTCTTTGAACAGAGAGCTGGGACTGTGAGTCACTAGTTCTCTTCTCTGCCCTCACCCCACTTGAAGAGCTGGACCGAGAGGCTGAGTCAGGTGTCGGTCCAGGGTTCTGGATGGATCATGATCATATGGTCAGGATCTTTTTCAGAGCCTGGACTAGCTCTGTGACATCCTGTGAAAATGGGATAGGAGTGCAGGACGAACTTGAGCAGCACAGTGGTGTAGTGGATAGCACTCTCGCCTAGCAGTGAAAAGGGTCGCTGGTTCGAATCCCAAACACGACACTACCTGCCTGGAGTTTGCATCTTCTCCCTGTGCCTGCGTGGGTTTTCTCCGGGTACTCCGGTTTCCTCCCACACTCCAAAGACATGCTGGTAGGTTAATTGGCTTCTGTCCAAAATTGCCCCTAGTATAGTAATGTGAGCTGGGGACCTTGGATTGTGGGCTCCTTGAGGGTAGGGACCGATGTGAGTGTGCGAAGTATGTGTGGAGCATTGCGTAAATTGATGGCGCTATATGGGTACCTTAAACTACATAATGATATAATAGATGAGTATCTTAATGAGACACAATGTACAGGGATAGGGACAATTGAAGACACTCACTCACTATGTAAACAAGGCGTTTCCCTGTTCTGCCTAGCAACATGACAGAGATCTACTGCTCCCTGTCATCGGGAGCAGTGATCTCTATCATGTTCTAATGAGACAATCCCCCCTACAGTTAGAATCACTACCTAGGACACACTTAATCCCTTGATCGCCCCCTAGTGTTTAACCCCTTCCCCGCCAGTGTCATTTACACAGTAATCAGTGCATTTTTATAGCACTGATCGCTGTATAAATGGTCCCAAAAGAGTGTCAAAAGTGTCCGATGTGTCCACCATAATGTCGCAATCACGCTAAAAATTGCAGATCGCCGCCATTACTAATTAAAAAAACTAATAATAAAAATTCCATAAATCTATCCCCTATTTTGTAGATGCTATAACTTTTGCGCAAACCAATCAATATACGCTAATTGCAAATTTTTTTACCAAAAATATGTAGAATACATATTGGCCTAAACGGAGAAAGAAATTTTTTTTTTTTTTTTGGGGGGGGGGGATATTTATTTTAGCAAAAAGTAAAAAATATAGCTTTTTTTTTTTTCAAAATTGTTGCTCTTTTTTTGTTTATAGAGCAAAAAATAAAAACCACAGAGGTGATCAAATACCACCAAAAGAAAGCTCTATTTGTGGGAAAAAAAGGACGTCAATTTTGTTTTGGTGCAACGGCGCACGACTGCGCAATTTTACAGTTAAAGCGATGAAGTGCCATATCGCAAAAAGTGCTCTGGTCAGGAAGGGAGTAAAGTGGTTAAACTGGATGTAAACTCTCTCCTATACCCAGTGAAGTCAACAGCCTCAGATGATACACAGTGATGAAAAAATCTCCTTACATAAGTTTTACATGTATATCTGCTGTCTTCAGCTTTATATATCCTTTAGAAAGTGCACATCGTGTTAGAGATTTTCACTTCTTGGTCACCAATGGGAGTGGATTATTGGCATACAGCCAAGGCAGCTGATTGGAGGAAAGGCACACACCCCCCACTCTACCTTGGCAAAGGAAGAAAGGAATGTGCAGAGCTCTGCTCTGAGACGGCAAGCTGACTGCTAATCTATTTATAACAACCTCCTCCGACACACACTTTAGGCTGCCGTCTCTGAGAACTTGTCAAAAGTTATCAGGTTAATAACAGAGGAATTGAGCAGGACACAGCTAAGGGACATAGGGCTTTGAAGAGAGATAAGAAAACACTACAGATAGACGTGTCCTGCTTGAATTTCATGAATCGGGTTTACATCCACTTTAGGTTGGGGAAAAGTGTTCTGGTGATGTATGTCTAAGGACCTGTATTGATGGACTTTTGTTCACTTCAGGAGCGTTCTGCATTCCAGTACAAGTTTATGAAGATGCAAAACTTGCTTAAAGTGATATTGACTACTTGCCGACCAGCCGCCGTTGTTATACGGTGGCAGGTTGGCTTCCCTGCGCGAATCGCCGTAGCTGTAGGGCAGGAGCTTTAAGGGCTATAGGGGCACGTGGCCAGCAGCCGCGATGTCCAACAGTGACCCACGCTCGCTCCTCAGAGAGCCAGAACGGGGATCTGTCAATGGAAACAGACAGATCCCCATTCTGTCAGGGAAGTAGAAAGAGATCTGCTGTTCCTAGTGATTAGGAACAGAGATCTCGCTTTACTCCCTGTGGGTCCACTTCCCTCCATAGTTAGAGACACCTCCCCAGGGAACACTTAACCCCTTGATCGCCCCCTAGTGTTAACCCCTTCCCTGCCAGTGACATTTATACAGTAATCAGTTGCTATTTTTACCTCTGATCGCTGTATAAATGTCAATGTTCTCAAAAAAGTGTCAAAAGTGTCACATCTGTCCGCAAGGTCGCAGTCCAGCTAAAAATCGCTGATCACAGCCATAAAAAAAAATCATAATAAAAATGCCATAAATATATCTCCTATTTTGTAGATGCTATAACTTTTGCGCAAACCAATCAATATACACTTATTGTTATTTTTTTTACCAAAAATATGTAGAAAAATACATATTGGCCTAAACCGATGAAGTCTTTTTTTTTTTTCTGGGATATTTATTATAGCAAAAAGTAAAAAATATTGTTTTTTTTTTCAAAATTGGCGCTCTTTTGTTGTTTATAGCGCAAAAAAAAAAAAAAGCAGAGGGAATCAAATACCACCACAAGAAAGTTCTATTTGTGGGAAAAAAGGTCATCAATTCTGTTTGGGTACAGCATCGCACGATCATGCAATTGTCAGTTAAAGTGATGCAGTGCCGTATCGCAAAAAATGGCTTGGTCAGGAAGTGGGTAAACCTTTCCGGAGCTGAAGTGGTTAAAGTCAAAATGAAAAAAAAAAATGTGATACTTACCTGCTTTGTGCAGTGTTTTTGCACCGAGCAGCCCCAATGCTCCTTTTTTTTGGGTCCCCCACTGGCACTCCTGACCCCTCCCTCCTGCCAAGTGCCACCAGAGCAAGCAGCTTGCAATGGGGGCACCTGAGCAGGCTTGCTCCTGAGCCATGGCTCTGCATGTCCACTCACACACAGCCCCGCCCCCTCTCTCTCCACATTGGCTCACTGGCTGTGATTGACAACAGTGAGAGCCAATGGCTCCCACTACTGTTTTAGTCAATGAAGAGGGAGAGTCCCCAGAGAGCCGAGGTTCTCATGCACATCGCTGGAGGGAGATCAGGCTCAGGTAAGTATTAGATGGGGTCTGGGGGGGCTGCTACACAGAGAAGATTTTTTACCTTCATGGATAGAATGCATGAAGGTAAAAACCTGCAGCCTTTACAAACACTATAAAGTAGGCCAAATGATTATTATTATTCAGAAATTATATAGCACCAACTGTTTGTGCAGTGCTATTTTTACAATCTAAAGGGAGGCAGTATAGTTACAATACAATTAAATACAAGAGGATTAAGAGGGCCCTGCTCATAAAAGCTAAAATCTAAAAGGGTGGGGAAAGTGGTACAAAAGGAAATAACTGTGGGAGATGAAAGAGGTAAAAGTTTGGTTGTTAGTTGGAGGCATGATAGGCTTTCCCTGAAGAGATGAATTTTTGGGGATCACCTAAAGGTGGACAGAGTATGAGATAGCCGGACAGATTGGAGTTCCAGAGGATGGGAGAAACTCTGTAGAATTCCTAGAGACGAGCATGAGAGGAGGAGACACGAGAGCTAGAGAGAAGGAGGTTTTGGAAGGTGCGAAGCGGACGGTTTGGGTGATATTTGAAGACAAGATCCATGATGTAGCTCGGGGCAGAGTTGTGGATGGCTTTGTCTGTTCCTGTTGCAGGTTAAAGACACCTGTCTATGAATTCAGATTTTTCTCAGAAGTATCTTAAAAGGATGTCAAACTGACACCATTAACACAAGCTCAAAGCCCACCAACACAGGCTCTAAAGCTGGCCATATGCTAGCAGATGGACAATACATTTGTATGTCTTTCGAAAGTACTTCAAATTTTCATTTGCTTTCAACATTCAATTTTGGAATGAAAGTAATTTCCCAAACAAACACTGCTAGAAATTCATTCATTTAAATAAAACATATCACATAACGATCCTTCAAAGTTTCTAATCACTGCAGTCAAAAAAGAATGTTGATTTGACCCCACTAATGAAAATCGAACAAATGGGCCTGAAATTAACATTTCCCAATGAAATGGAAAGCAAACATTTATTTTATTGCAGCTTACCAATTCTAATGCCGTGTACTCATGAGCGGACTTTCCATCAGAGTAGACTCTGACGATCTTTCCGACTGAGTTACGCTGAAACGGACTTGCCTACACACGATCACACCAAAGTCCGATCGTTTAGAACGCGATGTCGTACGACGGGACTAGAAAAAGGAAGTTCAATAGCCAGTAGCCAATAGCTGCCCTTGCGTCATTTTTGGTCCGTCGGACTAGCATACAGACGAATGGTTTTCTCGATAGGAATTGAGAATTTCTAGGTCTGTCAAAAGAAAAGGTCCAATGAAGCCCACACACGATCGGAATGTCCGGTGGAATGTCCGTGTTATGTTGACCACGCCCCCTGTGACGTCATAAGGGGTGGGGTCACCACCTATATAAGTTGCGGAGCGCTCACACAGCATTACAGCGGGAGAGAGCATCGTGTCAACATCGGAAGAAGAGAAGAGGGAAGAAGACGACGCAGAAGTCCGGGCCACCGCTAGCAAAAGAGCGGCAGAAGATAGCGGAGGAGTCAGCAGAAGAACCGGACACCGGGAGAAGAGGTCGAACACCGGGAGAAGAGGCCGGAGAGCGGGAGAAGAACCAGACACCGGGAGAAGAGGCCGGAGAGAGCAGCGAAGTCTGAAGAAGACCCTCAAAGTCGGAAGAAGACCCCCAGAGCTGTCTAATAAATTACTTTAAAAAGCTGTGTAGTGTGTTTTTTTATTGGCACTTTTTCCCTAGGTGAATGGGTAGGGGTACGATGTACCCTATACTCATGCACATAGGGTGGGGGGCCGAGATCTGGGGGCCCCCTTATTAAAGGGGGCTCCCAGATTCCGATAAGCCCCCCCGCAGACCCTGACAACCAACGGCCAGGGTTGTCGGGAAGAGGCCCTTGTCCTCATCAACATGGGGACAAGGTGCTTTGGGGTGGGGGGGCCGCATGGTGCCCCCTCCCCCAAAGCACCAACCCCCCATGTTTAGGGGATGCGGCCTGGTACGGTTCAGGAGGGGGAGCGCTCGCTTATCCCCACCCCCTTTCCTGACCATCCAGGCTGCGTGTTCGGGTGTGGAGTTACAACGTAAAGATTTAGAGCAGGTTTCAAATCTAAAGTCCGTCGCATTTCTGACCGAAACGGTCCATCGGAAGTCCGATGCAGCCCACACACGGTCGGATTGTCCGCTGGATTCGGTCCGTCGGACCAGTCCGGTCGGAAAATCTGCCCCTGTGTACGCTGCATAAGTCTTTTGTTTTTCAAAAGCACAAGCTCTTGTGCAGATTTATCAGTTACATGGATGAGACCAACCATTCAATACTGGCAGGGGTGATTACAATGATCAGATTTAATTTATTTGTGGTAAACTTTTATCCCAAAAGGAAAAAAAAAATGTTTTCTGTAACTGCTTATAAAGTGTTAGCTAGAATTAGTGTATCTAATTCTGCTAGTATATCTAACACTCCCCTTCCCCCAGACTGAAATGCTGCTGTCCAAAGGTGCCTCCTGTGCTCCTTCTTCCAAAGTGGGGACACTCTAAAACAGGAGATGTATTACTGGCCAGATCACCAGGTGAAAACAGAGAGAAAATGGCCTAAAAAAAGAAAACTGATGCAGCCACCACATCTCATGATTGTAAAGCTGCAATGTATTACATTTTTGGACTTGGGTTTAATACCGCTTTAAGATAGGATTTCCTTTCACTTTGACCCCTTTCACACTGACAGTGCGCGCTGTTAGCGCTAAAGCATTGCTCGTTTTAGCGGTGCTTTGGGACTGTTTTATCGGCACTCTTGCAGTGCTTTTCAGGCGCTAGCGGGGCAGTTTTAACCCCCCAAAAAGGGCTTCATTGTAATGGGCAAGGCGTTTTGGGAGCACTAAATATAGCGCTCCCAACCTGCCCCAAAGATGTTGCATGCAGGACTTTTTGTAATGTCCTGCAAGCCCTATCACACTGCAGTGAATGGGAGGCAGTTTTCAGGCGCTTAGCAGAGGCTATTTCCAGCGCTAAAGCGCCTGAAAACCGCCCCAGTGTGAAAGGGATCTTTCTGTTACATCTTCTAGACCGAAAATAAAGGGAAATTGCCCCAACAAGACAAAGATAGCAAATAGCAACCCTATAAGGATTTTAACTCTACCCTGCACTGTCAAAAAATAATGTTTGGGCTATAAATACACTTTAAGGTAGCCTATTAATTTGAAATGGGTTGACAATGCACCTCAATAGCAAAAAAGATGAGCATTTTATGGGGTAATTAGTCATATATATAGACATGATCCAGCTCTTCCGATTAGGGTGCAAGCAACGCATGCATGCCGCCGGTGGCCCGCTCCTGCTGTGATCACACACAGCACGAGCCCAGCGGTGGGTACTGTCCCCTGTCACCCGCCGACTGTTTAGTACACAGGCAGAACGGTGATCTGCCTATGTAAACAAAACAGATCACCATTCTGTCAGTAGGGAAGGCATGGATCCTGTGTTCCTGCAGAGCAGGGACACGGATCCATGCCTTCACTTAGTAAAAGAACCTCCCCACAGTACACAAGCACTGGCTAGGAACACATTTAACCCTTTGATCACTGTATTAGTGTCACTGGTCCCCAAAAAGTATCAAAAAAGTCAGTTAGTGTCCAAATTGTCTGCTGCAATATCACAGTCCCGCTATAAGTCGCTGATCGCTGCCATTACTAGTAAAAAATAAATAACTTAATACAAATTTCCCATAGTTTGTAGACTTTATAACTTTTGTGCAAACCAATTAATATATGCTTATTGGGGTTACAAAAAAAACATGTAGCAGAATACATATTGGCCTAATATGATGAAAAAATTTGATTATTTTTTTAATTTTTTTTTATTGGATATGTTTTATTTTTTATTTTTTTTATTGTCTGTTTTTTTATTGTCTGTCTTTTTTTTGTTTATAATGCAAAAAATAAAAAACAAAGAGGTGATCAAATACCACCAAAAAGCTCTATTTGTGGGGAAAAAAAGGACATGTATTTATTTGGGTACAACGTTGCACAACCGTGCAATTGTCAGTTAAAGTAACGTAGTGCCGCATCGCAAAAAATGGATTGGCCAGGAAGGGGGGTAAATCTTCCAGAGTTCAAGTGGTTAAGGACCGTACTGCTTCTTCATTGAATACAGAGAATCCCAAAGCGTTCACATCAGTCCCCATCCCAGAGAAGCTTACAGGTATAATCACTACAACATTTTACAAATCTTTTTTTAAGAACAATGATGGTTCTGTTCATTTTAAATTTTAATATTTCTTTATTGAACATTTTCAACATTACAGACCGAAATGCAATTATATCAAGAAATGGAAAAAATATAAGAATAAAACAAAACCGAGTACCAGCATGTCAAAGGCAGTATATAAGGTCAAGCTAATACAGATTCAAGCTTTGAGTCAGTAATCAGACTACACTGAACTGAAAACGTTACATTAGGACAGTGGGTCATGGTATCAATAGATCTTATTAGTAGTAAAGCATTTCTCCGAAGGTTCCCAAGCAACAGTAGCTGTGGTACATGAGCCATTGCTAGAAGCTAACATGGTTTCATATGTGCCATGAAGCTGTACAATTTTACCTCAGATATATTATGTATATTAAGTATATTAAATATACAGTTGATTTTCCAAAAATTAACTAGGGAAAGTTTTGCTGCAAGGAGAATACGGATCACTACTGTTCTAAATTTAGGAGGAATCAGATTCCTAAGGATAGCAGCACTAATTCTGGAGAAATTTGAAGTGAGATACACAAAATTTGTGATAGATTCTGGAAAAATGTAAGCCAGAACGTAAATAAAAGAGGGCAACCCCAAAGAATGTAGAATAATGTACCTGTTTGCATACAGCCTCTCCAACATACAGTAGTGGAGAGGTAGAGTTGGAGAATATTTGAGAGTCGGAAGGGTGGCTGGGTACCACCTTGACAAAATTTTATGCATTTGTTTCCTAAGGTTCACACTTTTAGTGGCTGAATAAGTAATTTTAAGGGATCTTGGCCATTGGGATGGAGAATATTTACAATCTAAATCTTTTCCCCAGGCAATAATAGGCGAAGATTTTGAGAATACCAATTTTTCATGGAGATAAGAATAGAATGATATGCCCTTCCTGTTAAAGGGAAGCTCTGTATAGAAATATGCTACACGTTTGGGGAGACCACACACTGTTTGGGGGTGGTGATACAGAAAGGATGATATCTGTAAATATTTGAGGTACGAATAGTTCTCCAGTTGGAATTCTTTTTTTAATTAATCAAAAGACTTCAACCTTGTGTTTCTGTTTTCTGTTCATTTTAATTAGTGTTAACAATTTTTTATTACAAACAATTTTTATTATAGCTCAACATACATACAAGATACAATAATACAAAGAAATCTTCGGTTTATAAAGCTCTATATATATCAAGAAGCATAGTACATATAAGTGTAAAAAGAAAATTAAGAACCATAGCAAAAATATTTATCTTAATTCTGCGAAAAGCAGAATAACACAGTCAAAATACGCTAGAAAGACTCAGAAAATGTTTTTCATAGCCATACAACAACATTTGGGAAATCACAATACCTAAAGATATCAGGTATATTATCAGATTTACCCTAGAGAGGGATCAGTAGGGAGACCAATTTCCCCATTTATTCTCAAAATATAGCATCAAATATCTTATGGTGAATACTTTCTATCAGTTTAATAGCTTCCATTCTCTGAACAACATGAGACACTGGTGTTGTAATATGTTGGCCGATTTATGTAGGATTTTACACATACAGTACAATATTGAAATATTGACAAGGCCAGAATTCAGTTGATAATGGTTGAGTTGCCAACTCAATTTTAACATATCAAAGGAACAGCTAATGACCCTTTGATGTGTTGATCTTATGCAAGTCTACCTAGGTATGTGAGGTATGGAAATAGAAGAAGTGTTTATTGATGGTAATTAGACTTGAGGGGGTATTCATGGAAATGGTGGCTATTCACTTTGATTAACAATAAGATCAAAGATCCCCCCCCCCCCCAGTGTCAGACTAGTATTTCAGGTGGACAATTCAAGCTGGCCGTTGGACTTTTCATCCTCCATGAAGGTGACAGAAGGAACTGGGTTCTCTGAAGGTGTATGAATGCTGCACAAATAGCCTCTGTCACCTATTTTATGTTTACTCTGTTGGACTTTGTCATCTGTTGCAAGTATCTTATGGACTTTGTTTTGTCTGAAGTTTCAATAATGTGCATCTCTCTGGAAGAATCAAGTTGCTGCGGGAAATTACTCACATTATATTAATAACTAAATAATAATCATCTACTACATCACTACATCATCCCATCACTATATCACTACACATGGTACCAAGGGGGAGTGCCAATTGAGCCCAGAAAATAGCAGAGAATAAAGTATGAGTGAGGATTAAGGAGGTGTTAGCCACATATGGGATAGATGTATAGAGTAGGCACATGGGGACCATAAGGGTAACCTGAATCCCTATAATGTGTGTGCCTTTGTTGGCTACTTTCCACCACAGAGGGCAAAGAGCTTTACAGCTCAAAAAATATGTAAGTATGTACCCCTATCAGGGTATCTCCATAAGCACAATTCACTAATGTCAGGAAAAATGGCGTGGAATACCATCACGTGTGTTGTTTTACTATCGTTTCCTTAGTTGCAACTGATTTGGTGCTTTTATTTATATTAGATGGATCTCTAGATCTCTAGCCAGTCCTCCTCCTCCATATTATATTCTACGCCCAGGTCAGTTTCCTATTGTATCATTTGTTTGGTTTTATCCATAGAGGATGCTCCATGAAGGAGACTATTTGTGGATGAGATAATACTTTTATCTCAAGAGGAATGGAGGAAAATTTGTTTGTATCCTGTACAAGACCCTGTACAAGGCCCTTCCATGTTCAATGTATAAGACAATCAATAAAAACATCGAATTTGGGGGTACCTGTAAAATTTTACCCTTGGGAGTCCAAACTTTTGTTGTAGAGTTAAAAATGATACAAAACTGTAATTGTCCAACAAGGTTTTAAGGAAAGTCAGGGCTGAGGTCTGACAATGTGTGAAGGTCCATCTAGCTTGAAATGCCATAGGAAAGACAGAACTTCCCAAAAAGGAGGCTAAGAGAGGCATAGGGTATGTTAAGCTATATGTAGCACTATAGAGTTGCCATAAGTGAAGTGTTTGACTAAATACTTAATTTATTGGAGAAAGATCTTCGGGACTAACCAACTTGGTCCAAGGTAAACCTGGAAAATAGTAGGGTTCCATTGAGGCTAATTCAAATCTAAACCACAATAATGCCAGAGATTAGGTTGGCCCAGGAGTATCAAGCCATACTTCCATCAAGACAAACTTTGATCTGGCATGCGTACTAAACCTGAGATCTGTATGAATTTTAATAAGACGTGAGATGCATGTTGAAAGATCTGACCACTAAAAGAACCCTCTTAAAGTGACTGTAAAGATATTTTTTTTTAATTAAAATAACAAACCTGTTATACTTACCTGCTCTGTGCAATGGCATTGTGTGGTAGAGTGGCCCCGATCATAGGATTTGATTGGCAGCAACAGGACCAATGGCTCCCACTGCTGATAGGTCTCCTGTGAGAAGAGAGAGAGGGGAGAAGAGCTGTTACAGTTCGGGGCAGCACTGGATCAAGATCGGCCTCAGGTAAGTGTTTGGTGGTCTAGAAGATACAGACACATAAAGTTTTTTACCATAATGTAGAGAATGCATTAAGGTAATAAAAAAAACCTTTTTTACCTTTAGAACCACTTTAACCACTTGACCTCTGGAAGATTTACCCCCCTTCATGACCAGGCCATTTTTTGTTATACGGCACTGTGTTATTTTAACTGACAATTGCACAGCCATGCAATGCTGTACCCAAATAAAATGTATGTCCTTTTTTCCCGCAAATAGAGCTTTCTTATGGTGGTATTTGATTACCTCTGCGGTTTTTGTTTTTTGTGCTAACATTTTTTACTTTCTCCCATAACACATCCAATAAAAAAATGTAAAAAAATCGAATTTCTTCATCAATTTGGGCCAATATGCATTCTGCTACATATTTTTGGTAAAAGAAAATCCCAATAAGCATATATTGATTGGTATGGGCAAAAGTATAGCGTCTACAAACTATGGCATATATTTATGGAATTTTTTTTATTTTATATTTTTTTTACTAGTAATGGCGGCGATCATTGACTTATCAGTGACTTATACTTATACTGCAATATTACGGCGGGAAAATCAGACACTAACTGACACTTGTGACACATTTTGGGGACTAGTTATACTAATAGGGGGCGATCACTGTACTGGGAAGGTGTTAACATCAGGGGCGATCAAAGGGTTAACTGTGTGCCTAGCCAGTGCTTTTGTACTGTGTGTGAGGTGCATTTACTAGGGGAAGGCATAGATCCATGTTCCATCTTTGCAGGAACCCAGGATCGATGCCTTCCCTGCTGACAGAATGATGATTTGCCTTGTTTACATAGGCAGATCGCCGTTCTGGTTCTCTGACTAATGATCGGCAGGTGCCGACGGTCATCGAGTCCATGGCACATGCAGATCAGCCATGTATAATCGCCCAGAAGGGTACTATGTATGTGATCCTGCCCAGCAAAGCCGCCTTGCCGCCGTATATGTAAGTTATACGGTCGGCAAGCAGTTAAAGATAAAAGATATTTTTATAAACATTAAAAAAAACATTTATTTTATTTTTTTTGGGGTGGGGGGACATTTTCACCAAACAGATGCTTCTAATACTGTCCTTATTTCATCCATTTGATCAATAATTGACTCCCCACCCCCACCCCACAAGAATGATTTTCCATAGGATGATTGCAAAGCTTGTTCAATTGTTGGGCTGAACCAGGCACCAGTCATCCCATGTCTATAGATACCCTATTTTAATAGCTATATGTCTCTATGTTCAGTGTAACAGCCGTGAAACATCACAAATATTTAAAAAAAATTTTTGCATTGCACAAACAAGCCTAGTTTGAGTGATGCCAATGCTTTCCGCTTTCATAAAAAATTTAAACTATATGATTCAACATTTAGTAGAGGAGATTAGAAGGCATCACATTGTGTTAATTAAAATAAATTCCATTCTTGTAAACAAAGGGGCGATGGATGGGAATAATTTACATCAAAGACACATTCAATGAAAGAAATAAAGATTGAGAAGCCACCAGACAGATGGCATTTAAGTATAAGTGACACATTTAAAAGGTTGATCTTCCAGGTGTGTGAATAGAAAAAAAAAACATTTATTTCATGGGAGAATTTCATATCTGACATATGTTCTGAATTAATCCAAACAATAACCAGCTTTCATTTCCATGGTGGATGACAGAGGCTGCTAAATGTGTTTATATATGTAGAATATTGGGGAATGGGAATGGGAATGACAAAGCACATAGTGTAAAACATTAAAGACCCCAGAGGAAGTCTGCAAATGTTAGATTTTACTGAAGATCTACATGAATGTCATAGACCAAGAAAAGTTCTAATGTAAAAGGCCAAAGTAAGGCCTCTGAATGCAACAAATCACAGTGGAGTTTTGAGTCTCTAAAGGTTACAGAGCAGTTCCGTGAATGCAAGAGGTCCCAGATATGCTCTATAAATGTTAGAGGTCTCAGAAGTCTCTGTAAATATTAGAGGTGACAGAGAAGCTCTATAAATGTCAGAGGTCACAGAGGAGCTTTGTAAATGTCAGAGGTTCCAGAGAAGCTCATTAAATGTCACAGGTCACAGAGGAGCTCTATGAATATCAGAAGTCCCAGAGAAGCATTGTGAAATCAGAGGTCATGGAGGAGCTTCAGGAATGTCAGAAGGCCCAGAGAAGCTCTGTAAGTGCAAGAGTTCTCAGAGGAGCTCTGTCAATGTCAGAGATCACAGAGGAGCTCTGTGTATGTCAAGGGTCCCAGAGAAGGTCTATAAATATAAGAGGTCACAGAGGAGCTCTATAAATATAAGAAGTCCGAGAGAAGCTCCAAACGTATAAGAGGTCACTGAGGAGCTCTGTGAATGTCAGAGGTCCCAGAGAAACTCCATTATTGTCAGAGGTCATAGAGGAGCTCTATCAATTTCACAGATCACAGAGAAGCTTTGTGAATGTCACAGGTCACAGAAAAGCTCTGTTAATGTCAAAAGACACAGAGGAGTTTCATAAATGTCACAGATCACAGAGGAGTTCCATAAATGTCAGAGATATAAATATCGTTGTTAATGACACAGGCCAAAGAGGAACTCTATGAATGTCACAGATAAGCTCCATGAATATCACCTGTCACAGATAAATTCCAAATCATAGAGAATCATATAGATCATAGAGGAGCGGCATGAATTTCAATAGTCACAAAGGAGCTCCATAAATGTCAAAGGAGCTCTGTGAATGTCACCTGCTCATTGGTGAGCAGGTTGAAAGAGCTGTGGATGAGACCAGGAAGAGAAAAGATACCTCTGGGGAAATGATGATTCATAAACAAACATACTAAAGCTGACAATACCCCAAAGTTGACATGTGCGTTTAGTTCTGAATCGAAACTCGGACAAATTTTTCGATATCCGGCTATTCATTCTGCATTTTTTAAACTGATAAAAATAAACAAGTAAAATTTATATTTTTGAAACAATTCTTACTTTACATTATTTCTTCACACCTGCCTAAAACTTTTGCACAGTACTGTACATAGAGACAAAATGCTGAAGTCAGAAATTTCATTTATCACTTAGAACATTTAATATATTCAATAAACTTTATTAACACAAAGACGTTTAACATGTCAAAAATCAAACTTTCAATATTTCTGGTGAATGAATCATTTTAGCATCATTTATGTCCTGATCAACGTATATGCCTTTCACAACCTAGGACCCTTCAATTTTTTTTCATGAGTGGCAGGAAAGAAAATCACTTGATTCCTCCATCAACACAGTCAGCATTCATGGTGGAATCCCTCCTGTGAAGGTATTGTATTCTCCCAGTGGCTTGTTTTTTTTTTTTTTTTTTTTTTTTTTTTTTTGCGATCATGCGCAATATTTCTCATGTGATGTTTTATTGCAAAAAAAACCAATACACTTTACACAATTTTTGCAGTTGGTTCCTTCAGTAATTTTCTTTTGGAAGGTCTGAATTGGCTCTTGAAATTTGTGTACACACTATATGCAAATCTTATGATCATTCCAAATACTGAATTTTCCCTCCGATTTTCATATGATGTGCAGGCCTCATTAGTGATGGCCAAATCTCTTACAGGGGTAGACATACCAATAATAATATGTAATCCTATGAGCCTTCACTGATTTCTAGACAAAATAAAAAACTCAAAACTAATACTCTTTTTGATGATCAGCTGCTAGCGTTACACATGTCTCATATATCATGCACGAATCAAATGAAGATATATAAATATGCTGCGCTATCAAAAATGTAAATGTGTGTGATATATAACATAAAAGTGCAATCCATGCAATATTGCAAATAAAGTGATGATGTGCATACACTAAAAATGTTACATATGGCATCCAAAAAAATATATTATACAAAAATGTATAACTAATATTATACATGCATCACAGTGAGTATATATAGCTGGACATATACTCAAAGATAAAGTGCTACAATGTGCTAGTGCAAATAACAATCAATAAACGTTCAAAAATTAATCCATGCAATTAAGTGCTGCAAAATTTTGTGCAATATTATATATACATCACAGTGAGTATATATAAGGCTGGACATATGCTCAAAAATAAAGTGCTAGTGCAATATTCAAATAACAATCAATAAACGTTCAAAAATTCATCCATGCGATTAAATGCTGCAGTGTTTTGTGCAATACTCAAACGAAAAGTCCATAAGTGCTCCAAAAATCATCCATGCGATTCAGTGAATGCAAAAGGTAAAGTGTTGTAACCACACACAGGTGCTCCCCCCTAGGTTTTAGCCACTCACCTTACTCACTGTGATGTTTATATAATATCGCACAAAATTTTGCAGCACTTAAGTGTTTTAAGTGTATGCACATCATCACTTTATTTGCAATATTGCATGGATTGCACTTTTATGTTATATATCACACACATTTACATTTTTGATAGGGGTAGCGATACCATTCCATAGATATAGTCATACACAGTTAGCACCAAAATCTGCAAATTTGGGCCAAATGTGACATTTCCACCTCCTTTAAAAAACATTTTTGTTCCCTTTTTGCCATGGGGGAAGGGACAATGTTAACTGACAGGGTTTCCTTGGCTTTTGTATAATACCTTACCTAAACCCGATCCAATCCAGCAATGTGCACAAGCGCAGATGCTCCAGGCGCTCTCTCTTTACTCAATGGACAGATTGATTGGCTCCTGCTGCTGTCAATCAAATCCAGTAACACAGTAGCGGGGGGCGGGACAGTGTCCTGCTGTCTGTGTCAATGGATGCAGCAGCAGGATTCAGGAGCGTGCCTGCACGGCTGCCCCCATAGGCTTTCCGTGGGGGCACCCGACGAAGAGGAGAGGCCTGGAGCACCGGCGGGGCACCCCAGAAGAAGAGGATCAGGGTTGCTCTGTGCAAAATGATTGAACAGAGCAAGCAAGTATTTTTGATATATTTATTGAAAAAAACCCCAAAAAACGAGGGTGTACAACCCCTTTAATTGTTATGCATGTGAGTCTTAAGGTATACAAAAAGATAGTATCTTCAAACACGTGAGTATCATGTTGGCAATAGTAATTACATTTTTATACAACACATAATGTTGTTGCCATGATTTCCATATTGGATGGCTTTTATGTTGTGAAAATTTACCTTTATATGATAAAATCACAAATACTTAAACAGTCTATGAACAAGTAAAACCTAATTTTTAAATATTTGATTCAAATCAAATTTGGTTTGAATAAGGCTGAAAAAATTGAATACAAAAAACGAAACAAAAACGAAATGAATTATGAAAAGCAATCATTCCAACATAACGAATGTAACTAAACAAAAATTTTAACTTAACAAATCCATGCAAAACAAAACAAAATATTTCTTTTTGTTCTGCACATGTTTTCTAAAAAAAAATATACACTCACTTCAATCCAATGCTGCATCTGTCCCCCACCACCTCTGCACACAGAAATGGGTGATCAAACACCACTGATTACTCAGCTCTCCCCCTCTGCTCCCCTAGGAGAGAACCATGACTGCCAGCGGCTCTCTGCTCTGCTCATGACTGCCAGCACTTACTGGCTCAGGCTCTTGGTGGATCACTGAGAGGCTGAGCCAGGTGCTGATCCAGGTGCCGATCCAGGCTTTTGGGTGGATCCTGACTATATGGTTGGGAATTTTACAGCACTTGAACTGACTCTGTGACATCAGCCGACAGTGGGCTTCAGCAGAACTAACTGCACTCCTGTGTTCCATAGGACAAGTATAGCCAAAAAAGCTTTGGCTATACTTCTACTTTAGGTACACATTTTAAGCTATTTTTGAAGAATTTGCCAAAAAGTATTTTTTTACATGACTTTCAATTCCCTTTTAACATGCCTGAAGTAAATCTAAACCCTACCTGAATGACTTTTAGTTTGCTAAATCGTTGTTTATCATCAACAATTTTAATGGCCTTTTACCCATAAAATACGGATTTCAACTTTGTTCATCTTTTTGTGTGGTTAATTTGACATTTTTAGCTTGAAGAAAAGTGCAACGCCCAGATTCCCCATGGCGGTGGACTGACCTTGCTCCTGCTCAGAGTGTCTTTCCAACACTAATGGAATAAGGTGAAGAGACGAAAACTCGTCCCTCTGAAAAAGTCACTTTATTACATCGAGTGGAGTGTACAAAATACAGTCCCTTACGCCTTTCGGCAATAAGCCTTAGCCTAGGTTCACACTAATTCGATGCAGGAACCAGTGCGATTCCAGCTCCAGTTCCCACATCGCATCTCTCCCACAAGCAGTTCACGCTGCCCTCTGCGAACCACTGCGGGTGTCAATACAATGTTAATGACACCCCCAGATCGGTTCACAGATCGCAGTGCAAACTGTGGATTTGGACAGGAATCGCATGGGTGAGAATACCCATGTGATACGATTCCAGTGCGGGGAAAAAAAGTCCCTGCACCTTTTTTTATGTGAGTTCAGCCATACCACTGGCTGAATTTGCACTGCACAGACATCGCATGTGATCGGCACTGCAGTGCGGGTTTGAATCACATGCGATGTTTGACATCACACAAGTGTGAACCCAGGCTTAATCTCAGGACACTACATTTATATACAATAAAGTAAAAGGACCCCCCTCTCCTATCAATAGCTCATGAAATAAATTAGGCAAATCAGTTGGTCAATTAGCTGTAGAGATCTAAGAGTATCCCTGACAGGTGGAGGGGAATGAAAGAGGAATGTTAAAAAAAAGAAAAATAGTAGAAATAACAAAATGTACGACAGAAAAAAAGTGATTTCTACAGGAATATAGCCCAAAGAATTCAATGATATGTATGAGCATCTTGATGGAAGTCATTTTCTGAATTGCAAGAGAGGAAAACATATATGCAAATCAGTTACTTAAAAAAGGTATGAAATTGTTAAAAGGATTTGCGTAGCATATGAGCAATGCCATATGATAGACATGTGCATAACGGAAAAAATAGTTTTGTTTAGTTTTGTTTAGATTCATTAATTTAATTATTTCGTTTTGTTAAATTCGGCTGATTTGTTCAATTTGTATTCAGGATTCGTATTCGGAATTCATATTCAGAATTTGTTTTATGTCTTTTTTTTCAAATTTTCTTTGAATTTACTGATTTTTTTGATTCGAAACATTCAAATCGATACATTTTTAATCGGTTGAATTGAACATTTTTGATTTTTTTCGATTCAAATGCAGAAAAGTAAAAAAAACAAAAGAAAAATCTTCATCAAATGACTGATCAAATGATGACTCTTTATATAATCTTTGACTTAACAAAAACAGCATTTTTTCGATATGGTACTCTAATAACACATGCAGTCATTGATTTAAGAAATATGTTTACGGTTCAAATTCAAATGGAATTCGATTTAAAATTTCATTTAAATTTCAATTTGAATTTTAGAAATTCTGACTCATTTAATTTCGTTATTTGGAACATTCTGTAAACTTTGTTTATACTGTAATTCAGGTATTCGGACAAACTGTCTGAATACCTGATATATACTGTCTGTATATCATAGACATGTGCAGTTTGTTTCGTTCCGAATAAATATTCGCACAAATTTTTCGTTATTCAGAGTTTGGGATTTCCTGGAACCCCTGTATGTACTTAGTTCCTCATAGCATGTGTGCAGTAATGATCCACTAATTGTTATTCCAGTGTAGGATACTGATCTGGGATTGGGAAGCAGCCAACCCATCACTGCCACTAGGAGCTCTGGAAAAGACTTCCCATTCTTCAGACTCTGCTTTTCAAAGAACCCATCTGTAGTTAGGGTAGGTTCGCTCTGGCTGTGGACTGTAAGTTCATGAAAATGTATTTCCTCAGACCACATTTGTCCAGCAGGTAAGTAAGTAAAATTCCAGTCTACCTTAACCATTTTTATTATGTTTTTATTAGCTGTTGGGTTGGATTTTTTTACATTTGGATTGTAACAAATATTGACCTGATGGTTAAATAAAAAAGTTCTGTTACAAGGCATGCAAAATCAATAATGAAAGGAATGAAAAAAAAAATGGTGCTCACAATGGTGTGAGGTAGCTGGTGATCGGTGGAGTGTTATCATCTTTAGGTTATTGCTAAGTTTTGTGGGAAGTTATTTGGTAGTGTGCTCATTGTTTCCTTAAGGTCACCTAGTGTTATTTAATATAGTTTCTTAATTCGTCTTTAGATTTAGCAGCAAGGAGCTCATTGTAGGCCCCTAGCAGTTGTGACTGAGGGCTAACTTTGCTCTATGTCTTTAACAGGTTGATTGCAATGTAAAGGTAAAATCACACCCTGCATAAGAAAGTTGTATTGAAGTATTGTGGAATGTTTATGTTCTTGGCTATTGTTATTATAAATCATGTTCTTATACTGTCATCTGGTTTAATTGTTAATATGTTATGTTAAGATGTGGCTGTTACACATTAAAGTATTAATCTATTAGAAAAACAAATATGGAATGTGCATTCTTGTAATTAAAAACAACAAAAATCAGTCATGAATAATAAGTAGAAGTTTTAGACATCAGATTAAAATGGAGTTATTCTTCTGTTTTTTGAGCCCACAGAAACTCCCGTTTACTCTCCCTTATGATTGGTAGGATTGCCTCCAGCCAGTAGATAGAGGCCTGGGAGTGAGAGATTAGCTGACGGTTTGAGTTTGACAGTTTGGGTAGTCAGTGCCGGACTAGACGGAGAGGAGAAGCTATGTGAGGTATTCAATTTGTATCATATCAGAAATTGCTATTTCTAGGTGACCAGAAACTGGGGTCCCATATATTATTCCCATTGGAGAAGATAGGTTTAAAGAGCCCTCCTGCTGACTCCAGAATGTATTTACTGAGAGAGAGCTTGCATTCAGTGCTGATGTCTAGTTAGCATTGTGCATCATCCAAATAAACTCCCATCCTTATATTTTAGCATATGTGCAGAGGAGTATCATTGGGCTTCCCCAAGCATTTTTCCCTTCTAAAGAAATACTAGGATTTCTTTGTAGGGCTCAAGAATGAAGAGGGGATTCCGCAGCTTTTATAGTTTATTTTTTAATAATTTTAAAGCATATTAAAGTCCAACATTTTGGATAGCATGGAGAAATGTTAAAACCCATCATGCTTTTTATTGTTGTCTGTTACCTCACTGGGGAGTTTATCTCTTTTTGTCCTTGTGACCATTGTAAAAGACAAAAGGGGATTGGGAATTCAAAATTTCACAGTTGTCACCAGACTAAATAGAAGGTAAATCTTCCAAAGGGGCCGAAAGCAGAACAAAAGTTGAAAGTGGAGCTCCAGACAATTTTTTTTTTTGTGTTATTCTATCCAATAACGTGTAGAAGGGTTAGATCTTTTTTTGTTGCTTTTGCTTTCTGTGTGCCTATAGAAGAAATGTTCCCACCTCCAGTCCTTTCTGATATTAGTTGCAAGGTAAGGGACCCAATGAGAAACTTTTCAAATGGCAAAGGGGACACTGACAGGGATAAAAACCTTCCCTACCTTTTCCAAAACTGAAATAAAAAAAGTGGATAAAAGATGAATGGAACTACTAAATATTGAAGGTCTTTGTTCAGATTTTCAACAGAACCTTTTCGTTTTTAGTTCAAAGAAACCTGTACTTTGTTCTTGTTTCCCTTTCATGCTACATCTTGTTGTATTGTATAATTGAAAATTGCAATAAAAAAACATCCAATGCAAGCCTCTGCTTCTGAAATTGCTAGTTGCATGGTTGTCTTCAGTATCGACCTACACTATATGACCAAAAGTAGGTAGACACATTTTAAAATTACTTTGTTCAGGAGTTTCTACTGAAAGGTACTGTTAAGGCTACTGCAGACAAAGATATTTAAAGTGATTGTAAAGTCTTGTTTTTTTTAAATAACAATCATGTTATACTTACCTTCCCTGTACAGTGGTTATGCACAGGGAAGCCTGGATCCTCCTCTTCTCGGGTCCCTCTTTGCTGCTCCTGGCCCCTCCCTCCTGTCAAGTACCCCCATGGCAAGCAGCTTGCTATGGGTGCACCCAAGCTGAGCTGTAGCTCCCTGTGTCCATTCAGACACGGAGCTGCCATTCGGCCCCACCCCCTCTCTCCCTTGATTGGCTAACTGACTTTTATTGACAGCCACAGGAGCCAATGGCATGGCTGCTGTGTCTCAGTCAATCAGGAGGGAGAGTCCCGGACGGCTGAGGGACTTGTGGACATCTGGACGGCTGAGGGACTCGTGGACATCGCTGGACAGAGATGGGGCTCAGGTAAGTATTAGGGGGTGCTGGGGCCACTGCTACACTCAGAAGGCTTTTTATCTTAATGCATAGACTGCATTAGGATGAAAAACCTTCTGCCTTTACAACTGCTTTAAGGCAATTTTGTACCTCCAACCTTGTGGTAACAGTTTTGGGAAGGTCCTTTTCTGTTCCAGCATGACTTGCCCCTGTACACAAATCTAGCTCCATAAAAACATCATCTGGTGAGCTTGCTTTGTAGGAATTAAAGTGACCTGCACAGAGCCCTGACCTCAACCCTACTAAACATCTTTGGTATGAACTTTAATTCTGGTTTAGTTTCCCAGCATCAGTATCTGACCATACAAAATTATCTTTTGACTAAATAGGCATAACTGTCACAGATGTACTCCAAAATCTTGAATAAATTCTCACCCTTGAAAAAGTCACGTGCCTAAGTGACGATACACGTGGGGAGTAGGAGCCGTTTATGCTCGTGTAAGTGTGCAGCCTGCGAGTGAGCAACAGCACGGAGGAACACGGAGCTGAGTCTGAGTCTGACCATATAACTGCAGAATGGGATTTTTTACAATGAGATCATGAAGGGCCTCGTCATTGACCAAGCCATTAAACAGATCGGAAGGCAGACGCGCTGACGTCATCATTTCTACCCCACTGTGAACGGGTGCATGCAGGCCGGCTGGCTGATTTACAATACATGCTGTTACTCGAGATTTTAATGTGAGTGTGCTACTTTCATTTTTTATTCATTAAATTGTTTATACCGATTCACACTATGGAGGATGTGTCTTTTATTCCCCTGGGTTCCTCATGCTGAGTTTTTGGCTTGTATGTTGGAGAGTTCCGGGCGATCCTCCCTCTATGCTGTGATCGTTGGTGGTGTCCCCGCTGAGTGGATTCCATACATAAGCCTTATGAAAGCTTGCCTTCGGTAAGCATACATCCTTATAGGTGGTGGATCCTTCTCACGAGGTGTTTTTTGTTCATCAAGCCCGTAGTCATTATTGGTGAAATTATTTGCAATAAGGACTGTCTTTATTTGAAGTCACTATTAGCCACGGACTTATTCCTTTTTTTTCTCATCATTTTTTATCATTCTTTTTTTCACTAATTTATCTGCCTATAGTCACAATATTTAATATTTATTAATCACGATCATGTTGTGTTAATATTTGGGTCCAAATTATAATATGTTGTTTTGTTTATAACACTATAATCAAGGTAATAGGTTGATGGGTATTTATTCACTATAAGATTTATAGCGCGGTTCTGTTGACTGCTTTTCTTGAATAAATTCTTTCCTAAAAAGCTGAAACTATAAAAGCCTTTATGATGAGTGGAGGACTCCATATTAATGCCCAGGTTTGGAAAATAAAAAACTCAACAAGCCCGTATAGATGTGATGGTCAGGTCTTAACCTCCCTGGCGGTATGATTATTTCAGATTTTAGGTGCTGAAAGCGGTACCATTATTTTGTATGGAAATGTGGCGTTTTATATTGTAGGCCTGTAATTCTTAGGAATAACTCACTGAAATCTGTCCAAACAAGAGTCTAGTAGGCATCCCGGGTATGATAAAGTCTGAAACACAAAATCATAAATTTTAATCTAATAAATAACTATAAATAATATCAAATAATAATATAATAGTAATAATACTTTTTATCCAATAAATTTTAGTAAATAATATAATCAAAAACACTGACATTTTTTTTGGCCAAACAAGAGTGCAATATTAGTAGTCATATTGCTTTAGTAAACGTCTCGGGTATGGAAAATTTTAAAAACATGGCACAGATCAAAGTCCGACGTCACAGTCAGGACAGTAGAACCAGGTTTCTTTTCTGATTTTCCTTCGAGTGTCGTCCAGGGTTGCCAACCGCCAGTAAATTTACTGACAGTTTGTAAAAATCAGTGATTTTTTTACAACTGCCAGTAAATATCAGGGGCTAATAATTTCATGCTGTGTTGATTTTTATGTGTAAATCAAGCAAATTACTTTGTTATAGGTATTGTCAGTGTTTCCATATCATGTTTATACTGTTCAAATATTCACTGTGTTCGTTATCAATAGGAGTTCTGTAATTTCTCAGGTTGCCAGTAAAAGATGTTCTCCACCAGTAAATTTTCCATGTTTTGTCAGTAAAAAATGCTGCGGGAGGTTGGCAACCCTGGTGTCGTCACGTTTACAGCAGCAAACCACACACATCCTTGTGGGTGCTGCCTTCTTTTCTGTTGGTGGAATGTGGTCCGTAAAGTGTCGACCTGTCGGTCCGGTTCACAACGCCAGCAGCACGATGTCCAGATATATTTACAGTGGTTGGTGTTTGGTGCTTGAGAAATATAAGTTCGGCAACTTTCCAAACAAAGTCTGCATGAACCACAGGCCTGTCACTCTTTTTTTTTAGAAGAATGAAAGCGTTCCACAGGCACTGTTCAAGAGAATGCCTGGAGATTTTTTTGTAATTTTTTTTTTTGTTGCTTTCTCATAGCAGGATAAAAAGTCATGGCCTGGTCAGCTCTGTCAACACCTCCAATGGTGTTGTTGTAGTCCATTACAACATGAGGTTTCATTATGTCTTTTTCACCTTTTGTATGTACCATGACAGTAGAGGTGTTGTGAATGGTACTCATTAGACACACATCTTTTTTGTCGCGCCATCTCAGTGCCATCATTTTGCCTTTCTGCCAGGCAACTATTTCTCCTGCCTTGAGCTTTTTACTGCCAAAGGTTGGTGGCATGTCACGCCGGTTAGCTCTAACAGTCCCATATGCATCCGTCTTGTGCTGTAGAAGGAACTCATAGAGTTCTGGAGAAGTATAAAAATTAACTGTGGTAACACAGTACCCCTGATTCAGCAATGGCAATCAAAGTAAGAACAGAAGCGGTTGCCATTCCATAATTACTGAATCTTTTGTTGAATTTGGTCCCTTTCCCGGTGTAAAGGACCGAATCCCATATGTAACCAGTGCTGGCTTCACAGAGCATAAATGATTTTATGCCAAATCGTGCTCTCTTAGATGCCTCTGTCTCTGTCTGGTACTTTTTCTGAATATGTTGATATAGATCCCAAATCTTTTTCAGTTTTGGAGCTGGATGAGAAGTCTGATCAAATTCGTCATTATTTTTAAAGTGCAGATATTTCATTATGAGAGAAAATTTGTACTCCGACATGATGGTGCCAAAAAAAGGAGTGGCTGGTAATTTGTTGGTTGTCCAGTACCACTTCTGCAGGGGTTTCCCCACCACACCCTGAAGAATAATTAGGCCCAGAAACTTCCAGATGTCCTCTTTGGTCACTGGTTCCCACTTTCTGCTCCTTGAAAACCTCTGAGGTATAGCATCTTGTTGCTCCTGGTACCGATTTGTCTCCGTAACAATTCTTTCTATAACCTCATCAGTCAAAAAGAGTTGGAGGTATCCCAAGGGGCTGTCATCTTCAACCTCCACTTTGATACCAGGTGCTCCGGTAAACAGGAATCTTGGGGGCGCTGCGTGCTCCGTACCGCAGTCAATCGAGCACCAAGTCCGCACATCACTGGGCACAGTCGCAGGATCATCGCTGAAATCGCTTTCCGTGCCTGATGACGAACTTCCCCAAGAATCGCTATCACTCACTTCTGCAAGCGATTCTGTGTCGCTGTCGCTGTTTTCCAGCAGGTCATATGCTGCTTTTGAAGTAGAGGCGCGCTTTTTTGATGCTATGGTCGCTGTGCAGTTTCCAGACAGAAAGTACAGTAAAACTGCAGGCAGGGGCACTGGTCAAAGCACTGGGGGGCAAACTAAGGTCAATTTTATTTTATTTAGTAATGTAATCCAATAGGATTACAATGTATCAGTGTGTTTGTGCTTTATACATTTTGAATTTGCCACTGGTTCCACCCCCCGCATAGTGACGCTCGCAGGGAACGGAAGCCAGGGTACACAGAGCACACAGTGCATCGGGCGGAAGATCCGGCCGCCGTACACAGCGGGAATACATCGCGGGATCCCGGGGACAAGGTAAGTAACCTCTTCCAGGATCCAACGATGCGATCCCGAGTGTGACTCGGGGTTACCGCTAATGGTACTGAAATCTCACCCTGAGTCACACTCTGGAATACCGCCAGGGGGTTAATATACGTTGGACATTTTGGGGCTGATTTATTAAAACTGGAGAGTGCAAAATCTGGTGCAGCTCTGCACTGAAATGAAGCAGCTTCCAGATTTTTTTTTTAAATTTTTGTCAAAGCTTAACTGAACAAGCTGAAGTTAAAAGCTGATTGGCTACCATGCACAGCTGCACCAGATTTTGTACTCTTCAGTTTTAGTAAATCAACCCCACAGTGTAGAAGTATACAGATGCGGGAGTTCTAAGATCACAGCATGCTTGTCCCAAGTTATTGACCCAGAAACCATTGAAGGCAGAGACAGCCAAGCAATTAGTATTCTTAGAACATGATCAGGATAGAAGCCACCATATTTCCATAACTCTAGGCTTATTTTAAACCTCTGGTACTCCTACATGGGTTCTTTAATTATAGCTTAACATTATTATATGCTGTGACTCCTCGGCTTGTGCTGTATTTTTAAGATAAGTAGGGTCTAGTTTGATCAGACGCAACGTTTGATAGCTCAAAACCCTCTGTGGTTAGGTCAGTCCTGCATTGTGACAAATCTGCATCACCTATTGACTTATGCCCCAAGCATTTATTGCCAGGAATATATTTCTTTTGTTCCACTTTCACTGATAACATGTTGTAAATCCTCAGAGAAGCCAGCCAGGAGCATAAACGAGAGATTTGCCCAAGGCTCGGACATACTGGTACCTGGAGAAATTTGATGCCGTTCTGAATAAATGCATGTGAAAGCAGCTGTGGAGAAAATAATTGCTGATGCATCATGTTTACAAAAAATACCAACCTAGTGATGCAAATTCACAATTTTATTTAAATTCCACTGTTTGACAATGACATGCATCTGCTAAAAGAATCATTATTGCATAATGATAATAATTAAAAACTGAATGTATAAATACAGCAAACACAAGTTGTAGAAGAACTCAGTCTACTGTCTTCAGCAGTTAAAATATAATTTAAAGTGTTACTAAACCCAGGACCCTGTATTCACTGTATCTGCTCTCCCACAGAACACAGAACATGGAAAAGCAATTATTTGAGTAAATATAAACTGCTAAATACCTTTTCTCATCAGCAGTGTATAGCAATCTTGTGCCTTCTATCAGTCTCCAGCATAGCACTGGTTAAAGCTTATAGGAGGAGTTTTTATTCTCCCATGATTGTCCTATGAGGCTGCAGGACCCCTGACCCTCTGTATGGACAGTGCTGATTGGCCCTGTGCTGATCACATGCACCCTCCCAAGAAAAACAAAACTCTCTAGCAATATACAACAAACTGAGCACGTGCAGAGTGCCCCTAAGGCTCTGTTCTATTAGCAGATAGATTGAGGACTGTGGAAGAAGGGGAGGATCAGAGAAGACAGGATCAAACAGCCATTATTACACAATGCATATGATTAAGCCCTTAGGTTTCACAGTGAGTATAACAAGCATGCTTCACTGCATATACAGACTGATTTTACTGTCGCGGGTTTAAGAACACTTCAACTTTTTTTGAAAATATATATATCCCGGAACTTTAATAGCAAAAGGAAAATACTAGAATGTGTACATTTCAAAGATATATTTATTTTATTTTGATCATGTATGCAAAGAAGTTACATAGTTACATAGTTACATAGTAGGTGAGGTTGAAAAAAGACACAAGTCCATCAAGTCCAACCTATGTGTGTGATTATGTGTCAGTATTACATTACATATCCCTGTATATTGCGGTCATTCAGGTGATTATCTAATAGTTTCTTGAAGCTATCAATGCTCCCCGCTGAGACCACCGCCTGTGGAAGGGAATTCCACATCCTTGCCGCTCTTACAGTAAAGAACCCTCTACGTAGTTTAAGGTTAAACCTCTTTTCTTCTAATTGTAATGAGTGGCCACGAGTCTTATTAAACTCTCTTCTGCGAAAAAGTTTTATCCCTATTGTGGGGTCACCAGTACAGTATTTGTAAATTGAAATCATATCCCCTCTCAAGCGTCTCTTCTCCAGAGAGAATAAGTTCAGTGCTCGCAACCTTTCCTCATAACTAAGATCCTCCAGACCCTTTATTAGCTTTGTTGCCCTTCTTTGTACTCGCTCCATTTCCAGTACGTCCCTCCTGAGGACTGGTGCCCAGAACTGGACAGCATACTCCAGGTGCAGCCGGACCAGAGTCTTGTAGAGCGGGAGAATTATTGTTTTATCTCTGCAGTTGATCCCCCTTTTAATGCATGCCAATATTCTGTTTGCTTTATTAACAGCAGCTTGGCATTGCATGCCATTGCTGAGCCTATCATCCACTAGGACCCCCAAGTCCTTTTCCATCCTAGATTCCCCCAGAGGTTCTCCCCCCAGTGTATAGATTGCATTCATATTTTTGCCACCCAAATGCATTATTTTACATTTTTCTACATTGAACCTCATTTGCCATGTAGTCGCCCACCCCATTAATTTGTTCAGGTCTTTTTGCAAGATTTCCACATCCTGCGGAGAAGTTATTGCCCTGCTTAGCTTAGTATCGTCTGCAAATACAGAGATGGAACTGTTTATCCCATCCTCCAGGTCGTTTATGAACAAATTAAATAGGATTGGTCCCAGCACAGAACCCTGGGGGACCCCACTACCCACCCCTGACCATTCTGAGTACTCCCCATTTATCACCACCCTCTGAACACGCCCTTGTAGCCAGTTTTCAATCCATGTACTCACCCTATGGTCCATGCAAACGCACCTTATTTTGTACAGTAAACGTTTATGGGGAACTGTGTCAAATGCTTTTGCAAAATCCAGATACACCACGTCTACGGGCCTTCCTTTATCTAGATGGCAACTCACCTCCTCATAGAAGGTTAATAGATTGGTTTGGCAAGAACGATTCTTCATGAATCCATGCTGATTACTGCTAATGATATCATTCTTATTACTAAAATCTTGTATATAGTCCCTTATCATCCCCTCCAAGAGTTTACATACTATTGATGTTAGGCTAACTGGTCTGTAATTCCCAGGGATGTTTTTTGGGCCCTTTTTAAATATTGGTGCTACATTGGCTTTTCTCCAATCAGCTGGTACCATTCCAGTCAATAGACTGTCTGTAAAAATTAGGAACAACGGTCTGGCAATCACCTGACTGAGTTCCCTAAGTACCCTCGGATGCAAGCCATCTGGTCCCGGTGATTTATTAATGTTAAGTTTCTCAAGTCTAATTTTAATTCCGTCCTCTGTTAACCATGTAGGTGCTTCCTGTGTTGTGTCATGAGGATAAACACTGCAGTTTTGGTTACTGAAGCCCCCTGATTCACTCGTGAAGACTGAGGAGAAGAATAAATTCAATACCTCTGCCATCTCCCCATCCTTTGTAACCAGATGTCCTTCCTCATTCTTTATGGGGCCAATATGGTCTGTCCTCCCTTTTTTACTGTTAACATACTTAAAGAATTTCTTGGGATTTTTTTTGCTCTCCTCCGCTATGTGTCTTTCATGTTCTATCTTAGCCATCCTAATTGCACCCTTACATTTCTTATTGCATTCTTTAT
Source organism: Aquarana catesbeiana (assembly GCF_042186555.1). NCBI lineage: Eukaryota > Metazoa > Chordata > Amphibia > Anura > Ranidae > Aquarana > Aquarana catesbeiana. Next base: position 378,650,784 of record NC_133329.1, read on the forward strand.
AAATTCTGAATGCTGTGGATGATCCCTCAACTTTGTATTTTTTGAAGGCCTTCTCCTTTGCTTTTATATGCATTTTTACATTGGAGTTAAGCCATCCAGGATGTTTGTTCGCTCTTTTAAATTTATTACCCAATGGGATACATTGGCTAATGCCCTTATTTAATATGCTCTTAAAGCAAACCCATCTCTCCTCTGTATTCTTTGTTCCTAATATTTTATCCCAATTTATGCCTTTTAGCAAGGTTTGTAGTTTAGGGAAGTTGGCTTTTTTGAAATTCAGTGTCTTTGTGTTCCCTTCATGTCTCCTATTTGTGTGATTTATACTGAAACGAATCGACCTGTGATCGCTGTTACCTAAATTGCCCCGTATTTCCACATCTGTTATCAGGTCTGTATTGTTGGTAATCAGTAGATCTAGTAATGTTTTATTTCTAGTTGGTGCGTCTACCATCTGACCCATAAAATTGTCCTGCAAGACATTAAGGAACTGGCGAGCCTTAAATGAATGCGCGGTTCCCTCCGCCCAGTCTATGTCTGGATAATTAAAATCCCCCATTATGATAACACTTCCCATCCTTGCTGCTAATCCAATTTGTGATAGGAGATCCGTCTCCACTTCCTCCCGCAGGTTAGGGGGCCTATAGCATACTCCCAGTATTATTTTCCCCTTAGCTTCATCCCTTTGGAGCTCTACCCATAAAGATTCCACCTCCTCCCTAGCCCCCTCAGTGATGTCATCTCTCACATTCACTTGTACATTATTCTTGATATATAGGCATACCCCTCCCCCTTTTTTACCCTCTCTATCCTTGCGGTATAGGGTATACCCTTGAATGTTTGCCAGCCAATCATGAGAGCTGTTGAACCAGGTCTCTGAAATTCCCACAAAATCCAAATCCTCTTTGTACAACAGTATCTCTAGTTCACCCATCTTGTCCGCCAGGCTCCTGGCATTGGTGAACATGCCACATAGTTTAGACCGGTCGCATATTGTCCTCGTATTGGGTGTTTCAAGATTGATTAACATATGAAATCCCCCTCAGTAATACCAGTCAGACCCACTTATGTAACTGTCTAGATATCCCAAAACTCTGTGAATTTACAAAACAAATTATACTTTGTACATGTCCACATATTCTTGTTCACGGACTCTCTATTATGTTGGAGTACTTGTTGGGGAACAAGAAAATGGCCACCAGGCCTGTAGTGTGATTAAAGCCATATTTAGAATTCCTTAACTCTCCCCGCTATCCAAAGTTTTGCCTTTAGTTATACTTTAAGCCAACATTTTACTCAACCAAGTTCCATTTAACTATTGCTAAGAAAAAGGATACCATTCACTCTCACCCAGGTGTCTAAAGCCCCATACACACAGGCCAAATGTCGGCCACATCGGCCGGTTCAATAAAAACCATCGAACATTCGACCCGTGTGTAACAGTGTTAATTTTGGCAGCAAATTTCGATTTAGTTTTAGTCTTAGGACTAAAATGGCATTTTAGTTTTAGTCCCATTTTAGTCTTTTGACTAAAATGCCGTTTTAGTTTTAGTCGTATTTTATTCATCTCAGTTGTTTTAGTTTTAGTCGTATTTTAGTCGACTAAAATAATATTCACTTAGTCGACTAAAATGTTTTAGTCGACGAAATTAACACTGGTGTGTAAGGCAGCCGGTCTCACAGAAGCCAGCTATTTGGCCGGCTTCTGTCAGATGAGCATTTTGGAAAACCAGAAGCCGACTGGCTCCCAATAAGCCCTCTCAGCCAATGGGTTGAGAGTACTGACTGGAGTGATCTGGTGGGGGCGTCCCCCTATCAGAACACAAAAGGACAGCAGGGGAGATCGCTATACTAACATTGGATTATTAGTACTGCGGCTCCGACCGGAGCTGTCAGTTTTTGTTTTTCATTCAACCTGTTGGGTTGAACGCAAAAAACTACCGAGTGGTGTGTACCAGGCTTAACTGTGTGTGCAAACATGCTTTCTTTGACCACTTAAGGGCCAGGTCTATTTTTCAAACTTGTTGTTTAGAGTTAAAATCTTAAATATTAAAAGTTTAAATCTGTTTTTTTTTGCTATAAAATTACTTAGAACCCACAAACATTATATATTTTTTTCAGACACCCTAGAGAATAAAATGGTGGTTGTTGTAATACTTTACGTCACAACATATTTGCGCAGCGGTCTTACAAACGCAACTTTTTTTTATTTAAAAATAAGAAAACAGTAAAGTTAGCTCATTTTTTTTTATATTGTGAAAGATAATGTTACGTTGAGTAAATTGATACCCAACATGTCATGCTTCAAAATTGCACCCGGAATGGTGACAAACGTTGACCCTTAAAAATCTCCATAGGCGACGTTTAAAAATTTCTACAGGTTACCAGTTTTGAGTTATAGAGGAGGTATTTTGCTAGAATTATTGCTCTCGCTCTAACAATCATGGTGATACCTCACATGTGTGGTTTGAACGCTGTTTACATATGTGGGCTCCACTTACGTATGGGCTCGCTTCTCGCTTTTCTTATTTGTTTTACTTTTAATTTTTTTAATTTTACACTGCCCCTTTAAAAAAAGAATTGGATCACTTTTATTCCTGTTACAAGGAATGTAAACATCCCTTGTAATAGAAAAAATACATGACAGGACCTCTTTAATGTGAGATCTGGGGCCAAAAAGACCTCAGATCTCACATTTACACTTAAATGCAATAAAAAATACATTTAAAAAATCCCCTTTAAGGCCATTGGACGGAAGTGACGTTTGTCGTCGCTTTCTTCATCCAATGTTATGGAGCCGAGTGGGGGCCATCTTTCCCTCACTTGGCTCCAGGCCTCTCAGGGGAAAGGATCGTATCGTCTCTGCCGTTACCGGCGGCTCTGGTAAGCGACGGAGATGACCGGTCCGTGGTAGGAGGGATGGACACCTCCCCACAATAAAAGTGATCTCGTGGCGAATCCACCGCGGAGATAACTTTTGTCTTAAAGAGGACCGACCGCCATTTCTGAAAATACCGGGGTTATGACAGCTATCTATGTCAAAGTACCGATGTACAGCTGCGGCGGTTTGCGGTAAGTGGTTAAATGTTTCCATATCATATCCTCACGATCTGAACTAAATGTGCAACACATTTACTACCTGACACCTGTTTGCAGACTTCATCCTGTGCTAAATCTAAATAAATTATATGGAGTTCCTATCCTGGGAGATATGAAATTGACAAGCCTTTGTATCAGAACACTCTCATTGTGAGTTAAAGTGTTTTTTTTTACCTCTGACATGGAGTATGAACAAAGCATATCCCTCTATAGTGTGTACTTGTCTCAGTCCAGAGCACTAAGTGTCATTTCTGTCTGCTGCCTCCTTCCTCTGCTATTTGCATGTGTCACTTCTGAGAGGTTTTCCTGACACCGAGCGGTACAAAGGTGATAGGGGAGAGATCTACAGCACACAGCCTGTGATTAACATCCACAGTTCTGTTCTTGTGTGCTGTGTAAAGGGGGGGGTGTGTCCCTTCTTTCCAAACAGCTCTCAGAACTCTCCTCTCTGAGCTCTGCAAAATGTAACCTCAGCTCCCTCCCGCCTGCTTTATGAAAGCTAAGACCAGCTATATATATGTTGAACTTTAAACAGCTTTAGTGGAGAGAGGGCTGCAGATAAACAGGTAAAACTTATGTAGGAGGATTTGTTTGTCACTTCACTAGGTATTTTCAAGGGTTTACAACCACTTTAAGTAATTCAAATACCCATTTGGTAGGTACAGTTCTTATACTAACATTGGATTTTGTGGATAGGAACAGAGGGATATCTACTTGGAACCATCATCCCTTTATTATCAGAAGGTACTAGCGAAAGGGGGTTAAAGGATGGGATTTTTTAGGTGCAAAATTCTTATTACGCAAACTACTGTCAAAATTACATGAAATTTATTTACAAATATAGTTAAAAAAAATTGATACATTGGTTTAACCATGTATTGGTATACAGCAAGAAGGACATCCCATCACACTTAGTCTACTACATGTTTCACCATCTTGACTTCTTCAGGAAATGCGTGATAGGGATGCCCTTCTTACTTATTGTAAACTAATACACGGTTGAATCAATGTATCAATGTTTTCAATTATATTTGTAAATAAAATTAATGTCATTTTAACAGTAGTTTGCATAATAAGAATTTTGCACCTAAAAAAAAATAACCCCCTTTCGCTAGTAAAGTTCTTATACTAAATTTGTAGTTACTGCTACTACAGCAAACATTTGACAATTAGGTTTACATCTGCAGCAAGTGTTAGGGCTGTAAATACCATAACACAATTTAAAAATAAAACTAGCAGGATGCAAGAAGCCTGCTAGCTTAACACTCTGCCTCCGAATGCACACACATATGCACCCTCACTGAAGTGGGTCTTCTTCTGTGGGGCAGTATATGTGTGTACCTATGTTTGTGCTAAAAGTATGCACTCAGCATGCTCCCAGCATGGAGTTCAAGCTACCCTAGCACTGGCGGCACCAGATTCAGTACTAACAATCTGGATCCAGGAGGACCGGGATTTGACTATGATGAAGACATTTATGAACGCTGGTCAGTTAATGTAGCATGAAGGGATTACAATTTCTATCAAAACTCCATTAGCAAGAGAAAGATGAGCATCATGTAGGAAACACAGTTCAGTCTTTGCCCAAAAGGTAATTCCAAAATGTGAAACATTCAAAGGCCTTCTAGGTGTGTGCCTGATGAATTTAAGCAATAAACTCAAATAATCAGTCCATTTCATAACTTTAGCTCACAAAATGTTCTCAAATTTGTTTTTAAAGTAGTATATTTCTATCCATCCAGCTACTTCCACACAACACCAAGAAAAACAGTGCATACTTAAAGTGGAGCTTCATCCAAAAGGGTAAGTTCCACTTTAAGGCCTCCTTCCCCACTCCTCTTAAAAGTAAATGCCTCTTTATTTTGCGGTGAGGGGAGCGGGTACCTTGTTTTGGCACCTAGGCAATCTGAGCAGAAGTTCTTCTCCCCTCCCTCCCTGCAGTCTTCTGAGACACGTCATAGGTCCCAGAAGACTGTGGGACCATTCACAATGTGGCTCGTGCATACTCAGCTGGCTGTGAAGCCGCAAGCTATCACAGCAGGGTGCCCACGGTTGAGATGAAAGCGGAGAGAAGACGGAGAGAAGGAATGGCTCAGGTGAGCCAGGTGCCCACAATTAGGATGCCAACGCTGAGGACTGAAGACAGATGGAGGAAATGGCTCGGGTGAGCACAGCCCTGGATTCAGGTGAATGTATATTCATTAAAAGTCAGAAGCTACAATTTTTGTAAGCTGCTGACTTTAAATTTTTGACTGCTGACTTTTAAATCATTCCAATTTGATCCTTGGGAGTGAAAGCTTGTGCTGTTTATTTCCATTTACATCCGAGGGCAAACGATGGCCTATGGGGAGCTCATGAATATACCACTGGCTTTCGGAACATTTGGACCCCTTTTCATATAAATATATGTTTATACCTATTTACTGCAGAGAAGTGATAACCCATTTACATCATAAGATACCTCCATTTCCTTGCCTTGATTTGATGTGGGTGGATCCCATGGGACAGTAGGCTTTGGAGACATTTTAACCTTCTTCCTTCATTTCTTTTTGATTTTGTGTATGGTGGTCAATAATCGCAAATACAGTGAGAGCTATACATTATATACTGTATATATGATAATGTGGTCCTAGAGAAACTCGGGCTCCCGCAAAATGTGTTGACCACTTGAACGAAAATATGACATCAAAATCCTCTACCAACTCACTTTGATGCTCTGTACTGGTATGGTATACGTATCTATGTTTTTAATGTTCTCTTTTGTAATACAAATAAAAATGTAGAATATTTGTCCCTTTTCTTCTATTTGCCACCATCATGGTGTTCAAACACCATGTGCAGATAGGCCGTGTTGCCTATGTCTCTTTTGGTCCCCATGCTGGTAAACTTGTGGCAATTGTTAATGTCATTGACCAAAATAGAGCTCTTATCGGTAGTCCCTGAACTGGTGTAATAAGGCAAGTAATGCCATTCAAGTTCAGGCAGCTTACTGACTTTGTTCTGAAGTTCCTACATAGTGCTCAGCAGAAATATGTCTGTAAAGCCTGGGAGAAGGAGAAGATCAATGAGAAATGGACTGCTACTAACTGGGCAAAGAAGATTGATGCTAGAGAGAGGAAAGCAAAGATGACAGATTTTGACCATTAGATTCTCCAGAAAGAAGCTACCAAGCCAGCAGCATACATTTCTCTTAAAAAGAAATAGAAAAATAGAAAGAAATTAGAAATAAAAAAATGTGTAATATTTTCTAAATATTCTGTGTGTTGTGTTCTCAAAGGCATATTTAAAGTCCCACCTCTATATGTTCTCCTTTTTCTCTGTTAGTGGACTGCTGGCTAAAAACCCAAACATCTGTCTTGTGTGGTGGAAATATAATCCATATTTACTAAATATATATACATGGCACTTTTATGCCCCGTACACACGATCGGATTTTCCGACCTTGTGTAGGCTCCATCACACATTTTCCATCGGATTTTCCGACACACAAAGTTTGAGAGCAGGATATAAAATTTTCCGACAACAAAATCCGTTGTCGGAAATTCCGATCGTGTGTACACAAATCCGGCGGACAAAGTGCCACGCATGCTCAGAATAAATAAAGAGATGAAAGCTATTGGCCACTGCCCCGTTTATAGTCCCAACGTACGTGTTTTACGTCACCGCATTCAGAATGATCGGATTTTCCGACAACTTTGTGTGACCGTGTGTATGCAAGACAAGTTTGAGCCAACATCCGTCGGAAAAAATCCTAGGATTTTGTTGTCGGAATGTCCGAACAAAGTCCGACCGTGTGTACGGGGCATAACAGTTAAACAATTGATGATGAGATTGGGGGAGCTGAAACTGAACAAGACCATGACTACCTGACATGGTGGTAAAATGTTGTGTATGTTGGAAGTAAATACAGGAGTAAATATTTCACATGTTTTTTAACATATGGTAGCATTTTCTATTGAAAATAGATGAAAGTGACACCCTTCAAAAGCAAAAGTAAATTGTGCCTAAGGATAAACACCACATAATGTGTTTTATTATGTATATTAGCCAGAAAAAAACATCTCTCTCCCTCTGATTCAGTTACACATTGTTATTGAGAATGTATTTTTCCTGATATTATGCATAAGCCACCACTACGTTGTTGAATAAAAAAGCATTTAAATGCCATCCTCTCTGTCCATTGCTCTGTCCCTGTGATGTTGGGTTCACAGCTAAGAGGTGGCCTGGCCATGGACAGGCTAAGCTACCTGTAATCCATTACCCTTTTTTATTTAACATGAGTCCACTGCAATCCAAGAGATGTATGACTGCTAAGCAATTACAGTATTAGATGTTTGGTGTAAGTAATGTGTCACCAGCATTCTCTTGTACATTTTTTAATGCTTATTGCAGTATCAATCATAGCAACCCCTCATGATGTCCACAGCACGTGTGCAGACCCAGAAGCACATATATCTTACCAACTGAGTCTGTAAGTTATAGAAGAAACTGCTAGTCAGTTGCACTCTCAAGCACCTACCAAAAATTGAAATATTAGTTTTGAGTGGTCTGATCCAATTAAAGCAGAGTTCCACCCAAAAGTGGAACTTCCGCTCATTTGTCTCCTCTCCCCCTCCCATGCTACAATTGGCACCTTTCAGGTTGGAGGGGGACAGGATGCCTGTCTTTGATCGGTATCCTGTTCCCACTTCCGGGTGTCCGGACCGCGGCCCGTGACATCAACGTGGGGCTCCCTCCTCCTCCCCCTGCGGCCGGGCCAGTAGGAGAGAAGAGCGGGGCCTCACGCATGTGCAGTAGGTTTCCCGGCATGAAGACGTAAGGCTACACGGCCGGTACCCTTACCCGCAATGGTGGTGGCAGCACCCGACAACTGATGGAGCTGACATCACTGGACTCCAGGACAGGTAAGTTTCCTATTGTTAAAAGCCAGCAGCTGCAGTATGTGTAGCTGCTGGCTTTTATTTTTTATTTTTTTGGGCGGAACACCACTTTAAAGTATAAAATGGCTTGTGCAGAATTTTATATGGTGTTTGATATTTTCATGAAATTAGGGTCTTTCTTTATATCGCTATAAAATGCTGTTCATGGTTACTATTTAAGTGAAATTCTGGGATTAGCCTAACTACTCTTAAAACTATATATACAGTACATCTTTCTTATACAAGTTAGTAAGCATAGTTGTTAGAAGAGGGGTGGGGTCAGTTTTAGATATAATTAAGGTTATCCCAGAATTCAGCTTGAAAGTGTTACTAAACCCACAACAGTAAAATCAGTCTGTATATGCAGTAAAGCATGCTTGTTATACCCACTGTGGAACCTAAGGAGTTAATCCTCTGCATTGTATAAAAGGGCTGTTTGATCTTTGGTCTTCTCTGATCCTCCCCTTCTTCCACTGTCCCCAATCCATCTCCCGATAAGACAGAGCCTTTGGAGTCACTCTACACATGCTCAGTTTGGTGTGTATTGCTAGAGAGATTTTTTTTTTTTCTTGGGAGGATGCATGTGATCAGCACAGGGCCAATCGGCACTGTCCAGACAGAGGGTTGGGGGTCCTGCAGCCTCATAGGACAGTCAGAGGAGAATGAAAATGCCCCCTACAAACTTTAACCAGACACTGATAGAAGTCACAAGACTGCTATATATTGCTGATGAGAAAAGGTATTTAGCAGTTTATATTTACTAAAATATTTGCATGTCCATGTTCTGTGTACTGTGGGAGACCAGATATAGTGAATGCAGGGTCCTGGGTTTAGTAACATATTAAGCTTGCAGGGGGGCCCATTTTTATTTTTTTCAGGAGGCTTTACTATCACTTTAAGGTACACACACACACCAGCCATATTTCCTATTGGCGTCTGCCGTAATTTGCAAATTCTTTTATTCACAATATATTCTTTTGAATGCTGCTGGGCTTTCACATGGTAAACACACTCTGATATTTTCCACTATTTATTTTGTCACACACTTCTGTTTCACTGTCTTCTCTCGTTCCTTGGCTGTTTGTAAACTGCATTAGAGTACATTAACAAAGTAGAACATTAGACACAAACAAGTAAAAAAAAATCTAATTATCCTTTGTTGCAAAGCGCCATATGTTCCTTGCAGCATCAAAGTAAAGAGTGTTAAGCACAGCGACTTCTGAGGAATCTGTAATACAAATGCTGCAGCAGAATGGGAGAGGAAGGAAGCAGGTGCTTAGGAATGGGGATTTCATTAAGCATTTCATTTAGTCAAACTATATTATTTCTTCCATAAAGAAAACTAAATAGGACGATGGAGTTTTTTGCCTCTATATTCCACATCAAATGTCATTTAGTCATTGCCAAGGGGGGTGATTAATCTTGCATGCTATCGTAATACCCAAATAACATCTGCTTAAATTGACAAAGAAAAACAGATTTACAACCTAAAATAGGAAAGGCTGGCACTGATCCATGTCTGATTTGTTAAAATGTACTTCTTTGCTATTAAGAATTGAATTTTAAAGGGTGCATCATTTTAGAAAAGCGATCCCCTGACTCTATAATTGCTTGAACACAGTGCCCCTATTTAAATAATGTCTGAATAAAAGCTACCTGAATAAAATCACAATCCGAAAAACCTTCTGGATATATCATACCAGTAAAAATATAACAATCAAAGCATAGTTTTATACAAAAGATATATACTTCTGTGTGCAATCTTAATAAAACACCTTATCAGAATGCAAAATCAAATAATAAAGTGCATATAGTGTAATTTTGTAAATATCCTTCTGTAAACAGTAATGTCCGGTATAATTCATAAAACTGAACATATCCATCTGTGGTACAGTAACTGATAGCAAGCAATACAATTCAATTCTAAAAGTCGTCCAAGTAGTCATCTGAGGTTATTAAATACAGTTCATAATATTGTGCAAAAGTCCAACTGTGATAATCAACCACAACCAAGGTTCAGCTTGTAAAATGCCAATATTCTTATACCACAAATTAGGAAACACAGGGCACAATAAATGATTCACAAGCCAACTCACTAATTGAGTGTGGTCACTGTAACTTCAATCTACTAGAGCATATACAAGGCTCTGACATAGACACCAGAGTTTACAGTGCCTTGAAAAAGTATTCATAACCCTTGAAATTTTCCATATTTTGTCAAGTTACAACCAAAAACGTTAATCTATTTTATTGGGATTTTATATTTCAATCATTTTATCAAGAAAAAGGAACAAGAGACATTGATTGTCATACATTATGATATGTTGACAAGAATCATCTAGTGAATCTAAATGACAGGTTAGAAAAAATCAAGCATAAATGATTGAACAATAAATAGCGGAATTACTGCTAACTTCTGTCGAAACGTATGAAGATGGGTATTGTCCTCCCTCCTGGACACCCCATTGGGGAAAAACTGTACACTGGGGGGAGACAACACCATCTACTTTAGTTCTCCTTTAACCATTTTTATTTCATACTTTACATTACATAACAGTGTTGTGAAATTTCCAATCTTTCTGAGATGTTTCTAAGCAGGGAGTGGTTCAGGTGGGCCTTAAATACATTTGAGTGTACCAATCCATCCAGAGTGCCCACTGTTGTTTTTTTCCAAGTTGCATGTGGCCTTCAGATATAGCAAACATACGTTCATATGTACTGTTATTATCAAGTGGATCACTTTACTCAAGGGTATGTGGTCTGGGGATCTCCAGTGGTGGACTAAGGCAAGTTTAGCAGCTAGAAGGATATGTACTATTGTGTAACGTAGGTTAAGAGGATAGTCATTAATTCCAATATTGAGGAGCGCTAACTCCTCAAAAGAGGAATCAAGGTGTTAGTTACATCAGATATCAGCTGGAAGGTAGCCTTCCACACTATTGTGATCTTTTGGCATGCCCATAGTAGGTTGACAAGGTTTCCTGGCATTCCACAATCCCTCCAGCACAGAGGTGATGTGGAAGGTTCAAATGTGTGGATTTACGTGAGGTGATGTACCATCTTAGGTTGTATTTGAACATGGGATCCCACAAATTGGAAGATTTTGTTAGTCGAAGACAAGATGAAATGGCTGCTTCCCATTGTAGGTTACTAAATGTGAGGCCTATGTCTTTTTCCCATTTGATCATAGGGGGCAATTTTTTGAAGGTTACTTTGTCTTGTAGGAGGTTATAGAATAGAGTGATATGTTTGGTAGTCTGGGCATTGGATGTAAGGTGTGTGTATACTTTTTTGTGCACAGATTTGTGGAGGAGGGGGTTGCGTATTAGGCAATGGGTTATTTGGATGTATTTGAAGTATTCTTTGTTGGACAGAGAGAAAGATTTTTGTAGCGAGGGAAACGGGATAAGCAGATCATCTGTGTAGAGATCCGATATCAGCAATATGCCTTTTTCTTCCCATGTCTTCATGGATAGGCGAGGGATTATCAGTGATAGTGCAAATATTGGTAAAGAGAGTTTGCTGGGGTTGGACCCTGTGGGGTCATTTGAGATATAATAATCAAATGCTTTTTTGGTGGCAAGAATTGTAGGGGAGAGGGATGTGTTTTTCTGTTTAAGGATGGGGGTGCTCAAGGCAATTTTTTAAGCAGTGCCCCGGAACTTGCATGGATTCAATATTACTCCATAGATAAGATGGGTTGAGAAGGAACCACAATTTTAATTGTGCTAGAATGGAGGCTATGTAGTAGTCTTTAAAGCAAATATATCCTATTCCACCCATGAATCTATGTTTGATCAGGTGATATTAATCGACCCAATATGGACTGAAGGGAGGTAAAGAATGATTGTGGAATTGGGATAGGTAGGGTTCTAAATAGATATAGAGGTTGTGGTAGGTGTAACATTTTGAATGCTGCAAGTTTGCCCGACCATGAAATTGTAAGTTTAGAGTTCTTTTCTAGGTCCTTAGGTAGATTGTCTAAGAAGGGGATATAGTTGGCTCTGTATAAGGATGATACAGATGTGGTTAATTTGACTCCTAGGTAAAAGATTGAGTCTTTTGCCCATATATATGGGTATTTGTTTACAAGAGTATTTTGTATATGTGCAGAGACCCCTAGTGGTAAGATGTGAGATTTAGATGTGTTTACCTTATAGTAAGATACCAAACTGAATTCATCCAGTGTTAGTTGTACGAAAGCCAGGGAATGGGCAGGATTAGTCATCATAAGGATCACATTGTCTGCAAATAAGTTGATTTTGTGCTCTGCATGGCCTGTTTTAGTACCATAGATATCTGGGTGACTTCTAATTTTTTTCAGCTAAGGGTTCCATAACCAGATTAAAAATGAGAGGGGATAGGGGGCATCCTTGTCTCATGCCATTGGAGATATGGAAGGACTTAGATAGCATCGCAGAGCAGTATACTTGGGCTGAGCGGCAGGAATATAGGGTCTTGATAGCAGAGAGAATATGACCATGAAATACGAATTTACGTAATGTCAGATCTAGGTGTTGCCAATGGACTCTATCGAATGCCTTCTCTGCATCCAGGGAGAGAAGCAGAGAAGGCATTCCTTGTCTCTGAGTATGAAGAATGATGTTGATCAGGCGGCGTGTGGCATCCAACATCTGGCGACCTTTAGTAAATCTGGATTGGTCAGGATGGATGAGTGTGGGTAGTATGTCAACTAGTCTATTAGCTACTACTTTAGCATATAGTTTAGTGTCATGGTTGAGTAGAGAGATGGATCGGAAGTTTTGGGGAATCATAGGATCTTTCCCTGGCTTCGGTATTGTAATGATCAGTGTTTTTAGCATCTCTTGTGGGAGTAAGCAGCCGTGTTAAACACAACAGTGATGTGTTCTAGTAGGATGGATTTACATTTTTGATAATATTACCCTGCGATACCATCTGGACCAGGAGCTTCGTTTTTTGGAAGGGATTTTATGGCGCTGACTACTTCAGAGTTGGAAAATGGGGCATTAAAGTCTTTTTGTTGGTCTGGGGAGAGATGTGGAAGGTGGACCAAGTTTAAGAAGTTCTAGATAGAAACAGTGTCAGGGTGCATCATGGTGTTATCATTCTTTAACCCGCTTTCAAATGACGTCTGGGTGGCGCGGCTCTCGTTCTGGGTGGACGTCATATGACGGACTCCCAGAACGATCGCTCTCACGCGACCCTGGGGGCGCGCATCGAGGCGATCGGTGGTGCGGTGTGTCAGTCTGACACACTGCTTCACCAATCTCAGTAAAGAGCCTCTGACGGAAGCTCTTTACCACGTGATCAGCTGTGTCTAATCACGGCTGATCACGATGTAAACAGGAAGAGCCGTTGATCGGCTTTTCCTCACTCGCGTCTGACAGACACGAGCAGAGGAGAGCCGATCTCCTGACATGGGGGGGTCAGTGTTGATTGTTTATCAACGCAGCCCCCCTCGGATGCCAGGACCACCAGGGATGCCACCACACTGGACCACCAGGTATGCCGCCCTAGACCACCAGGAAAATGACAATCAGTGCCCAGGCAGCTGCCAATCAGTGTCCATCCCCAATGCCTGCCAGTGCCATCAGTGATGCCTATCAATGCCATCTATCAGTGCCGCATATCAGTGCTCATCAGTGCCACGTATCAGTGCCCATCAGTGCCCAGGAGTGCTGCCTATCAGTGCCCAGCAGTGCTGCCTATCAGTGCCACCCATAAGTACCCATCAGTGCAGCCTTTCAGTGCCCATCAGTGTCGCCTATCAGTGCCCATCAGTGTCGCCTATCAGTGCCCATCAGTGCCCACAAGTGCCACCCATGAGTGCCCATCAGTGCTGCCTATCAATGCCCATCAGTGCTGCATATCAATTTCACCCATCAGTGCCGCCTACCAGTGCCCATCAGTGCTGCCTATCAGTGCCCATCGTCAGTGCCTGTCAGTGCCCATCAGTGCCACTTCATTGGTGCCACCTCATTGGTGCTGCCTTATCAGTGCCGCCTTATCAGTGCCCATCAGTGAAGGAGAAAACTTACTTATTTACTAAATTTTATAACAGAAGCAAAAGAAAAACTTTTTTTTTTCAAAATTTTAGGTCTTTTTTTATTTGTTTAGCAAAAAATAAAAACCACAGAAGTGATCAAATACCACTAAAAGAAAGCTCTATTTGCGGGAACAAAATGCTAAAAATTCTGTTTGGGTACACTGTAGCATGACCGCGCAATTGTCATTTAAACAGCGACAGCGCTGAAAGCTAAAAATTGACCTAGGCAGGAAGGGGGTGTAAGTGCCCGGTAGGGATGAGCCCGATGTTCAAGTCGAACGTAAGTTCGACTTGAACATCGGGTGTTCGCCTGTTCGCCGAATAGCGAACAATTTGGGGTCGCGAAACACCCTTTAAAAGTCTATGGGAGAAATCAAAAGTGCTAATTTTAAAGCCTTATATACATGGTATTGTCATAAAAAGTGTTTGGGGACCCGGGTCCTGCCCCAGGGGACATGTATCAATGCAAAAAAAGTTTTAAAAGCGGATGTTTTTTCAGGAGCAGTGATTTTAATAATGCTTAAAGTGAAATAATAAAAGTGAAATATTCCTTTAAAATTTTGTACCTGGGGGGTGTCTATAGTATGACTGTAAAGTGGCGCATGTTTCCCGTGTTTACAACAGTCCCTGCACAAAATGACATTTCTAAAGGAAAAAAAGTCATTTAAAAGTACTTGCGGCTATAATGAATTGTCGGTCCCGGTAATACACATAAAAGTCATTAATAAAAACAGAATGGGATTCCCCCACAGTCCATTACCAGGCCCTTTGGGTCTGGTATGAATATTAAGGGGAACCCCGAACCAAAATTAGAAAAAAAAAATTGCGTGGGGGTCCCCCCAAATTCCATACCAGGTCCTTCAGGTCTAGCATGGATATTAAAAAGAGAAAAGTGCAGCGCTGGAAAAAATATCAAAAACAATGTGTGTAATATAACAATGAGCCAACACTGTGCTAAAAGTGACTTGTGACTAATTTGATAAAATCTATAAAATTCAATTAACAGTTAATAATGCAAATAAGACATAATTAATCATGCAAATGAAGTAGTGAATTAAATGGAAATAGTCCATAGAGTGCAATAAAAGTCCATAAAGTGCAATAGGATCCAGAGGGAAGGGATATCCAAAGCAAGACCCTGGGATTGTATTCCACCACTGGTGCTGCCCGTCACCTGATAGTAAGATAATGGAGGCTTACCGGAAAGCCTGTGACCGCCCTTATTCAGGGGGGTCAGAACAGGCTTAGAAGAGCGAATAACGCCACAGGGAACACTGCCGGAGTCCCAACAACATCTTTGATGAATAGCTGATCAGCAGAAGCAGGAAACACCTTGGATGATGTATTCCAGGAGGCAGTTACCACACAGCAGTGGGCAAGCTTTTCCAGAGGTCTGGTTAGGGCAAACCGTGTATACTCCAAAAGAAAAGAGACTCCGATAGTGCAGATAAACTTTGACTGGTTTATTTGATAATTAAAAACGATCATAACAAATTGCTAGCAGGGATGAGGAGTAAATGAACCCACTGCTACTAAAACAAGAAAGCCGCGCATGCACAAAGCGCATTCACGTTGTGACCCTACGGCCGTTTCGTCACAATTGATGTCATCAGGGGTACGAAACCGCACACGCGCATGTGCCTTTTAAGTCCGAACGGTGCGGTAAAGAGCGCAGCCGTTGGCTGGTAGATAACAATGCTGGAAGCTAATTGGCCGTAGGGTCACAACGTGAATGCGCTTTGCGCATGCGCGGCTTTCTTGTTTTAGTAGCGGTGGGTTCATTTACTCCTCATCACTGCTAGCAATTTTTTATGATCGTTTTTAATTATCAAATAAACCAGTCAAAGTTTATCTGCACTATCAGAGTCTCTTTTCTTTTGAATATCTTCTGAATAAGGGCGGTCGCAGGCTTTCTGGTAAGCCTCCATTATCTTACTATCAGGTGACGGGCAGCACCAGTGGTGGAATACAAACCCAGGGTCTTGCTTTGGACATCCCTTCCCTCTGGATCCTATTGCACTTTATGGACTTTTATTGCACTTTATGGACTATTTTCATTTAATTCACTACTTCATATGCACGATTATGTCTTATTTGCATTATTAACTATTAATTGAATTTAATAGATTTTTTATCAAATTAGTCACAAGTCACTTTTAGCACAGTGTTGGCTCATTGTTATATTACACACATTTTTGATATTTTTTCCAGCACTGCACTTTTCTCTTTTTATATCTATGTTTTGTGCCCTAATATCGGGGTTATAGTGCTCAGCTGCAGGATTTCCTTCACGGTTTCACAACAATTTTTTACTCACGCATCGAGCGCAATTCTTTCTTTATATATCTGGTATGGATATTAAGGGGAACCTTAAATTTAAAAAAAAACAAAATTAAAAAAAAAAAAAAGGCGTGGGGGTCCCCCTCAAAATTCATACCAGACCCTTATCTGAGCACGCAACCCGGCAGGCCACAGGAAAAGAGAGGGGAAATAGAGCGTCCCCCTGAACCGTACCAGGCCACGTGCCCTCAACATGGGGATGGTGCTTTGGGGTAGCCCCCCAAAGCACCTTGTCCCCATGTTGATGGGGACAAGGGCCTCATCCCCACAACCCTTGCCTGGTGGTTGTGGGGGTCTGTGGGTGGGGGGTTTATCGGAACCTGGAAGCCCCCTCTAACAAGGGGACCCCCAGATCCCAGCCTCCCCCCCTGTGTGAAATGGTAACGGGGTACAAATGTAACCCTACCATTTCACAAAAAAAGTGTGAAAATGGTAAAAATGACATGACACGGCTTGTGACAAGTCCTTTATTAAAAAATAAAAAAATTAAAATGTCCCACAAAGTCTTCTTCTTCTTCTCTTGCTCTGCCGACGGACGGAAAAAGAAAAAAAAAAAACCCTACATGCCGCCACCGTTCCGTCTCCATGGGAGGCACCCACCGTAATGACCATTCTCTCAGGTGACAGTTCTTTTATAACTGAGGGCGGGGCCACTTGGTGAGGTCCCCGGGTGACCCCGCCCCCCTCTGACGCACGGGAACATCCCTATGGCTTTCCTGTAGCGTCAGAGGGGGCTGGGTCACCCGGTTACGTCACCAGCCTGTCAGTTTAGGTGGATGGCCATGTCTTGGTAGGTTTGCAGTTGTGCCATATTCTTTTCATTTTCAAATAATGGATTGAACAGTGCTCCGTGAGATGTTCAAAGCTTGGGATATTTTTTTATAACCTAACCCTGCTTTAAACTTCTCCACAACTTTATCCTTGACCTGTCTGGTGTGTTCCTTGGCCCTCATGATGCTTTTTGTTCACTAAGGTTCTCTAACAAATCTCCAAGGGCTTCACAGAACAGCTGTATTTATACTGAGAACAAATTACACACAGGTGTGTATATTTAGTAATTAGGTGACTTCTGAAGGCAATTGTTTTTTTCACGATTTTAGTTAGGGGTATCAGAGTAAAGGGGGCTGAATACAAATGCACGCCACACTTTTCACATATTTATTTGTAAAAAAAAAAGTGAAAACCATTTATCATTTTCCTTCCACTTCACAATTATGTGCCACTTTGTGTTGGTCTATCACATAAAATCCCAATAAAATACATTTAGGTTTTTGGTTGTAACATGACAAAATGTGGAAAATTTCAAGGGATATGAATACTTTTTCAAGGCACTGTATTGTATTAAGTCTCCAGTCTTTCAGCTCATCTGTGAGCCAGTAGTAATCAGCTTTCCCAGAGACCAGCAATGTTCACTAAGGTGAGGGCAAGTAGGTATATTTTAACCTAAAAGAGTGCACATTATGGGCATAATGGATTGTAAATTTTTCCAGCCCTCAACACCAGCACTTCTCAGGAGGAGGAGAGGCAACCTGCTCCTTCAACAGGGACAGGCCCTCTTTAGCCCTGAAGGAACCACTATGTATTTAACTGTCAGGAGAGACAGTCTAAGGAAATCTCACTACAATAAATCGTCTTGGGCGATATTGGGCTTGTGGTAGCTGGCTTGTCTGCCAAAATGTGATGCCAAGTTGCAGACCAGAGGCAGCAGAAAATGGGTAGGCAGAGACTGCGAAGATCTATAGTCACTAATGGTCCAATACTAAGCCTAATCAAACAGCTCCATTTATTTAAAGGCAACCTCTACCTTAGAAGCAGTTGACCAAGGAGTCTTTATCAAACTGTCCATATGTATCAGCCTTAGCTGGTAGTAGCTTGCTTCTGGGAAATTTCTATCGCAATTTTGCATATCAGAAGCGAGAAAGTGGACGTTTTGACTCTGTCAAACTGACTGAGTGGATCTCTATTCGCTAATGCTCAGGTATTAAGCTAATCAAACTCTGCCTTAAAAACAGCTGGCCAAGTAGTTTTCATCAGATTAGCCAGGGTGCCAGTCACCCAGCAGAAGAAGCCACATCATTTGCAGAGGCCCTAGAACAGCAAATGGATTTTGAAATAAAAAAGGTTTATACTACTATTAAGTAGTATTTTGTGATCTGCTGTTGTGCTCACTTCGGTATCCAGGCTGTTTGGATCTCAGACAAGATGAAGGCAAAGCTTTGGCCAATAATGAACCTCTATGACATCTAAATCCAGAGTGAAAATAAGGTGGCCATTGATGCAATTCAGCCACTGTGGATACAAGACTGTATTCTGTTCCTCTAGTAGTCCGTTGTGGTCAGTCAACCCTGATGGTTTATCCCAAGGGGCGACACATACCTCTTCTAAGTCGAATTGATGACTGTTCAAGTTGGATCCATTGATATCTAGGGGGATGAATCCATTATGTTAGCTGCCAATAACCAGAGGATAGTTAAAAGGCAGGTAACGAAGATTGAGTGACAGGTTAAACCTGGGAAAAACTATAGAAGAGCATGAAAGAATCCATAATCATCTTTATCTGTTGGCCTAAAAGTCGAGCCTACTCCTTTCTTCACCCAAATTGCCCAGTAGGTGTTGGCCGGCAGAATTGATGAAAATTTGGGCATTAGGTTCAGGATCTGTGAGTCCTGTGCATTAAGGAAGACATTGAAATTTTTGTTCCTGTCCTCCAGCTCATTTCATTCCCTCCATGATTCTTTAGAGCAATTAGCGCTTGAAACAAGTGTGACCACATCCTGTTCAACTGTGAGCCATCTGTCCAAAGAAGATGAGAAGGATTATGTTCTGCATTGTTCTTAGTCGAAAAGCAGACTTGGACATGAAGCAGAAAGGATTAATATCCAAAAACCTCATATATAATTGTTGCAATCAATTACTCAAGCTATCAGGTAAGATTGTAGGTTGTCTTTAAACCTAGCAGATCTGTATATACACACTTCGGTACACCCATGCTTTGGCGAGTATCTTTGCTTGGCCGTTCGAGTTTTACTACGAGTTCATTTGACAGACTTGGGCCTTTCCACATACTTGGGCATTTTCCAGGACATTACAGCCAGTAGTGGCTGCCTTGCGTGAGCAAGGGCTACAAGTATTCCTTATTTGGGCAACAGCCTGCTGGCTCAACATCCTCCAGGTTCTGGCAAAATTCTAATTTAAACTCTGGTCAAATTTGGATGAGTTACCATCGGGGAGACCAACTAATCTCATTACAGTAATCACATTCTTGGAAGCAGTTCTGAAAACTCAGAAGAATACAGTAGAGTTACCCTCAGAAAAAGTAACTAATATTAGTATCTCACTTGAACAAGTCATAGCTCTTTCCCATCTGTTGCATACCATGGTCTCAAAATGGTAGAGAAGTAGTAATCCATGTGGTCCGATGGGCTCACTGGACGGTTGAGAATTTTATTAACAGGTTTCTGTAGTAATGGAAGACATGCTTCCTTCTCCAGGAACAGTGACTCTCCATATAGGATACAAGTCCCCTTGGTGGTGGCTAAGGCAGGTAATCTTTTCAGCTCTTATCAGCTACCTGGCATGCCAATCGTCGCAATCTGTTTAATTTATTGGGTATTCATGCCAATGGAGGACAAGGTGTCCAAAGTCAGAGTTGCAATGGTTCTCAGGCTGAAGTCGTTCTGAAAATGCAACAAAGGAAGCCTCAGCTATGCTCCAAAGAGTCAGCAAAATTGTGATGTCCTATCTTCACTATTAAGAAGGAACGCAAGACTAGTCAACTTCTGTCAGAGGTATCTCCCATTCAGATTTACCAACCCTTTAGGTTCTGGTTTCCTAAAACATCCAGTCAGACACCATAGGATACAAAGCCGTTGGATGTCAAGGGATGGTCTCCAAACCAACAAGCAGTTCAAGGGATCTACAACAAATAAGGCTATCAGGATATCAACCTGACAGTAACCTCGGTGGCTTCCCAGAGGTGGAACTACTGACAACCAGCTACGTCTGCAGATTAGCCAATATGTATATCCAGCAAACCCAGTGGTCTCCAGGCTCCTTAGCAGGATCCGCAGTTGTCCAGTGGTGATGAGGACAATAATTGCCAAGTAGCCTGCAGGCCATGATATCCTCAGGTACAGTCCCTGATCCGAGAACCTTCTATTCTCCTTCCAGAGGTTCAGTATCTCACACAGCGTGGCCAACTGTATCATCCAAATTCAGCCAAGTTATATATAGATACTGGAGACAAAGAAGTGAAGGCTCACCTGGAGGTCTCACGTTTAGTGTTTGAAATACTGTTGAAGCCAGGGCACCTACTCCAAACTTCAGGTATAGTAGGTCATGGAAAACCTTGCAGAATTTAAAGGATTGAATCCTCTGTTCCCTGCTGTAAGGATTGAATTGTATGCAAGCAAGCCTAGATATGGGATTAAGGGGTAGATGATGCTCAGTCGTGTCCTCACTCTCTGGGATCCAGTAACTGCCGCATATCTCGGTACACCAATTCCATAAAACCTGTGCAAATTATTCTTTCCCCTTGGATCCTCCAAATAGCGAGGTACACGTTGCCTCACTCTCCATTCTTCTGGATAGGACTTCCTCAATATGGTCAGTAACACTGAAGCAGTATTGCGTACGGCTGATATGTCTAGAAAAAGGATCTCAGATATCTAAGCGTAAAGCTATAAACTACCTTGTTGCTACCATTATCAGGCAGACTAGCTCTAGTCGCTTCTTCAACACTATACAAAAGTCTGCATCTTTGCATCTGGGTTAGGACATCATCCTTTCAGCATGTCCGAACTAAAATATCTAAATTATCACAAGCATTGGAATTGGACTCTATGTTGAAGAAATACATGAATGTGGCCCTTCTTCAAAGGTCAATGATGGGCTCTTTAGGCCTAGCAGCATCAGAGGTGAACGCTCACTGTCTATTAAGACAATTGCACTGTTGCTGGTCAAGGTAGTTCAAAGGACTTAGATGGACAGGACAAATCCATCAATTGAGTGCAGAAACTGCTTTACCAGACGGATTGTGCATCCATGGACAGAACTCAAGAGAGTATCTCCAGAATTAATATATAAACTGCGACCTGGTCTTCATTCAACACAATTTGGGCCCATTTTAAAGTTGACCCAGCGGCCTTAGCTACAATACACTTTGGTTGTTCAGTATTGGATAGACCTAATCCTCGATTTAAACACTTCAGCATTACCCACCCTTGTTTCTTTTGGTGTGTGTTACATCCCACAAGTATATGCTGTCATGCTTGTGTCAGGAAAACTGAAAATTGTATACTTACCTGATGGTAATTTTCCTTTTCTGACGCTAAAGTATGACAGCATATAAGCCGCTCCCTAAGGGCTTTGCAATGATGATAAGTGATGAGAATGCTGCCTGGTGTGAGGCGACTCCTTTTATAGTATAACCGGTCCTGGAATTGGGGGGGCGGAGCCTAAACACACGTATAAGCGGTCATGCTTTAGTGTCAGGAAAGGAAAATTATCATCAGGTAAGTACAGTATACAATTTTCCATTTTCTCTTTTCCAGAATTCACACTCTATAAGCAAGGGCTCCAGGAGCATGGGTTGTGCAGCTTGGGGCTTGGTAAGTAAAACTGACCAATTTAACTTAAAACTCTAGGTGTGGGCTATGTGCAGACTGTGAATAGGCAAAGTGACAGTGTATCTTTAAATATCAGCTTGATATCAAAATTAGTTCTAACACACATGTAAAATATAACTTGATTAAATAGTTGTGATTTCACTTGTAGTTCAGTAGCGATATGGAAAAAATGCCTTATTTAAGATGCAGTGATTCTGTCAGTTTGAAAATTAAATCTTATAATTCATTTTAAAGGTGTTCCAAGGGTGTCTTTTTTACATATCTCTTAAAGTGATAGATAAAGACATCAGGAATTTTAGTCCTGGGATTGAGTAGTGTAGCTTTTCATGTTTCTGGTGGCAAGTGATAGACAATTTTGGGATTGAGGGATTATAAATTCTGGGGTTAATTTCCAAGATTTATTCAACTTAGAAAGCCACTTGGATAATTAGTGAAAGATCTTCAACATTATAAATTAAGTTCAGTTAAATTTGACTTACTACTACTACTAGCTACTGTATACCATGATCAGGTAAATGAGAACCTTCTCAGACACCATGCCACTTAAGTACACCTAGTGATAATGATTGAAGATTGAAAGTCTTGCACTGTGTGTATTCGTAAGTGTATGTCTACCATAATAGCTGGATTACAGCATTATTTCTTATCATTGTTCCAATAAGAGTGAGGTTACACCTTACATTATAGAATTATGGAGAGAGGAGGTTTTTGCCAGTATAAGAAAGGTTCTGCCCTTTGACTGGCTGCCATTATGCATATGGTATGACAAAAACTGCATTTATAGAGCATAGGCTATGCAAGGTTAAACACACAAGTACACTGCAAAAGCCAGCCTGCGATATATGAGTTTGGGTCCTGGAGGTCACCTGCCGTCAGCCAGAGCCCACCAGCTAACATTAAGAGGTGTGTAAGTATAACGGATTTAAAATTTGTGTCACCGGCGCAAATATTAATGATAAACTTAAATTCAAATTGTGATCTGCTGCGGTTAAAAAATCCTATATTGTAATAGGGAAAATTTATGTGTATGAAAGTGTATTGCCCCGTACACACGGTCGGATTTTTCGATGGAAAATGTCCGATCGGAGCGTGTTGTCGGAAATTCCGACCGTGTGTGGGCTCCATCGGACATTTTCCATCGGATTTTCCGACACACAAAGTTGGAGAGCAGGAGATAAAATTTTCCGACAACAAAATCCGTTGTCGGAAATTCCGATCGTGTGTACACAAATCCGACGGACAAAGTGCCACGCATGCTCAGAATAAATAAAGAGATGAAAGCTATTGGCCACTGCCCCGTTTATAGTCCCGACGTACATGTTTTACATCACCGCGTTTAAAACGATCGGATTTTCCGACAACTTTGTGTGACCGTGTGTATGCAAGACAAGTTTGAGCCAACATCCGTCGGAAAAAATCCTAGAATTTTGTTGTCGGAATGTCCGAACAAAGTCCGACCGTGTGTACGGGGCATAACTGCGCTGATCCAGAAAGTGCTAGTGCAATATAACCACTAAAACAGTGTCTATACTATATATACAGCCATTATAATAAAAAGCTATAAACTGCAAAGTGCAACGTGCCAATAAATCATTATAGAGTGCAAATTATCATGGGTAAAATATTGCAACACCAGACCATAAATATATTTCAATAATCGCCATTGCCATTTCTTATATATATTCAATGTGCGTAATGTGCTTCAATTCACATCCGTACTCTAAAAAAGGAACTTTTCACCACTTCATGTGCTACCACCACCTTCTGAAATGGGCACTCACCACAACCTAGAAATAGTCTTGCCTTTGGTTCATATTGGAATAACCACTATCCACTATCTTGGTGTTCCTCCACCTGGATTTCCACTAGATACTCCTCAAATCTCCATGGCGGTCATAGTGTCTCATAAAAATTAAATGAAACATCCATCATTGCGCAATGTACCTAAAATGTATTTATTTTAGCCAATAAACAATATCCAGAATGTCTGAAATGTACACTCACAATTTAAAGTACCTCTAGACCGGCACTGAGTCTTTCCAGCAGCTTATTTTAAGATTCAGCTCCGCCGTGTTCGTTTACTGGGATCGGCGTGCATTTCCAAGCCTCGATTTGATACGGGTCAGATCCCTGAAGTCAGAAGAAGACCCCGAAGTCAGAAGAAGACCCCCGGAGCTGCCTAATAAATTACTTTTAAAACCTGTGTAGTGTGTTTTTTTTTATTGACACTTTTTTTTCCTAGGTGAATGGGTAGGGGTACCATGTACCCCATACTCATTCACATAGGGTGGGGGGGCCGGGATCTGGGGGGCCCCCTTATTATTAAAGGGGGCTCCCGGATTCCGATAAGCCCCCCGCCCACAGACCCCGACAACCAACGGCCAGGGTTGTCGGGAAGAGGCCCGTGTCCTCATCAACATGGGGGCAAGGTGCTTTGGGGGAGAGGGGGCCCGCAAGGTGCCCCCCTCCCCCAAAGCACCCACCCCCCCATGTTGAGGGCATGCGGCCTGGTACGGTTCAGGAGGGGGGGGGCGCTCGCTCGTCCCCTCCCCCGTTCCTGACCGGCCGGGCTGCATGCTCAGATAAGGGTCTGGTTTGGATTTGGGGGGGACCCCCCACGCCGATTTTTTGGCATAGGGGTTCCCCTTACAATCCATACCAGACCTAAGGGCCTGGTATGCCCCTGAGGGGGAACCCATGCTGGTTTTTTCATTTAAAATTTGGCGCGGCGTTCCCCCTCATGATTCATACCAGACATCTGTCAGCACTGCCTGTCGCTCATCGCGAAAGGAAAAAAAAGTTTTACTTTCCCGATCAGCGAGCCAGCGCGACATGCACAGTACCCTGTCACCGAGAACCAGCGCTGGAAACACAATCTCGCGGTCAGGTACTGTAAGGCAGTTCCGAAGGCAAAAGGGGTCCAACCAGGTACTAGCAAGGTGTACCTAATAAAGTGGCCGGTGAGTGTATATCTACGTGAAATGAAAGAGCACATGGAATGTGCTTCTGCGTTATTCCTTTCTGTTATTCCTTTCTGTATTCCTTTCTTTTTTCTATTGTTGTGTACATGTGGAATTTCAGCTTAATTCAGTCTTACAGTTTATCCTGCAAAAATCCCCCAGCTATGTTTCCCGGTGTATTCGGTGACTGCTCATGTTGTGAGAATGACACACTGGAACTTCTGCTCACTGAGCTGAGAAACTCCTCCACATTGTTCATCTCCATTAGAGCAGCAATCTGAGCCCTTTCTGCTGTGTGAAATTTCTGAGAGGACAGGCGATCTCATGATAACAACTGAAGTGTAATGTTTGCAGAAGATCCTCTAAATATGATGGACTGCTGATTCTAACCCTTCCTTCCCCCCCATCATTATACATGTAAAAGTTTAGGAAGCGAGATAGATAAAAGAGATGCACGGAGCAGATGGATTATTCATGCATTGCTCAAATAAACACAGTTAAGGATGTTCATCAAATTTGCGTACAGCAAGGCAGTGCAAAACAAGGACAGAGATGCATTTTATGAGGTAATTCCTATAACATCTCAGCTTAACTCTTAAAGTAGAACTATAGGTAAAACTTTTCTTTTCATTTTGGAGAGAGCAAGAGCACCTGTCTTATAACCCCGCCAGATTTTTTTTCGCCAGCTGTGCCCCATTCCGGAGATTTCCCTTTCACTTCTTGTCCTATAGCCGAACAGGAAGTGAGTGGAAATCTCTGCCAATTAAAAGAATTCCTTGGGGACTCCCAGGTCACCAAAACTAGTGTCCCCATGGGAAGATTTCCCCACTATTACTTTTTATGGAGACAACCCAAAATTTGGGATTTCCTTTTACTTTCACTTGTATGCCCCGTACACACAGTCAGATTTTCCAACGGAAAATGTGTGATAGGACCTTGTTGTCGGAAATTTCGACCATGTGTAGGCTGCATCACACATTTTCCATCGGATTTTCCGACACACAAAGTTTGAGAGCAGGCTATAAAATTTTCTGACAACAAAATCCGTTGTCGGAATTTCTGATTGTGTGTACACAAATCCGATGCACAAAGTGCCACGCATGCTCAGAATAAATAAAGAGATGAAAGCTATTGGCTACTGCCCCGTTTAGAGTCCCAACATATGTGACGGATTTTGGGCCAAACTTGTTTTGCATACACACAGTCGCACAAAGTTGTTGGAAAATCCGATCGTTCTGAACGCGGTGACGTAAAACACCTATGACGGGACTATGAACGGTGCAGTAGCCAATAGCTTTCGTCTCTTAATTTATTCTGAGCATGCGTGGCACTTTGTGCGTCGGATTTGAGTACACACGATCGGAATTTAACCGATCGGATTTTGTTGTCGGAAAATTTTATATCGTGCTCTCAAACTTTGTGTGTTGGAAATTCCGATGGAAAAAGTCCGATGGAGCCCACACACCATCGGAATTTCCGACAACACAATCCAATCGCACTTTTTCCTTCGGAAAATCCGACCATGTGTACAGGGCATAATGCCCTGTACACACGGGCGGACTTTTCGACCGGACTGGTCCGACAAACTTTCCAGCGGACTCTGGACGGACTTTTGACGGACTTCCGATGGACTTTCTAATGAACGGACTTGCCTACACACGATCACAGCAAAGTCCGACGGATTCGTATGTGATGATGTACACCGGACTAAAATAAGGAAGTTGATAGCCATTAGCCAATAGCTGCCCTAGTGTCGTTTTTTGTCCGTCGGACTAGCATACAGAAGAGCGGATTTCTGGGTCTGGCAGAGTTACGTCGTAAAGATTTGAAGCCTGTTCCAAATCTAAAGTCAGATTTGCGACTGGAAAAGTCCGCTGAAGGTCCGGTGAAGCCCACACATGATCGGATTGTCCACCGGATTTGGTCGGTTGGCGTCCGTCAGACCAGTCCGGTCGAAAAGTCCAACTGTGTGTACGCCCCATAAGTGTCATTGGGAGATGCTAGTCTTCATCAAGCCTTACAAAGGTATCCTAGTGCATTCTATTGTGATTCTATTATCATCAACTGTTCGAGCCCTGAAGTCGGGGGAGACATTTTTCCCCCGAAACACGTTGACTGTAATTAAAGGGTAAGTCCACTTTCATAGGAACAACAATAGCAAAAACAAATTAATATAAGGATATTGAAAAGGATATTACAATATAAAATAATAAAATAAGGAATTTATACCAATGAATGGCCCCCACGCTCGCCTGACCTAAATCCAATAGAAAACCTCTGGGAGATTATGTTTCGGTCTATCTGATGCCGCCTGGTTGCACATCAGTCTGTTCAGGAGCTCATTGATGATCTGGTCCAGATCGGGGAGGAAATATCCCAGGGCACCATCCGTCATCTCATTAGGAGCATGCCCTGATGTTGTCAGGCATGCATACAAGCACGTGAGGGCCATACAAACTGTTGAGTACCATTTTGAGTTGCTGCAATGAAATTTCAGCAAAATGGACTAGCCTGCTGCATAATTTTTTCACTTTGATTTTAGGGGTGTCTTTGAATTCAGCTCTCTGTAGATTGATAATTTTCATTTCCATCAAACAATGTGGCATCCTTTTCGTTGCTACCACACTACCCAGTTCAAATCAGTATAGATATCCAGTATGATGTTTTTCCCCATTGAGATCTGATGTGT
Source organism: Aquarana catesbeiana (assembly GCF_042186555.1). Taxonomy (NCBI): domain Eukaryota; kingdom Metazoa; phylum Chordata; class Amphibia; order Anura; family Ranidae; genus Aquarana; species Aquarana catesbeiana. Next base: position 378,678,443 of record NC_133329.1, read on the forward strand.
TTTCAAAGTGTTCCTTTAGTTGGTCGGAAAAAGAGAAATATCCAGTTGTGTGGAGGAAAATATCTTTTTGATGTCAGAGGTCAGAGGAGAATGGGCAGACTGGTTCAAGATGATTGAAAGGCAACAGTAACTCAAATAACCACTCGTTACAACCAAGGTATGCAGAATACCATCTCTGAACGCACAACACATCGAACCTTGATGGGCTACAGCAGCACAAGACCACATCGGGTGCCACTCCTGTCAGCTAAGAACAGGAAACTGAGGTTATAATTCGCACAGGCTGACCAGAATTGGACAATAGAAGATTGGAAAAATGTTGCCCTGTCTGATGAGTCTTGTTTTCAGCTGCAACATTTAGATGGTAGGGTCAGAATTTGGCGTAAACAACATGAAAGCATGGATCCATTCTGCCTTGTATCAACGGTCCAGGCTGGTGGTGGTGGTGTAATGGATTGGAGGATATTTTCTTGGCATACTTTGGGCCCCTTAGTACCAATTGAGCATTGTATAAATGCCGCAGCCCACCTGAGTATTGTTGCTGACCATGTCCATCCCTTTATGACTACAGTGTACCCATTTTCTGAAGGCTCCTTCCAGCAGGATAATGCACCATGCCACAAAGCTCAAATCATCTCACCACTGTTTTATTGAATATGACAATAAGGTCACTGGCCTCCAGAGTCACCAGATCTCAATCCAATAGAGCAGTGGTTCTCAACCCTCTCCTCAAGTACCCCCAACAGGCCATGTTTGCAGGTTTTCCTTTATCTTGCACAGGTGCTTTAAATCAGAGTCAATGAGTCTGAATCAAATATCCAGTGAGTTGGAAAATTTCTACTCAATATCATGCACAACTGAAATTTATATCATCCAAATAAGTAAAATCCCTGTGTGCAATAGTGATAAAAAATGATCCCACTAAGAATAAAAAATAAATGTAATACTAGAAATTCTGGATGAACTCTCTGTACATTGCTATAAACCCTTTCCTGCAAAGTTTGCAAAAAAACAAACAAAAAAAAAACAGGGATTTTTAGTTCATATATTGCAATTCATGTTTAAGCTGGCCGGATGCATCAAAGTAATCTCTCTTTGCCCAGTTCCTACTCTACTCTGCAAAATGAAAAATGCTCCACTGGATATAGTGGCAATATGGGGCAGATAGAAACAAGCTGTAGGAGAGCTACAGATGCAGGTCTGGCCACTGACCTGCAATAAAATAGAAGTAAGACATACCTGTGCTCAAATCGTAATAGCTTGTAATTGTATATAATCCATCAGGTGCTAAAGGGCGTTACCACATGTTAAAGTGGAAGTAAAGGCCTTTTCATGAATTATACCTTCAGGTAAGCCTATATTAAGGCTTAGCTGTAGGTACAGTAGGTACCTATATGTGCACCATTTAGGAGTTATTTTCTTTAGCAGCGCTGGTGAAGTCAACGGCGCATGCGCACTGCGTTCTCAATGGACGGCGTGCCTTGCCACAGCCGAGACTGACAGGCGCATACACATCATTGTGGCTCGGCCAGTCATATGGCCCCAGCCTGCAAATCAAAAGGCCAGGTGAAGATGGAATCCCCAGGATGCATACTAGAACATTATGCTCTTAACTTGCACAGAGAAAATGTTTTTGTTTTCTTCTTTTGCAGTTTACTACTGCTTTAATATCAAAAATTCTGAATGAACCCTCTGCACACTGCTATATAACCTTTCTAGCAAACTTTGCAAAAAAGAAAGATTCCCTTTAAGAAGGGATATTATTTACTTCCACTCAATTCACAACCTCCTGGTCAGATCCCACACCTCTACTCCTTGATTTCCTCCTCTCCCAAGAATGCTGTACCTTGGTCCCACCTGTGTGTACAAGCTCATTGAAAACAATGGGCTGCATTCAACAACATGGCGTTTTTGGCAACTGCGAGCAAGAGGTTCTAGGTGTAGTCCTTGACTCTGAAATCTCTTTTAAGCCCCACATCCAATCACTGTCCAAATCTTGCTGCCTCAACCTCCGCAACATCTCCAAAATATGCCCCCTTCTAACCAATGACACAATAAAGCTCTTAATTCATTCCCTGGTCATCTCTCACCTCGACTACTGCAACTCCCTTCTCCTTGGCTTACCTCTACCTAATCTATCCCCCCTTCAATCCACCATGAATGCTGCTGCCAGACTCATCCACCTTACCAATCCCTCTGTGTCTGCTACTCCTCTCTGTCAATCCCTCCACTGCTCCCGTACTAACAACATCTTTAAAAGTCTTCCACAATTTAGCCCCCAGCTACATCACTAGCATAGTCTCAAAATGCCAGCCTAATTGTTCTCTTCGTTCCTCTCAAGACCTCCTGCTCTCTAGCTCCCTCGTCACCTCCTCCTTTGCTCGCCTCCAGGACTTTTCCAGAACCTCTCCAATCCTATGAAACTCTTTACCCCAACCTGTCCGATTATCTCCTACTCTATTAGCTTTTAGACAATCCCTGAAAACCGTCCTCTTTGAAGAAACCTATCCTACCCACACCTAACAACTGTATTTTCATTTTCTCCATCTGATCATCCCCCACAGTTATTACCTTTTGTTTCACCTGACCCTCCCTTCTAGATTGTAAGCTCTAACGAACAGAGCCTTCTGATTCTGCCTGTATTGAATGATATTGTAACTGTACTGTCTGCCCTCATGTTGTAAAGCACGGTGCAAACTGTTGGCGCTAAATAAATCCTGTATAATAATAATAAGAGCCCTAATGTATACATTGTAACATATCAGGAATTTACTCATACAGACTTCTAAAGTTACTGAAAGGTCCATTTTTATCAGGAATAAGAAATAACTCTGAACTTTTTAGATGTACCCCCTGGCATACACATACCCCTTACCTAAGTGCCTGCGGCATAGAACACAGCCAACAGAAGACTCATCTCAGTACTGCTGGTTTTACCTGGAGCTGCTGGAAATAATACCAGAATTTCAATGTGGAAAATAAAAAGTTTTACAGTTATATAAAAGTGCTATTATCTGAGCTCTTCTAAAGTGCCCTTATTTTCCCCTTTCTGTTTTATTCATTAAGGAAGTCACACTTTTGTTTAAAGGAATGGAAAACGATTTTAGAAAGCATAATTCATGCAGCCTCTAATCTTTATTAAAACATGGGACAAAAGGTAAACCTAAAAGTGATACAATCCTTTTTAAGCTGAAGACGCAATCAAATATTAATATCTTTTTGCTCTGTCACAGTGTGGAGTGCAGGTGATATTTTGTGTGTCTGCACTGGCACACTGTATCAATGGCTCAATATGACTTAACGCCTATTCATTTTATTGCTTTTTAGCTTAATGCTGCAGTTTAATCTGCTTATATTTTGTATTTTCTGGTTCCCCCTTCCCCTCTCATCAACGTGCTAATGAAATTGTAAACCGATCCCTTTGCTTTCTTATTACATATCTTATTTAAGATCCAGTATTGTCATTGCGTCTTTACGTTACTCAGTGCAAAGCAGGCAGATCATGGCTGGTGGGAAGGATTGTCAGGGTGATGTAAAACGCTTAATAAAAACATCACAGCACTTTGGGATTGGTTAAGAACTCATGCTACTAACTGCGTCTATATTATATAGGGACATGGGGTAAAATAATAGATATAATTGAGTCCAAATGTATTTGTCAGCACAACATCCCCTAATTGAATTACAACACAATTGTTAAAGTACAATAATAAAGACTACTAGTATCGATGTTCAGGGTTGCCACCTTTTCTTCAATCCCAACTCAAACACTTTAGCGGCACACGGCTGTGGACTCCGGTGGAAAGAGGAACTCTGCTTTCTACTCACCAAAGCACTCACTTACGTCTGAGTTCCCAGCATTCCCTCTTAAATCAGGGTTCCCAAAGCCTTACATCAGAGTCTGCAGAGCACCCCTTTCATCTTAGTCCCCCTTACCTTAGTGTACTCCATTACTCAGAGAAAGGAGAGAGAAGGGGGGGGGGGGACTTCAGTCACAGACAGTGGATGGCTAGGTCACTCACCCGAGGATGGAGGCTCAGGCATCAGCACCTTTCATTCATAATGTGTCTACCAGCTGCTGGGCTTCAAATTTCCCACCCACTCATTGGGGATCCACAGTTCACTCTAAAAAATGTGTCTAGGTTTCAGGCGGTCTGAAACCCAGACACATAATTTAAAACCTAGACTGTCTGGGTGAATCCCAGGTATGTGGCAACTCGATGTCGAATGTGGAAAAAAAGGTCTCCTTAGCTGTTCAGAAGACTCAACCACAGCTAAGCATTCTCTTTTCACATATAACCCATATAATAAATGTATGTCATATTTCTTTATGTCAGAGTATGTTGCTGTTTTTACACACTGCTGGGGATGGGTGAATGGTTTGGCCCTAGCATGAGTTTGGGCCGCACATTTGCCTGTTCGGCCGCTCGCCGAACACACGAATTTGCAGGGAGTTTGCCGGGTGTTTGCCCCGACGAACAACCTGCAATGCACTGAGCGCCGCGCAGTGCATTCTGTGCTCTGATTGAGAAAAGCTTTGCCCAATCAGGGTGCAGTGTAAGCTGGTTGTTAAGGAATGGGGCTGAAAAAACGGCCACGTCCTTTTAATAACCGGGAGTCATTTTAAATGGGATTTTTTTCTTTAGAAATGTCAGTTTTGCTGTAGCATGTTCTGTATATGCTACAAATGTGCCACTTTACAGGCTACTTTAAGAGGGCCACCAAGCACAATAATTAAAGGAATTTTTCATCGTTGCACTTTAAGCATCAGTAAAATCACTGCTCATTCTTACACACTGCTAAGAATTTGGGATAGGCCGAATGACCCCCTGTTCGGTTTGTACCAGAACATTCAAATATCGTGAAAGTTCGGACACGAATAGCGAACCCCATCGAAGTCTATGGGACCCAACATGAAAAATCAAAAGTGCCCATTTTGAAGGCTTATATGCAAGTAATTGGGCATACAATAGTTATGGGGGTACTGCCCTGGGGGGACATGTAACAATGAAAAAAAAGTGCTGTTCTCCCAGACATGATGGTGGTGGTGGTGGTGGTGGTGGGGGGTTTGCTTTATAACAAAATGTAATAAAGATGTGTAAATGTGTACGTGGATGCACTTTAATCGATGGAAAGTGGTGTTTAGTGCACTTTAATTTGAGTATTTACTACACAGACACACTCCACGGATACACTATAACAAAATGTCAAGTCCTGAGCCACTAGCCAGGCCTTAGAAGTTACTCACCACCAGTTACCCCACCCAACCCCTACCCTGTCCCACCCCTAAATCCACCCCTAAACATGCCCTCATAAATTATCTCATGAAATTATATTGTTAAATGTTTTATACCAAATTTAGTTCCAAAAATAAATATTAACAACAACTTTAGCAATATTACCATAAAGCATATCAGTACCCATCAGGGCATCCTCATCAGTGCACATCAATGCAGCCTATCAGTGCCCATCAGTGCAGCCTATCAATGCCCATCAGTATAGTCCCGTCAATGCCCATCAGTACATTCCCATCACTGCAGCCTCATCAGTGCCCATCAGTGCAGCATACCAGTGCTGTCTTATCAGTGCAGCTTCATCAGTGCCTATTAGTGCAGCTTATTAGTGCCACCTCATCAGGGCCACCAGTGCAGACTATCAATGTCCATCAGTACAGCATATCAGATCTGCCTTATCAGTGCAGCCCCATCAGTGCAGCTTAGGAGTGTTGCCTCATTAGTGGCCATCAGTGCAGCCTCATCAGTGCCCATCAATGCAGCCCCATCAGTACAGCATACCAGTGCAGCTTAAAAGTGCCGTCACATCAGAACCCATCATTGCTGCCTCATCAGTGGCCACCAGTTCAGCCTCATCAGTGGCCATCAGGGCAGCCTATTAGTGCCCACCAGTGCAGCCTATTAGTGCCCATCAGTGCAGCATATACATAGTTACATAGTAGGCGAGGTTGAAAAAAGACACAAAAGTCCATCAAGTCCAACCTATGTGTGATTATGTGTCAGTATTACATTGTATATCCCTGTATGTTGCGTTCATTTAGGTGCTTATCTTATAGTTTCTTGAAACTATCGATGCTCCCCGCTGAGACCACCGCCTGTGGAAGGGAATTCCACATCCTTGCCGCTCTTACAGTAAAGAACCCTCTACGTAGTTTAAGGTTAAACCTCTTTTCTTCTAATTTTAATGAGTGGCCACGAGTCTTGTTAAACTCTCTTCTGCGAAAAAGTTTTATTTCTATTGTAGGGTCACCAGTACGGTATTTGTATATTGAAATCATATCCCCTCTCAAGCGTCTCTTCTCCAGAGAGAATAAGTTCAGTGCTCGCAACCTTTCCTCATAACTAAGATCCTCCAGACCGTTTATTAGCTTAGTTGCCCTTCTTTGTACTCGCTCCATTTCCAGTACATCCTTCCTGAGGACTGGTGCCCAGAACTGGACAGCATACTCCAGGTGCGGCCGGACCAGAGTCTTATAGAGCGGGAGAATTGTCGTTTTATCTCTGGAGTTGATCCACTTTTTAATGCATGCCAATATTCTGTTTGCTTTGTTAGCAGCAGCTTGGCATTGCATGCCATTGCTGAGCCTATCATCTACTAGGACCCCCAGGTCCTTTTTCCATCCTAGATTCCCCCAGAGGTTCTCCCCCCAGTGTATAGATTGTATTCATATTTTTGCCACCCAACTGCATTATTTTACATTTTTCTACATTGAACCTCATCTGCCATGTAGTTGCCCACCCCATTAATTTGTTCAGATCTTTTTGCAAGGTTTCCACATCCTGCGGAGAAGTTATTGCCCTGCTTAGCTTAGTATCGTCTGCAAATACAGAGATTGAACTGTTTATCCCATCCTCCAGGTCGTTTATGAACAAATTAAATAGGATTGGTCCCAGCACAGAACCCTGGGGAACCCTACTACCCACCCTTGACCATTCTGAGTACTCCCCATTTATCACCACTGAACTCGCCCTTGTAGCCAGTTTTTAATCCATGTACTCACCCTATGGCCCATGCCAATGGACCTTATTTTGTACAGTAAACGTTTATGGGGACCTGTGTCAAATGCTTTTACAAAATCCAGATACACCACGTCTACGGGCCTTCCTTTATCTAGATGGCAACTCACCTCCTCATAGAAGGTTATTAGATTGGTTTGGCAACGAATTCATGAAGAACGATTCTTCATGAATCCATGCTGATTACTGCTAATGATACCGTTCTCATTACTAAAATCTTGTATATAGTCCCTTATCATCCCCTCCAAGAGTTTACATACTATTGATGTTAGGCTAACTGGTCTGTAATTCCCAGCTAACTGGTCTGTAATTCCCAAATTACAGACCAGTGCTGCCTTATCAGTGGCCATCAGTGCCAACTCATCAGTGGCTATCAGTGCAGAATATCAGTACACATCAATGCAGCCTTATCATTGGCCATCAGTGCAGCCTTATCAGTGCAGCCTATCGGTGTCCATCAGTGCAGATGATCAGTACCCATCAGTGCAGCCTCATCAGTGCTTATCAGTGCCCATAAATGCAGCCTATCATTGCCCATCAGTGTAGCCCATCATTGCCCATCAGTGCAGCCCATCATTGCCCAGCAGTGCAGCAAACCAGTGCCCATAAGTACAGCATATCATTGCCCATCAGTGCAGGGTATCATTGCCCATCAGTGCAGGGTATCATTGCCCATCAGTGCAGCATATCATTGCATATCAGTGCAGCGTATCATTGCCCATTAGTGCAGCATATCATTGCCCATCAGTGCAGCATATCATTGCCCATCTGTGCAGCATATTATCGCCCATCAGTGCAGCATATCATTCCCCATCAGCGCAGTGTATCATTGCCAAGTATATTATTGCCCATCAAAGCAGCCTACCTTTGCCCATCAATGCAGCCTATCATTGCCCAAAAGTGCCTCAGGGAGGAATCGGGAGGATCTGGTAGCCAGATCGCACAGAGCGGGAATCTACTACTAAGACACATCTTGTATATGAATAGCCGCTCTGTCAAACAAAGTCCCGCCTCCTGGACCAACCACTCTAATAGACAGCACACTGGTCCAATGCCGGTCCAGGAGACGGGACTTTGTTTGACAGCGCGGCTATTCATATACAAGATGTGTCTCAGCGGAAGATTCTTGCTCTGCATGATTCAGCCACCAGATCCTCTTGATAGTCTCCTGGCTGATGGCTTCTGGAAGACCGCACTGCTGCTACCAGAAGCGATTAGCCAGGAAACTGTCAGCCCAGTCTGCCCCTGCTCCACACTCGCCCTCCGCTAAATTCCACTCACCAAAAGCGAGCAGGCGAGTGGAAATTTTGAGTACTGCACTAAAATATACTGCGTCAACAAGCAGTAATGCACAGAACTATATTGCCCTGTACACACAGTTGGATTTTCCAACGGAAAATGTGTGATAGGACCTTGTTGTCGGAAATTCCGACCGTGTGTGGGCTACATCACACATTTTCCATCGGAATTTCCGACACACAAAGTTTGAGAGCTTGCTATAAAATTTTCCAACAACAAAATCCGTTGTCGGAAATTCCGATCGCGTGTACACAAATCCGACGCACAAAGTGCCACGCATGCTCAGAATAACTTAAGAGACGAAAGCTATTGGCTACTGCCCTGTTTATAGTCCCAACGTACGTGTTTTACGTCACCGCGTTCAGAACGATCGGATTTTCCGACAACTTTGTGCGGCTGTGTGTATGCAAGACAAGTTTGAGCCAACATCCATCGGAAAAAATCCATGGATTTTGTTGACGGAATGTCCGATCAATGTCCGACCGTGTGTACGGGCCATATGGCATTAAATTTGCAGCAACACAATGAAATATACGGCATTAAACTTGAAGTAACGCAATGAAATATACGTGTTAAACTTGCAGTGATGCACAGAACTATATGGTGTTAAACTTGCAGTAACGCAATTAAATATATGGCTTTAAACTTGCAGTAAAGCACAGAACTATACGGCATTAAACTTGCAGTAGCGCAATGAAATATACGGCGTTAAACTTGCAGTAATGCACTGAACTGTACAGGGTTAAACTTGGAGTATTGCAATTGAAATATACTGTGTTAAGCGTGCAGTAATGCCCAGAAATTTACTGCGTTAAATGGCATGTAATGCATTGAAATATACGGCATTACACTTGCAGTAACGCACTGAACTGTATGCCATTAAACTTGCAGTAATGCAACTGAAAAATACTGCTTTAAATGTGCACAGAAATGTACTGTATTAAATGGCACATAACCCAATGAAATATACGGCGTTAAACTTGCAGTAATGCAATAAAATATACTGTGTTAAACGGTCACTACACTCATGCTGACTGAACTATCCCTACATTCACACTAATGTAAAGATGAATGGTCACACTACACTTAAAATTACAGAACTATCCCTACATTCACACTAATGTAAAGATGAATGGTCGCACTACACTCACACCGAACTATCCCTAGATGCACACTAAGCTGATATTTAACACTGTCAATGGAATCAGAATAGTACACTATAGCACACCAACTGTCTAATAGCACTGAACAGAGCCCTGTTCTATCTCTCTCCACACCGCTATGGCCGCTATGTAAAGAATACTTTTATAGTGTGGGGCAGGATTAAGATCAATGAGCCATGATTGGATACAGTCATCATGACATCGTCCAATCATGGCTCTGTCAGTGCTCTGTGCCCTGATTGGGCAAAGCTTTTATTGTTTCAGCCGAACAGGGCTTTCCATGCACTGTGAGGTAGTACAGTGCATTGTGGTCGTTTGGCGGGCCGAGCAAACTGTTTTGAATGCCCCAATAATTTGGTTGTATAAATGTAGCACCCCCCTTGACCTCCAAGCATGGTGTTACCCCCTGAGACAGGATGGGCTGATATTTCACCTCTTGGTGTAGGTTACTTCTGGCAATAGTGGGACACGTGAACAAATTGGCACCAGTCACTTGAAGGTGAAAAGCAAAAAAGGGGCTTGTTGCTCAACTCAAAAACTGCAGGGAGAGAGGGGTAGGGAGGTCAAAAAAGAGACATGGTATGATGGACAATCTATACCTTCTTAATAGCAGCCATCTCCATTAGCAACCAGATCTTTCCCAGTAGCAGCAGCAGTAGCCTTGATGGTTCCATGTTGATGCTTTCTCCGGTTCTCCACAAGTTTCTCCCCCAGGACCTCAAGCAACAGAGACCTGTGATACTTTATCTTAGACATCATCTTGTTCTCGCCCGCCTTTTGTGAGGCTCCCTGCTCCCTGGATCTACATTGCTGAACGATGTGATTGACGATGGATAGTTATATTTTCAGTTTTCTTTTTGTGAATGAGTAGGGATACTATGTACCCCTCACTCACATTGGGGGAGTGGTATCTGGCTCCTCTTTTTGTTAAAGGGAGCATCCAGATTTTGATAAGCCCCCACAGACTGCAGACCCCCACAGCCACCAGGCCAGGGTTGTGTGAAATCAGCGCTTGTCCTCATCAATAAAGGAACAAGGTGCTTTGCATGTTGAGGGTATGTGGTCTGGTAAGGGGCCACGTGCTTACTCCCTTCCCCCATCCTAGCCTTCCAGGCTGCATGCTTAGATTGGGGTCTGGTATGGATGTTTGAGAATACGACCCAACTTTTTTGGGGGGGATTTTTGCATGGGACTTCCCCTTAAAATATATACCAGACCTGGTATAGAATTTGGCAGGGAACCCCAATCTGTTTTTTTTGTGTGGCATCCCTATTAAAATTCATACCAGATCTAAAGGGTTTTTTAAACTATTCTGGTTGAATTGCTTACGTGACCAAAGATTCCCAGCCAGGCAAGTGAAAAGGGCCAGTGACGAGAGTGGTTGTTAAGGACTTGCCAAAGCCTGCACTAACATTGACAGCAGCAAGGCATCATGTATAATAGGGAAAGGAATGATACATGAGGTTCAACTCCAGCTGAACAGGTAAATGTTTGGCGGTTTATTCAGACCTAACCTTAAAGTGTCTGTTACCCCAGCATTTCATATTCCTGATATGTGTCTGCTGTACCATGTACTGGTATGAAGAAGTATCCTGTTCTCTTTGTGTTGCTTCCTTTGTGTGAATTCCCTGGGGTTCCTGCCAGTCCTTCTGCTTTCCACTAAAAACTGACCACATTAAGCAGAAGAGCACACTGTGGTCAGTTCTCTAGCTGTACTATGAACTCAGCTTGCTCTCCAATGATCAGACTTGTCCTGACACACTCCCGCTGTACAGCCTTTCACTAGTTAGATCAGTGTGCTGCTGTAGCTCCTCCGACCAGTTCTTAGGGATATAAAGGGATATAATTCATGTACAGAATGGCTGGAGGGGGCCCACCGCTCCTTAAAGGTACAGGGACACACTGGACACCCAGCCAAATAGGATCCCTAACTAGCTGGGGGTGGTTGTGTGGCCTATTGAGTTCACCGGGGCAATAATATTATATATTAATGTTAAACAAATATACAAAATGTGATGAACTTAATTGCAAATTTTTCTGTTCATAGAATACGCCATAAGCTCCTGAAGAAGCGTCTGAATACGCGCAACATGTAGAGCTGAGTTTTAATATGACACACTACCTCTTCAATCCTTCTCAGTACTGGAGAGTGATCTGTTTGGTCCTCCGATTTTTTCATAAATACCTTCTATGTATGTAGGTGGTGCGTTGTTTATGCTCAAAGGCACATTTTGTGAATAATTTAAGAAATTTTTTGTAATTGTCTTGTTTCTATTTTTGTAATAAATGTCTTTTTTTATATACCTGTGTTATGCCTATAAAGTCCATCATCCACAAATTTATCTTTTAATAATCCATATTATTGGGATGTTGCATTATATACAAGTGTCGTATCCACAGCACCACTCTGTGGTGATACAAATTCTTAATTACATTGTAAAAAAGTGTAATTTCTTCAGTGTTGTCACATGAAAAGATATAATAAAATATTTACAAAAATGTGAGGGGTGTACTCACTTTTGTGAGATACTGTATATATTTTGAGCAGAGTGACCCTATAATATGATGTAAGAAGAAGAAGTAGTTACAGTCTTTCCCCCTTTTTATTCATTAACTGTTATTTTTTTTCCTTTTTCTCTTTTAACTGGCTCTCCGAACTTTAATTTGTTCCTGAAAGCAACAATCATGCAATTCATGTTCATTAATCAACAAAAGAATTGACTCGATAATTACAATGTGCGACTCACCTTTAATTCATTCAATTTGTGCCAACCACAGCCATTGTTTAAAGTCATTATTATTTTTTATCTGCTTTGTTCTGAGATATGACACAAAATACCCAGGAGGAAAAGACGGGAATGATATAAGTGCATGCTCAATCGTGTCGAATTTAAAGATTAATAAAGCAACTTTAAAGCTGAACTCCAGGGCCAGCAAATAAATGCACAACTGAAGCACATATATGTGAATAATTGTACCTGTCAAAGGATTTGTAATTCTGTTCAGCCACTCTTGTGATCCAGGCACCCCTGGCAGATTTTTGCTGCAGCAGCAGCACAGTTTGGTCAAAACAACCCCCCACCCAGCTGATTGGACAGTCAAGAGCAGAAGAATACTGTTGAGTCTTCACTCTCTGCTCTCTCCTCCAGTGTGCACTGATTGGCTTTTGGTGCTGGGTCTCCCTTCTTGTCTGAAATATGTTCTGACAGGAATTTCAGAAAGTTGATATCATGACAAATCCAAATACATTTTAAGGGCATTTAAAATAAGAACAAAAGAGGGGTGAAACCTGACCACCAGCACAATGACAAACCTCCATCCCTGGTATAAATATAAAGACAGAGGAGAAAAATAGTGGGATCTTCAATGATACAGATATTGCATATAGTGTAAATATATATTGTTCATTATATATAGGTACATTGGAACATTCCATATACAAGAGATACATAATGCATTTATAGCTGGTGATAAACCTCCACCCCTCTTTGTTTGTGGGACTTTAATTGAGGGATGTCACTACAGACAAACATTGCATAAAGTATAAATATATATTTTATTGATCAAATACAGGTACATGTAAGCATTTCATATTCAAGAGATACAGTATCTCACAAAAGTGAGTACACCTCTCACGTTTTTGTAAATATTTTATTCTATCTTTTCATGTGACAAAACTGAAGAAATGACACTTTGCTACAATGTAAAGTAGTAAGTGTACAGCTTGTTTAACAGTGTAAATTTGCTGTCCCCTCAAAATAACTCAACACACAGTCATTAATGTCTAAACCTCTGGCCACAAAAGTGAGTACACCCCTAAGTGAAAATGTCCAAATTGGGCCCAAAGTGTCAATATTTTGTGTGGTCACCATTATTTTCCAGCACTGCCTTAACCCTCTTGGGCATGGAGTTCACCAGAGCTTCACAGGTTGCCACTGGAGTCCTCTTCCACTCCTCCATGATGACATCACCGAGCTGGTGAATGTTAGAGACCTTGCACTCTTCCACCTTCCATTTGAGGATGCCCCACAGATGCTCAATAGGGTTTAGGTCTGGAGAAATGCTTGGCCAGTCCATCACCTTTACCCTCAGCTTCTTTAGCAAGGCAGTGGTCATCTTGGAGGTGTGTTTGGGGTCGTTATCATGTTGGAATACTGCCCTGTGGCCCAGTCTCTAAAGGGAGGGGATCATGCTCTGCTTCAGTATGTCACAGTACATGTTGGTATTCATGGTTCCCTCAATAAACTGTAGCTCCCCAGTGTCGGCAACACTCATTCAGCTCCAGACCATGACACTCCCACCACCATGTTTGATTGTAGGCAGACACACTTGTCTTTGTACTCCTCACTTGGTTGCCACCACATACTCTTGACACCATCTGAACCAAATAAGCTTATCTTGGTCTCATCAGACCACAGGACATGGTTCCAGTAATCCATTTCCTTAGTCTGCTTGTGTTCAGCAAACTGTTTGCGGACTTTCTTGTGCATCATCTTTAGAAGAGGCTTCCTTCTGGGATGACAGCCATAGAGACCAATTTGATGCAGTGTGTGGCATATAGTCTGAGCACTGATAGGCTGACCCCCACCCCTTCAACCTCTGCAGCAATGCTGGCAGCACTCATACGTCTATTTCCCAAAGACAGCCTCTGGATATGATGCTGAGCACGCGCACTTAACTTCTTTGGTCGACTATGGTGAGGCCTATTCTGAGTGGAACCTGTCCTGTTAAACCACTGTATGGTCTTGGCCACCATGCTGCAGCTCAGTTTCAGGGTCGTGGCAATCTTCTTATAGCATAGGTCATCTTTATGTAGAGCAAAAATTCTTTTTTTTCAGATCCTCAGAGAGTTCCTTGTCATGAGGTGTTGAACTTCCAATGACCAGTATGAGAGAGTGAGGGCGATAACACCAAATTTAACACACCTGCTCCCCATTCTCACCTGAGACCTTGTAACACAATGAGTCACATGACTTTGGGGAGAGAAAATGGCTAATTGGGCCCAATTTGGGCCCAACATTGTAGCAAAGTTTCATTTCTTCAGTGTTGTCACATGAAAAGATAGAATAAAATATTTACAAAAATAAAATTTATAAATGCTGTTTTTTTTTTCTATTGAGGGGGAGGGATTCATGTTGAGACATGAAATGGGGGCACTCAGCAGATTTCCTCCTCCCCTCACAGCATATAGCTGAGATCGGATTTCCTTACAGACACAGCCTTTATCTGCAGTGTGTAGCTGGTGGCATTGTTGCAGTTCTGACCTGTGAAATTCCCCAATCAGAATGGCAGTTGCAGTAGCCAGCTACACACTTTGCAGATGAATGTTTTGTCTGTAAGGGAATCTGATCTCAGCTATGTATTGTGTGGGGTGGAGGAGCGCTGAGTACCCAGGCTGTGTACAGGATGGGATGGAAGGAGGTGCTCTGCTGAGTGCTCTGCCAGTAGTGACCCATCCTCTTTTCTGCTGTCTTCTGCCCTGCTGACCCCTTTACACTGCCCTACTGACCCCTGTCCTCCATCCTGCTGACCTGATAACCCCTTTTATACACCCTTCTGACCCCTGTCATATGCTATGTTGACACTTGTCCACTGCTGACCCCCCTGTACACTGTCCTACTGACTCTTGTGCACCCACCTGCTGACCCCCTGTACACTGTCTTACAAACTAATAGCCTCTGTAGACTGCCCTACAAACTGCCAACCCAGTCCTCTGCTCTGTTGAACCCCTGTACACTGCCCTACTGACCTCACATTTTCTGCCCCCCCCCCTCCCGACATTTTTTACCGCACTCCCACATCTGACAGGTTAGATCAGGCCCCGTTTATTAAAGGATGACAATTAACAACTCACACAAGGTAAGACATATTATGCATATCATGGTTCTCAAAACGATTACCAGCTGGGGAGGACACCAAGGAAGCTGTCACAATTAGGGTTGCCACGTTTTCTTCAAGCCAAACCCGAACACTTTAGCGGCCTGGGACACCTTTGGGTGCCAGAAGCAGAGTAGTAATGCGGTGTGCATAGCGTGCCACAGTGAACAGTGGGTGTGGCCAAATTGCTCTTGCTGGCATCATTACCCTGCCCCCCCCCCCCAGTGATGCAAAACCTGCCCCCAGAAGGCCGCCCACAGCTCCCGGACGGCAACAGATTTGGCAACAGATTTGTGTGCGAGTATCTTGGTTACTTGGGGAGCCACAGTCCGGGCTGAATAATGTGTCTGGGCTTCAGTCCGCCTGAAACCCAGACACATGATTCAAAACCCGGACTGTCCAGGTGAATCCCAGAGAGGTGGCAACCCTAGTCACAATGGATACACTGGATATGGTCTGGATGGCACCTGCAAAAGGTAAGAGAGACAGAAAGGGGGTGCCAATCTAAGAGCAGTGGGCAGAGAGGTGGACACAGCACACAATAATTGTCAACTCACAGTGTGTGGAAGATCTAATGTATAACAGTCATTGGTGCATCTGCAGCTAGGGGGGAGAAAGCATCCAGGATCCCAAGATGGAACTGGGGGAACCAGGCAGCCTCAGGACCGGAAGCAGGAAGCAGCATGTGTGGATCGATGTAGGAAACAAGAAGCTCAGGGCTTCAGGCTGAACATCATAACTTCTTTGAAGTTTGCCAAATCCTGCTCAAACTGAACCCAGGGCAGTTCGGCTCATCCCTAGTCCTAACACACACCCTGTCCTAGAGTGACAACATTGTTCCTCCACAGATACAGTATGATGACGGGGGGGTGTCACTTTAGGACAAGGAAGTGTGTTACTGGCAAGAAAAACAGGTGAAGAAGAAGCCTGAAAAAATAAAATAAAACTAACACTACATCTAAGGAATGGTAAGCTGCAATATATTAAAATTTTGCTCTTAGGCTCAGATACACTTTTTTGTATTAAAATAATTATTTTAGATATTTTATTTCACAATTTTTAATGACTAAAAAAAAAAAAAAAAAGAAATTGTTTAAAAAGTTAAATATCATTTTTTTTGCTAGAAAATTACTTAGAACCCCAAAATATTATATATATTTTTTTTCAGACACTCTAAAAGAATAAAATGTCAGTTGTTGTAATACTTTATGTAACACCATATTCGCGCAGCGGTCTTACAAATGCAATTTTTTGGGAAAAAGTTAACTTTTTTAATGTGGAAAAAAAGAAAACAGTAAAGTTAGCCCATTTTTTTTTAATATTGTGAAAAATAATGTTACGCCGAGTAAACTGATACCCAACATGTCATGCTTCAAAATTGCGCCCGCGCATGGAATGGCGACAAATTGTGACGCCTAAAAATCTCCACAGGTGACATTTAAAAATTTCTACAGGTTACCAGTTTTGAGTTACAGAAAATGTATTTTGCTAGAATTATTGCTCTCGCTCTAATGATCATGGTGATACCTTACATGTGTGGTTTGAACTCCGTTTACATATGCGGGCGCGACTTACGTATGCGTTCGCTTCTGTGGGACAAGGCACTTAAAAAAAAAAAAATTTTTTTCTTATTTATTATTTTTACTTTTACACTGTCTATGAAACATTTTTTGGATCACTTTTATGTAATAGAAAAAAGCATGACAGGACCTCTTTAACGTGAGATTTGGGGTCAAAAAGACGTCAGATCTCACATTTACACTTAAATGCAATAAAAAAAAGTTTTTTTTTTCCTCTTCAATAAAAAAAAATGTCCCTTTAAGGCCGTTGGGTGGAAGAGACATTTGATATCGCTGGTGTCATCCAACGTCACGCATCGAGTGGGGGCCATCATTCCCTCACTCAACACAGTGTCTCAGAGGGGAAAAGATTGGATCGTCTCCACCGCTACCGACGACCGTAATGCGGCGGGAGGGGAGGGGCACCTCTCCTGCCACTGATAAAAGTGACCTTGCGGCGAATCCGCCACAGAGACCACTTTTATCTTAAAGCGGACCGCCCGCCATTTAAGAAAATACCTGGGTTATGGCAGCTATCTGCCATAACCCTGGTATTTAACATCAAAGTACCGTCGTAAAGCGGTCCGGATGTGGTTAATCTTAAATTCTGTGTTTTATTTCATTGTGTAAAGTGCTGGAGAATACGTTGGCACAGTATAAATAAATGGGAACAAGCAGGCAGATAAAATAACTATTTCATATAGTGACATTCTGT